>NC_140582.1:1099041842-1100241842 GCF_964204655.1 Triturus cristatus | reverse complement strand
AAAGACCTATATTTTAGCGATTCGGTAAAAATCGCTATTCTCAATTGCGATTTTACTTTTACCGATTCAGTAATAGGGAAATCGCAATTACAGAATTGCTAATAGCGAATTACCCATATTTCTGCATCGGGATGCCATCACAATCAGGAAGTGAATCAGTGAATGCACACACCTGTTCACAGAGAGAGTCAGGGGAGGAGGCAGACTGGGGGAGCTCAGCCGGAAGAAGCTGTGTTTGGAGCAGGAGCAGTGAGAAACCAGCAGCATGGCCACAGCAAATTGGAAAAATGAAGGAGAAGGCAGGAAGAGAAAGCTCAAGTTTAGTGAAAAAGAACTTGAAATCCTAATTGAGGAAGTGGTGTTGGAAAACTCTCCCTGCAGGTTACATAGTCAGTCAAAAGAAAAATTTGGCTGGCAATCCAAGCTAAGGTTAATGCTGTGGGGGTAACACAGTGTACAATCTCAGACCTGCGCAAAAGATGGTACGACCTGCGCAGCCGAGCTAAAGAGAGGGTGGCTGAAAGGCTAGCAGCTTAAAAACAAACTGGAGGGGGACCATCTTCTGAACGTGCAAACACACCACTGGAGGACATGGTGGAATCCACACTGCAGCCAGAGGCAGTCGTCGGGATAACACAGATCGACACCTCTGAACAGGGGGGTACCTCCCAAGGTGAGACCACTGCTAAACATATTTCAATGTTAAATGCAGCACACCTGAGTCAAGCCCACCTTTTACTTACAACACCCTAATGCATTGTGGGAGTTGTATATAGACAAATGTAAGGTCAAGGCTAGGAGGGACCAAAGCAGCTTTAGTGCAGCAGAGTACAGCAAGGAAGTGACTAAAGTAGACACTGTTCCGAACAGAAGTAAATGTATTTGATATTTGCATGCGCTATGTCACAAACATGTGCTGGAAAAAAAAACGGAACTTGCACTGTTTAAAATCACAGATGCAGCAGCGCAGGAGAATGACGTGGCTGACGTTCACGAGTCAGAGGGACCAGTGGAACTGTCTGAGGAGGGACTAGAAGTGCCAGTATCCTCACCCATACCTGCTCCTACTCGACACAGGCGAATAGTCCCAACACTGCCTGCTTCAGACACTGATGAAGAGAGTCAGACAGTAACTCCCGCACAGCAGGTTGGCAACTCAGCACCACCACCAACAAAGGTACATATGCAGTGCTGTTCAATCCTGTTCCGCAGCAAAGGACCATTCCTAGCTATTTGGGAATTCTACCAGAGACATATACAGGAGAAGAAGTTGAAGGGACGCAATTGCACAACAAATTCAATTTTCAAGTGTCTCTACAAAAGTTATATAGGATCAGTCACAAGTCTTGAATCTTCTCTTAATCTCTGTGTTGTATGAATGTTAGTGTGGGTGAACAAGTTTGATAGGTGAGATTGCAGGTTTGATGGGTGATTGTGGGGTTACTGATGTTGTTGTGAACTGTTCCTTTCAAAATTGTAGAATGACAAGTTTTACATGAATTTCTAAATATATGAATGTTTATTTATAATGATAAATTAGACACATATATGAAAAAAGGATAAAATACAGCTCTACGAACTAATCATGTTGTAAGAAGATAATTTGGGGATATGTCTCTAATTTGAGCCTCTAGGCCAGCAGTAAAGTAGGTGAGTATAGAGGTTTTTCCTTACCTTTTGAAGGCCCAGGGGAATCCTGACATCTGCAGAGGAGAATGGGGCAACTGCCTGGAGTAGGCCCGAGGGCAAGATGCTGAGGGTCCAGCGCCTGCAGGCAAGGAACATGAGGATTATGCAGGGCCAACCAGGGACAATGGCAACACACGTGCGGGACATAGGTGACTGCCTGAGAGACTACTGCCGTAGTTGAAGGGAACAGGGCAAACACAAAATTGTGCAGGGTCATCCAGGGTGAGCATGCCTCCCATGGCAGGAGGCATCACAATTTGATAGGGTGCCTGGACGGTTACACCAGGGCAATCAATAGGCTGAGTACAACTACAACTCAGCTGACTAGGCATGCTGTTTGCATGCAGGTGGAGATGAGCCACTGCTGCGGGGATGTGGCCAGGGGCCTTATCCAGGTCACTAATGCAGTGGAACAACTCCAGACTGCTGCAGCTAGTGGAAACAACTTACTTACAGTGAGGAGGCCTCCAGCCTCAGCAGCCTACTGGTACCTGGGACAAATCCCAGGAGGCGCAGTACCAGGAGCAACACCACCACAGAAGGCTCAATGAGGGATGTGGCTGAGCCTACTGAGAGGGCCACGGGAGTGCATGGCCAGAAGAAGTAGACAAATGGAAACCAGAGTCTTGTAAATAGTTCCCACTGAAGTTTAAGTGCCAAGGCAATGACATTTAATTGTCTGTACTCACACTGCACTTGTCTGCATATGGTATGTGTGCATTAACACAACCACACAACTGTCACAATAAATCCTTTGAGGACATACTGTGTTGTTTCGTGATTACCCACCTTAAAAGTAATGTTGCGTGATTTCTGCTCGTCTCCATCTCCCCTCTGCTTCATTTGGACCGCATGCCGCTTGTGGTGGTTGTCTTGGCTGGATGTCTACCTCAGGCTTGCTGTCAGAGTCTTCCAGGGGAATGCCTCGATTAGTGGTTATGCTGTGCAGCATGGCACATGTGGCGACTAATCATATGTTTACCAAGCAAATATCCTTCACCAAATTCCGCTGCAAGTAGACGCCTGTGTATGCCACTATGCCGGAAGATGTAGGAGTCATGTGCACTGCCAGGGTAACTAGCCACTATGTCTGTGATAATGTTTTTGGAATTGCAGATTACTTGAATATTCAATGAATAGTAAGCAGTAAATGTACTCATTCACTGAGGGTGGGCAAATGGCTACATGCATCCCATCAATGCAACCAATGACATGTGGGAAAAGGGCAACATGATAAAAATCTAATTCAGTTTTCAGCAGTTCCTGTGGTGTTGTGGGGAACATGATGTGGTGGTGTATCCTCTGCAACATGGCATCAAGGAAGGAGTTATAAAATCGCCGAAGGGCACTTTGAGAGACACCTCCAGCTGAAGCAATTACTCCCTGGAAGCTCCCTAAAGCTAGGAGGTGCAGTGAACAGAAGACCCGCACATGAGTGGGGATGGCATGTGTCCTGTGAGTCTGACGCTGCAGTATTGGGTCCAATTCAGATATGAGTTCATAGATTGTGTCTGCATTCAGCCTATATTTATCATCAATCTCGTCCTCCGTCTGCCCTAGCAGAGTAACGCACACTCTGAAAATGCGCTCCTGTATCCTCCTTCTTCTCTGTGCTGCTGCTCTTAGCCTCATCCTCCTCGCCATGACATAGAGCGCTGCCATTGTGAAGCATCCTGATGACTTCTGTGACTGTTTAAGTAGTTTACTGATGATTTGAACATGATTTCTTCCATTTCAAAGGGTTACTACCTGATGTGATTTGTTCATATTTAAGAATTGCTAATTGCGATTTTATAACAGATTTGATATTTGCAAATGTTTAATGTTTTGGGTTTGCGATTTCTTATTGGCGATTGCTCAATACCGAATCGCAATCACTGATTTGCTATTTAGATAATCACTATATTTTGCGAATTTTGGAGATATTCTGTGAATGGGCTTCATGCATTGGAGTGAGCTATTTTGCAATCGCAAACGGCCTTTGTTAGACCTGGCGTGAGTCTCCCTTCCATTTTTCACTGTGTCTCCTCTGTTTTTGCTGGTTATAGATGCTCTGGGCGCTGTGCCACTGCCATACAATATAATGGGACCCTGTTCTCTTTGAAAACAAACCCACCTGTGGCTTCATTTTAAACCAGGACCAGGAGCAGCACATGCGAAAGACACTAGCGGAGCAACTGTACACAACGCAGCTTGCTTTGTATATGGCGACCCCTTGGAGCATTATAGAGCTCTGCACCTAATGATGAGGAATGTCCACAGGCGATGAAGGGGCCGGTGTTCCCACTCAAACGCTCAGCAATAAGCCGCCTTGGGGAGAGCGTTGAGGCAAGTATACTAAATACGACGAATCCAGGCCAGGTCCACACCCATCAGGCATCTGGGGCGCCAGCCCACCATACTATCCTTCTCTTTGAAGCGACAGTTAATGAAACGAAGGGCTTGCATTCCAGCAATGCTATTAGTTGTCATCTTGAATTTGGGAAAGTTACAGGCTCTATAGGTCGACTGACCTGTTTCTTGGTTCTCCCACATACACTCTGATTTAGTGAGGAAAGCAAGGTTCTGCAGGTTAACAGCACTAAGCTAACTGGATAGATCTGAACTGTAACTGACCTTATAAAAGACGCTGCATTACCTCAGTCTTACTCTTTCATTTCACTGCTTTCACAGCTCACTCTAAACACCATAAATGTCTGGAAACAAAGGATGCAGGAAGCTGTTATTTTCAGAAGTTCTTTCAGGGCAAAGGGGAAATCTACTCTTACCACCTGTTACCAGAAAGTTCCTCTGTCACTTGGGACACACCCATGTAGGAACTAAATGAAATAAAAAAAATCAATCAACACGATTGAACAAACCTCCTCAGAAACCATGCGTGAATTAAAAAACATGTGTTCTGAAATGTCAAGCTTCAAGAAGCAGCTGGATTATTGCATAAACTAGGGGCCCGATTCACAGAACTAATTTAAGACAAAATCCTAAACTTACTACCATTTTCGTATTCACAGAAGGCACTTACTCATTTTGGTATTCACAGAAGACACTTACTCACTTCGGTATTCACAGAAGTTAGGAGTCCTAACTTTAGGACTCCTAAATGCCTTCTGTGAATACCGAAAGGCTTAAAATTAGGATTTTTCTCAGTTTAGGAGTCCTAAAGTTAGGACTCATAACTTTACTACTACTAAACTGAGAAAAATCCTTATTTTAAGGCTTTTGGTATTCACAGAAGGCATTTTGGAGTCCTAAAGTTAGGAGTCCTAACTTTACTACTACTAAATTGAGAAAAATCCTAATTTTAAGACTTTCGGTATTCACAGAAGGCATTTAGGAGTCCTAAAGTTAGGACTCCTAACTATACTACTACTAAATTGAGAAAAATCCTAATTTTAAGACTTTAGGTATTCACAGAAGGCATTTAGGAGTCCTAAAGTTAGGAGTCCTAACTATCCTACTACTAAACTGAGAAAAATCCTATTTTCAAGGCTTTCAGTATTCACAGAAGGCATTTAGGAGTCCTAAAGTTAGGAGTCCTAACTTTACTACTCCTAAATTGAGAAAAATCCTAATTTTAAGACTTTCGGTATTCACAGAAGGCATTTAGGAGTCCTAAAGTTAGGAGTCCAAACTATACTACTACTAAACTGAGAAAAATCCAAATTTTAAGACTTTCGGTATTCAAAGAAGGCATTTAGGAGTCCTAAAGTTAGGAGTCCTAACTTCTGTGAATACCGAAATGAGTAAGTGCCTTCTGTGAATACCAAAATGGTAGTAAGTTTAGGATTTTGTCTTAAGTTAGTTCTGTGAATCCGGCCCTATGACTCTGGCGTAGCTCTATGAGGTTTGCCATCCCACTCATGGGGGACACAAGTGAACTTAGTTCAATGCACCAGCTTTGGATGTGAAAGACAGGTTACTGTAGTACTGCAGAACCCCGCTGATTACATAGTTAAAATGAAGTCTTTGCTTTTGGGTTACTAACAATCCCTGGAATAGGATTAGGGCCACTTTGGTAACAGTAAACCTATTTCACCCCTCACACTATCACACACACAGCACAAAGAAGGACAGAGATTTTTAACGATAAGTATTGACAACAACAAGACAAACATGTTTCTTAGGACATCTACAATATCACACAGAATTCCATAAAAACAGCAAAAAGGCATGTTGTAAACAACAAGAATAAAAGGAACGTATCTAACATGGTAGAAATGTCATATAAAGTCTAACACACTAAAACCTACTTTGCTGCACCACCCTATGAGAGCATGTAGTAGAGTAATTTTAAGTCTAAAGTTTCATAGGAAGAAGTGGCGCATTGCAAATCTTATTGACAGCTCAGGTTGTCATTATTGGAAGAGTCGTGGAGGAAGCATTAATGCTAAAGGCAAGCATGCTGTGTTAGCAGCCTCCCTCAGGTATTCGGCTCTTACATGCTTCAAAGTGCATTATCTTCTCTGAGTGTTACGCAAGGCACATGCCGGACTGTCTAAAAAGTGGACAACTCACACCTCTACTAAAAAAGCCAGACGCGAACCTCTCTGATCCCAACAATTTTCTCCCCATTTCGAGCATCCCAACCTTAGCCAAGCTCCTATAAAAATGTGTTCATCAACAACTCTGCAATCAAATTGACCAGCACCAACTCCTCGACCACTACCAATCTGGTTTCAGACCAGGTCACAGTACTGAAACCGCCAGGGTCCACATTGGCGACGATGCGTTACGTTTTCTCGATCATAATGAATCCTGTCTTTTAATCCTTCTTGACCTATCATCAGCGTTTGACACAGTTAAACATGAAACCCTCCTGAACCTCTTAAAACTTAAGATGGGTCTCTCTGGTACAGTCTTAAATGGTTTTGCTCATTCCTACAAAACAGATCTCAACGAGTTCTAATCAATCATGACTTATTCTATAAGACACCGGTCACTACGGCGTTCCCCAAGTTTCTTCACTTTCGCCCACCCTCTTTAATCTTTACATGGAACTCCTGACTGAAATCCTCAAACACTCCAACATCTCCTACCATATGTACGCTGATGATACGCAATTTTACATGAAGATTACCTCTCCTAACGACATCAGCACTCTCAATACCATCTTGAACAAAACACAACACTGGTTAACACTTAACCACCTCAAACTTAACACCCTCAAAACTGAACTCCTATTAATCTCTTCTCTCAACCCCACCTCTAACATCCAAGACTGGCACCAACTACTCACCACCTTCAACTGTACCCCACAAATTGTTGATTCAGCAAAATCTCTAGGAATAACACTAGACAACAACCTCTCCATGATGAATCACATCAGCTCCACACCCAGATGGGCCAATTTCCATCTCCACGTCTTAAGAAAACTAAAGCCTTTCCTGCCCAATGCAGATCTCAAGATGGCGGTTCAGGTTCTTGTGATCTCCAAACTTGACTATGGGAATGCCACCCTTGTTGGCCTACCGAAAATAAAACAAAGACCGTTGAGGGGTACCCTCCATGCTGCTGCATGGCTCATCACAGGCGTAAAGAAAAATGATCACATCACCCCTGCCCTCCACTCTCTGAACTGGCTACCTTGTTAATCTAGGATCCACCTAAAAATAGCATGTATGACATAAAAAGCCAATCACCACAACACTCCTCGCTACCTGGCTCAGAAACTGGTGCTATTCGCAAGGAATAGAGCTTCTCAAAGTACATGCTGCCTACTGCTGAAAACCCCAACATTTCACAAAAAGAAAACCTATAAGATTTCTTTCTCTGGAATTGCCCCAAACATGTGGAACACTCTTCCCCCAGAGATCAGGACCATCCCTTCATTCGTTCTTTTAAAAAGCGAAGTAAAACTGAGACTACTGAATAATCTCCTTCATATATGAGGCGACTATCCATGCCAACTTGATTTCTTTGCTGGTGTTTTCTCTATGTCTCTTTGTATTATCTTTTCATGCTGTATATTCTATATTTTGCTCCTTGTATATTAGATGCTATTTATTAGGTTGTACAGCGCTCTGACACCAACATTTTGGTAATGTTCGTGCTTTATAAAACTTTATTAAAAAAAGCAACCAAAAAAAAAGATCGTCTTGGACAGTATCTTGCAGGATAATCTGGGGTGAAGGGCCTGTCAAGTGGTGGTCTTTAAATCCTAAATATTATTGGGGGGAAAAAGCCATTGACATAATTTCAGAACTGTTTTACATAGATTCGGGTGCCAGAGAAAGAGTCCTAGACAGATCTTTAAGAAGATTAGAGATGAGGAGATGGCAATTTAAACTACACATATTTGCTGAATTATCTAAGGATGTTTCTTGATGGCGCTGAAATATTGATGAGGGAATACTTATATAACATTTGCCTATATGGTCTTCCAGAATCCGCAGAGGAAGAAAACATGCTTGCATTTTTATCCCGCCTTCTTGCCCAAACTGCTGAACATTGTTTTTTGCTGATCCATTCCAGAGAGCCCACAGAAGATAGGTCAATAACTCACCCCCCGCCGATCACTCTCGACAGTCATGATATGCCTGCTTCACCATCAACACACCAAAATGATTCTTCAGACAGCCAAGCAACACAGTCCTGATACCTCTCAGGGTGGGAAACTCTCTGTTGATGCCAATTTCTCCATCCACACCCACCTTATATGAAAATATGCCTGGCCCTGAGGCCCAAGCTGAAACACAGAGGCTTTAGGTTCAGCCTCCTTGACCCATCTACGATGCTGTCACACTAGATGGCAAGACAAAGGAGTATCAAGACCTGCATGGTTTCGAGGAGCTACTAGATACCATAACAGAGACATTGATGGAAACGGATGCCTCCCTTATCACCATGAGGTACCATCATGGTCAGACAAGCCACACTCTACCAAAACATTGAAATCCCCACTGCAACGAATAACAGGTTCAGACACATTGCCAGATGAGCACACTCCAAGCGATAAGGACAGACCCCTTTATACCCTTCATTGGCTGAGAGTGGGTGTGGCTTACAGAAGTATCTGAAAGTTGCTCACCGTTATAAAGTAGATAACATCTTGGGACATTTATATTTCACCAACCTCCTGTGCGCTCAGGAACTTACTGCTTCCTCCACTGTCTCACAGATAAATCCAGCAGATAGCTAAATACCCACTTTTAATATCCTCAGTAAGTTATCATTCTAAATTTAGTTAGCCAATGTAGATACCTTTCCCTTTGACTTAACCACAATGCATAAAACAAAAGCATTCTATATTCTGTTCCTTAACACCAGCGGCCTTGCAAACTATGTGAGATAGAAAAAGGCACTATATTAGGATCCCAAAAATGTGACATAGTCTTACTGCAAGAAACTGATATATCTACAATTATATCTACAACTGAGGTAGCGTAACTTACCAGAGACTGGGTGGGACATATGATTGCAGATTCTGGGTCAGAGATCCACTGGTTACCCTCAACACACCCTATTTGCTCTGCAGGAAGAGAGGCCTTGCTTTTTCACAAAACGCTGCTAAGGAAAATGCAGAAAATATAGAGGAACCCACAGAGCCGCTTTGCCTTTGAAAAAGTAGCCTGCAAGGGCCATTAGATATATTCACACATCAAATGCTGGAAAGGTGGTTTTCTTCGCTAAACTTAACAGACTAATAACGGAAATTGGCCACACAATGTTAGTGATCGGCAGCAACTAGAATTTCTTCATCAACCCTATTTTTGATTGATCCAGCTTACAGATATCTGCAGCAACATTGATAGGGGCCTGTTGTGAGACCTTATGTCAAATCACTCTCTTTCTGAACTGTGGCGACTCAAACACTTGACAGATAGAGAATACACATTAGTTTCCAGACCCCATGGAACTGAGGCCAGTATACACTATTATTGATGAGTGCAACGATGCTTCATAAAATCACAAGTTGTACCACAGGCATCCAATGCATCTCAGATCATGTCTCAATCGCAATGACAATTGACTCCCAACTGCAGGTCCCTACGGACAAGTCCCTGAGAATAAGTACTTGGACGTATAAACTCCCTGTGGAGAAAAGAAAGCCGATTACATACTTACAAGCATACCTGCCTCTGAAAAAGAACTCAGTGGCTTCGATCCTCACACTGTGGACTGCAGGGAAAACCTACATAAGAGACAAGTAGAAAAACATAGACCCTGGAATCTGAAATTATTACTCTTCTTCAGGTATATCGAGAAAACTCATCTGATGCAGCATTTTGCCTTCTCACTACAAAACTATTCAATCTTGATATGCTTCTAATGGCCAAGATGGAAAAAACCCTGTAGAAAATTAAGTCAACACTATGAACACAGTGAAAAATTGGGTAGACTCCTAGCCTTCCAAATAAAGAGACTCATGGAAAAATGATAATACCATTATTGTGAATACCAACAATACCTCACTTGGAAATCCAGGGGACATTGCAGAAGTATTTGTATCTTTCTATACTCACTTATATGCATCAGAGAGTTCAGAGGATATCGTCTATGAACAGTGCGCTTTTCGAGGACTGAATATTACTAGACTATCTAAACCAGTCAGAGCTGATCCAGACAAAGAAATAACAGATGATGAAGTAAGGTCTGCTATCAAGGAAATACCCCCATTAAAAGCCCCAGGGGAAGTTGGGTTTCCGGTAAATATTCCAAACTGTCATCCCCTTTCTCAGTCCCCACATGGAGTAAGATGTGTCATGAGATAACGAGCAACAATGGATCACCTCATCCCTACAACAGGTCTAATATAACAGTAATGCCAGTAATACCCACACCGAACAGAGATCCTCTTCATGTAGTAATTATAGGCTGCTCTCTTTATGCAACAATAGAACCAAGATTCTAGCAAAAATCTTTGCTACAAGAATGAAAAATGTAATTACTGCAGTGATCCACAAAAAACAAATTGGTTTGTTCCTGGCTGTTTCACCTGCAACCATATACAAACTCTGTTCCACTCACTATGGAGCACAAGACACGATCTGGACAGTAAAGTGACCCTCTCCCTCGACACTGAGAAGGAGTTCGATTGAGTGCAGTGGGGCTACTTATGCCAAACACTTTCAGCCGGTTTCGATGACTATGACACAGTGGGTGCACTGAGTGAGATTAACTGTACTGAGTTCCAGTCAGACCTGATTAATATAGAAAGAGGAATTAGGCAGGGGCGCCACACCTCCCCGGTACTGTTTTTTCTTGCGCTAGAGCCTCTGGCCATAGCAATTTGGTGATCGCAAGAGGTTAAGGTATCACCACTCCTGTGGGCAAATTGAGATTGATGCTTTATGCAGATGACTTCATTTTGACACTATCCTGTCGGCAAACCTCTCTACCAGCACTCATTAAAATTATCTCTTGCTTCTCCATTTTCTCTGGCTATAAAATCAACTGGTCCAGGAGCGCAGGGGCAGGGCCTCGTCTCAGATACTTCCAGGCGGGCTGCGCGCTGTCTCGTGGTCCCACTTCTCCCCCTTGCGGCACTCGGAGGGCCGGTCACCTCCGCTGGCCCACCCTTCCCGCTTCTGTCCTCAGAGGAGGGGTGGAGGAAGCTCCGCTACTTTCGCTTGCTCCCACCGCCTGCTTGACTTTGTCCCAGGGAGAGGGGGCTGCACCCTGCGCTCGCTCTGTGGCATTGCCCACATCACATCGTTCCCTTTGCTCACCTTGCGACTGACGGCGACAAGAAGACCGCGTAGCTCCGCCCTTAGCTGCAACTCCCAGCTCTGCTGCAGCTCTGATCTCAGGCGGCAGGATCACAGCACCTGGAATCACTTGGGAAAGGAGAGCTCCGATCCGCTGCTAGTAGTCCCAGGAACTCGGGGAGCCGAGACAAATGGGCCTCTGTTTCTTCCCGATAATTCCAGGTCGAAGGTAAGTCCGTGATCATCGTGGCACCACTGCCCAGCTCCTCGAAGTAGCATATATGAATTGTGCTGGTGGAGCAGTGCCTTATAGCCCGCCTCAGGCCCCTTGTTGTGTCACTGGCTTCTCCCATTTGGGGTTCAAACCAATACCTGCCCCCCATTGGCCAGGTGTTCTGGAACTCTCGCTCTTGTGTGGGTGGGGCTGCCCCCTCGCCCCCTGTGTTCGTGGTCGCGGTGACACGCACAAAATAGATTTTTTGGGTCCATGGCGGCTGTTATGGCGCCGGCCCGTGAGGCCCCCTTTGGGGTGGCCTCTGCATTAGTACTGCATGGGTAACTCTAGTCATTTAAAGAACTCAGTTTGGCAAATATGCCAACATCTTCGAACTGCTGGCTGGGGCGTAACAATAGCCCCCACAGAACCCGCCGTGCGGAGGGGCCCGAGCTTGAGGGGGCCCCCTCTGGCTCTGTGCAGGGGCCGGCCTGAGAGGTCCTGACTGGGTCGGGAGCATGGCCCAGCCCTGCAAAGCATCATTGGTTAGCCTAATGCATTTGAAGGCATGTCCCCAAAACACTGCAATAAAAAAGATTATAGCACTCACTTATATACATCAGAGAGTTCAGAGAATATCGTCTATGAAAAGGACTGAATATTACTAGACCATCTAAACAAGTCAGAGATGATGCAGACAAAGAAATAACAGATGATGAAGTAAGGTCTGCTCTCAAGAAAATACCCCCATTAAAAGCCCCAGAAAAAGTTGGGTTTCCACTAAATATTCCAAACTGTCAGCCCCTTTCTCAGTCCCCATATGGAGTAAGATGTCTCATGAGATAACGAGCAACAATGGATCACCTCATCCCTACAACAGGTCCAATATAACAGTAATGCCAGTAATACCCACACCAAACAGAGATCCGCTTCATGTAGTAATTATAGGCTGCTCTCTTTATGCAACAATAAAACCAAGATTCTAGCAAAAATCTTTGCTACAAGAATAAAAAATGTAAGTACTGCAATGATCCACAAAAAACAAATTGGTTTGGTTCCTGGCTGATTCACCTGCAACCATATACAAACTCTGTTCCACCTACTCGGAGCACAAGACAGGATCTGGACAGTAAAGTGACCCTCTCCCTCGACAGTGAGAAGGTGTTCGATTGAGTGGAGTGGGGCTACTTATGCCAAACACTTTCAGCCAGTTTCGATGACTATGTCACAGTGGGTGCACCGAGTGAGATCAACTGTACTGAGTTCCAGTCAGACCTGATTAATATGGAAAGACGGATTAGGCAGAGGTGCCACACCTCCCACCTACTGTTTCTTCTTGCACTAGACTAGAGCCTCTGGCCATAGCAATTTGGTAATCGCAAGAGGTTAAGGTATCACCAATCCTGTGGGAAAATTGAAATTGATGCTTTATGCAGATAACATCATTTTGACACTATCCTGTCACCAAACCTCTACCAGCACTCATTGAAATTATCTCTTGCTTCTCCATTTTCTATAGCTATAAAATCAACTGGGCCAGGAGCGAAGGGATGGGGCCTCATCTTAGATACTTCCAGGTGGGCTGCGCGCCTTCTCGTGGTCCCACTTCTCCCCCATGCGGCACTCGGAGGGCCGGTTACCTCCGCTGGCCTACCTTTCCCGCTTCTGTCCTCAGGGAAGGGGTGGAGGAAACTCCGCTACTTTCGCTTGCTCCCTCCGCCTGCTTAACTTTGTCCCAATGAGAGGGGGCTGCACCCTGCGCTCGCTCTGCGGCATTGCCCACGGCGGCTGTTATGGCAACAGGCCGTGAGGCCCCCTTTGAGGGCGGCCTCTGCAAAAGTACTGCATGGTTAGCTCTACTCATTTCAAGGACTCAGTTTGGTAAATATGCCGACATCTTCGAACTGCTAGCAATGTGGGGGCTCTGAGGCATCTGCAGTGGTAATGCCTCACCATACACAGCATTTAACAGAAAGCGGTGGCAACAATAAATACTAATGGTGGGTTTATATGGACTTTTCTCCAAGACAAGTTTTACTGCATTCTGTGACTGATTTGTCCAGACTGACTCACCGCTTAGGGAGGTGGGTCGAAACATGTACAGAGTTGGTGATAAAATGTGCCTTTATTGGTGGTGGCAGTAAATCTCTCCAACACCCCATGAAAACTGGTTCCAGGAGGTGCTTGTAATTGCAATTTATAAGGGTATAATCTGAATGATGGTGGACGGGCTGTATATCGTTGATGCAATATGGACTTCATTTCTTTCTGATTCTACAGTGTGAACTTTAAATGATGTTGTTTGTCATTGACAGTTGTCAAAGAGGTTTATATCCCTAGAAGTGATATGGTGTGAGCAGTTTGTGGAGATGTAGTAAATAGACCTTTTGCTTAGTATATATATGTTTCTATGGGGATATTAACAACGCTTCGCGTTAAACATCGCAAATCACACTTAGCGCGATTTGGAATATAGCCGCCTATCGCTAGTTTACATCGCCGTGTTAGCGGCATATTTACAATGCCTTGCTCACAAGCGATGTACAAACCTGCGATAGACGGCGATATTCATCATTAGCGTGTGAAATCAAGGGATGATTTCACACGTTAATGATAAGCTTGATAATAGGGGAGTGTGGACGTAACCAAACAATCCACTGCCCATTCAAAACATGCCTAAGTCAAGTTTTGACCAGGCGTAAGAATCCGGCGTAAACCGCGGTTAGCGTGGCTTTCATCATCGCTTCGTGGTTCCGGGGCCATGTTGTAAATAACGTGATGTCCTGTTCGCGACCTTTTGTCATGGTGTTAGGGTAAGGTACGCCTACTGTGCATCTCATTAGCAATGTATATCGCTGAGATGCGTGGCGTTACTAAAACGGCAGCTAACATGCGCTAATGCATGTTAGCGCCACCTTGTGAATAGGGCGATGAAATTATCGCCGCTTTAGCGGCAAAAAGTGGCGCTAAAGCGACGATAATGCCCTTGTAAATATGCCCCAAAGTCTCTGGCAATTTGGAAAATACACCCTAATCTTGCCCCTTCTAGCTTGCACATTGGTGGCAATATCTAAACCCAGTTTGTGATTCACTAAGCACTGAATCAAGACAACGCTCCCAGCTGCCTCCAGCTGTTGCATTAGGGTGCAACACACAGTTCTGATCATTCACTGCTCTGTATAGATCCTGGAAAAATGCACATGTGAACATTTCATGAAAATATCAATGTTCGCAAAAAGAAAACAGGCAGTTTATCTGCTCTGAAATTCATAAAAATATACATTAACTCGAACTTCAATACGAAAACCAATAATGAATGAACAGCCAGCAGTGCCTGAGCGGCCCCTGATTCACACCCGTGGCCACATTTACATACCCAGCGGTGGGTGTTTTGCATCTCTCTCTCCAGGCCCCTCCATGGTGTCCTGCCTGTTATAAGTGTGTTTTCTGCACTGACGGCTTCAGAGTCAGCCCTGACTGAGCAGCAGCGATGGAGGTGAAGGCGCCAACCCAGGTCTTCCTGCTGCTTCTGCTGTGGATTCATGGTGAGAGCTGTGGCTGCCGCGCTGTGGGTTGTTTATCAGTGAAAGAGATCTATTTCGAAATATAAGCCACATCTGAGATGGGCAGTATATGTATTTATCTAGGTTTCACGCTCTGTAAATTGTTCTGGCTGATTATTCTTGTCATTAATTACCTTTCTGTCTTCAGAGTCCAGAGCGCAGATTGTGCTGACACAGACCCCAGAAGTCCTCGCTGTGTCCCTGGGAGAAACCATTTCACTCAGATGTCAGTCCAGCTCATCTGTCGGCACCAATTACTTACACTGGTACCAGCAGAAGCGCGGAGAAGCCCCCAAGCTTCTCATTTATGCGGCCACCAGTCGCCAGCCCGGGGTCTCGGACCGCTTCAGCGGCAGCGGGTCCGGCACCGACTTCACTCTCAGAATCAGCAGGGCCGAGGCCGACGACGCCGCGGTTTATTACTGTCAGCAGAGCCAGAGCTTCCCGCGCACAGTGACACAGAGCAGAGCAAAAACTGCAGCTTCCTCTTTGTGAGCTCAGCTCTGATAACCATCGCTGCGGCTGTGCAGGACCCGTGACATTCAGCGAACACCTGGGCAGACTGAGCTTGACTCTTCAATCCCTTGAAGGAAGCTACTTCATGAGTTAGGATTTTGTGTGTAATATTTGGCTGCAGAGACGACGTTTCATTTCTAATCTACTTTGAGTTTCTTTCAGGATTTTGCACTTTCAGATGAGGTTTTTCCATGTCTCATTTCTTTCTCTCTTGTGCTCAAAAAGAATAATAGCAATATTGTTTTTAAATTAGTGTATGTCCTTCATAAAGTGCTAACGTGACACTATTTAGTGCCTCATATACAGCACTTGAATAGAACAATCTGAGGCAAAGCCAATGAGTCTTGTTCTGTCTAAACAAGCATTGCCAACACCAGAAGGTCAGTATTGGAACTGAAAATGCCAGGCAGACCCCATCAGCTTTGGCAACCCTTTTTCAAAATGTACACACAGTCCCAATAATTAAAACTGTGTGGTTTGCACCTGCCAAAGACACACGATGGAAATGCACTTTAAATACACAAATTCCTGGCCCAAATGTGATGTTTCTCTGCCCTGGAGGCTTCGAAAAGCTGTGGTCAGTCCTTTCCTGAAGCAAGCAGGAACACCTTTCACATAAATGTCTGCTGCTGCCCTGTAGAGGGGAAAGAGGGTAGGGGCATCTCTAAAGATACAGCCCACATCATCAAGGCTACGCAAATAAGTGAGCCTCATATGCATATTGAAGTGTGGCGGGAGGGCAAACACCTCCATAGGTGCCTTTCAGAAGTTTGGAATGGAAACCCAGACCCACGTCATCTACAGAGAAGGTGGGGAAGGGCAACCTCCGCAGGTCTGCTGTAGTGGGACTTGATGGACGCACTCCCATCAGTGCACTATTGCTGGTTGTTGGACTTTTTGCAGGGTTATCCCCAAACTTTGTGCTTCTTCCTCCTATTTTTTCCTGACCTGTTGTTGTTGGTTCTAGGACTCTGTACACTTTACCACTGCTAATCAGTGCTAAAGTGCATATGCTCTCTGTGTAAATTGTGAACATGATTTGTTCTCCCTGATTGGCATATTTTGATTAACTGGTCAGTCCCTAGTAAAGTGCACTGAGTGTACTGGGTCTGGTAAATCAAATACTACTAGTGGGCCTGCAGCACTGTTGTGCCACCCACATGAGTAGTTCTGAAACGGTAACTCAGACCTGCCACTGCAGTGTCTGTGCGCAGTTGTTAACTGCCATGGGCAAGTGCACCCACTTGCCAGGGCCTAACCTTCCCTTTTCTTACATATTAGTCACCCCTAAGGTAGGCCCAAGTTACCCCTGTGGGTAGGGTGCAGTGCATGTGAAAGGTAGGACATACTCTGATTTGTGTGGCATGTCCTGATAGTGAATTACTGCAAATTTCGTTTTTCACTATTGCAAGGCTACCTGTTACCATTGGACAGAATGGGGAGTTTCTTTATAACATCTTATAAACATAACTGTCCCTGGGAACAAGGTAGGAAAATAAAGTTTAACATGCCTGAACTCAGAATGTTAAAATGCATCCTTTAGTGAGGGTAGTTTTTACATTCTGTGTTTGAAAATACCACTTTTAGAAAGTAGGTATTTTCTTGTTTAACTATTCTGTGTGCCACTGCCTGTTTGTGTTTTGACTGTCTAGTTTTGGAGTGAAAGGGGCTGGGGAGGTGCATTCTCCCAGACAGCCACGGGGTTGATGTGCGTACTGCCTTTCCTGAATGAGTCAGGGCTGGGCTGAAAAGACCTGGGCTGTATTCAGAGTAGGAGGAGGAGTTCTCACTAGCACCTGAATAGGCCCGGTCTGCATTTAGAGTGGTGGGAGGAGATTTCCCTTGCACCTGAGTAGGGCCTGTTTTCCTTCCACAATGCTGTCTCCACCTCTTGCCGGGCAGCTGCACAAGAGAGGACAGAACTGGTTTGGACTGGGCTCAGAGACCCTTGCACAAAGAGAACAAAGACATTTGGGGTATAAGTATTAGACCTAAAACCCCTGAACTTTATGGAATCAAGAGGAACCTTTGCCAAGGAGAAAAGCTGGAGAAACAGAGGAGAAGCACTGCCCTTGCTGTGTGTCTGGGGTTGGCCTGCAGTTGCTGTTTCTGCCAAAGAAATGAGAAGGACTTTGCTGTGTGCTGTGTCCCCTGCTTGAGGAAAGTCTCCAGGGCTTGAGTAGAGCTTGCCTCCTGTTTTGAAGTCTCAGGAACACAAAGACTTCACCCCAGCCCCCCTGAACTTCCTTGCTGGGAGTTCTGACCTGTCAGGAGTGCCTGTGACTGTGTGGAGCCTCTGGAGGTTGTTTCTGCTGCTGGAGCTGGAAAACAACACAACAAACATGGAAGTCGACGCATCGCTCCTCTGGCGACTCTTTTCCGACGCAATACCTTGGTGTGAGAAGAGTCTCCTCGCACCGCCAAGCCACTGCTGAAACCGACGCAGTACCTGTCGGCGTTGCAAGAATCGAGGGATTGTGGCTGAAAAGGTCGACGCAGTGACGCTCGCCACCGCCGCATCGTTCACCGACGCATCCCGGATTTCCACACATCGTCCCTGTGCCTCAAGTTTTCCCCGACGCATCACCCAAGGATCGAAGTCGTCTCAGAACCAACGCATCGCTTCCTCCTATTGACCGGACCCGACGCATCGCTCTCCTGTGTACTGCGGAACTGTTGCATCGCATCCACTAAGGTCTCAGGAACAACGTATCTCTTTTTTACATCGTGGCCCTGCTGCGTGCACTATAAAAAAAGAAACATTAACCTGGGTATTACAGAACTGAAATAACACCCACGCCTCAAATAAAATGGAAAAGACAACAAAACAAACAAGTATTGGCAAAGACAACGGGTTTAGGTTCCCTATGGGTTCACTATGGAAACACATGCAGGACTAGCACATAAAGCGAGAAACACAGTAGGGGGCCAGCAGGAGTGAAGACAGGGCTATAAGTGAAGAGTAGTCTGTAGTTCATTGCAAGAGTGAAGAAGGCATTAAACTCGCAAACAGCCAATAACATTAGGTGAGAGACAGGGCACAAGCCCTAAAAAAAGAAGTGGTAGGACTGGCCTAGTTTAGCAGTATGCAAGTGACATCACGGTGTGCAACTTCACGGCGCACAACATACAGCCCGTGACATCACACATGGCACCCCAGGAATTGACATCACAGAAAGTGGCATCACAAGCCACAGCTTTACAGTAAGTGGCATCACAAGAAGTGACATCAGATCAAAAGCCCTCACATATATGTTTAGCAGGTCTATCGTGTAGGTTTGAGCACATTGCGAGAACAATACAACAGTGAGCTATGGAAGCTGATATGCAACTTCTACTCCATGCAATCCCCCTGTTTTATGTCACACATCCTTTACATTCATTTTCAAACATATAATTTATTTAACATGTTACATGCATGTGTTAATGTAAGGTCCTCTGACACCCTGCATTGGAATGAGAAGGGCTATACAAGAAAAACTTGTGGTATTTAAATTATTTTAACACCTCCTCAGGGGAAGTAAGCTCTATATAAATGCAATTTGCTTTGTGTAAATACTGGGGAAAGACCAACACATCTGATATTCTTACAGTGCATGCATATCTCCTAAACAGAGACTCAACAAAGTGAAGGGCTGCCTCTCTTAAGTATGTATGAAGTGTTAACAAGGTGAGAGCCTTTGTTTTCCCTCCGCTTCATTTGCATCAGGCGTGAGGCTCCTCACTGCTCCCAGCCAAAAGACTGCATTAAAGGAGGCCTGATGACAACTCAAATTCGGCCTTTGTAATGGGCCCAACAGGACTCTTAAATAGGAAAGCCCCGTCCCTGCCTGCACATTGTTGCTTGTTGCAGATGGAAAGCAGATACTGTGCAGGCGGTGCTTAAAGTGTCCGGGTGTTTGGAAATTACACCGGGATAAGTTCAGCACATTATACAGCGAGGCCCAAATTCTTGGTAGGATGGACGGCGTTCACCCTCTGAGAAAAGTCCACCCGTGTGTTCCCCTCGACTCGTGCCCTGGAGAGGATGAATACTCCACTGGGCTTAGCCAAGATACGAGTGACAAAGTCTCAAGCCAATGACTGACCAAAAAAAGCCAACATTGAAAGGGGCAGACCCCAAAGCCTATTCACTGAATAGTGTTAGTAGGCCAGTCTGACAGCTCAGCTGTCAAAACCCAGACATAAAAATGGTTAGAAAAATACATAATCAATTCCCAGTAATGTCTTGAATAAATAAAACTTATAAACGTACCTAATGAAATGTGAGAGCAGAGGTGCAAAACTAAGCTTACTAGCAAATAGGGAGACACTGTGCAGCGTGGACCGGGGCGGGGCGGTGCAGACACTTGAGTAGAGGTGCAATGCATCAGGACAGGAAGGGGCAGACACTTGAGTAGGGGTGCAATGGATCATGTTGGGGAGGGGCAGACACTTGAGTAGGGGTGCAATGGATCATGTTGGGGAGGGACAGACACCTGGGTAGGGGTGCAATAGATCAGAACAGGGTGGGCAGACACTTGAGTAGGGGTGCAATGGATCAGGATGGGGAGGGGCAGACACATGAGTAGGGGTGCAATAGATCAGAACAGGGCGGGCAGACACTTGAGTAGGGGTGCAATGGATCAGGACGGGGAGGGGCAGACACTTGAGTAGGGGTGCAATGGATCGGGACGGGGAGGGGCAGACACTTGAGTAGGGGTGCAATAGATCAGAACATGGCGGGCAGACACTTGAGTAGGGGTGCAATGGATCAGGACGGGGAGGGGCAGACACTTGAGTAGGGGAGCAATGGATCTGGACGGGGAGGGGCAGACACTTGAGTAGGGGTGCAATAGATCAGAACAGGGAGGGGCCGATACTTGAGTAGGGGTGCAATAGATCAGAACAGGGCGGGCAGACACTTGAGTAGGGGTGCAATTGATCAAACAGGGAGGGGCAGTTACTTGAGTAGGGGTGCAATGGATCAGGACCGGGAGGGGCAGACACTTGAGTAGGGGTGCAATGGATCAGGGTGGAGAGAAGGTGACACTTGAGTAGGGGTGCAATAGATCAGAACAGAGAGGGGCATACACTTGAGTAGGGGTGCAATGGATCAGGACAGGAAGGGGCAGACACTTGAGTAGGGGTGCAATGGATCAGGACGGGGAGGGGCAGACACTTGAGTAGGGGTGCAATGGATCAGGACGGGGTGGGGCAGACACTTGAGTAGGGGAGCAATGGATCTGGACGGGGAGGGGCAGACACTTGAGTAGGGGTGCAATAGATCAGAACAGGGAGGGGCAGATACTTGAGTAGGGGTGCAATAGATCAGAACAGGGCGGGCAGACACTTGAGTAGGGGTGCAATAGATCAAACAGGGAGGGGCAGTTACTTGAGTAGGGGTGCAATGGATCAGGACCGGGAGGGGCAGACACTTGAGTAGGGGTGCAATGGATCAGGGTGGAGAGAAGGTGACACTTGAGTAGGAGTGCGGTAGATCAGAACAGGGAGGGGCATACACTTGAGTAGGGGTGCAATGGATCAGGACAGGAAGGGGCAGACACTTGAGTAGGGGTGCAATGGATCAGGACGGCGAGGGGCATACACTTGAGTAGGGGTGCAAGGGATCAGGACCGGGAGGGGCAGACACTTGAGTAGGGGTGTAATAGATCAGAACAGGGCGGGCAGACACTTGAGTAGGGGTGCAATGGATCAGGACCGGGAGGGGCAGACACTTGAGTAGGGGTGCAATGGATCAGGAGGGGAAGGGGCAGACACTTGAGTAGGGGTGTAGCAGGTGACAGAACCCTCATTCATTCCAGTACTTTGTTCTACATCTTACACATAAATAGATGTGCTGTTTGATGGATAGAGATCAACAGACAGAAAATAATTTGTGACAGGAATTTGTTATTGTTTCACAGGTTAATTTCCACAAATAGCAATAAAAAAACTGTACAACTAACGAGAGGAGAGGGGGATGTGTCCTTTAAACAAATGCCACCCTATGGTGGTGCCACGAAGGTATCAGCAACATTCAGCAGTGATAAGACCTCACACACAGAATTACACATGATAGCTATCAATAACAGGGCAACTTTGTTGGCGGATCATGTAGATTTGAAGGTATACCACCATAATGTTTGTTGCTTGACAGTCAGTAGACAAAGCTAGCCAAATGGATATGTAGCTAGCAGGCTATGTGTGAATATACCTGATTATAGCGTTGGCTGGGCAGCTAGAGGTAAAGAGTACGCTTAATAAAAAATACATGGTGGGGTGCAAATGCTGAAGAAATAGCAGCAATAATGCTGGCCAATGCAATTAATGTTTCTTGCACAGCCAGGGATCTAAATGTGGTTAAATTCTGTTGGGTAAAACTTGATAGAACATGTTTAGCAATAAATGCTTGGTATCTCTCTAGAGTGACACACCACACCCTTTTCTACAAACCCCTTTTCTCTCAAAAAGTCCTTGAATTTTGGGAAAGTCTCAATATGAGAATATTATCTGTATTACATTTCCACACTGAGGGTGCCAAATAAACAAATTGGAATAACAAAACTGTAAGGAAAAAAACGCGTTGTCTGGGCTGGACATTTATTGCGGAAGATGAAAGAATAAAGTTGTTTAAAAATGTAAGCAGTTTCGTGGAATTAATGGACTGAATGCACAATGTATATATCCTCATTAAGGACATTGCAGTATTGATTATTCATTGGTTTACTGAGTGCTCCTCCAGTTGCTGTATTCAATTTACTGTTTATATGGGGTTTCTTGGGCAGTGAAACCTCAGGGTGGAAGCACCTAGATTCAGAATTATAGGGAATTGCTTTTGGAACAGTGCAATTTGGCTAAAACTGCATTTTTGCTGTTGGGATTTTTTGCAGCCTACATTGAAGCCTGCTAAGAAAATACATGAGTGCCTACATGGCCAGTCTTGAATCAGTAACACTAATGTCTGAAGAGCACACTTGTGAGAGAGTGAGAGAGATGACTGGAATATAACTACATTTAACACATCACGAAGTACCAGTTAACATGAAATTCTACTATGCCATGATGGAGTCGAGGAGGACTTCATTCTTTATATTGTAATTTAGCTCCCAGTAGTGTGACACAACAACATAATGTGGAAAAGCACGCAGTGCAATACTGACTGAAATAATGTGTGCATAAGTAGGCTATAATAATGAATGACTGGGTAATGCCAAAGACAATATAATGTCTGAGCTGCATGTAAGGTTCCGCCAAGTAATGGATTAGCTCTGGACTTTTCTGCTTGCTGAGCTCGGTTTGTAATTATGCGGCTATCCAAGTCAGCCGACTTTTACAGATGCATCACATGCAAACAAAACTGTTTTGTATTTAAGTATTAGGTGCATCGCGTGCGCTTGGGAGGTGAATTCCAATCTTGTATTTTGTGCACCTTAAGAAGGTAAAGATTTAGCAAAGAGGGAAATCGGCTCATTCAAAACTGAGTATCAGTAGCTGTTATGTGGGGCACATGCATCAAAAAACTATTTTGCGATTCCTTAATAACGATTTTTAAGAAATCACTATTAAGGAATCGCAAAAGACAATGCATCAAAAAAGTCCTATATTTTAGCGATTCGGTAAAAATCACTATTCTCAATAGCGATTTCACTTTTACCGATTCGATAATAGCGGAATCGCAATTACAGAATCGCTATTAGCGAATTACCCATATTGCTGCATCGGGATGACATCACAACCAGGAAGTGAATCAGTGAATACACACACGTGTTCACAGAGAGAGTCAGGGGAGGAGGCAGACTGGTGGAGCTCAGCAGGAAGAAGCTGTGTTTGGATTCCAGTCCACTTTTTACTTGCATGCACCAAGTCACAAACATTTTCTGAAAAAAACCCTGAACTTGCACTGTTTAAAATCATAGATGCAGTAGCGCAGGAGAGTGACATGGCTGATGTCCACGAGTCAGAGGGACCAGAAGTGCGAGTATCCTCACCCATACCTGCTCCCACTCGACTCAGGCAAATAGTCCCACCACTGCCTGCTTCGCACACTGATGAAGAGAGTCACACAGTAACTCCCACACAGCAGGTTGGCAGCTCACCACCACCAACAAAGGTACATTTGCGGTGCTGTTCAATACAGTTCCGCAGGCGAAGGACCATTCATAGATATTTGGGAATCCTACCAGAGACATATACAGGAGAAGAAGTTGATGGGACGCAATTCAACAACAAATTCAATTTTCAAGTGTCTCTGCAAAAGTTATATAGGATCCCTCACATGTCTTGAATCTTCTCTTAATCTCTTTGTTGTATGAATGTTAGTGTGGGTGAACAGGTTTGATAGGTGAGATTGCAGGTTTGATGGGTGATTGTGGGGTTATTGATGTTGCTGTGATCCGTTTCTTTCAAGATTGTACAATGACAAGTTTTACATGAATTTGTAAAGATATGAATGTTTATTTATAATGATAAAAAAGACACATATGTGAAAAAATAACAAAATACACCTCTATGAACTAATCATATTGTAAGAAGATAATTTGGGGATATGTCTCTAATTTGAGCCTTTAGGCCAGCAGTAAAATACAGTTGGTCAGTATAGAGGTTTTTCCTTAGTTTTTGAAGGGCCAGGGGAATCCTGACATCTGCAGAGGACAATGGGGCAACTACCTGGAGTGGGCCTGAGGACAAGATGCTGAGGGTCCAGTGGCTGCAGGCAAGGAACATGAGGATTATGCAGGGCCAACTGCGGACAATTGCAACACACATGGGGGACATAGGTGACTGCCTGAGAGACTACTGCGGTAGTTGAAAGGCACAGGGCAAACACGGAATTAAGCAGGGTCATCCAGAGTGAGCATGCCTCCCATGGCAGGAGGCATCACAATTTGATAGGGTGCCTGGACGGTTACACCAGGACAATCAATAAGATGAGTATAACTACAGCTCAGCTTACCAGACATGCAGGTGGAGTTGAGCCACTGCTGCGGGGATGTGGCCAGGGGCCTCATCCAGGTCACTAATGCAGTGGAACAACTCCAGACTGATGCAGCTAGTAGAAACAACTTACTTGCAGGGGGGGGGGGGGACAGTGAGGAGGCCTCCAGCCTCAGCAACCTTCCGGTACCTGTGACAAATCCCAGGAGGCGCAGTACCAGAAGCAACACCAGCACAGAAGGCTCAAAGAGGGTTGTGGCTGAGCCTACTGAGAGGGCCACGGGAGTGTGTGGCCGGAAGAAGTAGACATGCGGTAACCAGAATCTTGTAAATAGTTCCCACTGAAGTTTAAATGCCAAGGCAATGACATTTAATTGTCTGTACTCACACTGCACTTGTCTGCACATGGTATGTGTGCATTAACACAACCACATAATTGTCACAATAAATTGTTTGAGTACATACTGTGTTGTTTTGTGATTACCCACCTTAAATGTAATGTTGCGTGATTTTTGCCCGTCTCCGTCTCCCCTCTGCTGCATTTGGACTGCATGCCGCTTGTGTGGTTGTTGTGGCTGGATGTCTACCTTAGGTTCGCTGTCAGAGTCTTCCAGGGGAATGCCTCTATTAGTGGCTATGCTGTGCAGCATGGCACATGTGGCGACTATTTTACAGCAAGTCTCTGGCCTATACTGTAATGCACCCCCAGTTTTGTGGAGGCAACGGAACCTAGATTTTAGCAAACCAAATGTCTTCTCAATCACGTTGTGTGTGGAGATGCGTGCCTCATTATATCGCTGCTCATTTTGTGTAGTAGGATTTAGATATGGAGTCATGATGAAAGAAAGCACAACGTATGCGCTATCACCTACAGGATGTAATGAGAAAATACATTAGTCACTGCTGTGGCAACATGGCATACATTTTTGCATGAGAGTTTTACTTGTGTTTACCAAGCAAATATCCTTCACCAAATTCCCCCTCAAGTAGAGGTCTGTGTATACCACTATGCCAGAAGATGTAGGAGTCATGTGCACTGCCAGGGTAACTAGTCACTATGTCTGTGATAATGTTTTTGGAATTGCAGATAACTTGAATTTTCAATGAATAGTAAGATTTCCAGTTGCAGTAAATGTACTCATTCACTGAGGGTGGGCAAATGGCTACATGCGTCCCATCAATGCAACCAATGACATGTGGGAAATGGGCAACATGATAATAATCTAATTTAGTTTGCAGCAGTTCCTGTGGTGTTGTGGTTAACATGATGTTGTGGTGTATCCTCTGCAACATGGCATCAAGGAAGGCGTTATAAAATCGCGAAAGGGCACTTTGAGAGACACCTCCAGCTGAAGCAATTTCTCCCTGGTGAAGTACTGGGTTTTTCGGAACCAACAACCCAGCGGTGCCAGGATGCACACCCAAAGACTTCGAGTTCTTCCTGTTTCAGACTACAGAAACACAGAGTCTTCTTGGTGAAGTCAAAGATCGAATTTATTGGCTGCAGACCAATCACAGGTGTCCGAGAAGTACAACACGGTGTATGTTCTCAGGAGACTGCACACTAACCAAAAAACAATCTTCTCTTTTATACAGAATATTACGCCTTGGGCAACACCGCCCTTACTTTACAAGTGGTCATTCACATATTTTTACAACAAAGAAAAAGCAGAGTCATGATGACATTCCCACATTTCAGTTCATCCGGCCTATAATTATTTACCCAGCAAGGCTCAGAACCCTCATCAGATATCGGCAAACCCCAATAAAGGCAGGCAACTCCTCCTCGTAAAACAAGCCATAAAGTAGGAAACAGAGTCAGATGTGAAAGAGATAGGTCAGGAAGTATGTAGGATGAAAGGGCTTTATGGTGTGTCGAGCCCTGATGCTAATCTCATTTGGCCGCGGCAGAAGGAACTGGCCGGACAGGATTGACCCCGGGCAGCGGAGGCAACTTGCATGGGTAACTAAGAAGTCACAGAAGGTGTACGTGTCCTTTAGACCTTTGCATGGCCTTCGTGCACGGCCTATGTGAGGGCAATCACAAAATGGCTACCGTTCTAAAATGGAACCCGATGGCTTAATACGTATCATCGTATATACAGTGAATTCATCGGAGACACATGACGAAAACACTCATGTATACCGCTTTTGTCGTTTGCGGTTCGTTGATACCAAAGTCGGCATGGTAGGCCCATGCCTCCGACACGGTTCCAAATTTCACAGTACCACAGACCCTCCTTTTGCCCTTACATAGGCAACAACCACACTCATTTTAATCTGAGTCCAAGTCTATATCCATAAATTCATGGAGACGTTGCTGCAGCATCATCTTATTGCTTAGCTCGTTTCTCGATACAGGTTTCCTTATGCATGATGTAATGCAAATGTTACACATCACAGGAGCACACTGTATACACAAACAGAACAGGAAGAGGATAGCTAGGATCATCCCAATGACTATTAGAATCTTCCATCCCCAAGCTGATATCAGTCCCCAGAACCATCCCATCATCGACCAATCTCCTTTATCCACGTGAATGGATTCAGATATCTTATGCAATTTGGAGATGGCTTGATAAACTGTCGGAGCGTTATCTGGTATGAAAATACAACAACTCGATTGGATAACCTTACATACCCCACCACGGTCTGCGAGTATGACATCTAGAACCATGCGGTTCTGCAACGTCATGAGGCGATTCGCTTGGAGCTCGGCTGTCAAATTACCAAGAGCACTGTCCGTCACATTTATAGTGGATTCAACTACACAAGTCAGTTGTCTTAGGTTTCTGCTGTTGACCATCGGACCCCAAAACGGCAGGAAACCCAAAAAGAAGTCTCCCGCTTCCTGACCGGCAGTATCATCCTGACTAATAACACCTCTCACAATTCTGGTCTTGTGATAATCAGAGGCGGCAGTAAATGTCGGCGGTAACAGGTTTGCAATATAACACTTGCCCGAGAAATCTGGGGCAACCATGTATATGCACGATCATTACACACAAAATATGTACCCTTGGCAGCCAAAAATGCAGGGGAGTACTGAGATGGAAAAGTATACGTTTCAGTACAGTTACTCTTCCCTAGTTGAGCTCTCGGATTCTGACCATTGCCTCGTAAACAAAACCGACCCATGTGGGGTACGATCCAAATCGGGGATGAACTTTTACGTTGTTTCTCGCCTAGACTAAAGCTATACCCCGTCGCGTTCCACCCAATATAAGGTCGCAATTCATCCTTAGGAATAGATGAATATGCTTTGATGTCTCTGCTCATGTCTGCAACTCCTCTCATCAAAGCTTTATTGTTTGTACTAGGTCTAATGGAACGCGGTGGTCGCGGGGGATAGGTCTCAAGCGCAAAAAGAAACATAGTCTGGAATGCCCATGATGATCCATTATAGCTATATGGTAGCACTAGATATGGAATACCTTTATCAACGGTATGCGGCATCAAACCGCACACCCAGCAATTCGTTGTATTCATAGCTAGTTGGTGCTGGTGCAAAAGCTGAATAAATGAATTGTTTACAAATTCAGAACGTCTAGCTTGTTCATGTTCAGGCAGAGGGTGAAAAGAGTGAAAGGAAACAGTAGGAGGAGGTATGGGTTGTACAGTGGGTGCAAATTACACTTTTAAAGACAACAATACAAAGCCTACAGAAAATATCATCATACTAACTAGTATAGACAGGCATAATATTATAAAACGTTTTCTATTCATTATTTTACATATTCTGTTCCTGAAATTTATTTCTTCAGTGGATCTCTCCATCTTAAAAAACTCCATCCTCTAATCGTGCTGTTCACGGCGGTTGGGTGTCTTCTGCTAAGGAATACGTCTGTCGGTCCAAGGAAACACCCTAGACCAACCAGAACCGTTGACCTAACGTCTCCGGCTTGTACTCCAAAGTCTTAACACCGCGACCCTACAGCGAAACCCGGATGGTGGTTCGAAAAACAAAAATCAAAATAGTTCTTCAGATGGGAGAGCTGTGGTGTCAAAATAGCAAAAGGAAAGAAATTTTATTTGTCCATAGTTTTTGACCTCAAATTATATCTGTGTCTTCCAGGTACTGTCTGATCGTGAAACAAAAGTTCAGGCTCGGTAGTGTGTAATCGAATTGAAGGTGGCACAGCCTCTTGCAAAATATCGTCACTCTGCTTTTCGGAGACTGTTCCCTTTATGCGAGCGTCACTGAATGGCACAAAACGAGGTACAGTTTCAGTTTCAGAGTCAGCAATACCTTCCTGGACCCACTGATCGTACGGTAATGGCAAAGAGATCCTCTTACAGTGGCTGCCGTGGATCCAGTTCTTCTTCCCTTTTACACGAACTGCTGATCTTGTCGAGAGAAGAACTAGATGAGGGCCAGTCCAGCGAGGCTCATCATTCTTTGTCCTCTTGAAATTCTTCACCAAAATCCAGGTTCCAGGATTAATAGGGTGTCCTGGAGTCGTAGAGACTTGAGGCAGAGTATCGCTAACCTGTTGGTGTAAGACACGCAATTTAGTCGTCAATTCATACAGGTAATCAAGCAGTACCGGATGTTCAATTTACCTGAATTTTGTCGGTCTTGGCACACCCCATACATTAGCCGGGCGGCCAAATACCACTTCATACGGACTAAGTCCCACTCGTGAATGCACAGTCATTCTTGTGGATAGGAGTGCTAAGGGCAAAGCGTCAGGCCATTTAAGACCAGAACTCGCCTGAATCTTAGCCATTTTTAACTTTAGAGTGCCGTTATAGCACTCTACTAATCCAGCTGATTGGGGATGATTTGCAGCATGGAACTTTTGGTTTATGCCTAAACCTTCACATACATTCTTCATCACTCGGCCCACAAACTCACTTCCATTATCACTCCATACCATTCTCGGCATTCTAAACCTAGGGAAGAACTCTTTAACGAGGATTTTAGCTGTGGATAAAGCAGTATTGTCTTTCAGAGAATCTGCTTCTATCCACCTTGAAAAAGCGCAAACAACAACAAGTACATATTTCAAATTGTTGCACCTTTCCATGTGAATAAAATCTAGCTGCAAAACCTCGAACGGATACGTTGGAGGCGCAAAATGACCAGCTGAAGTTGGGGTTCCCCTACCAGGATTGTATTTCAGACACACCATACAATTCTTGACCACATTCTCTGCACATTTGGGAATCCCAGCATTTTGCCATACTGGAGCCAACAACTTTCAAATAACTTTCACGCTGATATGAGCCAGTCCATGAGCCATTGTCACCACTGGAAGTACATACGCATCGGGTAACAACCATCGTCGGTGTTCTGACAAATCAACCCAACAACCATTCTCATCCAATTTACCCTTACTTTCTCTCCACATACTCAATTCTTTCTCTGTGGCTTCAGCTTGAAGGGACTTCACACTTTCTATCGTATCTTCACTCATTCCAACATCACCAACCCATCTTGCAGGGCCTGCAACATACATTAAGGTTGCCACATTCCTTGCTGTCTCTTTTGCCACTTCGTCAGCAAATGCATTACCACGTCCAACATCATCAGTAACTTTCTTGTGTGCACTGCATTTCACAATCGCAACTTCTAACGGTAGGGTCAACGACTCAAGGAGATCATTCACCAACTGACCATTCTGAATTTTAGTTCCATGTGAAGTCAGGAACCCACGTTCTTTCCACAATCGCCCAAAACTGTGGGCAACGCCAAAGGCGTACTGGCTATCAGTGTATATGATCACTTTCATTCCTCTCGACAACACACACGCTCTTGTAAGTGCAATTAATTCTGCTGCTTGAGCCGGATTATGTGGTATACGTGCAGTTTCAACAATCGTGTGCAAAGTCGTGATAGCATATGCAGCAGTCGCATCACCATTCGGAAGCTTGAAGCATGAACCATCCACCCATAAGGTACCATCACACTCAACCAGGGGAGTATCTTTAAGATCCACTCTCCCTTTCGTTTCTTCTTCCGTTCTGTACAAACAATCATGCTGTTCAATCTCATCATCTGTTTCTGTTGCAATCGGCAACAACGTAGCTGAATTCAACGTGTCGCATCTCTTTATGTGCACATGACTCGCTAACAATGTTAACTCATAACTTGACAAATGAGCGCTAGTTAAGTGCTGTGTCTTGGTCCTGTTTAACAACGTGTCCACTGCATGTGGAACCATCACAAACAACGTGTTAGTCATTACTAACCCAGCAGACTGTCGAATAGAAACAGCTGCTGCCGCTGTTGCTCTTAAGCAGCTCGGCAAGGCCTTAGCTACCGGATCCAAAGTCGACGAAAAATACGCGCATGGACGCTGTTTGCCTCCAAAAGGCTGTGTCAACACTGACAATGCACAACCTTCCTTCTCGTGGACATACAATGTAAAAGGCTTACTGTAGTCGGGAGTTCCCAACACAGGAGCCGAACATAATGCCTTACGCAATTCCCAAAAACTTTTCTGACAATCTTCAGACCATGGGACAGGATTTTGGGACAGGATTTGATACATCTTTACAAGTTAATGCAATCAGAGGCTTAGCCAGTAAAGAAAAACTTGGTATCCACTGCCTACAGTAAGATGTAATACCCAAGAAAGCACGCACTTCTCTCTGTGTTCTAGGCACACTCAATTTTGAAATTGCTTCAATTCTTTCTGGGGTCAGTTTCCTTCCCTCCTTCGATAAGAGATGACCTAAGTAGGTCACCTCTTGTCGACAATATTGCATCTTAGAGAGGGACACTTTGTGATTCAAATCATATAAATGACGCAACAAACACAAGGTTGCTTCTTTACAAATCTTTTCAGTATTTGCAGCGATTAGTAAATCATCAACATACTGAACTAGGGTAGCACCATCAGGTAAAACAACTGTATCAAGCTGCGCTTTTAAAGCTTGACTATATATTGAAGGACTTTCACAGTAGCCCTGTGGAGCGCGTTTAAAGCGGAAACTTCGACCTCCTAAACTAAAGCCAAAAATATCCCTGCTTTCCTCGGCAATTGGGATACTAAAGAAAGCATTTTTCAAGTCAATTACTGAAAACCAAGCGGCGGAAGCTGGAATCATGGTCAACAAGGCAGTTATATCAGGGACAACTGGAAATTGTGGCACAACTATTTTATTGACTTCTCTAAGATCAATCACAAACCTGTAAACAGGTGGCTGAGAAGGATCAGTACGTTTCAATACAGGCAAAACCGGACTGTTGCACACATTGCCTCTTGTTTCTTCAATTACGTCTTTGTCAATCAAATCGTAGATTATTTTCAACAACGCTTTCTCACCTTCATTAGAAATTTTATACTGGGGAATACGTGGCATTGTAACATTTTCTTTCGGAGTGATCACATATGGTGGTATTTCCAAAAGGCCCACATCATTAGGACCTGTAGCCCAAAGGGCATCTGGAAGACTCATCAATTCAGCTGGCAATTCAGTTTTCGACAAATACATCGGAGAAATCACTTCTTTACCTAAAGTTAATTGTACTCCTGAAGGAGAACAATACAACGTCGCATGTAGTCTTTTCAACAAATCCAATCCTAACAGATTCTCACCACAACCTGTCGTAAGGATTAAGGGTGCTTTCAAGTCACAAGGTCCAACAGAAAGGGGCATAGGACTAGAGATTGGGTTTTTAACCGGGGCGCCCGAAAAACCTACGGAAACATTCATTTCGCCAGACAAAGGCGCGCCAGGGAGTTTTGAATGCATAATTGAACTCTTCGCAGCACCAGTGTCCAACAGAAAAGGTTCTGACACACCCATTGTAGTCACCTTGACATACGGTCCACTCTGATCCACTGGCACTGAAACTACTCCCTCTCTTTGTCTATGGCTGTCCTAGTAACTATTACTTACTTCACTTCCGTCTTCTGCATAATAATCATTATTATAATACTGAGCTGTGTTACCAGTTGCATTAGCCTGTTGATCAAAACTGTTCATCGTATTTTGTGGAGGAAGAGGACGCGTGTTTTGGGGAACATTTCCTCGTCCTCTACCTCTAGGAGCTTGCTGACCACCTCTACCTCGTACACCATAAGCATTATTTGTACGCTGCAACAATCTGGGACAACTATTTTTTAAATGACCTTCTTCCTTGCAATACGAACACTGATTGGGGCCTATAGGAACACGTGGTTGGAAATACCCAAACATCTGTTGGTTGTTCTGAAACTGTTGGGGTTGCTGATAGTTATTCTGACCTTGCTTATAGCTATTCTGACCTCCACATGGCGGATAAGCCTGCTGTAATAGAACCTTCGTCTTCAATTCTTTCGTTTTCTTGTCTACTCTATCTTTCTCATCTTTATCCCTATTCTCATAATACTGTGCAGTAGCCAGTATTTGTGCAGAAGAGGAAACAGCCCAAGAACTCTCTGAATCTTTTAATTTCTTACATAACTCAGGAAGCAAATTATGCACAAATTTATCAACGAATAATCTCTGACCACCTTCCGTACTCATGTCTTGTCCACTATGGTCAATAAACGTTTCTTCAAACCTGGTGAAGAAATCAGATACTGATTCATCTTTCTTCTGCTTGCATGCCGATAACTTATCCCAATTCACACGGATTGCAGGCATTAAGGTTTTCATGTATTTAATAATTCTACCAGGGAGTTCTGCAACTAAGGGCTTAGGTTTCGCACCACCAACTTGTCTCGTATCTGCAGCAATGATATTATTCCATGTGTCACCTAACTCTTGCGCATGATCTGCATTACGAATCTGTCCCCACAAAGGCTGCGGAACAACATTTCCAAACAACATATCTATGTCAGCTAAATTCATGATACACGATTCTGCTGTCTGTGATAGCTCCTTGTAATATCCGGCTGGATTCTTACGAGGATCAGGTAACGTCTGCTTAAGCGCTATCACTTCAGCTCTTTTCCACGGAACATGTACCCACACACGCTGAAAATGCGGCTGAATAGGTGGATTAGCAGCAGCGTCACCAGGCCTCCAAACTGGAGAAACTTCACGCATCGGATATTGTCGCGCTTTTACCTTTTTCCCCACAGGGAACTCTTGGTCGAACAATAACTGGGGACAATCATCATTCCTGAAGGACAATAAAGTTGCAACCGCTTTATCTACATCGGGACCAACAATCGTACCCTGTCCAAAGTCAAATCTCACTCTGCATAACTCCTGCGGGCTAGAATCCAAACCACCATCTTCTAATTCCTCGCAGAGGAATTCACACATCTTCGCGAATACGTATCTCTGTTTTGGCTCATCCCACTGTCGAAAAACATTTACAACAGATTCCACCTCATACCTTGAAGGATGAATATTCCATTTATGCGCCATACGATCTAACACTTCTTTCTCTTTAGAATCTGGCAACTGACTACGCAGCTGCTTACGTTCTGAACCAGGAGTCATAGTAGATGACCCAAAAAGAGGCGATATAAGACTAGATACCACACTAGTTATTCTCTGTCGTGTAGAAGGAGAAGTTGAAGCAAGAACAGGAGGAAAAACAGAAGGGAGATAAACGGGTGCAGATACTGGCACAGGAGTGGTATCAGGAAGAGCACCAAGAGAGACAGTTGACGTACTAGGTAATGTTGCAGAAAGCACAGAAGAGACAGGTAGCGAAATCGGCGGCCCTTGAGAGGGCTGCGCCGTAGGGATAGGAGCCAACTGAGGTTGCGCTGGCATCTGCGGAAGAACTTGCGGCAAATTAACTTGAGGCTGTACATTTAAAGGTTGCGGAGGTGCTGTAGCACTCTGCGCATACGGGGGTGGCAAACTCAACAAATGTGACATTAGGGAATCTTTCTCTTTCTCTTTTAACGCAGCTTGCTGAAGAGACGGTAAAACTGGATAACATTTATCAATCACTAGTTTACGTTGCCTGTGCAACTGCTCATTCATTTGGTCTTCCTCATTATCTTTAAACTGCAAAGCTGCTTGCATCACTGACATACCTTTCTCTCTTTTATTTCTCTTCGCTAATTTAATTTCTCTCTGTTTGGCTTCCTTTCGCCATAGGCGGAAAGAATCAAACATCGCCGGCCGGGCTTTCTTCTTAAACAATTTAACTTCTAAATTATCTAGGATCTCTGTATCGAAACTACCATTTTGGGGCCATTTTAAAACGCCATCTTTCCTTGTATATCGGATCCTTACTTCATTATATGCAATGGGGCCTACGCCATGTTTCACATAGAGCTCATACGTTGGAGTCCCAATCGGAGGAACCGGACACGAATCCTCTAACCGGGAATCCCTATTACAACCCAAACAAAACAAATTTCCAAATATACTAGAACCAGGCATCTTCGCTCACTAGTCTAGTTTCAAACTTCAAAGGATTATCGAATACGATAGTCTCGTGAAAACACGAGTCCCTCGGCTTTGGTACTTGCAAGTTCCAAATCAAAGCGATCCCGAAAAAGGGATACCAAACAAACAAATGGGAGACGCTCCACTTATACTTAACTGAGGTATCGATGACGTCACCAGAAGACTCTCTCAACTGTTTCGCTCTACCAAATCATCGAGGGTCCAAAACAGGGCGATAGTCAGGGCAGCAGTCCTTCGTAGCCGTCGGGACGCGGAGAACCTCGCAGTAAAGACTTTCGGACCACGTCGACATGCAGGGGTCGATGAAGTGGCGGCCTTCCTCCAGAATTTTCACACGAAGCTCCTCACGAACCTCTGGCTTGGACCGGTACCGCTGAAATCACCCCACGTTGGGCGCCAACTGAAGTACTGGGTTTTTCGGAACCAACAACCCAGCGGTGCCAGGGTGCATACCTGAAGACTTCGAGTTCTTCCTGTTTCAGACTACAGAAACACAGAGTCTTCTTGGTGAAGTCAAAGATCGAATTTATTGGCTGCAGACCAATCACAGGTGTCCGAGAAGTACAACACGGTGTATGTTCTCAAGAGACTGCACACTAACCAAAAACCAATCTTCTCTTTTATACAGAATATTACGCCTTGGGCAACACCGCCCTTACTTTACAAGTGGTCATTCACATATTTTTACAACAAAGAAAAAGCAGAGTCATGATGACATTCCCACATTTCAGTTCATCCGGCCTATAATTATTTACCCAGCAAGGCTCAGAACCCTCATCAGATATCGGCAAACCCAAATAAAGGCAGGCAACTCCTCATGGTAAAACAAGCCATAAAGTAGGAAACAGAGTCAGATGTGAAAGAGATAGGTCAGGAAGTATGTAGGATGAAAGGGCTTTATGGTGTGTCGAGCCCTGATGCTAATCTCATTTGGCCGCGGCAGAAAGAACTGGCCGGACAGGATTGACCCCGGGCAGCGGAGTCAGCTTGCATGGGTCACGAAGAAGTCACAGAAGGTGTACGTGTCCTTTAGACCTTTGCATGGCCTTCGTGCACGGCCTATGTGAGGGCAATCACAAAATGGCTACCGTTCTAAAATGGAACCCGATGGCTTAATACGTATCATCGTATATACAGTGAATTCATCGGAGAAACATGACGAAAACACTCATGTATACCGCTTTTGTCGTTTGCGGTTCGTTGATACCAAAGTCGGCATGGTAGGCCCATGCCTCCGACACGGTTCCAAATTTCACAGTACCACACTGGAAGCTCCCTGAAGCTAGGAGGTGCAGTGAACAGAAGACCTGCACGTGAGTGGGGATGGCATGTGTCCTGTGAGTCTGACGCTGCAGTATTGGGTTCAATTCAGCTATGAGTTCATAGATTGTGTTTGCATTCAGCCTTTATTTATCATAAATCTCTTCCTCCGCCTGCCCTAGCAGAGTAACGTGCACTCTGAAAATGAAGCTCCTGTATCCTTCTTCTCAGTGCTGCTTCTCTTAGCCTCATCCTCTTCGCCATGACGTAGAGCACTGCCATTTTGAAGCATCATGATGCCTTTTGTGACTGTTTAAGTAGTTTACTGATGATTTTCACCTGATTTCTTCCATTTCAAATGGTTACTACCTGATGTGATTTATTCTTATTTGAGAATTGCTAATTGCGATTTTATAACAGATTCGATATTTGCGAATGTTTAATGCATTGGGTTTGCAAATTCTAATTAGCGATAACTCAATACCGAATCGCAATTACTGATTAGCTATTTAGGTATTTACGCGAGACCTATAGTATTGCAAACGGGAGTGCAGGCAGACGGGGGCAGGGGTGAGAAGGCACGAACAATGGGAATGGGGGAAGAGAAGGCACGGACATCGGGAGGGGGGGAGAAGGCACGGGTAGAAAATAGTGCTCACAATCTAAATAACACATACCGTGCAATACTTGAAGTAAAAGGGCCAGTAGCCATGGAAGGATACAAATGTCAACATGGCCGTCATAAGGAGGGACTAACAAGCCTATAAACCAATGGGAAGGCAGCATTTAGAAAGCACAATGCCAGAAGCCAATGAAAAAGATGAGTGGGGGAGTGGGCGTGGCTTCTCCCCTGTACTTTACTACCACAGATCAACCCCAGAGCAGCGCTTGCGCGCTGGCTCAGGGCTCCACATAAAGAAGGAGGGCACAAGGAAGAGGCCCTTAGAACTCCCTGTGCAAAAGTTTTAAATTCAGAGTGATAGGGAGGTGTGTGCACACAGGCACGTGCACACACACAAAAACACACACTCCCACAGACACTCGTACATACAGTCACACAGAGAGGCCAATACATGTCCACACAGAGATACGTGTGTGAGCAAGAACATGATTACAAACATATAAACACATTGCCCGACATTGAAAACGTTGTGCTGGGGGGCGCGGAGATTGGCGTCAGAGAAGATGTCAACTGAATAACTTTCTCCATCAGTGACCTTTCCTGATTCAGGCACTTGAGACAAGATAATGGGACCCTGCTCTCTTTGAAAACCCACCTGTGGCTTCATTTTAAAGCCAGGACCAGGAGCAGAACATGCGAAAGACCCTAGCAGAGCAACTGTACACAACGCAGCTTGCTTTGTATATTGTGACCCCTTGGAGCATTATAAAGCTCAGCACCCAATGATGAGGAATGCCCACAGGCGCTGAAGGGGCCGGTATTCCCACTCAAACGCTCAGCAGTAAGCCGCATTGGGGAGAGCCTTGAGGCAAGTATACTAAATACGACGAATCCAGGCCAGGTCCACACCCATCAGGCATCTGGGGCGCCAGCCCACCATACTATCCTTCTCTTTGAAGCGACAGTTAATGAAACGGAGGGTTTGCATTCCACCAATGCTATTAGTTGTCATCATAAAGTTGGAAAAGTTACAGGCTCTATAAGTCGACTGCCCTGTTTCTTGGTTCGCCCGTATAGACTCTGATTTAGTGAGGAAAGCAAGGTTCTGCAGGTTAACGGTACTAAACTAACTGGATAGATTTGAACTGTAACTGACCTTATAAAAGACACTGCATTACCTCAGTCTTACTCTTTCATATCACTGCTTTCACGGCTCACTCTAAACAGCATAAATGTCTGGAAAAAAAGGATGCAGGAAGCTGTTATTTTCAGAAGTTCTTTCAGGGCACAACCTGTTACCAGAATGTCCTCTATCACTTTGGACAAACCCATGCAGGAACTAAATGAAATTAAAAAATCAATCAACACGATTGAACAAACCTGCTCAGAAACCATGCATGAATTGAAAAACATATGTTCTGAAATGTCAAGCTTCAAGACGCAGCTGGATTATTGCATAAACTATGACTCTGGCGTAGCTTTACGAGGTTTGCCATCTCATTCAAAGGTGACACAAGTGAACTTAGTTCAATGCACCACCTTTGGATGTGAAAGACAGGTTACTGTAGTACTGCAGAACCCCACTCACTAAATAGTTAAAATGCTTTTGGGTTATTAATAATCCCTGGGATAGGGTTAGGGCCACTTTGGTAACAGTAAACCTATTTCACCTCTCACGCTCTCACACACACAGCACAAAGAAGGGCCGAGACTTTTAACTATAAGTATTGACCAAAACAAGACAAACATGTTTCTTAGGATATCTACAATAATCACACAGAATATCATAAAAACAGCAAAAAGGCATGTTGTAAACAATAAGAATAAAAGGAACGTTTCCAACATGGTAGAAATGTCATATAAAAGTCTAACAACCTAATACCTACTTTGCTGCGCCACCCTATGAGAGCATGTTGTAGAGAAACTTGAAATCTAAAGTTTCTTAGGAAGAAGTGGCGCATTGCAAACCTTATTGACTGCTCAGGCTGTCATTATCGGAAGAGGCGTGGAGGAAGCATTCAATGCGAAAGGCAAACATGCTGTGTTAGCAGCCTCCCTAAGGTATTTGGCTCGTACCTGCTTCAAAGTGCATTATCTTCTCTGAGTGTTATGCAAGGCACCATGCCAGACTGTCTTAAAAGTGGACAAGTCACACCTATACTAAAAAAGCCAGACGAGAACATCTCTGATCCCAACAATGTTCACCCCATTTCGAGCATCCCAACCTTAGCCAAGCTCCTGGAAAAATGTGTTCATCAACAACTCTGCATTCATATTGACCAGCACCAACTCCTCAACCACTGCCAATCTGGTGTCAGACTAGGTCACAGTACTGAAACCGCCATGGTCCACATTGGCGACGATGCTTTACGGTTTCTCAATCATAATGAATCCTGGCTATTAATCCTTCTTGACCTATCATCCGTGTTTGACACAGTTAAACATGAAACCATCCTGAACCTCTTAGAACTTAGGTGGGTCTCTCTTGTACTGTCTTGGAGCAAAGAGCAAATGGTTCTGCTGTTTCCTACAAAACAGATCTGAACGAGTCCTAACCAATCATGACTTTTTCGATCAGACACCAATCACTATCAGCGTTCCCCAAGGTTCTTCACTTTCACCCATCCTCTTTAATCTGTACATGGAACCCCTGACTGAAATCCTCTAACACTCCAACATCTCCATTTGTACATGAAGATTACCTCTCCTTATGACATCAGCACTCTCAATACCATCTTGAACAAAACTCAACACTGGTTAACACTTAACCACCTCAAACTGAACACCCTCAAAACTGAACTCCTATTAACCTCGTCTCCCAACCCCACCTCTAGCATCAAAGACTGGCTCCCACTACTCACCGCCACATATTGTTAATTCTGCAAAATCCCTAGGAATACCACTAGACAACAACCTCTCCATGATGAATCACATCAGCTTCACAACCTGATGGGCCAATTTCCATCTCCACGTCTTAAGAAAACTAAAGCCTTTTCTGCCCAATGCAGATCTCAAGATGGCGGTTCAGGCTCTCGTGATCTCCAAACTTGACTATAGGAATGCTACCCTTGTTGGCCTACCAAAAACAAAACTAGCACCGTTCAGAGCTACCCTCCATGCTGCTGAATGGCTCATCACAGGCGTAAAGAAAAATTATCACATCACCCCAGCCGTCCACTCTCTGAACTGGCTACCTTGTTAATCTAGGATCCACCTAAAAATAGCATGTATGACATACAAAGCCAATCACCAAAACACTCCTCGCTACCTGGCTCAGAAACTGGTGCTATCCGGAAGGAATAGAGCTTCTCGAAGTACATGCTGCCTACTGCTGAAAACTCCCAAGATTTCACAAAATGAAAACCTAAAAGACATCTTTCTCTGGAATTACCCTAAAAATGTTGAACTCTCTTCCCCCAGAGATCAGGACCATCCCTTCATTCATTCTTTTAAAAAACGAAGTAAAAATGAGACTACTGAATAATCTCCTTCATATATGAAGCGACTATCCATGCCAATTTGGTTCCTTTACTGGTGTTTTCTCTATTTATCTTTGTACTATCTTTTCATGCTTTATATTCTATATTTTGCTCCTTGTATATTATATGCTATTTATTAGGTTGTACAGCGCTCTGACACCAACATTTTGGTAATGTTCATGCTTTATAAAACTTTATAAATAAATAAATAAAATAAACCAAGATTGTCTTGGACAGTATCTTGCAGGATAATCTGGGGCGATGGGTCTATCAAGTGATGGTCTTTAAATCCTAAATATTATTGGCGTAAAAAAGCCATTGACATAATTTCAGAAATGTGTTACATTGATTTGTGGTGCCAGAGAAAGAGTCCTAGACAGATCTTTAAGAAGATTAGAGATGATAGGATGTCAATTTAAATGACACATATTTGATGAATTATCTAAGGATGTCTCTTGACCGCGCTGAAACATTGATGAGGGAATACTTGTTCCTAAGTGTGTGTCTCATTAAGTGTTCTATCTGGGTCTTTATCAGATTAACTTGACACTCTCTCAGTTCTACAAATGATGAGGGCGGACAACATTCATGTTATAATGGTTTATATCGGATATGACAATGAAATAACAGAATTCAGGAGGAGGGTGATCTGAGATGGTGTTGAGGCCTGACTGGAATGAAGTCAGACTTTACAGACTTTACATTAGGATGTCTCTGGAAAGCAAATGATGGAACTAGAAAAGAAGGTTCAAGAGAATTGAGGCACTGACCTATGGCATCTCAGGCATAAAGTCTCAGAACTCAAGAGCAGGAGTAAAGGATATAACATTTGCCTATATGGTCTACCAGAATACACAGACGAAGAAAACATGCTTGCATTTTTCTCCGGACTTCTAGCCAAAACTGCTGAACATTGTTTTTTTCTGATGCATTCCAGAGAGCCCACAGAATGATAAGTCAATAAGTCACCCCTGCGGAAATTCTCGACAGTCATGATATGCCTGCTTCACCATCAACACACCAAAATGATTCTTCAGACAGCCAAGCAACACAGTCCTCATATCTATCAGGGTGGGAAACTTTCCGTTGATGCCAATTTCTCCATCCACACCCACCTTATATGAAAATATGCCTGGCCCTGAGGCCCAAGCTGAAACACATTGCAAGACAAGGGAGTATCGAGACCTGCATGGTTTGGAGGAGCTACTAGATACCATAACAGAGACATTGATGGAAACGGACGCCTCCCTTATTACCACGAGGTACCATCATGGTCAGACAAGCCACACTGTACCGAAACACTGAAATCCCCACTGCAACGAGTAACAAGTTCAGACAAATTGCCAAATGAGCACCCTCCAAGCGATAAGGACAGACCCCTTTATACCCTTCATTGGCTGAGAGTGGGTGTGGCTTACAGAAGTATCTGAAAGTTACTCACCGTTATAAAGTAGATAACATCTTGGGGCCTTTATATTTCACCAACCTCTTGTGCGCTCAGGAACTGACTGCTTCCTCCACTGGCTTACAGATAAATCCAGCAGAGAGCTAAATACCCACTTTTAATATCCTCAGTAAGTTATCATTCCAAAATTAGTTAGCCAATGCATATACATTTCCCTCTGACTTAACCACAACGCATAAAACAAAAGCACTCCATATTCTGCTCCTTAACACCAGCGGCCTTGCAAGCTATGTGAGATAGAAAAAGGCACCATCTTAGGCTCCCAAAAATGTGACAAAGTCTTACTGCAAGAAACTGATATATCTACAATTATATCTACAACTGAGGTAGCGTAACTTACCAGAGACTGGGTCGGACATATGATTGCAGATTCTGGGTCAGAGACCCACTGGGTACCCTCAACACACCCTATTTGCTCTGCAGGAAGAGAGGCCTTGCTTTTTCACAAAATGCTGCTAATGAAGATGCAGAAAATATAGAGAAACCCACAGAGCCGCTTTGCCTTTGAAAAAGTAGTCTGCAAGGGCCATTAGATATATTTACACATCAAATGCTGGAGATGTAGTTTTCTTCACTAAACTCAACAGACTAATAACGGAATTTGGCCACACAATGTTAGTGATCGGCAGCAACTAGAATTTCTTCATCAACCCTAGTTTTGATAGATCCAGCTTACAGATATCTGCAGCAACATTGATAGGGGCCTGTTGTGAGACCTTATGTCAAATCACTCTCTTTCTGAACTGTGGCGACTCAAACACTTGACAGATAGAGAATACACATTAGTTTCCAGACCCCATGGAACTGAGGTCAGTATACACTATACTTGATGAGTGCAACGATGCTCCATAAAATCACAAGTTGTACCACAGGCATCCAGTGCATCTCAGATCATGTCGTAATCGCAATGACAATTTACTCCCAACTGCAGGTCCCTACGGACAAGTCCCTGAGAATAAGTACTTGGAGGTATAAACTCCCTGCGGAGAAAAGAAAACCGATTGCATACTTACAAGAATACCTTCCTCTGAAAAAGAACTCAGTGGTTTCGATCCTCACACTGTGGACTGCAGGGAAAACCTACATAAGAAATAAGTAGAAAAACATAGACCCTGGAATCTGAAATGATTACTCTTATTCAGGTATATCGAGAAAACTCATCTGATGCAGCATTTTGCCTTCTCACTACAAAACAATTAAAACTTGATATGCTTCTAATGGCCAAGATGGAAAAAGCCTTGTAGAAAATTAAATCGACACTATGAACACAGTGACAAATTGGGCAGACTCCTGGCCTTCCAAATAAAGGGACTCATGGGAAAATGATAATACCATTATTGTGAATACCAACAATACCTTACTTGGAAATCCACGGGACATTGCAGAAGTATTTGTATCTTTCTATACTCACTAATATGCATCAGAGAGTTCAGAGGATATCGTCTATGAACAGTGCGCTTTTCGAGGATTGAATATTACTAGACTATCTAAACAAGTCAGAGCTGATCCAGACAAAGAAATAACAGATGATGAAGTAAGGTCTGCTATCAAGGAAATACCCCCATTAAAAGCCCCAGGGGAAATTGGGTTTCGCTAAATATTCCAAACTGTCAGCCCCTTTCTCAGTCCCCACATGGAGTAAGATGTGTCATGAGATAACGAGCAACAATGGATCACCTCATCCCTACAACAGGTCCAATATAACAGTAATGCCAGTAATACCCACACCGAACAGAGATCCACTTCATGTAGTAATTATAGGCTGCTCTCTTTATGCAACAATAGAACCAAGATTCTAGCAAAAATCTTTGCTACAAGAATGAAAAATGTAATTACTGCAGTGATCCACAAAAAACAAATTGGTTTAGTTCCTGGCTGTTTCATCTGCAACCATATGCAAACTCTGTTTCACCTACTATAGAGCACAATACACGATCTGGACTGTAAAGTCCATGATCATCATGGCCACGCTCCCCATCTCCTCGAAATAGCATCTATGAATTGTGCTGGTGGAGCAGTGCCATATAAACCCCCCCCACTCCCCCAAGTCCCCTTGTTGTGTCAGTGGCTACTCCCATTTGGGGTTCAAATCAATACCTTCCCCCCATTGGCCAGGTGTTGTGGCGCGCTTGCGCTACCCCCCTCACCCCCTGTGTTCGTGGGCGCGGTGACACGCACAAACTGGATTTTTCGGGTCCACGGCGGCTGTTATGGCACTGGCCCGTGAGGCCCCCCTTTGGGGATGGCCTCTGCAATAGTACCGCACGGTTAGATCTAGTAATTGCAAGAACTCAGTTTGGCAAATATGCCAACATCTTCGAACTGCTGGCAGGGGCATAACAATAGCCCCCGCAGACCCTGACGTGCGGAGGGGCCCCGAGCTCGAGGGGGCTCCCTCTGGCTCTGTGCAGGGGCCGGCCTGAGAGGTCCTGACTGGGTTGGGAGCATGGCCCAGCCCTGCAAAGCATCATGGGTTAGCCTAATGCATTTGAAGGCATGTCCCCGAAACACTACAATAACAAGCATTTGCAATACAATAGGTCTCGCATTTGGGAGAGTTAGACCTGTTGGCCTTGTAAATGGCAATGTCTTTTACCCATATGTTTTTGTTTGGAATGGATGGATGCATGTGGTGTGGAGTGGAATTATGTGGGTTGAATTGGTTTTGTTAGTTGTGGAATTGTGTGGTGTGGATTTGTGTAGTGGAATTATGTGGCATGGTGTGCAGTGGAATTATGTGGATAGTAATTATGCGGCATTGAGCGTAATGGAATTATATGGAGTGGGATTGAGTGTCATGAAGTGGAATTATGTGGAATGGTATTTTGTGTTGTGGAGTAGTATGTAGTGGAGTTTAATTATGTGTTGAATTTTGTGGCATGATGTAGAATTCTGTGGTATGGATTGGATATATGTGGTGTGTTGTGTAACTGTGTTGTTGAGTTAAATGATGTGGCTTGGTGTCCAGTTATGTTGTGTGAAATATAAATGTGTGGAGTTGAATTGTGTGGCATGATACTGTGTGGTGTTGAGTGGAATTATGTGGCATGGTCTGGAGTATCTATGTTGATTGTTGCTATGTGACAGTGGTTTTATGTGGGGTGTATTGATTTGGTATTGAGTAGAGTGTAATTATGTGCAGTTGAATGATGTTGCGTGTAGTCGTATGATGTCTGTTATTTATTTCATGCTATAATCTTACTTTAGGTTAGGTGATTTCACGCTATGTTATTGAAGCCATCCCGTGATATATTATTAACTGGTCACAGTCTCTAAGTTGAGGTCACCACGAGAATGAACACCTCGGACAAAACACTGGCAGCTCTGCAGATTAACGTGCTTTTCATGTAACCTACCACTGAGCTTGGCAACGCTGTACACATACCTCTGCTACACAGAGACACAAACCAGAGCAGAAAAAACGTATCCCTCGCGCCTAATAAATACCCTCTACACGTACTTCAGTCTTCAGACAGTACCATTTAAACGTGAGGCGCTTATTAGGTACCGTTTTTCCTGTGTAACTTTTAAACTATAAAAAACAAATAAACAAGTCCTTTCCTACAGTCAATTTATATGGCTGTTAACAGTGGCGTAGGAGTGCTTCCAACCCCATCTATTTTTCGCAGGTAGTGGACACGGGGCTCAAGGAAAAGTAGTGATCTTTCCAGTACCGCACATTTTTGTTAATTGAGTAAATGTGGAGCAGAGTAAAAAAAGGTATTGTTACTGAAGACCTGGAGGCTAAACAGGAGTTCGGCACCTACACAAATTGTGTGACGAAAGGCATATTGCTGTTTGTTTAGCAGCCTATCTATTTGTATATGTGCTCACAAACAGGTTACGTGACAGTATAGGGCACATTAGAAATTAGTGTCACAGTGTACATGCCCAGCCCTCCTGGAAATAACAGATTCATTAGTGCTTTATTAATCGAAGTTTAGGCGCAACTTTCAAGCATGCACCAAAGGTGGATGCGTGGCTTTCTCTGTGTGATGCGCTTCTCGCTGTAAGACCACATGCATCAAAGTGGTCATGAATAGGCCACAAAACACATTTGATTCACGCCTCCATGGAATTGCCATCTATCTATGTGAGAAGGGACTTGCAGTGCTTGATTTGATTTCCCTGTACCCAAATCACCACGGCCATCAGATGCCACCGTCTTAAAACATGAACAGGAACTAATAAAATCCCCAAAAATTGTGCCAGTAATTAAAAAACACAAAAACAAATGCAAAGCAGATAGAATGTCAAATACGGAGCAGAGCTAGAAACACAAGAATTTCCGCAAAAATAAGGCCTGTGATGAATGAAAACATTAAGTAAGCTTAGAACATGAGCAGGAAACCAATTTAACACAAGCATTGGCCGTGCGGCCGTAAAAGTAACGGCTGCGCGGCCGTGAAAGCGAAAGTAATCGCGATAAAAGCGAAAGTGATCACGATCGCGAGGACGGGACGTGCTGTGTGTTAAGCACGCGAGTGGTGCGCGAGCAGCAGTGATTGGCGGCTGCGCGCATGGAAATCGCCTCTGAGCCCGGATTGCTACAATTTTATTTCTAACATGAATGCCTTTTGTTACATTTAGTCCGGACCCGGGACTCCTGAACCTCTGTGATTGAATCACGCTCTCTTCACGGGAAGTACTGGGTGGTGCCTTGAGATACCAGAAATGTAACAGTAGGGTCACTGCTGAGAGAGCGTCATTGGTGTTAAGATTTGTAGGGGTGCACCATATTCACCGTTAGTCAGGATCCGTTTATATTTCAAGAGTGTTTAGAATTATCATGGAAATATATTCGTTGATATAGAAATGTAGAAATGTAATCAGGCCTTAAGAGAAATGCAGGCCATCACTTATTATGAAATGTATTTGTATTACGTTTAATGTTTTAGTTCTGCAATGATGTGATGTAGTAAGTAATTTTAGGTCATGCTAAGAAGTTAGAATGTAGGTTGCTCACGTACAAGTATAAGATGATTATGCTGAAATAATGATTGTAATGTGTTTTATTTTGCAAGGCCTAACTGTCTATGTAGAAGAGAAGGCCTATTCGTTCCTTATTTTAGCTATGTTTATTAGGCTGACAGGGTTTTAGTAAATCTTGAATTGCAGTGAAATGTAAAACTTCATGATGCAAGGGTTTTTCCGTTCCCTTTTTCTGTTGCAGGTGCAAGGACATTTAGCTCGTTAGTTAGAATAAGTCTTTGTTTTAGGAGTTGAGATATGAGGAGCAGACTGGAAGGGAGTGAATTGGAATGTGAAATTGCAACTCCTAGCACGGAAGGAGCCTGAGACCCAAGGTCGAATTAATGAACAAAGGAAGATGAAGAACGCTAAATGGAAATTTACTGACGGAAGACCTGTCTGAAGGGGTGTGCTAAAGGGCGTGTGCAAGGATTTGGGGGTTTTGTATTAGGGACAGTGCCCCGTGGGTTGGGCAGACGAGACTTAGGAGGGAGACTAGAAGGAGCACCATATATCGAGCTCTCACTGAGTGAAGACTTCTTAGGAAGTTTCACTGCTGACACCTTTTTATGCTTTTCTCACCTGAAAGGGAATGTTGTGTAGGGATGTCACTTTAGAATAGAGTAGGGACAGAAATGCTTTGATTAATGACTTTGAAATTTGACATCACGATTGCAATTTTATATCTGATGCATTTAGAAGCAGTAATCCTTTTTATTTTTAGTTGAATGTGGATACTTCGTAGAGTAGCATTTGTGTTAGTTCCCATTTATCTTTTGTGCCTTGTATTGAGTAGGCCTGGGCGAAAATTTCGTTCCGTTCGCGGAAATTGCGATAATTTGACATTTTCGCCTTCAGCGGAGAGCGCGAAAATGTCAAAATATCCGGTTTCCGCATCTTGGCGATAATTTGTTTCTTGCTCGCGCTGTAAAACAATACATTATCGCACGCGCGCGATCGCCTTACCTGAATCCCTGCGTTCGCCGACAAGTTTGCTTGATCCGGTCGCGTTCTCCATGAGATGTTGTATTGTTTTTAGCCATTTGCGCTATCTCGCGACAGTTCGCGCCCGCAGTGACGTCATGCGTCGCGCGATCATGTCTTTCTTCTCGCGATCATGCACCGCGAGACAACTCAAAACAAGATGGCCGCACCCGCAAGCAACCACATGGGTAAGTTGGCGACCCGCAACCATGCAGAAAATCTCGCGAACACACGGGAAAAAAACTTCCGCATCTTCGCAATATTTCCGCTTGTTTGCGATAATTTGTAACATTTTCGCGATAATTTGCGAAAGTGGATTTCGCAAATTCCGCCCACCCCTAGTATTGAGGTGCCTATATATTCAGATGTTTTTGCTGATAATAAAAGGTCAAATTCCTAGACTTTGAGTCATCTTTTATGAATAATGTCAAATTGCGGTAGATACGTTCTGATTATTGTGTTTCTTCCCTCTACGCTATTTGGCAAGTAAAAAGATCCTGGCGACCTGGGTGGGTTCTTGTAGATAATTGGGCAGAGACAAGAATCCGGCCAGTTGGTAGCAGAAACGGATGGTTTATTTCCGGTAGCGAGGGAAGATTTAGATTAGGATAAGTGATCCTTGAGGCCCATAAATGTTAAGTGATGCTGAATCATCAGAAGGTGGGCAGCAGACGACCTGGCGGACGGACATAGATGGCGAGTAGCAGTGCGGCAAGAAGCAGCAGTTCCAGGAGTGAGTATGAATAGGATGCGATGTTGTAGATTGCGGTGTTGATTTGTGTGAGATGTCTTGCGGAGTTGGTGTGAATGTTGAGTGATTGTGAGATCAGGCTGTGAGCGCGAGCAGCCCGGGAAAGTCTTAGGCGATGAGAAGCCTAAGCGATTGGGTGTAGAATACACTCGTGGTAGATTTTGTTGACCACCCGAAGAGGATCGTGAGGTATGCGTTCAGAATTTGGCCATTATGAAATGTTTTAAAGTTTTTCGAGAATTGTGTAGAGGTGATGAACATGTGGTTACTCGTGAGGGAGAAGAAGCCCTTCCAGAGGATACGCCAGCACATTACATGGCAAGAAATGGGGGGTTGCATACTATAATTTGGCTTGAGAATTGGCACAAGTTGACCCAAAGTGAAGGAGAGTTAGCTTTCCCGAGGTATGGCTCATTCAGGCTAGAAGTGTTATACCAGTTGAAGTCCGTGATGGCTGCTTTACGACCTTTGCCGAGGCCAACACAATTTGAAGCATTACATGCGTGGATTAGAGCAGCGCATGATAGGAACAGAGATAGAAACCAAGAAAGAGTGAAAAAGTCGATTAGGGCGTTCCAGGATGCTAGATGGAATGCGCAAGAGAAAAAGATGGAGAGTACAGGCAATAGAGGGACACAGACTGTACCCCTTGTTAGTACAAACTGACAGCATAAAAGAAAAGTCGAAAGAGGAGGAAGAGGGCAGTGATACGGACGACAGCTTACTGGAAAGGTTGTTGTCTGAGAGACCACCTCCATATAATCCGGATGCCTCAGAGGGAAAGGAGACAAAGGTAGAAGAGAGTAGGGGAGTGCTACCCCGATCAGAGGTGAGGGTGGAAGGAAAGATCTCGACAGGAACTGAGAATACGAGGAATAAGCCTGCAATTAGCTTAGCGGTTGAGAGAGGTGTGAGGTTACCTGATGCTCTGAAAATACCGGTTATTATTGGCCCTATTGAGTCGATGTATGAACTGGAGCCAGAGAAGGTGGGAAGCTCACAGCAGTCAGAGGTAGGGGTGAGGAGTGTGGTCGAAGAAAGTGGGTCGGTGAGGAGAATGGAGCAGACCCCGAAGCCTATTGAATGGAGTACGCCGCTGCCAGCTACAGCAGACTCCTCAAGAGGGCAAGGAGAGTCGAGGCCTGGGAGACCAAGGTCTTTAGCCGAGTCAAGATCAGACTTGAGAATGTGGACACCACCAGTGAGAACCCAAAGTCAGGGCGTGCTAGAAGCGGAGAGGGAATGAGGGACGATTGTAAATCGTTCTGTTCCTATTGGCATGTCAGGAGAGGGCAGGCCACAGGAACGAGAATGTGGGTACGATGAAAGGGATTGTGCAGGTTGTCGAGACGTACTGAGGGGAGTTCTGAGAGCGAGGATGCTAGATGTTGTAAGACTCAAGGCAGAATTGGATGAGATAATATGCGGAAATGGTAAACAACCTTTACAACGCAACTTTTACAACGCACTACCATTACAACAAAACTTTTAAAACGCAAGTTAATTTACAACGCATACTTTTACAACGCACGCATTTACATCGTAAGTACCTTTACAACGCAAACACCTTTAAAACGCAAGTATTTATTTTCTATATTAATTTTGTTTTTTATTTATTTAATTTAATAAATATATAATGTAACATTAAAAATATTTAATAAATTAATATATAATGAGATTTTGGTTTATTAATATATTAAAAAATTATATTATTTTAGTACTGTAGTATTTAAAAAAATACTTGAGTATTAATTATTTTAAAAATGAAGAAATAAAGTGTTTTTGATTTATTATTATTTATCAATAATATATCAATTTAGTACTCTAGTATTAATTAATAAAATAGAGTATTCATTTTTGTAAGTAGCTTAAAAATTTAATAAATCAAAAAAAATACTCAAGTATTTATTTTATTACAATTAATGCAATGAAAGTGTATTTATAAATATATTTGATGACAAAAAAAAATAGTGAAAAGGAACATTAAAATAAATTAGCTGTTTAATATAATATTAAAAATTTAAATTAACTTCATCTAAATTTTAGACAATCTTTGAAATAATTTTTACAAAATATTTATAATAATAAAAAAATAATAATATATATATTTTAAATAAACTATTTAATTTAAAGAAAATTCCCACGCTTTTGTATTGAAGTCTATGTGAAAAATTGTCCTTCATTTATTTCTCTAGCTGAAGCAGAAACAACCCGCGGAAATGGAAAGGAAGGAGAGAAAAAAGAAGAAAGGGGAAGATTTGAAAGAAAAAAGAAATATTGTCGAGGTAAGGATGATATTACGTTAATTTAGAAGATTTGAAATATAATTTACATGTGAAGGTAATATATACATATATTATTTAAAATAATACAAACATAGTTTAAAAAAATAATTTTTATTAATGATAACATAGGAAAAAAAGCTTTTAATATTTAGACTTTTTCATATATTTTAAATGATTTTTAAATGTTAGATATTATTTATTAATAAAATAAAACATATATTTCAAAAAAATATATACATAAATAGTCCGTTTTTCTTCTTTGCAGCTTTCAATGACGTCAACACGTAAACGTAAACGGAAGCGGCCATTTTGAAGAGCATTGATGGAGGAAGCAGCTGGAAGCTGATCTGCGTCCAGGTAGGAAACAATTTTATTTTTATTTATAGATGTAATTTTAAAAAAGGATACATATATTGTAAAGAAAGAATAAGGAGAGGTTGCGGTTTAACAATTAGATGTTTTAAATGTAAAAATGCATGTCCCCGATCGTGTTAATAGCGTATGCCTATGTCGGGTCGCTGAATGTTACCTTTAAAAGTTATTTATGCTTAAAATTTTGTGCACAAATAAAAAATGTTTGGCAAAATATGTTCGAAAAAAAGTTTTTGTTTTTAAGAAGTCGATTTTAATAATGTTTAAATAAAAAAAACATTTTGGAGTTTTTGACGTGGGGGAAAAAAGTGATTCAATTGCTATTGAAAAAGGTTTAATGAGTTATTGTTTTCGTGGTTTTATATAGGGTTACTTGAAAAGGCAGTGAGAGTATTTTTTTGTAAGTTGTAGTAATTGATATATTGTATTGGTTTTTCACACTTACAAAAAGATAGACAACTGTATTTCTCCTTTAGAGTTTGATTGTTGGAAAAATAGTTTTTATTTTGTTAGAACAAGGAGATGAAAAATGAAAATGAAAAAAAAAGCTCACCCGACTAATAATTTGGAAAAAATGTTTTTGAAATTTTTTTATGCCAATTGTAATTAATGGTTCATTAAATGTAATGCAAAGGAGGAAAGTATGTTGTAAAACATAGTTAGAAGTTAAGAATGTTAGCGACATTTTCAAGGTAGTCTAGAGCCACACACAACGAAAATTGTTGTAAAACACCCAATAGTCTCGCAGACATTTCCTTTGTTTTTTGAGTAACTCGTGGGTTTAGACTACCAGCTAGTGTTTGTGAAAGTCTCATTTCTTGAAAACTTTGCTCCTTCAAAGTTTCCAAGAAAGAGTAGAAATTAGGGTGTGGTTTACCAATTGTATGGTTGAAGGAGTTATGCCATCCCTCAATGGCATTATTTGTTTTAGCTTCTCCCTCTAAACAGCTCGTGTAACAGTTCCACCACTCCACATGGAAACGTGGTTTCCTCCTGCAACCCAATCTGCTTAGGTGCCCAATCCATGTGTCTTCAAAATAATTTAGAATGGGGGCCAATTTTTCTTCATTAGCATTGTAAAATTCAGATTCTGTAATGGCAGTGTAGTACTCGTCCACACTATCGGGAGGAACAAAACAAAGAGCTATTAATTTTTTTAATTCAAATTGTAGTTTGCTATCTCGAGAGTATTCTGCAACTAGGGATGTTTTTTGTAACTTACGCCAGAATGCCTGGGAAAAATGGAAAAAACATCCCTGAATTTGGGTATCCATGTACGTTTTACTGATCACATTGATCATGCTCAATTCAAAATCTACTATTATTTTCCTAGGACTTTTGGAAGTAGAATTTTTATTAACTGATAAAAGTTCAGAGTAAGTTGCAGAAGTCTTATCAGGTAACAAACTATATACTAAGGGGATTACATTATGGTTAATTTTAGCATGTATAGTGTAAATTTGAGTGAAAGGATGGGGTGTACTTTTAAACATCCCATCCATCATCCAAATTTCACTATTTTCTAATTTAACAAGGTTACGTGGTGTACTAAAAATAAGAAAACGTTTTTGAGGGTTTTCGTTGTCATGCAGAAGGAAGGGTTCATCAGCAAAAGAAATAGAAAGTTCATGTGGAATAACAATGTCAGAAAATGTATGTGGTGTATGTTATGTTATGTTATCTTGGGTTTTATTAAGCGCTCAGCTACTCAAGCAGAGTGTCCCGGCGCTGACAGACCCGTGACCATATAGCTACATCCGGGGGAGAGATTTAAAGGCTAAACAGCCATGTTTTAAGCATCTTTCTAAAGGTCGTCAAGTTGTCGCTCTTTCATAAGGCCAGTGGGAGGGCATTCCAGGCCCGAGGTGCAAGTATTTGAAAGAACGCCCTCCGATCCGGGCGCGCCTGATTGCCGGGACCGAGGTGAGGGACAATGACGCAGAACGCAAGGCTCTGGCAGGCCGATGAAAACCGATCCTCTTCCTCAAATAGAGGGGACCGGAGCCATAAAGAGTCTTGAATGCCATAGTAAGTGCCTTAAATTCAATGCGCTTCTGAATAGGGAGCCAGTGCAAAGATTGCAATAGTCCTGAAGCATGGGAACGGTGGCTGAGGCCAAAGATTGCCCGAGCGGCCGAGTTCTGCACAACCTGTAGCCGTGAGAGAAGGATCTTCGGAAGACCCAGATACAGGACATTGGCGTAGTCCAGCCTAGAGCCTATCATGGCCTGTACCGTGATCTTCCTATGGGCGATGGAGAGGACAGGAAGAAATTTCCTTAACATTTTTAAAATGCCAAAGCATTGGCCAACTAGGCTCATAATCTGTGGTTTCAGAGTGAGACAATTGTCCATCTTCACCCCAAGATTTTTAACCACCGAGGCCACGTCTGAAGGGTAGACATATCAGCGGGCCACCAAGACCTCCAACAGGGATCCGGAGGACAACCAAAAAAGAGAACCTCAGATTTATCTGAGTTGCATTTAAGCTGATTACATTGGAACCATGTAAAGACCGCGTCCAGACAGCTCTTGATGCGATCTCCATTGAAATCAATGTCCTTACCACATGTGAAAAGAAGCTGGGTGTCATCAGCGTAAGAAACAATCTGGGCTCCGAAAGACTCGACCAGCGCCGCCAGAGGGGACATATAGATATTAAAAAGGGTCGGGCTTAATATGGATCCTTGAGGAACTCCCACTCCCAGAGGCGGAACTGTCGCAGAAAAGGGAGGGGCCCAGACTGTCTGTTGGCGATCGGTCAGAAAGGACTTGAACCATTTGAACACCGTTCCTCCCACACCTATCTCTGCAAGATGCGCCAATAGGTGGTCATGCGGAACGGTGTCAAACGCCGCAGAAAGATCGAGCAGCACCAGCAGTGCCTTACCCCCAGAGTCCTGAACTTCCTTGATGGCCTCAAACACCTCTAACAGCGCCGTCTCCGTGCTTATATTCGCACGAAAGCCGGATTGAGTGTGGTGCAGAAGGCCATGAGACTCCACAAAATGAGAGAGGATAGACTGAACATGCTTTTCAGCCACTTTGGCCAGTGCCGGGAGCAGAGAGATAGGTCGGTAATTAGCATGGATGGCCCGGTCAAAAGAAGGTTTCTTCAAGAGAGGAATGACCATTGCCTGTTTCCAGGCAGACGGCACAATCCCTGTTGACAATGAACAGTTTAAAATAGGGTTGACCATCGGGTTAATAGCGTGAGCTATTTTGGCGAGACACTTCGCAGGGCAAGGGTCAAGGGGAGAGCCCGATCTAATTTTAACGAGAAGTTCCAAAGAGGCTTGAAGTGTAATTGGAGGAAAACTCATCAGACTGGGCTTTTTCGAGTCCGATGTAGCGGTCTTAGTTTCGGGACAAGGCGCTCCCACCTTCACAAAAGCTGGAAAAGTTGCCTGGATGCTCTTGATTTTATTGGCAAAAAAACTATCTAATTGCAGAACCCACGGTTCCGAAAAAGATCACCTAGGCGTGATAGCCGCTGGTGAAGACAATTCCTTCACATTTGCAAAGATTTCTTTGCTGGTATTAGCGGCCTCCTCAATCCGTTGAGCAAAGTAGGCTTTTTTGGCCCGATAAATTTCCTTATGATAGGCCTTGGTATAACTTCTGTAGGCCTCCTTCATAGTATCCAGGTAATTTGTTCGCCAAGCTCTTTCGGCTTTTTTGCAGAGCCTCCTGCTAGAGTTGAGCAAATGCGAAAACCATGGGGCCGATGTTCGTGAGGGTTTTTTATGCGAATGCCTCGGCGGGACTAAATCCTCCAGGCACTGTGTAAGCCACTCTTGAAAGCGGGCAAGATCTAGTTCCAGGACCCCCAAAAGAGGGCAGGGGTGAGTTAGCCGATATTGCTCCATCATTTCCACGGTTACTAAATGGAAAGGATGCGACAGCCGGGCAAGGCACCCCACACCTCTACTAGTCGCCATAGTTTGGGACTGGATATTAAAAGTCACCAAAAGGTGGTCGGACCATAACACCGGAAGGGGGGGTACAACTGTCACCGAAGAGGATGAAAACATCTGATCCAATATGTGCCCTTTATTATGAGTAGGCCACGTTACGTAGGGTGAGAGGCCCAGAGGAGTAGTAATATCTAAGATTTTTATGGTGTCTGACGCATCTGCATTATCAAAATGAACGTTAAAATCGCCCAGAAGAATGAAATGCTTAAATTGAACGCTCATGACCGAGATCACTGCATCCAGCTCCTCGTTAAAAGAACCAACGGGACCTGGGGGCCTGTAGACCAACAAGCCCGCACAAGATTGACCGGGAGAAAGTGTAAGACAGAACCCCAGTGCTTCCACCCCGCGAATGTCCTCGGTTGGTATAATGGAACACTCGTAACGTCTGTCAATCACCAATGCCACTCCTCCCCCTCTGCCTGATTTCCGATCTTTCCTCAGTATGAAGTAGTTTGCGGGCAGGGCGTTTGCTATATCAGGACCTGATGCTTCGCCAAGCCACGTTTCCGTGAGAAACAAGCAGGCAGGTTTAGAATCGGAGAGAAAGTCGAACAGGTCCTGAGCATGTTTGCTCATAGAACGAGTGTTCAGAAGGGCACAGCTGAAGAAACAGTCAGCGGCGGCCCGCTCTGTAGGTATAGTTATATATTGGCTAGGCTTTACGCCATCCGTTTCCGTCAGCCCGTTCTTCAACGACCAGCCACAACCCGTGCAAAGATGTTAAGTCCCAATAGCCGGATCATGGACACTGCAACTGCTGTTGCTTGTATGTCTAAGGGTACGGAGCCGAAGAGCGGAGTACTGAGTGATTTTCTCATGACGATGGATCTGTGCGTTACCGCCACCGTCCGCCACCGGGACGCTGACGGGCGCAGACGGGCTTTCCTTTGGCGCTCCTTCGGCGCGCAGTAGTGATTTGTGTGTTACTTGCCTGCTTTTGTCTTTGAATAATTCGTCTCAAATTAGGAATTATAGGCATATTACTAGCAACATGACTGGGGACATGCTGTGCAACCTCTCTTAAAATGGATCCTGTTGAATCATTGGAGGTGCTTGTAATTGCTTTCATTTCGTTTAATGTTTCTCTTACTTCTACGTCCATTGCAGAGGCAGAGTGGTTATGTTCTGTTGCTTTTACAATAAAATTATCAAGTGTAACCGCTCTGCCACTGCAATGGGTAGAGTTATGTTATGTTATGTGTTATGTTAATTTATTTCTTCTATAGCGCTCGGCTACTCCGAGGAGCATCCCGGCGCTTTGATGAAGAATATCGGCAGGCAAAACAAGACATAACAACTAAAAAAGCAGACAGAAGAGAAGGATCAAGTTTATTTAGTAAAAAGTTTATTTAGTAAAAAGCCACGTTTTAAGCTCTTTTCTAAAAGCAAGGAGACTGGGAGCCTGTCTGAGAGAAAGTGGTAGAGTATTATTGCACACACCTCCAATGATTTCTAAGAAAACTTATACAATTTACAATATATGTATCCAGCATGTTTAAGTAAGTTTTTGCCTTTTCTTGATTTAATATAGGTGGCAGTTTCTTGTGCAGACATTATCTGTGAAGAAAAAAAAATATGCTTTTAAAAGAGATATATGAGTGAATAATATGCTACATTTACAAAAAAATTGCACCTTCCTGGAGTTAGAATAGTAATTTATACCCCTACATCATCCCTCACTTTTCCTACTGCTGCACCTTCCTGGAGTTAGAATAGCAATTTATACCTCTACGGCATCCCTTACTTTCCCTACTACTGCACCTTCCTTGAATTAGAATAGTAATTTATAACCCTACATGATCCAACACTTTTCTTACTGCTGCATCTTTCTGGAGTTTGAATTGTAATGGATACCCCTACACCCTCCCTTTCTTTCCCTACTGCTGCATCTTTCTGGAGTTAGAATAGTATTTGATACCCCTACAACATCCCTCACTTTCCCTACTGCTGCACCTTACTGGAGTTAGAATAGTAAATGATACCCCAAAACTATCCAAAACTTTCCCTACTGCTGCACCTTTTTGGAGTTAGAATAAAAATTGATACCCCAAAACTATCCAGCACTTTCCCTACTGCTGCACCTTCCTGGAGTTAGAATAGTAATTGATACCCCAAAACTATCTAACACTTTCCCTTCTGCTGCACCTTCAAGGAGGTAGATTAGTAATTGAAACCCCAAAACTATCAAACACTTTCTGTACTGCTGCACCTTCCTGGATTTAGAATAGTAATTATTACTCCTACACTATTCCACAATTTCTGAAAATTTCCTGCTTTCAAAATTATTTTATAAAAAGTTTTGCCTATTAATTTGTAGATTACTTAAGAGTGTTTAATTTAAATACCTTTTGCTTTTGGTGCTTTTTTCTTGGTCTTGCTTCTGGTCTTCTATGTCGTATTATTCTGGTGTTTTTGCTTGCCTTGGTTTTATTTGCTTCGACTTTTGATAAAATGTTGAATTGATTTTTGTCAGGATCTAGAAGGAAAAAAAATTTAAAAGAACTTTTAAAAATACGTTTATTAAAAATGGAAAAAATGAAAACATTTCTGTGCATTGATGATATTTTATTTTATTCTAGCTACACAGTATCCCTCACTTTCTCTACTGCTGCACATTTCTGGTTTTAGAATAGTAATTCATACCCCTACAACATCCCTCACTTTTCCTACTGCTGCACCTTCCTGGAGTTAGAATAGTAATTTATACCCGTACACTATCCAACACGTTCCTTACTGCTGCACCTTTCTGGAGTTAGAATAGTAATTGAAACCCTTACACCATCCCTCACTTTCCCTACTGCTGCACCTTCCTGTCTTTAGAATTGTAATTATTACCCCTACACTATCCCACAATTTCTGTAATTTTCCTGCTTTTTTGATTATTTTTTATAAAGTTTTGCCAATTGATTTGTAGATTACTTAGGAGTGTTTATTTAAAATACCTTTTGCTTTTGGTGTTTTTTTCTTGGTATTGCTTCTGGTCTTCTATGTCGTATTATTCTGGTGTTTTTGGCTGCCTTGGTTTTATGTTCTTCGACTTTTGAAGAAAAGTTGAATTGATTTGTGTCACTATCTAGAATGAAAATAAATGTTAAAGAACATTTAAAAATACGTTTATTAAAAATTGCAAAAATTTTAACATTTGTGTGCATTGATGATATTTTATTTTATCCTACCTAATAGGTATCCCTCACTTTCCCTACTGCTGCACCTTCCGGGAGTTAGAATAGTAATTTATACCCCTACACCATCCCTCAATTTCCCTACTACTGCACCTTCCTGGAGTTAGAATAGTAATTTATACCCCTACACCATCCTAAACTTTCCCTACTGCTGCACTTTCCAGGAGTTTGAATAGTAATTGATACCCTTACACAATTAAAAACTTTCCCTACTGCTGCACCTTCCTGGAGTTTGAATAGTAATTTTTACCCCTACAAAATCCAACACTTTCCCTACTGCTGCACCTTCCTGGAGTTAGAATGGTAATTTATACCCCTACACCATCCAACACTTTCCCTACTGCTGCAACTTTCTGGAGTTTGAATAGTAATTATTACCCCTACACTATCACTCTTTTCTTGATTATTTTATAATAAGTTTAGCCTATTAATTTGATGAATACTTAGGAGTGTTTTTTTTAACTACCTTTTGCATTAGCTGTTTTTTTCTTGGTCTTGTTTCTGGTCTTCTATCTCGTAATTTTTGGGTGTTTTTGCTTGCCTCGTTTTATGTGCTTTAACTTTTGAAGAAAAGTTGAATAGATTTGTGTCAGTATCCATAAGAAAAAAAAAAGTTAATGAACTTTTACAAAAACGTTTAATAGAAATTGCAAAATTGTAAATATTTCTGTGCATTGATTATATTTTATTTTATTCTAGCTACACAGTATCCAACATTTTCTGTAACTGCTGCACGTTCCTGGAGTTAAAATAGTAATTAATACCCCTACACCATCCATCAGTTTCCCTACTGCTGCACATTCCTGGAGTTAGAATAGTAATTTATACCCCTACACCATCCCTCACTTTCCCTACTACTGCACCTTCCTGGAGTTAAAATTTTAATTTATACCCCTACACCATCCCTCACTTTCCCTACTGCTGCACCTTCCTGGAGTTAGAATAGTAATTTATACCCCTACACCATCCCACAACCTCCCTGTAGCTACACATTTCTGGAGTTACATTAGTAATTTTTTCACTCAAACCATCCCACACTTTCTCTACTTTTAATAATAATTAATCTTTTTTCGATATTGAATTTGTGTGAAAAACAGATTAAATATTTATGCAACACATAACGTTTTTGCTATTTATAAATTTAAAATTAAGAATAAAAACATTTAGTAATATACCTTCACATTAATAAAGATGAGGAGTGTAGCTTCTTTAGATAAAGTTCTTTTTTTAATGATGTGTTTTTCGTCACAGTTGAACAAACTTCTGTTTTAGAAAAAAAAAAATTATTTTGTGTTTTCCTTAACAAATTATAAATTATTATTTAGATAACATATATTTAATTAAATAATAAATTTACTTTCGATCTTGGTCATTACAAAAAAATGATTGAATTTTATTAGGTGCAGTGTATTCTATGATTAAAATGAAACATGAATTGAGAAAAAAAATGTGTTTAAATTTATTAGAAACTTACTTGTATTTCGAAAAAAATAATGTTTCTCAAATGGATTCCGGTCTTCTCGGTGAAGAGATCAAAGGGTCAGAGGGTCAGCTTTTTGCGTCTGGTCTCTCTGGGAGTTGATAATCAACTGATTTAAAAATGGTGTCTTGCTCGTATTTATAAATTTTAGTCAGTGTCAATAATTAAACACAACGTTTGTTATATTTTTTAATATTCTTTTATTTTCTGTGGAAACTTATAATTTTAAAAAGCATTTAAAGATGTGTTGTTTTCAGTATTTAGTTCCGTTTTGGCATCCATTTTGAAAGTAGTGTTGTGGTAATGTTTTAATGGAAAGTGTTGTAGGACAAGTTTTGTGAGTAGAATGTTTAAAATGGCGACTATGTGTATGTGATATGTTTTTTTTTTCGTTTATTTATTTTGTAAGTTAATAATATATTGTATGTTTATTATATTTAATAATTCGTTGTTTGTGCAAAAGTTTGAAAAATGAGAAATAATAGAGTTATTTTTAAAATACGAGCATTAATTTTAATACTCGAGTATTAATTTTAGTACTCGAGTATTAATTTTTATAAATGATATGCATTTCATTAAATTTACGTTCAGTTTTTGTCTCCATTTTAAAACACTTCCCCACCCAAAAACCCCTAATTTCCCTGCATCCCGTGCCAGGTTTTATTTATGAAAAAAATATATATATATATTTATTGATGCGTTGTAAAGGTATGCGTTATAGTTGTGTTCGTTGTAATAGTACTTTTTAACTAATAACTCGATCTCGCGTTGTAACAGTATTCGTAGTAACATCATGCGTTGTAAAAGCATTTGCGTTGTAAAAAATGCGTTGTAAAGCCATGCGTTGTAATAGCATGCGTTGTAATGTCATACATCCTGCGGAAATTTGCCCCTTGAGAGAATGTTAACATACGAACAGGATGAATTACTCTTAGTAGCGAAGGATGTGACTCGCAAAGCGCGGACAGCACATGAGAAATTGTCAGAATTGGCCAAGAGATATGGGGTTGATTTGTGGAAGACTAAAGCATTGCAAGGGAATCATAGGTTACAGTACAGTGAGCAGGAGCTGGAAGAGAAAAGAGTCATAGGATTGAGAATCCATGTCAAGGATCTAATCATAGCAATGCGGGCATGGATCATGCTTGATAAATGGGAAGAAAGGTGGTCCAAGAAGAAGAGCTCCAGGGGAGTGGTAGGAGAGACGCCACCCCCGGGTGGAGGCATACCGGAGATAGGGAACTTCCCTTTACGGGAGGTACAGAATGGAGGATACGTTCATGTACCTTGGAGTAGGGGTGATTTGGCTGCCTTTACAAATGATTTTCCCCGCTTGAGGGAAAAAACCTCTGGAGTGGTACAAGCAAGTTGATCGCTTTGTCAAAATCTCGAAAGTACTGTAGATTGATTTGAATACTTTGTTTGACATAGTGGTTCTGGGTGATCTGTGGTCGGCATGTAAAATTGCGATTGATTGGCCGACCTCGGAGCCCGACAGGAACCCGATTACAAATGGTCCGTCGCCAATAGTGATGAAAAAGTTCGAACAGGTGATTACTTGGTTGAAGTCGAAAATCTCACCTCAAGACTGACTGGGTGAAGATAGATAGGACAGTGCAGGAGCCTAAGGAGACAGTGCATGAGTTTTACGAGAGGCTTTTGCAAGCTTTTAAACAATACAGTGGCCTAGATACGTTGGATACCAAAGATATGGGACAGTTTGTTTCTAAATTTGTGTTGGGATTGAGGCCAGAGGTTAGCCTCATGATACAGCAGCATTTGATTTATTGGCAGAACAAGCCAGTGGATGAGATTCTACGGTATGCTAGATACTGTAGTGACGAGATAGAATCTAAGCACAGGAAGTTGAAAGATAATTTGCTGTTGGTACAGATGCAGACAGCTCAGGGACCACCCAATGGAGGAACATTGGGAAGGAGACAGGGAAATTATCAAGGAGGGGTACAGAATGTCCAGGGAAAGGGAAACTATCAAGGAGGAGTACAGAATGTCCAGGGACAAGGAAGGCCAAGGGGAGTAGACCCTAGGACAGGAATAGAGGTGGCAGTATTGAAAAAGACCACAGCTTGTCATCTTTGTCATCAGATCGGACATTGGAGACGCGAGTGTCCTTTGAACCCGTTGAACCAAATGCAGCAAGAAGCGGAGATAGTTCAGGTTCCTGTGGCGGACACGATCCCTACAGTGACTCGACCTAGGATGGTCAAAGGGGGGACAGGGGTTCCGCAGGTGCAGATTCCCCAACCGCCCAGGATACCGAATATGCAGCAGGGAGCACGGACCTATGTGCAGATGCCCCTGTTCGAGGTGAACGGGGAAGACGACCCAGATTCAGTGGCGAGACCCTGCTGGAGAAGAGGGAGTGATTACACGATCGGAGCTGTCCTAGAGGTAGATCAGAAGGGGCCCTTTGTGGAAGCTAAGATCGATGGTCACCCTACGACCTTTTTGGTAGATACGGGTGCTACGCGATCGACTGTGAGGTCTGCAGCGGTTCCGGATCTGCCCCTTTCTGGACAAATGATCCAAGTTATTGGAGTGGCAAATAAGAAACTGACTAGCCCACTGACGGAGCCCATACCCATCAGGATAGGAAATTTCAGGGATCGACATCAGTTTGTGGTGTGCGATTCTTGCCCAGTCTGCTTGTTAGGAAGAGATCTATTGTGCAAGCTTAACTGCACTATCTACTGCACCCCGAAGGGAGTGGAAGTGCAAACGAGGGATGATGATGCGACCATTAAGGTTGCGAACCAACGTTGGTGTGTGGAAATGTATCCAGCACTGACGGTGAGAGAACTCCCATTCGATCTGAGGGATTCTGTGTCAGTTGATGTATGGGACCTCAGTGGTGAAGAGATTGGACTAGTTAAAGGAGAGTAGACCAAGTGAAAATCCAGGTTAAGCCAAACGTAGAGTACCCGAGAACACCCCGGTATAAGTTATCACCTGAAACTATTGAGGGAATTAGACCCGTAATTGAATCTATGATTAAGCAGGGAATCTTGAGAGAGATCATGGGTAGCCCATGTAATTCGCCCATCATGGGATTACAGAAAGCAAGCGAAAAATTCAGGATAGTGCAAGATTTGCGAAAAATCAACGAGATAGTTGTTCCATGTTGTCCCATGGTACCGAATCCGTCTGTGATCTTGTTCCAAATCCCATGTGACGCGGAATGGTTCACAGTGGTCGACCTGTGTCAAGCCTTTTTCTCGATCCCTCTGCATGAGGAGAGCCAATATCTTTTTGCCTTCAGGCTGGAAAATCATGTGTTAACATGGTGTCGTATCCCACAGGTATATACTGAGAGCCCGTCTATTTTCAATCAGATTTTGAAAAGGAACCTCGAAGGTTTGGTGCTTCCACAAGAGTCTGTACTTGTGCAGTATATTGATGATCTGCTCGTGGCATCAAAAACTGAGGACGCCTGCAGGATTGATACGGTAGCGTTGTTGAACTACCTGGTGGAGAATGGGCATAAGGTGTCTCCGAATAAATTACAGTACTGTCTGAGTGAAGTGCAGTATCTGGGTCACCGGATTGAGAAAGGTTAAAGGAAGGTGTCACCAGATCGTATTGAGGCTATTTTGAAAATGCCTGTTCCGACTACCCAGAGGGCAGTTCGAATGTTTTTGGGAATGGTTGGTTATTGTCGCCAATGGATCCCAAACTTTTCCTTTGAAGCGAAGCCCTTACAGCGGCTGACGCGCAAGGATGTGAGTGATCCGGTACCATGGGATGAAGACTGTTTAGGGTCATTTTTGAGACTGAGAGAGGCCTTGTGTTGCACCCCAGCTTTGGGGATGCCGGACTATAACAAGGCGTTCGCACTATTCTGTTGTGAGAAGGAAGGTTGCGCATTGGCAGTGTTAACTCAAGTTCATGGGAATGTCCGTAGACCAGTTGCCTACTTTTCGGCTACTTTAGATCCAGTAGCCTCTGCGTTGCCCGGATGTCTCAGATCCGTTGCTGCAACAGGTGTCAGTATTGAACGATGTGAGAGCATTGTAATGGGTCACCCGCTTACTGTGCATGTACCACATTCTGTTGAATTATTGATGACCAGGACTAAAACACAGCACCTCACGAACAATAGGTTGACGCGTTATGAACAAGTCATCCTTGCAGCAGAAAATGTGACTTTGAGGAGGTGTTCTGTTTTAAATCCTGCCACCTTGTTACCTACCCCAAATGTAGATGATGAAGATTGTGAGGACCATGACTGTCTCGATGTGACTGAATTGTGCACCAAACCTAGACCTGATATTGTCGATGAACCACTTCCAGAGTCAGATGAAATTTTCTTTGTGGACGGTTCATGTTTGAGAGACGTGCTGGTCAATTGAGAGCATCGTTTGCTGTATGTACCATCACTGGAGTGGTTGAAGCCGCTTGTTTTGAAGGAGTATACTCCGCACAGATGGCTGAGCTCATTGCTTTGACTCGTGCCTGTTTGGCTGCTGACAAGATCCATATAACGATTTATACGGATAGCCAGTATGGGTTTGGTGTCGTTCATGACTTCGGACAGCTATGGTCCCAGAGAGGGTTCATGACATCATCTGGTTCACCCATTAGAAATGGGGATTATGTGAGGCAATTGTTGGAAGCATTGCAATGTCCAGATGAAATTGCAGTTGTAAAGTGTCCTGCTCACACGAAAGGAAATGATTTTGTGTCACTAGGTAATAATTATGCAGATGAGGTTGCTCGATTTTGTGCAGAACAGGGATGTACTTTTACGGAAAGACATGTTGAGGGAAGCCAAGAGACAACTGACTTTAGTGTGATGCTAGCCATGGCTGATACATGGGAAGAGTTAAAACAGCTGCAGGATGAAGTGTCTGACCAGGAACGGGATAGTTGGGTGCAAGCTGGATGTGAGAAAGGAGACGTGGATGTTTGGGTTTCCAGTGATGGGAGAGCTGTGTTACCGGAATGTCTGTTGAACCCAATGGCAAGATTGATACATGGTGCTGTACATCTTGGTAGAGATGCGATGGTACGAGTGTTTCGCCAAACCTGGTACAATACGAAGTTTAGGGCAGTGGCTGAAGCCGTGTGCCAGAGGTGTGTCACTTGTCAACAAATGAATGTAGGGAAGAGAACAGCTGTGACATTGAGTCATATAGGGAGGTCAGGTGGGCCTTTCAACAAAATGCAGTTGGATTTAATTGAGATGCCAAAGTGTAATGGGTTGAGGTGCATATTAGTCATAGTATGTGTCTTTTCTAGATGGGTGGAGGCTTACCCAACACGTAGATGTGACACACTAACTGTAGCCAAGTTACTGCTGAGGGAGCTTATTCCGAGGTTCGGTTTCTTGACCTCTCTTGAATCTGACAGAGGAACGCATTTCCACAGCGAAATCATGAAATTGCTTTGTGCTGCCTTAAATGTAGATCAAAGGTTGCACTGCAGTTACAGACCTGAGGCTTCTGGGATTGTGGAGCAAGTTAAAGGCCCGGATGGCAAAGGTGTGCTCTTCGACTTCTCTGAAGTGGCCAGACGCATTGCCTTTGGTTCTCATAAGCCTCCGGAGTGTGCCTGATAGGAGAACTGGATTGTCACCCCATGAGATCCTCATGGGGAGAGCGATGCGTGTGCCAGTAATACCTGCCTCTGCTTTGATTAATATCACTGATGATGTAATTCTCGACTACTGTAAAGGCCTGGCTGATGTGGTCCGTTCTGTGTCCCAGCAGGTGCAGGCAGTAGCTGTTCCAGCCGCAAGTGACCTGTGCCATGACTTGTGCCCAGGCGATTGGGTGTTGGTGCGCAAACACGTGAGGAAGAGTTGCTTGGATTTTCGTTGGCAAGGGCCGTACCAGGTTATCCTGGTCACGAACACGGCAGTGAAGTGTGGGGGATTGCCGAACTGGGTGCATGCCTCCCATACCCGTAGAGTCCCAGCACCCTTGGAAGATACAGCCCTTCTCGAGAACGAAAACCCAGCTGAGGGTGGCTGGCGAAGCTGGTTGTGCACTGGACCGAGCCGAAAGGGGATGTGAGAGTAACCCTGAATCGGAAACCGAGGAAGGAGAAGTTGCAGTGGGCAGAACTGAGTCAAATTCTGCCGAAGAAGAGAGCAGTGCACAGGGTAACAGAAGGGAGAGCTGTGGTGTCACAGAAGCAGAAAGAGTTTGGCCCGCGAGCCAGAAACGGGTAAACTCGAGATTGGCACCAAGAAGAGATCTTGCCCCAGTTTCTGAAGTGTCAGAATCAGAGCACAGTGACAAAGATCAAGCCCCAGATGCTCTGAGAAGATCGAGGAGAGCAAGAGTGCCATGTCAAAAGTACGCCTCACCAGAGTGGACATACGTAGTGACAGATGCCAGCTTTGCTGAGCACTGGGAGGCTGAGCTCGATCACACTGGTCAGCAGTTATCCGACTCCAAAAGTGGAAGTGCTGCTGAAGATTCCAGGACTGGAGATCGAGGGGATATTGACCATCAATATTACGGATCCACCGCTTCTGAGTAACGTCCGAGGTCTGATCTTGGACACACTGGCTTTCCCGACCTTTGCTGTTATACCCGCTCCCCAAGAACTGAAAAATCTCAAGCTTGAAATCCTACATGGGGTCCTAGAGCTGTTGGGACCGGCAGTTATTTTGGACTAATGATGAACTTTGTTGAGAATAAGATCGAAAAGAAGATAACCTAGACCCGAGTGGAAGAAGCATAAATTTAGGGACTTTTCCGTTAGGGATACCGAAAGAGGGTTAGGGAAGTCTTTTTCTGAACAGAGTAAATAAGGAACTGAAATTTTGTTTGGGAACACCAGCTACAGAGGACTATCGCACTGAGTTGAGACGCAAGTCTGGATGAGAAAGAGACTTTTGCCCATTGTCGTTGAACTGAACTTTGAGCACAGTGTGAAGATGGCTGAAGCTGGAAATTCTCATCGTAGAGCTAAATTAGTGATAGGTACACTTTTAGGGGTAGTTATAGTTACTATATTTGCAGTAGTCATAGCGTCTTATGTAGTGGCACACAAGCAGGAGGGGGAGGTTCAGGGGACACCTGCACACACCACTTCCAGTAAACAGGGGGATACCATAGGGGACCGAAGAGCTTTGACACTAGAAGAAAGTCGTATGTTTCATATAGATCTGTCTAGAGGCGATTTCAAACGTAATGCTTATGCGAAGCTGTTGTATGAGTATGTTGATGCGATGGATGCGAAGTATTGCTATGTGTGTATGCAGCTGCCTGCTTCCGTAGATGAGGGTATTAGATACCATCACCTTCCATTGACATATGGGATCTCTTGCAGTTTATTGCTTAGCCTGTTCTATGAAAGGAAACAGTTCGAGTATTATTTTTCTAATCATGATACCGTGCTTCCTGACGTTCCGGCATTTAACATTTGAATAAGTATGATTATTAAAAGTCAGAAAAAAGACTTCGGACTTATTTCATACCGACTACAAGCTTAGATACAGCTTATGCGCATAGACATAATTTGACGTGTTTGTTATCAGACACGGAAAAGAAATGTATTGGTCAAGTTGAAGACAGGTATAGAAAGTTGACCCAGGACCAAGATGAAGGAAAGAAGTCATTAGACTGGACTGATGAGGAAAAACTACATAAGTCAAAAGGAAGCTGTGGACCTATAGCGTTAGACCATGTACAGAAGGGGAATTTGTGTGTTGCTCGTCCTCAGTCTGATAAGGAGAAAACCGGGGTTGGACATAGTACGTGTGATCCTACCTTTACTATGGAAGATTCAGCTAGGAATTTCTTGCAAGGACCGGTACAAGTGATTCCGACAGAGTATTATGTATGCGGAAAGAATGCGTACGTGAGATTGCCTGCCCAGTGGTATGGTACTTGTTATTTGGCTGTTATTTTCCCGAAGATATATCATGCAGAAGATTTGAATTTGCTGGAGACCGGACGTCATTCTAGAGTACGGAGAGCTGCAAGTGCAGGAGCAGTGATCGGTGATATTTTTGGAGCAATGATACCCAGCTTGGGCGTGGTCTTGAATGATGTGAAAATATGAAAGTTAGCAACCGTGGTTGATGAGTTGTCAATGAACACGGCAAAATCATTGCTGTTGGTGGATGGAGAGATGTTATCGATAAGAACGATAGTTTTGCAAAATCGTCTTGCATTAGACGTATTATTGGCAAAAGAGGGCGGAGTCTGTAAATTGTTGAAGGTTCAGGAATGTTGCACGTATATTCCAGACAATAGCAAGGAGTTGAGGAAATATATAGTTAACATTACTACGATTCACCAAGAGATTGCAAGTTTGGCGGAAGAGAATGTGTGGGAAAAAATTGCCAAAGGATTTGGGCACGTGGGAAACTGGTTTGCTGATTTGGGAAAAGGAGTTCTTGGATACGTGTTGAAGCCAATAGTCATTGTGGTGGTTTGCGTGATTTGTCTGTGGGGACTTGTAAGAGCGTTTAAGTGGTACAGAGGAAATAGGGCTGAGAGGACTCTCAGAGCGCATGAAAGACGAATGGCGCATATACATGATAGTCAATATCAAGACCTTAAAAGAATGGAGGGTTTCCGACAGAGGAGGATGGCTACCACTTCTGTTTAGATTGGATTTCTTTAAAACAAATGAGATTGGGATGATGTGATGACAGTTGTCATCAAAGGGGGTGTTAAGATTTGTAGGGGTGCACCATATTCTCCGTTAGTCAGCACCCGTTTATATTTCAAGAGTGTTTAGAATTATCATGGAAATATATTCGTTGATATAGAAATGTAAAAATGTAATCAGGCCTTAAGAGAAATGCAGGCCATCACTTATTATGAAATGTATTTGTATTACGTTTAATGTTTTAGTTCTGCAATGATGTGATGTAGTAAGTAATTTTAGGTCATGCTAAGAAGTTAGAATGTAGGTTGCTCACTTATAAGTAAAAGATGATTATGCTGAAATAATGATTGTAATGTGTTTTATTTTGCAAGGCCTAACTGTCTATGTAGAAGAGAAGTTACAAAGGAAAGAAAGAGTACCTGCCACGGGTTGGTCACAATAAGGCCCTAAATCAGGGTCGAGATACTAAGGGACCACAACCAATAGGCAAACCGAACCAAGATAGAATGGAATGGAGACAAACAGACAGAGTCTAAAATAATTTGAGTATTTTTAAAGAAAAGTCTTTTTTATTTTATTTCATCATTAGTGTTTGTGTAGATATGAAAATCATTTGTTTTATAAAGATTGTAAAAAATTAGACAGAATAAATCAGAGGAAGTAATCAAACAAAATATCCAACAAATACAATTTCAATGTAGCGAATTACTAAACAGTCCCACAAATGCTCCTTCAAACGGACAATCATTCATACTATCACATATCCGACAGCAACATCAAACGACATGTAACATTAATACATATTCGTAAAAACACATAACAGGTTGAAATGATCGTTTAACAACTGAAATTTAAGGAATGGACTTAGAACAGTCCATGCGGCTAAAAGGCACCAATGAGCACGTTTATGGTAGCCGGGAGTGCGGTAACAGAATGCCAACGCGCGTTTCGGTGAACAAGCCCCAACGGGGGCTGCACCTTCATCAGGGCGAAGGAGAGCAGGGATGGTGGGACAGACACACCTATAAACAAACAAAATATGTAAACAATAGGCAACAAATGAGACAGTTCAGAGTAACATAATATCTAAACACAATTGTGTAGCTACAAATGTAAACATGATAGAAGCTACAGCATTGAATGAGGGATACAATTTATAGATCTGATTAAAGTTCAATCAGAGGTTGAACCTGACATAATTAATATAATCTAAATCCGGTGGATAAGGAATCATCAAAGCTGTTTGCCACAGGTCGAAGCAAAAAAATATAGGTTTAAAAGAAATGAAATAGGAAAATTGGAATAAGGTGCAGCATAGGTAACAAACATCAATTTAAAAATATAAGTTTTTAAAAATAGGAAAAGGTAAACAATATATACAGATGTTTCAACATGTATTCAATGAATAGAGAAATGAAGAATAGCTATCTAAATAAACAGAGAATAGATGTGTGTTCAGCCAACAAAACATAAAGGGTGAGTAAGATGTAGATCATGAGGGGTATAGTCCTATATCCCTTCTTATCGATAAGGATCAGAATGACCTGAGAATGACGAAACAGAGAAAGTTGAATGTGCTCCAAGTTGGAAAGTTAGCAAAAGCATCGTGATAGGAAAGAATATGCACCAACCAGGACAAGTCACATATCTAAACGAGAATGACGACCTTATATCCCCTCAAGGCAGCAAGTGGCGATAATGAGAAAAGGGAGGGTAAAGAGCGTCAATGCCCCTTGGGGAGGGGAAGACCAACCAATACCTAAAGGTCAGTAGTATTCCGTGTCGAGGACTCAGCCACGCACTAGCAATCAAGAGTTTTAAACAGCAGCCAACGGTGACGGTAAATCTTCAAAAAGATAGCGGGTATCTAATGGCTGAAGGGAACCTCAAGCGATTCAGAATCTAAAAAATTATGGAGGCAAAGGTTAAGGGAAGGACTCAAAAGAAACTTTTCTACACTGGTTGCTAGCAAAACTAGATGAAAGGGAAGGAAATGTAAAATGTAACCTACCCGTCATTTTAGTCATCCAGGAGTAAAGAGGGAAGGTTATCCTATTACGGGATACTGGATGAACGTACCAAGCGTCCCTCGGCCAAGTAAACTGATACAAAATTTGGGTAGATGAGAGATGAGAATGGAAGCACCTAGAATGGTGTAAGGAAACCGATATTAAGTTCCCTATCAGCAGGCAAGTATGGCTGAAGAGGTCTCCATCTAAAGAGGAACACTTACCCAATTACACTCGACTAGGAGACGACCACACGGGCTCGAGGCACAGATCTCTACGGAGGCACAGCGAATAGGCGGCTCCCGGGGAAGGAAATGTCAAAGGAGAGGGCACCTTCTTTTATGTCGATGTAAATAGTCAGGTAGCCAATCACAGATGGAGGATGGGGTAGGTGGCGAACAAGCTAGATATAGAAAAGGGACAATAAGGAAAACGAACACAGCGGCCATCTTAGACCGGTCGAGAAGTACCTCATAGGAACAACTAATTCAAGGAAAACCAAATTGAAAAAATTAATAAAAAGAATAAAAAAAGGATTTTTTTAAAAAAAGGACCGGGGGGGATAAGGAATAAAGAAAACAAAAAAGAATCTATTAAAGAATTGACATTCTGGAGATTGGGTCCGACAAATTGGGCCGAAGAGGTTGTTTCAAGAGGTCTACTGAAGGAGAATTAGATAATCGCGTTCTCCCAAGGGCAGTGTTCGTTGAGTCCTTTGTTCACTGCATTCAAAAGGTAGATCCAAAAAACCTCTCTTTTTTTACGAATCTGAGTAGGGTCTTTTCCCGGAGGGGTCATGATTCTCTCTAGAATCGACCACTTAAGGTCCTGTACAGAGTGGTTCAGGTTCCGCCAATGTTGGACCAGGGGGGCTGACAATTTTCCATTTCGGATGTTCGACTTATGTTCCCCTATCCTGATTCTGCATTCTCGCCCCGTTTCTCCAACATAGATCATCCGACATGGACACATAATCAGATATACAATGTTGGAAGTACGGCAATTCGTCATGTTGGATAATTTAATTTGACGTTCTGGGGTGTCAATAGTATCTCCTGTAATAGCATTGGGGCAGGCCTGACAGTTGCCACAGCGGTGGTTGCCTAGAACAGGTCCGGCGATCGTAATGCCTGTTTGTTGAGAGGGCGGGGGTGCCTGAAGTCTCCCTTTGACCAGATAATTCTCAAGGTTCCTATTCCTTTTGAAGGCGAAGATGGGCTTGGGGAGGATAACATCCTCATTGCCCATATTCAAAAGAAACCAGCACGAATTTATCGCCTGTCTTAACTTATGATTGATGTTAGAGTGTCTAGTCACACAGACCAGTTTGTCGGCCGCGGGCTTTTCTTTAGGGAGAAACATTGAGTCTCGGTTGAAATATTTGGCCCTTTTGAGGGAGTCCTTAATGAGTTTAGGTGGATAACCTCGATGTATGAGTTTACTCTTCAGTACATTGGCTTGATCGACAAAGTCATTGATGTTGGAGCAGTTTCTTCGAATTCGAAGAAACTGACTAAACGGGATACTGTCCCTTTGGCAGCGAGGATGGTAACTGCCATACTGCAAGAGCGTGTTCCTGGCGGTGGGTTTGATGAAAAGGGATACATAGATTTTATTATCCCTGTGTTTAATCCAAACATCTAGGAACTCCAGTTGGAAATTGTCAGAGTGGGCCGTGAACTTCAAATTAATGTCAGCCGCATTTATCCAAAGTAGGAAGATGTCAAGGGTGCTTTGATCACCCTCCCATACAAAAAAAATATCATCTATGAATCGGACCCATGTACGAACATTTTCGTAAAATGGGGCAAGTTCATTGTAGATATTTTGATGTTCAAAATGTCCCATGTAAAGGCAGGCGATACTAGGAGCACACGAAGCCCCCATGCTAACTCCCTGGATCTGTTGGAAGAAGCAGTGGTTAAATTCAAAATAGTTCTCATAGAGAACTATTTTAAGGCATTGCATGATGAAAGGCGCATTGGTGATATCAGGCTCAGAGGCCAGAATCTCTTGTACCACCAACAGGGCTCCCTCCTGCGGAATGTTGGTGTACAATGACTCAAGATCTAGGGTCACCAACAATTCGCTGTCCGCAGAGAATCGAGTTCCCTCAATTCTGGAAATGAAGTGGCCCGTATCTTTGACAAAGGACTCCAATTTATAGACCATAGGTTGGAGAAAACGGTCAATATATTTGAAGAGGGGTTCTGTAGCTGATCCGATAGTAGATACTATCGGTCTCAGAGGAGGATCTAAGATGTTCTTATGAGTTTTGGGAACCCCGTAGATAATGGGCATGCGGGTATAACTGGGTGTAAGAAACTCCGCTTCTTTGGAACATATATGTCCCTTGTCAATGGCTTCCTCCACCAAAGTGAGGATTCGTCTTTTCAGAGAGGCTTCAGGGCTCTTGGTGATTCGTTTGTAGTGCCTTTCATCAGCCAAAAGGGTGTTCATCTTCTCGATATACGTGGAGGTGTCGAGGATCACTATACCCCCACCCTTATCGCAGGGTTTGATGGTAAGTTGTTGGTTGGATTTAAGGGCTAGCAAGGTGTTAGTTTGAGAAGAGAAGGCCTATTTGTTCCTTATTTTAGCTATGTTTATTAGGCTGACAGGGTTTTAGTAAATCTTGAATTGCAGTGAAATGTAAAACTTCATGATGCGAGGGTTTTTCCGTTCCCTTTTTCTGTTGCAGGTGCAAGGACATTTAGCTCGTTAGTTAGAATAAGTCTTTGTTGTAGGAGTTGAGATATGAGGAGCAGACTGGAAGGGAGTGAATTGGAATGTGAAATTGCAACTCCTAGCACGGAAGGAGCCTGAGACCCAAGGTCGAATTAATGAACAAAGGAAGATGAAGAACGCTAAATGGAAATTTACTGACGGAAGACCTGTCTGAAGGGGTGTGCTGAAGGGCGTGTGCAAGGATTTGGGGGTTTTGTATTAGGGACAGTGCCCTGTGGGTTGGGCAGACGAGACTTAGGAGGGAGACTAGAAGGAGCACCATATATCGAGCTCTCACTGAGTGAAGACTTCTTAGGAAGTTTCACTGCTGACACCTTTTTATGCTTTTCTCACCTGAAAGGGAATGTTGTGTAGGGATGTCACTTTAGAATAGAGTAGGGACAGAAATGCTTTGATTAATGACTTTGAAATTTGACATCACGATTGCAATTTTATATCTGATGCTTTTAGAAGCGGTAATCCTTTTTATTTTTAGTCGAATGCGGATACTTCGTAGAGTAGCATTTGTGTTAGTTCCCATTTATCTTTTGTGCCTTGTATTGAGGTGCCTATATATTCAGTTGTTTCTGCTGATAATAAAAGGTAAAATTCCTAGACTTTGAGTCATCTTTTATGAATAATGTCAAATTGCGGTAGATACGTTCTGATTATTGTGTTTCTTCCCTCTACGCTATTTGGCAAGTAAAAAGATCCTGGCGACCTGGGTGGGTTCTTGTAGATAATTGGGCAGAGACAAGAATCCGGCCTTCTCACTGCCACACACGGGCACCATATTTACCAGATGCACAGACAGCCCTCTCAGCAGCATGTTGAGAGACAGCTTTTAAGAGAGGAGGTAAGCGCTTCACACAAGACCAGCGCCCAGAGCTCTGCTCAGCCCTTTCTCCAGGGTCGGGTGAACTCTAAGCGAAGGGTACACATTCGGATTCGTCAATGTTCCCGAGAAACTTGCTTGCAAGCCTGCCGATCAAAAGTTCCAGTTCACATCTCACACAAAAGTTAAGTTTCTGAGGTTATTAATGTTTATGACATTTAACAGTGCAATAGTTGCTAGTGCTGTGAAGCTGTCAGCTGCAATTGGTATATAAACCCATCATTCATGACGTCGCTGTTTTTGCCAGACATCATATTTTGCGCTTCTCGTTGGGCTGTCTGTTTTACCATTAATTGCAAATACTAAATAATAATGCTAACAGTGAAGATGATACGATTAAACATATTTTTGCTTCGGTCTACATAAATGTCTCACACTCTTTTCCAAAACAATCCATTTGTCAAGTTTAAATCCGTAAACTAATTGCCAGTTATTCCACTGATTTACTATAAATTCAATCTCAGAAACGAATTTGCCTTAAAACAGCATTACTAGCCGCATTCATTAGTAACGTACATAATCTTTGAAAGATTGTTTTCACTTGCAGAGTTATTAAAACCTTAGCTAATGTCTAGCACGTCCAAATATGATTTCGAACAGATTCCACTTCCGTGTAGAGACCTCGCGCTGTATTGCCTCGATTACCCCCTGTCCCGAATCACCATTACGGCAACTTTCACTACTTCAAACACAGATCAAAGGGCGCCTAAAACAAAACATTATATGCGCATAGAAAGTTTTGTCCCACTCTTGCTCCCAAAGAACACACGCTAAACTCTAAGCCGCTAAACTCTAAGCCGAATGCTTCAGCATAGGACGCATAACGTGTCTGCACAGTAATGACTATGTAGCGCACAACACAAAAGTATCTAGGCGCCCCAAAAAAAAGATGAATTCTGCACATCTATCAACCCTTGTGCATTCTTTCCCTGGACAATACAGTACTTCTGATGTGACTGAATTTCTTCGTCTTATTCTCTAGCACTATAGTGTATTTTCCTTTTTTATAGTCAGTTCGGTGCTTAACGTAAAGCTTGGTAGAGCTAATGTTTTATGAAATGAATTACCACAACGTGGTGAATCATGCAAATAAATACATTCAATGAATACATGCTGCAGATATTTAGCACTCGATCTGCACTTAAGATCTTTTCAGTCATAGAAAGGTTGTTTCTTGTTATGTTATGTTCTGTTATGTTAAAAGGTACTTATCAAGTGCACGTTCACCAAACGGTTTCTTGGCGCTGGGGTGGAAGTAATGCAGCATCAGAGGGAAAGCCGAACTGTTATATGCCTGGGAAAACAGCCATGACTTCAGCTGTTTCCTGAAAGGTGCATAGGAGGTGACCGACCTCAGCTCCACAGGGATCGTTTCTTTTTCAACGAGTGTGTCGTTTTTCACCGGTTGCTCATTTCTTAAAGGGCGTACACCTATAAAAATAAATAAAGAAGTCCACGTCTGCCATTTTACGTTTCTCACCTGCAGTGATCTTACTGAACTCATGCCCATGCCAAGACAGCACTTGTTGAACAGTCAATGTGTTCCATGGGCAGAAACCATATGGTGGTTGCACGCTTTAAAGAGCGCTTTAAAAATGATACAGTGAATCCTGTTTGTATTACGATCAACTCGCAGCAACAATATTTGTTTCTGTACATTAAGAGGCGCTGTTTTAAAATATCGAAAATGCTACTTTAGGTCGTTGGCGGATTCCTAGACACAGGGCCGGATTTAGGATTGGCGGGGGTCGGTGCGACAAACTTTGTTGGCACCCACCCCCAATGACTTGCTGCTTCACAGATTCCCGCACAACCACCCTCCAACGGTGCCCCTCAGTGTTCTTTAGCTCCTACCTCATATGTATTTCATATGTTTTATAGCACTACTCATACCAGTGCAGGGTGTCAGAGCACTTTACTTCACACACTCATTAGACAGAGATAATGATTCATATGTGTGTACATCAGTGCATAGGAAATGTAACATAAAATAAAGAGGACTATGAGGTGTAGGATTCACATGTCATCCAGACTGCTAGGAATGATATTTTAAGAGTGTTTGGTCTGGAGAAGCACAAACTCAGAATGTAAAAGTAACACACTGGCTGGGGTTGGCTTTATTAATAAGAATGGTTTCATACACAACCAAATACTTTTTAGCAACTTTAGAATAATTAGAAACTGGGAAAAATCAAAAAGTTCTAACTTATACCTTGCAGTTTGCATGCAGCTCTTTCACGTCAGTTCATAGCTCACTGTGCTATATTAGGATTGTGACTTATGAAGTGTAAGTCACAAAATGATCTCTTTGACAAAGGCAGGAATGAACTGAGCTATTTAAAATACAATTCTATGATCTGCATGCTGCATGTTCTTTACAGCAAGCAAGCCAACCCACTGTGCAACTGTATTTTGAGTCAAAACTGCCACTAGACAAACCTCTACCTCTCTCCAGTAGGAACATTATTAACCAGCGTTATCTTGACATTTTTATTGTTGGCTGCAACTGCTTGTCAGACAAAGAACTCTGCAGCAGGGGCTTTTAAATCCATAAGTTATTTGTAAACGCAGCACCCCCAGGGGCGTAACACAGGCCCTGCAGCCACCCGCGGTGTGGGGGGTGGCCAAGCTCCAGGTGCCCCCTCAGCTCAGCAATACGGCCAGAGAGCTCCTGATGGAGTCTGGAGGGGGCCCCTCCATGTACTTTGCAGGGGGGGGGCCCTCAATTTTCGTTAAGCCACTGACTGCTGGCAATGCGGGGGCTCTGAGGCATCTGCAGTGGTAATGCCTCACCATACACAGCATTTAACAGAAAGCGGTGGCAACAATAAATACTAATGGTGGGGTCTATCATTGCGCATTGCCCAAATTCATTTCTAAAAATGTACAACTTGATCCTTTTTTAAACCGTCTTGTTTTAAAAATGCCTCGTATAGGTTGTAAACACTTACTTATTGATCACTTGCACTTTTACACACCCGCACCAGGTCAACTCGACGTCTTCCCCGGTCCACCATGGATAGTTCCGGTTGAGAGGAGGGAAGGGTGACGCAGACCGGAAGTGAGGGTAAGTGGACAATAGACACAGGGACGGTTAGCAGTCTAGCTGCTTAACCAGCGGCATAAAAACCCGATGCCTGCCTCGACGTGCAGCGGATGCGCTAGAGGACATTAGCCCTGGCTCTCAGACTAGGTGGACGGAACGCCTGGCAAAGGGCTCCTAACTTTTTCTATACGCACTGCATTCTTACTTAAATTGTTTGCTGGTAAAACTTATGTGTTGCGCATTGCCCAAATTCATTTGTAAAAATTTAGAACTTGCTCCTTTTAAAATCGTCTTGTTTTAAAACTGCCTCGTACAGGTTGTAAACACTTACTTATTGAGCACTTGCACTTTTGCACACTCGCACCAGGTCAACTCGGCGTCTTCCCCGGTCCACCTCGGATTGTTCCAGTTGAGTGGAGGAAAGGGTGACGCAGACCGGAAGTGCGGGTAATTGGACAATAGACACAGGGACGGTTAGCAGTCTAGCTGCTTAACCAGCGGCATAAAAACGATGCCTGCCTCGACGCGCAGCGGACGTGCTAGAGGACATTAGCCCTTGCTCTTAGACTAAGTGGACGGAACGCCCGGCAAAGGGCTCCTAACTTTTTCTATACACACGAAATTTTTACTTAAATTGTTTGCTGGTAAAACTGCTGTGATGCGCATTGCTCAAATTAATTTTTAAAAATTTACAATTTGCTCCTTTTTAAAATCATCTTGTTTTAAAACTGCCTCGTATAGGTTGATAACACTTACTGATTGAGCATTTGCACTTTTGCACACTCGCACCAGGTCAACTCGGCGTCTTCCCCAGTTCACCACATATTCTTCCGGTTGAGTGGAGGGAAGGGTGACACAGACAGGAAGTGCGGGTAATTGGACAATAGACACAGGGACGGTTAGCAGTCCAGCTGCTTATCCGGTGGCTTAAAAACCGATGCTTGCCTCGCCCCGCAGCGGACGACCGCTAACGCGGCAAAGGCAAGCCCATCTGCACCCATCCACGCCAGACCGGGCCCAGGGCCCAGAACTCCTGTCTCTGCTCCTTCAGCCCCCCTTCGATACTCTAGGGAAAAATTACTCCACATAATGAAAGCCCCAACGCCATCATGCACTCACACCATCTCCATTGAGAAATTGCAGGACAAGTGTCTACATTGCTCATATGAACTGCCTTCAAGGGTAACTCACCACCCCTCGGCAGGGAATCCGTTCAACATGGCTCTGTTGAATTGCACATCCTTGCCAAAACACACCACGAAAATTTCAATACTATTACAAGACACAGAACTAGATGTTCTGTTCCTCATAGAGGCCTGGCTATCTCCAAGTTCAGACCCAGATGTTGTTCAAGCGCTCCCTCCTGGTTACCTGATTCAGTGCCTAGATAGAACAAGTAGTAAGGGCGGCGGGATCGCTATCGACTACTAAGACCATTTAATCTGTCGCATGTTGGATAGCCCCTTCCTAGACTGCGAAAACGCTAATTTTTCTATCGAATTCACCCCCACACTTACTTTTGTTGGAATTCCACTATACCGCCCCTCAGGAGCACAGGGACAATTCTGCAGCTCGCTACTGGAAACTGTCCTAAATCTTGCCAGTGCTTCGCCCAATTTTAACCTTCTTGGAGATTTTAATTTTCATTTTGATGACCCTTTAGACAAAGTGGGTGACGATCTCGGAGCCTACCAGTTACACCTAAAGACTCATTAGGCCACACATATGAAAGGTCATCTCCTTGACCCTATTTTCTCAAGTATAGCAGAACTAAAAGGGAAGGAGCCCATCCCCTTTCCTTGGTCAGACCACTTCTCAGTCCCTTTTTCGTGGCACCCATTCACCCCGGGCTCCCATTTGCTAGCGTCCCGCTTCCAAGCCCGCCTCCGGCCCAAACTAGTCGTAGAAGACTAGACTCGTGAATTGGAATTAACCATACCCACCCACGACTCCAACCCTTCAGTAGCCAACAGAAAGTTCTCCTCGTGGATCGAAAACTCGCTGGATGTAGTACTACCCAGAAAAACCATTCTAAAAAAAAGCGGACCCAATAAATCTCCCTGGTTCACCCCTGAACTTCGGAAATTGAAACAACAGTGTAAAAGATTAGAAAGAGCATGGAGGAAAGACTTTGCAAGCGAGAAAAAATCAGAATACAGGTCATCCATTGCCTCTTACAAAGTAGCACTAAAAGCAGCCCAGGCTGCCTATTACGAGAAAAAAATCCTATCCTCCTCCAACTCCTCCAGAAAAATATTTTGGATCGCAAAAAAACTCATGAAAGTCCCCGACCTGCCCACAGCCCCTGACCCGTGTGGCCACCGTTGCGAGGAATTAGCAGGATTTTTCTCCACCATAATCCAAAATATACTCAATCTCCCCCCACTCACTAACAATGAGCACTCACCTGAGCCCCATGAACTAGAACCTCAGAATAACGCCCATCGCCTAGAATCATACGCTCCACTCACCGAGGAACTACTCCCCTCTATCCTAGACTCGATCAAGAGCGGTTCTCCACTCGACCCTGCCCCTCTCAACATCCTGAAGTTGGCAACACCCACCATCATCTCTCCCATCACTAATTTAATCAATGCCTCTCTAGCATCGGGTACAGTCCCCCAAGACTGAAAAAATGCCATGGTGAAGGCGCTACTAAAAACAAACCACTTAGATCCAACGGAGATGGGTAATTACCACCCCATCTCCTTACTCCCCGGAATTAGCAAGGTCGCGGAAAAATATGTCAACCGCCTACTTTCTCCACACCTCGAAACTTTTAAACAGCTCCACTCCTCTCAGACTAGCTTCCGCCCTGGCCAGGGCACAGAGACTGCACTGATAGTGGTGGTGGAGGAGTCTAGAAAGATTCTTAACTCAGGAAGATCTTCAGGCATCATCCTCCTGGAACTAAGTGCAGCCTTTGACACGGTGAACCACTGCACCTTGGTACACCGTCTCAAAAAAGTGGGAGTGACAGGGACGGCCTTATCCTGGTTGAAATTCCAGGTATTTGAAGGAAACACCTGATCTCAACCAGTGACGCTGCAATGTGGGGTTCCCCAGGGCTCGTCTCTGAGCCCCACACTTTTTAATGTGTACATGTCCCCACTGGCAGAGATAGTAGCCCCTTTCGGAATCCAATTAGTTACTTACGCAGATGACACCCAGCTAATCGTGGCATTGAACCAGGCAGAACAGTCCCCCACGGACCTGTACTCCTGTCTCAAAGAAGTCGCTAGCTGGATGAGCTCATCCCACCTCAAACTCAACGGGGACAAACTGAGCTCATGCTGTTGGGCAGCCAAGCAATTTTTAATCCTAACACTCTGTGGCCGACTTGCATGGGGCCTGCTTCAACGCCAAAAAAGGAGATAAAAAGCCTGGCATCTGGCTCGACCATGATCTCGCTTTAAGAACCCAAGCCAGGAAAACCGCCGCCGTCTGCTATGGTCTGCTCCGAACTGCACAAAAAATACTTCCTCTCCTACCTTGCCACTCAAAAAAGCTCCTGATTCAGGCACTTATCCTCTTCAGGCTGGACTACGGAATGCCCTCTATCTGGGTGCTCCCAACTCAGTAATTTCAAAACTACAAGTGGTTCAAAATTCGGCAGCAAGACTTCCACGGGCACAAAAATACGCTGCTCAGCCAAGCCTGCCCTAAGATCGCTCCACTGGCTTCCCGATAAAGGAGAGAATACATTTTAAGACCCTCTGCATCGTGCAAAAAAACCTACAGGGCAAAGGTCCGCCTATCATCAAAAACCTGATCAAACCATACAAAGCCACTAGAAGTCTCCGCTCGGACGGTCTCCACCTGGCTGAGGTCCCCAGAATTAATTAGACTCGGACAGGTGGCCGCCTTTTTTCCTACAACGCCTCTAAGCTCTGGAACTCCCTTCCTCTCTCTATATGCAAGGAAGCTAACCACCTGACATTCAGCAAACATCTGAAAACATGGCTATTCCCATAGTCCCATCTGCACCTCTATCCACCTCTGCAGCGCTGGGTTGCCTCTGGGTAGCCATGCGCTATACAAAAGCACTTTCCATTTCATTTCATTCATTATATGGACCTTTCTCCAAGACGAGTTTTATAGCATTATGTGACCGATTTGTCCAGACTGAGTCACTGCTTAGAGAGGTGGGTAGATACATATACAGCGGTGGTGACAAAATGTGCCATTATCGGGGGTGGCAGCAAATCTCTCCAACATCCTATGAAAACTGGTTCCAGGAGGTGCTTGCAATTGCAACTTACAAGGGTGTAATCTGAATGATGGTGAACGAGCAGCGTATCTTTGATGCAATATGGACTTTATTTCTTTCTGATTCTACTGTGTGAATTTTCGATGATGTTGTGTGTCATTGAGAGTTGTCTATCTCTAGAAGTGATATGGTGTGAGCTGTTTGTGTAGATGTAGTACACAGACCTATTGCTTAGTATAGATCTGTTACTTTGTTTCTCACAATTTTGAAAAAAAACCAGGCTTGCCCCTTTTAATTTGCACAAAGGTAGCAATACCTAAACTCATTTTGTGATTCACTGAGCACTGAATCAAGACAACGCTCCCAGCGGCCTCCGAGTGTCGCATGAAGGTACAACACACAGTTATGATCATTTCATCTTCTACATAAATCATAGCTATCAAAACTGTACATGTGAACATTGTATAAAAATATCAACCTTCGGAAAAAGAAAACAGCCAGTTTATTTGCTCCGAAATTCATAAAAACAGCCAGCAGTGCCTGAGCGGCCCCTGATTCACACCCGTGGCCACATTTACATACCCAGCGGTGGGTATTTTGCATCTCTCTCTCCAGGCCCCTCCATGGTGTCCTGCCTGTTATAAGTGTTTCCTGCACTGAAGGCTTCAGAATCAGCCCTGACTGAGCAGCCGCGATGGAGGTGAAGTTTCCTGCTGCTTCTGCTGTGGATTCATTGTGAGAGCTGTGACTGCCGGGCTGTGGTTTGTTGATCGAGGAAAGAGATCTTTTATTTTTTTTCCAAAGGTATTTTTATTGAGTTTTCTCGAACATACAATCAAAGATAGTATCATCACAGTACCCGATCTATTTTTAACATATAAAACATATCTGCGATGGGCAGTATATTTATCTCCAAAGGTTTAATAATCTGTAAAGAGTTCTGGCTGACTACTCTTGTCATTGATTACCTCTCTGATTTCAGAGTCCAGAGGGCAGATTGTGCTGACACAGACTCCGGAAGTCCACGGTATGACCCTGGGAGAAACCATCTCAATCAGATGTAAATCTAGTACATCAATCACCAATGTTTTAGCCTGGTACCAGCAGAAGCGCGGAGAAGCCCCCAAGCCTCTCATTTATGCGGCCATCAATCGCCAGCCGGGGGTCTTGGACCGCTTCAGCGGCAGTGGGTCCGGCTCTGACTACACCCTCAGAATCAGCGGGGCCGAGGCCGGCGACGCCGTGGATTATTACTGCCTGTTGATCCACATTGTGTAGCTGAGTTAGTTACAGTGCAAACTGAATGTGTGAATGAAGGTAACTCCATTTTACTCCTTAGGCACCTAAAAAGATCAGTTGCAGGGAAATTTGAGCCGCAGGCTGAGTGCTTTAGCAGATGGTAGCAAAACTAGTACAGTTAGGACCTGGAATAGGGGGAGTTTGGAAAATGTGTAAGAGTAGTTCAGACCCAGTCCCAATCCTAGAGCCCATGTCTTGATTTGGAGGATTGGTAGAAATCTCTGCAGTTCAAGATACAGTTGTTACAGTGATGGTGGTAGAAATGAATAGGGGTGCGTGTTCAAATGGCTTGTGTTTAGCTTGCGGTGTTAATGAAGATTGTGTGAGGTTTGGCGGTGATGTTTTGAATGTCGTGTAAATGTGCCGCTTACAGTGAAGAAGTTGAAGTTGTTATCGGGTCCGACATGTCCTAAGATCCCGGGATAATGTTACAAAGTGTAGAAGACACAGTATTTGTAATTGTCTGCTAAAGTTGTGTGGTGCCTGTCATGAGACGTCGTCAACAGCACAATTGAGATAGGGACATTTATCTTTGCTTGTGATACTGAGGTGTGATGGATGTTTTACTAATAGGGGAGAGTCCCAGCAGATAGAGGTCTCATTCAAGTGTTTTTGGGTAGGTCGAAAAGCGTTATTCCAAATTATTTCTTGTATAATTGAATACTGTTGATTTCTTTATTGGAGCAGACAAAGTTGTTTGTTACAATTGCTTTGTATTTTGTTTGTATGCATATTGCTGAGAAGAGTGTGTTTGTGAATATTGTAAAGGAGGGCGAGGTGCTGCAGAGGAGTCAGATTGATGTCACATTGTGTCGCACTGAGATTGATTAGTTGCGGTAACGTCGCACTGGTATTGGTTGCCTATGTCACGGAGTACCACGCTGGTATTGGTTGTTGATGTAGAAGGAGAATGGTGATTAAACTATTAGTTCTGGCTCTGAAACAAAATTCTAATTGTGAGGTTCCCCTTCTTACCTAAAATGAAATGTTTTAAAGTCATATGAGATTTAATTAGGGGAGGTGTGACGATGCGCGTTAGGGAAGAAAAAGAGATACCAGCCTGGGTTCGGATACTGCAGATCATTATATGGCAATAAAGGTATGGCTTCACACCTGTATTTGGCTTAACAAATGGCATAAGGTCACTGAGAAAGAAGGTACACTGGCATTTCGACACTATGGCACATTCAATGTGAGTATTATTGAAGATATTGTATGAGATGAAACCACAGCCTAGATCTACACTGTTTGGAGCAATTAATGCTTGGGAGCGTGTGGCTCATGCCCAAGAGAAGGAGAGGCACCAGAGGAGAGCTAAAAAAGCTGTATACACTTATGCTGATGAGAGTTGGGATGCAGAACAGAGGGGGTGGGAAATGGATATGATAGAAGGATTTAAATTGTACCCTACATTAATGGGAGATGAATTCGAGAAGGGAAAGTAACAAAAGCAGGAAAGAGGAAAAGGGGATGAGTTAAAGGAGCAAGATGTGAAAGACAAAACCAGTGACAGTGATTCTATTGACAGTCTTCTAAATGTGTTATTGTCATAACTTTCACCTCTGTTTAATGAGACCCAAATATTAGAAGATGGAAGCGTTAAGGTAAACGGAAACTTGTGAATGGCTACTTGCATTCATAAGTGCGAACCCTAGTAAAATTGGAGCTACCCCAATAAATGTGAATCAAACCTACCCAAGAGGAAATCCAGGGATTTGCATCTCTGGTACTTCCACCGCTCCTAATGTCCGAGATGCTATCACAGTCCTGGTTACCATTGGCCCTGTGGTTCATATGTATAATTCCAGTTCCCCAGGGAATGTAGGACATATTTTGGCTTTTCCTGGCAAGTCAAAAGCCCCAAAGAGGGCTCCACAAAGCTGAAATGTGGGGAGCTTTGTCCCTTTTGTCCCAATGAACGTGCGTTCTCCTTGAGGTGCCAGTGCAGATTTGACAATGACCCAGACTGGATTTGGACATCTGAGGTCATTCCTGGGGTTGCTGGAGATAGATACGCTTACTTGGGAGCCACCTTTCAGTGTACACAGTAGCACCTCTAAAGAGTGGATAGTACCTAAGACCACAGGGATGCTGTCAAATTATAGCGATCAAAAATTAGACGAATGGCTGAAGGTTGTTAATGCCACGAAAGAGTGGGAGCTCAAGGAATGATTAAGTCATTGTTGAGGAGGCGAGTTTCCTTACCTGGACCTCCATGGTAAGGTAACTGTCTATCCAGAAGCCTAAACTTTTAATTTCAGTTTTAATTTAATTTTTAAGTTACTGTTGTTCATTCAGTCAGTGTTAACTCTGAGGCAGGCACTGAGTTTGGAGGAAAGTGCTCCTGTATCAGATTTGAGAGAGATGATGATTTGAGTATCATCAATATATGATACTGTGGAAAAACCATGCTCTGTTATAATGTCTGCTAGGGGTTGCACATAGATGTTAAACAGAGTAGGGCTTAACAAGGATCACTGAGGTACCCCATTTTCCAGGGGAAGAAAGTCACAGCAAAAGGATTCTTCGCTTACTTAGAAGCTTCTTTGCCCCAGAAAAGAGGTACGCTATTTAAGGGCGGAGCTGTTAATTCCTACTTGCTACATTCTTTTAATGAGGATTTAGTGAGACAACGTGTCGAACGTGGCACTGAAACCTAGAATGATCACTTGCAGTTCCGTTAGAGTCTAGGATTCCTTTGAGTTCTTCAGTCATGGATAGCAGTGGTGTTTCTGTGATATTCCCTGCCCGAACGCCTGTTTGCATACAGTGGAGGATTCCCTGTTCCTCAAAAAATGTGGACATTTTTTTATTCACAAATTTCTCTATCACTTCGCCCATACATGCGAGAAGAGAAATGTTCTATAGCTATAGAGGATTTGTTGGCAGAATAAGTCGGTTGATTAGAGTTTGAGATATACCAAATCCTGTAATGATGAAATAGATATGAGGCAGAAGAAATTGAAGGAGAAACCCATGGTGGCACAAATTAAAGCTGCTCAGAGGGGAGGTCAAAGTCAGCCTTTTGTAGGGAATTTCCCTCCTATACAGGGAGTGTATCACCAGGGAGCTCCCAGGATGCCAGGGGGGTGGATTTCAGCAACAAGTTGGAGGTCGTGGTGTAATTAATTCTGTAAATCAAGGTCAAACTCCAGGGTTTGCCTAGCCCCAGAATATAATCATGTGCAATTGCAAGATGAGCTGAGACCAAGATCTTAACATTTTAATGTACCACAGGCCCCATGATGCAAGTTACACAACCTCCGATGCCACAGCAAGCTGCTAATGGTCCTAGATATATTTTGAATCAGGTCCCAAATGTGAACCAGAACTATTTTCAGAATAGCAATTCTTTTCAGAAGTATCCCATGTTTGAGATGGTTGATAATTTTGCCTCTGATCAGTCCTTCTGTTGGTGCCTCATAGGAGAGGAAGATTGTGTGCTTGGCGTAGTTTAGGAGGTAGAGCAGGGTGGTCCATTTGTGAACAGTGAGGTAAATGGACACAACACATCATTTTTGGTTGATACCAGTGCTACCTGTTCTACTGTGAGAACAGTGGAGGTTCTGAACCTTCCCCTTTCGGGAAAAAGATTCCAAGTTGCAGACGTTGTAAACAAACAAATGGCCAATCCTGAAACTGGTGATGCGCCTATAAAAATAGGAAATTTTAAGGATCATCACCAATTTGTGGTTTGTTATTCGAGCCCTGTGAGTTTGTTGGGACATGACTTGGTGTGCTAGCTGAACTGCACCATTATATGCACACAGAGAGGTGTGGAGGTTCAGGCCCATGATGAAGATGACACCTTTAAAATGTTTAATCAAATCCCAACTACTGAGTTGTTCCCTATGATTACAAGTGAGGAGTTGCCTTTGGACCTCAGAGAAACAGTAAAGTCAGAAGAGTGGGATCGCTCTGGAAAGGACATCGGTCTTTTCAAAGGAGTTGAGCCTGTCTGAATACGGATAATACCAAATGTTAAGTATCCCAGAACCCCACAATAAAACTTGACACCTGAAACGATTGCTGGAATAACTCCAGTAATCAAGGCAATGATCCAACAAGGTATTCTGGCCCTGCACTAGGAATGACCGATTACAGCAAAGCATTTTTGTTTTTCTTCAGTGAGAGGGACGGCTGCTCTCTCTCTCAACGCTTACACAGACTCATGGAGGTGCCCGTAAAACCATTGCCTATTTTTTGGCTACCCTCGATCCAGTAGCTGCAGCGTTGCCTGGATGTCTTAAATCTATTGCTGTGGCTGGTGTCAGCATAGAGAGATGTGAAGTATTGTTATGGGTCATCCTTTAACTGTGTATATGCCCCACTCCATAGCGATACTTTGGATGCATACTCGCACTCAACACTTGACAAACAGCTATTTGACCCGGTATGAGCAGATAATACTTGTGGCTGAGAATGTTATGCTGAAAATGTGTGCTGTCTTGAACCCTGACACCCTGTTGCCCCTTTCTGAGATGTACAATGATGAGAGTGAGGTGGAACATGACTGTCTCTATGTTACTGAACTGTGCACCATGCCGAGAGCAGATATAGAAGATGAGCCACTGCCTGAATTTGATTTTGCCTTATTTGTGGATGCTTAGGTCTGCGAGACCATGAAGGAAATTTATGAGCTGCCTACGCAGTTTGTACAGTTTCAGGAGTAGTAAAAGTTTTGTGGCTCTGAGGAGTGTTTTCTGCACAAGTAGCTGAATTGATTGCTCTTACCAGAGCATGCTGTGTCTCTGACCAGCAGAGAGTGACCATTTTTACTGACAGTCAGTAGGGCGTTGATGCCATTCATGATTTTGGACAGTTATGGTCCCAGAGGAGGTTTATAACCTCCTCAGGGTCGCCCATCCGAAATGGAGAACAAGTAGGAAACACCCAATGCCTGCACAAGTTGCAGTCATCAAGTGTGCAGCTCATTGTAAGAGGAATGATTATGTGCCTGTTGGTAACAGATTTGCCGACGAGATCGCAAAGTACTATGCTCATAATGCTAGCCCCTTCAATGGTGGACGAGGGAACAGACAAGACTAGATACAATTTTTTGTTAACAACTGCTGATACTTGGGAGGAACTCAAGAGCTTCCTGACTTCCCTGGAATCTGACCGAGCACTTCAACAATGAAATCTTGAGGATGCTGTGTGCAGCTTTACGAGTTGAAGAGAGACTGTATTGTAGCCCTAGACCTGAGGCTTCAGTTCTGGTGGAACTTGTCAATGGGACTTTGAAATCCAGACTTGCAAAAGTGTGTTCTGCCGCATTTTTAAAATGGCCTGAGGCTTTGCCACTTGTCTACACAATATACCTGATTGTAGGACAGGATTGTACCCCCATGAAATCATCATGGGCATGGCAATGAGCTTACCAGCAGTACCTGCAAATGCACTTGTGAACATTACTGATGATACTTGACTACTGCAACAGACTGGCTGACGTGGTGCGTTCTGTGTCTCATCAGGTTGAATCAGCCACCGCCCGCCACATAAGAAGCAGTATCATGACCTTAGCCCCGGAGACTGGGTCCTGGTGAAAAAACATGGCAATAGGGTTGCCTGGAGCCCTGCTGGCTTGGCCCTTTTCAGGTGATTCTAGTTACTACAACTGCTGTGAAGCACAGAGATCTCCCTAACTGGGTTCATGCTGCTCATACTCGCCAAGATTCATGTTCCCTTAATGATGAGCAGCACCTCTTTCAGAAGTGCAAGTGGTGGTCGAGAGACTACGGGAGCAGATTAGTCAAGCTGTGGGGGACCTGCAAGAATCTGAAACAACACTTGTTCAGCCTGAGGGAGTCTTGGAGAATCAGGAGTGGAAGCCGAAGCCAAATAATCTTGTCCTGTGGTTGTGACTGCACAATATTTAGACCCTGATGAAGGGCCTAGTGCTGTAGAACCACGAGTGGCAGCAGGTGAACGTTGGTCGAGGATAGAGGAAGACTGGTTTTGCAAAGGGAAGGTGGGATTCAGGCTATTTCGGAAGATAATGGAGATTCTGATCTGAGTGGCAAAGGAAGTGAGGGGACTACTCAGGAGATCAAAATGTGCTACAGTGCATTGTCAGAGGTTTTGTTCCCCGGAATGGACTTACTTTGCTGCAAATTACAGAGAGGAAGAGCTCTGGGCATTCTGGGATGATCGTGAAGCTTCAACTGAAACTTCGGGAGTTTGAACTTCAGTTTGATCTTAGGTTTGAACTTCCTTTGTTAATAAGATTGAGTGCCTTAAGACAACTTCTCTTGGATGTAGCTGAGTTTCTTTTTTAGGATGCAAGTGAATTTCACATGCTAGTAGACGAACTGAAACATTTCATTTTGGAACTGATTGTCAATGAACATGAAACTTTTCTTATCAGAGAAACTGCAATAGGATTTGTAGGAGAAGTAAAAAGAGTACCAAGGCCAGAGTCTGCTGAAAGAGTGTAAGGTTGTCATTTAAAAGAACATGGAGTAGGGCTAAGGAAGTTTCATGAAGATTTGTTCATAATAAAGTTACTGCATACTTTATGAACTTTAGTTTTGTCATTTGCACAGTTAGACATTGACAGAGAGGATTCTGTTGCTGCTATGTTCCCCCAATGGTCCACTTGTAGGGGAGTAATGGAAGCCAATCCTAATATTAGTAGACACATAACAGCAGGCCCACTAATGGTTGTAGTTATAAGACTGGTTGTTTTGCTTGTAGGATTATATCCATCAACATATAATTCAATAGAGACAAAGTCTTACGTAATCCCAAATCTTCACGCACTAGAGGTAATAGCTTGTATCCATTAGATAAGTCTGTATTACTAGTAGATACATCTAGAGGCAATTATTGTGTAAATGCTTATTTTAAACTGCTTTATGAGTATACCGACACAATGGATGCCAGGAACTGCTAAGTCTTCATGCAAATTTGTGCATCAGCTGCATAGGTAACATTTACCACCATATCCCTTTGACTTATGTTGTTACGTGTAGTATTTTATTGAGCCTTCTTAATGGGAAAACAATTTTTAATATCTATTTTTCAATCAGGATTTCGTTTTTTCGGAGCTCCACATACTTGTGCATTACACTTGTCACATTGACCCCAATGCTATTTTCCCTGGAATCAATAAAAGGTTCTCTAAATGCATCATGACCATAGACACTGCTCATGCTCACAGACACAATTTGAATTGTATTCTAACGGAGGTAGAGGAGACATTTTTATATTTGGTTGAGGACAGGAGGAGAAATTTGGAATCTAAGTCAAAGACAGACAAACATATTTAGAATGAACATAAGTGGACTAAGGAGGAAATAGAGCATTTAGAGGCAGGAAATAAAGCAGCATTGACTCTAGATTAGAAACATAAAGGGAAATTAGGCATATTTGTGGAGAGGTCTTCATTTGACAACCACTTTGTGACAAAGAATGAGTGTGACCCTATATTTGAAGTTAGGGGAAATTGGAATTTATTCCTGATGGGTGATCACTTTGTTATTCCTGGGGTCTACTATATTTGTGGAGTGCAGGCCTATTTCATATTACACAGAGGCTGGTATGGAACTTTTTACCTAGGTGTAGTTCTCCCAAAGATTTGTCATGTAGAACATTTCAATGATCCCGTGTAGGTATGAATTTTAGGCCTATTCGAGGTGTTACTGCTGGAGAGGTAGCAGGGGATATTTTTGATGTGATGATTCCATCTATGGCTGCGATTTTAAATGATATAAAAATAAGAAAGTTCCCCACCATTGTAGATAAGCCGGCTACTAGTACAACTGGAGCTTTATTGGTTGTAGATACAGAAACATGGCTATCAGGTGCATGGTATTGCAAAACCGTCTTGCATTAGACATCTTGCTCACAAAGGAGGGCGGAGTCTGCCGAATGTTCATGGTCCATCAATGCATCTCCTACATTCCCGACAAGAGTAAGAACTTAAAGAAGTTTTTCAAGAATATTTCTGACTTGCACAAGGATTTGCAGGAGTTGGAAGCGACAGGTTCTTATGAAGCTATTGGGGATGGATTTTCTGCTTTAGGCAAATGGTTTGGAAAACTGGCAAGTGGAACTTTGGGTGCCATCTTGAAACCTCTTCTGATAATTGTCATTTGTGCAATATTCCAAGTTGTGATCTTTAAGGGATATAAATGCATGAAAGTTAAACAGGGAGTGAAGAGATAGAGGGCGGATGAAGAGTTAGAAGAGAGTTAGAGTAAATAATTTTAACAAGATGAAACATCTGGAAGAATCTAGATGAATGATGTTTAAACCCACCCTGGTATGTCTGATACAAACTAATTGTAATCTGTGATGACTTGATTCGCCATCAGAAGGGAGACTGCAGCAGCGTAATTTTGGCTCCACGTTTTTGCGTATGAACAGGCCACATATAAATATTTACACATGGCCTCATGTATTTGTGTGACTTAATATCCCTAATGTGATGTGGTGCACTGAACAGCTACAGTAATTGCATTAACAGTGTAATCTTGATAGTCAAACAAGTGTGTATACTAATGTTTCCCTGACAGTAATGTCAAAATTGCAGTTCCCATATATATCTGTATTTGTGTGGTTTGAAAAAGGTTAACTCTTATATAATCATGTATTCATTTGAATATTACTCTACATCAATATTGTAGCTGTACACGTATACATAATCATGCATTTATTGTGTACTGAAATGCTTGCTGCGTTAACTTGACCAAAGGCCTTAAGCATTTGAATTTCTTAAAGTTTAACCTTCAATGAGAAGCTTGCTTGGGTTGCAATATTTTTCTCCCCTCTGCTGGTTCAGTTGTATGATTTCAATAACGGAGAAAGGTACACTGTGTGTGAGAGATGTTGAGTTTCGGGAGTAGTGTTTTTGGCAGGGACAGGAATCCTGAACAAACAATGGGAGGACTACTGTTTGCATGCAATTGGGAGATAGGATGAATCTAAGGACATTCTGATGAGCGGACCAAAGAAAAGGAGTTTCAAGAGTAGTTACCAGGTTTTACTGTGTGAAGGTGAAAATAATGAGCCATGTGACATGGGATTCTCAAATGTTCTTTTGTAGGGTTTAATTGGTGATCACATTTCTGTTTTAGTCAGATTTCTTATAGACTCAGAGGGGTATACATTTCTATTGTGTGGCTTTATGCTATACAATCTATACAATCTACAGATGTTCCACCATGCTGACACCTTCCTACCTTACTGGAACTGATTAAGGATTCCCCAATCAGTGCTTCAGCTCAATCTTACATTAGGAGATTTTGATTTCATCATGCATAATAGACGAGAAGACCGCATGGTTTATTCCGATCATCAGATTTTATTTCTTATATTCTGCAGTGCTAACACTGAATTCCTTGTATGTTTCATTTTATTGAGAGAAAATGTTGTGAAACGATTTGGCCGCCCAGTAGTGATCTTGTATTTTTACAATATATTCTTAAGACTTGTCTACATCAGTCTGCTTTTAAATTTGTAATAAACCCATTCTTAGTCTCATTTACCAACTTTGGATCCTCATTGTTTAGCTGAATTGGTTGCACTGTAAATTGAACTTGTGGATGAAGTTGAGTCTCTTTTATTCATTAGGCACCTAAAAAGTCACGGAAATTTGGACCAAAGGATGAGTGCTTTAGCACACCAGATCAAGTGCAAGACCACTTCATCATTGCAACCCTTTGCAGAGGGGAGGATGATCTTGGGAGGTAGTTTAGTTAATGCATGAGGGCATGGTGTACAGATTGGGCACGCCTTATAGATCAAGGGAAACAGACATGTCACAATTGTAAATGAAATGTCTGGGGGACATGGGATTGAGTTATAAATGGTGGGCTGGAAGACACTGGACATTGGAAAATCAAGCACTACACCTATTTCTCATGTATTTAGATATTTAGATCTAGTGGAATTGGCAGAATTGACAACATAGGGGACAATAAGAGGGCTCAAGGAAGAGGCCTGCAGAACTCCCTGTGCAAAAGGTTTAAATTCAGAGTGATAGGGAGGTGTGTGCACACGCGCTCACACACACACAAATACACAGACACTTTTGAAATGCAGTAACATGGAGAGGCAAATATAAGTCCACACACAGATACATTTGTCAGCAACAACATGAATATACACACATATAAACACAATGTCTGACATTGAAAACATTGTGCTGGGGGGCAGAGATTGGCCTCAGAGAAGATGGCAGCTGAATAACTTCCTCCATCCGCATCTGCTCCTAATTAGACACTTTAGACAATATAATAGGAACCTGCTCTCTTGCAGCACCTATGAAAGTCCCCAGCAGAGCACCTGCACACAACAACACAGCTTGCTTTTGTATATGGCGACCCCTTGGACCATTACAACGTTCAGCACCCAATGATGAGGAATGCCCCCAGACGATCAAGGAACCAGTATTCCCGCTCAGACTCTCAGCAGTAAGCTACCTTGGGGAGAGCCTCTAGCCAAGTATACCAAATGCGAAGATTGCAGGCCAGGTCCACAAATATCTGACATCTGGGGCACCTGCCCACCATAATAGCTTTCTCTTGAAAGAGACAATAAATGAAACCGAGGGCATGCTGTCCAACAATGCTATTGGCTGCCATCTTGAATTTGGAAAAGTTGCATGCTCTGAAAGCAAGGTACTGCAGGCAAAAAAAATTCTGGGTTAACAGCACTAAACTAACTGCATAGGCTTGAACTGTAACTGACCTTATAAAAGACACTGTACTGCATCAGTCTTACTCTTACATATCACTGCTTTCACGGCTCACTCTAAACACCATAGATGCCTCGAAACAAAGGGGTTTCTTTACAAGCTCCTTATGTCACTGGTGTGTCACTATTAACATGGGAAAATGTGACACACCGGCAGCGCAAGTGGTTTGTTAGTGAGTCCCAAAGGATGCAGGCAACTGTTATCTTCCGAAGCTTTCAGGCTCAAAGGGGAAATCTACTCACACCACCTGTTACCAGAATGTCCTCAGTCACTTTGGACACTCCCATGCAGGAACTAAATGAAATAAAAATCTCAATCAACACAATTGAACAAAACTCCTCAGAAACCATGCGTGAATTGAAAACATGGGTTCAGAAATGCCAAGCTTCAAGACGCAGCTGGATTGTTGCTTATATTATGACTGTGACGTAGCTCTATGAGGTTTGCTTTCCCACCCTCGGGTCACACAAGTGAACTTAGTTCCATATACCAGCATTGAATGTGAAAGAGAGGTTACTGTACTCCTGCAGAACCACACTCGATACATAGTTGAAATGAAGTCTTTGCTTTTGGGTTACTCACAATCCCTGGAATAGGATCAGGGCAACAGTGGGAACAGTAAACCTATTTCACCCCTCACATTATCACACATACAGCACTAAGAAGGACAGATACTTTTAAGTAAAAGTATTTATTACAAGAAGGAGAACATTTTTCTTAGTACATCTAAAATAATAACACAGAATATCATAAAAACAGCAAATAGGCAAATTGTAAACAACAAGAATAAAATGAACATTTCTAACGTGGTAAAAATGTCATATAAACGTTTAACACCCTAAAACCTACTCCTCTGTGCCACCCTATGAGAGCATGTAGTAGAGTAACTTGCAGTCTAGAGTTTCTTTGGGAGAAGTGGCACATTGCATACCTTATTGATAGGCTGTCATTATCGGAAGAGCTGTGGAGGAAGCATTCAATGTGAAAGGCAAACGAGCTGCATTAGCAGGCTCCCGCAGGTACTTGGCTCTTATCTGCTTCAAAGTGCATTATCTACTCTGAAACCAGTTATAACCAAGATCAACGGTTTCATGCAGGATAATCTGGGGTGAAGTATCTGTCGAGTGGTGGTACTTAAATACTAAATATTATTAGGGAAAAAAGCCTTCTGACATAATTTCAGAAATGTGGTACATAGATTACAGGCACCAGACAAAAGGGTCCTAGACATATCTTTAAGAAGATGAGAGATGAGGAGAGGTCAATTTAAACTACACCTCTTTGATGAATTATATAAGGATGTTTCTTGATGGCCCTGACATATTGATGATGGAATACTTGCTCCCAACTGTGTCTCATCAGGAGTTATACATGGGTCTGTAGCAGAATAACTTGACACTCTCTTAGTTCTACGAATGATAAAGGCGGACAACATTCATGTTATTATAGTTTATATCAGATATGACAATGAAGTGACAGAATTCTGAAGGAGTGTGGTTCGAGATGGAGTTGAGGCCTGACCGGAATGGAGCCAGATTTTAGGGTCTTCACGTCAGGATGTCTCTGGAAAACAGATGATGGAACTAGAAAAGAAAGTTCAAGATACTCCGGATTGGGGCACTGACCCACGGTATCTCAGGCGAAAGGTCTCAGAACTCAAGAACAGGAGTAGAAGAGATAACATTTCCCTATACATGGTCTACCAGAATCTGCATAGGAAGATAACATGCTTGCATCTTTATCCGGCCTTCTTGCCCAAACTGCTGAACATTGATTTTTGCCCATCCATTCCAGAGAGACCAAAAAATGATAAGTCAATAACTCACCCCTGTCGACCGCTCTCGAAAAACATGATCATTTTGGTGTGTTGATAGTGAAGCAGGTGCTTCACTATTAACACACCAAAATGATTCTTCAGTCAGCTAGGCAGCACAGTCCTGTTGCAGAGATTCTGCATATCCGCAGAACTATGCGCAGGAAAATGGGACCTTGGTGCATAGGGGCGAAGACTTCCTTAGTACCCACAAACCCCGGACCAACTAGCTATAGTGTCTCACTCGCTCTCCTACACACAATGGGAGTAACAAATGATTGGACACCTCAGAAAACAACACTCCCTGACCTCTCAGGAATCGTGGAAACAAGACACCTTTTTGCACACCAACTCGTACTCGTCCACAATAAGATCAAACAGAAACGAGTGGATAGTTAAACATATTTATTTTAACTAACGTGCTCTTAAAAGCAGTATACGTGCCACAACAAGCAGAAAGATGCATAATACTAATATAGTTAGCATAGCAGTTAGGCCATAAATCATGAAGGGAGAAATCATTTTGTATTGATGGCAGAGAAAGGTCTACAGTGCCTAAACTCCTGCCCTCCACTTGATAGGTAGAATTATTATTATATAATAGAAGATCTCTGGGCTTTGTCAGCAGACCCCATACCTCAGGACATATATGGTATTTCTACGTCACAGGTGAAGGTAGCTCTCCTCCATGGAAAGGTCCCTCTCCAAGTGTGTGTCACCTAAGTGCACATTCCCATAATATCAAAATATGAGCTCCCGCCGATAGCAGCTACACCGGTATGTTATGTCTAGGTGCTAGGGCCTGACCAGAACTGAATACCAAGTGGCATTGTTTATCGACCTTGCTCACAGTGTTCAGACTAAACTCCAGGAACAGAGAGAACGTGCACAGCAAGTGTTCTCATGTGAAAGGCAGAGTCGCGAAAAACAGAAGCATGTAGTGTCGTGTGTAAAAGGCAGCATCATGGCGTCTAAGCTCATGCTAAGTTAACAATGACACCAATGTCCTCATTAACCATGTGACAGCCCTCATAATTATAAAGATAGGAAACTCTCCTTTGCCACCGATTTCTCCATTGACACCCACCTTACACAGAAAGAAATGCCTGGTCCTGAGGCCCAACTTGAAACACAGAGGCTTAAGATTTGGCCTCCTTGGCCCAGCTATGAGGCTGGTCAAACTAGATGGCAAGACACAGGAGTATCAAGATCTGCATTGTTTGGAGGAGCTACTGGACAGCATAACAGAGACTTTGATGGAAACCTCACACCTCCCTTATCACCACAAGGCACCATCATGGTCAGACAAGATACACTCTACTGAAACACTGACACATCTTAAAGATAAATCCAGTGGAAAGCTAAATACCCACTTTTAATATCCTCTGTAAGTTATCACTCTAATTTTAGTTAGCCAAATGCAGATACCTTTCCCTCCGACTTAACTACAATGCACATAACAAAAGCACTCTAGATGTGGTCTCTTAACACTATTGGCCTTGCAAGCTGTGTGAGACGGTAAAAGGCACTGTCTTACTTAGGCTCCCAAAAACCTGACATTGTCTTACTGCGAGAAACTGATCTATCCACAACTGAGATAGCCAAACTTACCAGAGACTGAGTATGCCATACGATTGCAGCTTCTGGTTCAGAAACCCCACCAAATACCTTCAACTCTCCCTATTTGAACTACAGGAAGAGAGGCGTAACTTTTTCACAAAGCCCTGCCAATGAAGATGCAGAAAATATAGAGAAACCAACAGAGCCGCTATACCTTTGAAAAAGTAGTCTGCAAGGGCCATTCTTGGGCTATTAGATACATTTACACACCAAATGCTGGAAAGGTGGTTTTCTTCACCAAACTCAACAGACTGATAACGGGAATTTGCCACACAATGTTAGTGATCAGCAGCAACTAGCATTTCTGCATTAACCCTATTTTTGATAGATCCAGCTTTACAGATATCTGCAGCAACATTGATAGGAGCCTGTTGTTACCCTTATGTCAGATCACTCTCTCTCTGAACTGTGAAGACTCAAACACTTGACAGATAGAGAATACACATTTGTTTCCAGACCCCATGGAACTGAGGCCAGTATACACTATTTCTTGATGAGTGCAGCGATGCTCCATAAAATCACAAGTTGTACCATAGGCATCCATTGCATCTCAGATCATGCCTCAATTACAATGATAATTGACTTCAAACTGCAGGTCCCTAGGGACAAATACTGGAGAATTGGTACTTGGAGGTATAAACTCCCAAAGGAGAAAAGAAAACTGATTGCATACTTACAGGAATTCCTGTCTCTGAATAAGGACTCAGTGGCTTCGTTCCACACATTCTGGGCTGCAGGGAAAACCTATATAAGTTGAGGAGAGAGTCTGCATTAGCCAGTAAAGCGGCAGTAGTGAAAACATAAACACTAGAATCTGAAATTATTGCTCTTATTCAGGTATATCATGAAAACTCATCTGATGCAGCACTTTGCCTTCTCACTGCAAAACAATTCAAACTTGATGCGCTTCGAATGGCCAAGGTGGAAAAAACCCTGTAGAAAATTCAAAGTTGACACTATGAACACAGTGATAAAGCGAGCAGGCTACTGGCCTTTCAATTAAAGGGACTCATGGCAAAATCATACAAACCATTATTGTTAATAACAACAATATCTTACTTGGAAGTTCCGGGGACATTGCAACAGTATTAGCATTTTTCTATATTTACCTGTATATATCAGAAATCAGCGGGCACCATCTACTAAAAGTTTGCCCTTGGAAGACTGAATATTACTAGACTATCTCCACAAGTCAGACTGACCTAGGCAAAGAAATAACGAGTGATGAAGTAAGGTCTGCCATCTAGTAAATGCCCGCAAGAAAAGCCCCAGGAGAAGACAGGTTTCCAGATAAATATTAAAAACTGGCGTCTCTCTTCTCAGTTCCCATCTGGAGTAAGATGTTTCAGGAGATTACGAACAACAAAGGATCACTTCATGCATACAACAGGCCCAATATAACAGTGATACCAGTAATACCAACACCAAACAGAGATCCGCTTCAATGTGGTTATTATAGGCTGCTCTCGTTATTCAACAATAAAACCAAAATTCTGGCAAAAATCCTGCTACAAGAATAAAAAAAAGTAATTACTGCAGTGATGCACAAAAACCAAATTGGTTTGATTCCGAGCTGTTTTACCTGCAACCATATGCAAACTATGTTCCACCTACTATGGAGCGCAAGACATGATCTGGATGATAAAGTGACCCTCTACCTCAACACTGAGAAGGCGTTCGACTGAGTGGAGTGGGGCCACTTATTCCATACACTTTCAGACTCTTCTGATGACAATGACACCGTGGCTGCACCGAGATCCCACTGGTGGTATTAACTGTACCGAGTACCTGTGAGACCTGATTAATATAGACAGAGGGACTAGACGGGGGCGCCACACCTCCCCCTACTGTTTCGTCTTGCACTACAGCCTCTGGCCATAGCAATTTGCTAATCACAAGAGATCAAGGTATCACCACTCCTGTGGGCAAATTGAAACTGATGCTGTATGCAGATGACATCATTTTGACACTATTTTCTCCACAAACCTCTGCTTTGGCACTCATTGAAATTATCTCTTGCTTCTCCATTTTCTATGAGTACAAAATCAACTGGGCCAGGAGCGAAGCGCTATGCATTACTACATCTACCAACATTCATTTTCTACAGCACTTCATTTTTCGCTGGGTACAAACTTGGACGAAATACCTGGGCCGGCGACGCCGGGGATTATTACTGTCTGCAGAGTTATAACTTCCCGCTCACAGTGACACAGAGCGGAGCAAAAACTGCAGGTTCCTCATTCTGAGCTCAGCTCCCAGAGGTCTGCTTCTGTGCGGACCCCATGACGTGCAGTGAACTCCTGGGCAGACGGGGCTTCACTCTTCACTCATCGAAGGAAGCTACTTCACGAGTTAGGATTTTGCATGTAATATTTAGCTGCAAAGAGGTCGTTTCATTTGAAATATAGCTTTACTTTTCTTTAGGATTTTGCGTTTTCAACTGAGGTTTTTCCATGTCTCATTTCTTTCTCGGTTGTGATCAGAAAGAACCATAACAAACATTTTTTTTAATTAGTGTATGCCTTTGATAAAGTGCCAACGTGACAATATTTAATGCCTCAAAACACTTTAAGACCGACAAATACAGCACATGAACAGAACAATTTGAGGCAAACCCAATAAGTCTTGCTCTGTTTAAACAAGCATTGCCAACACCAGAAGGTCACTATTGGAACTGAAAATGCCAGGCAGACCCATCAGCTTTTCTAACAGAGTCCCAATAATTAGAAGTGTGTGCTTTGCGCCTGCCAAAAACACACGATTGAAATGCACTGAAAATACACGAATTCCTGACCCACATGCCTCTGCCCTGGAGGCTTAGAAAAGCTGTGGTCAGCCCTTTCCTGAAGCAGGCGGGAGCACCTTCCAGATACACGTCTGCTGCTGCCCTGCAGAGGGGTAAGAGGGCAGGGGCATCTCAACAGATACAGCACACATCACCAAGGCTACGCGAATAAATGAGGCTCATGTGCACAATGAAGAGTGGCAGGAGGGCAAACACCTGCATAAGTGCACATCAGAAGGCTTGGATTGGAAACACACCCCCACGTGCTCTACAGAGAGGCAGGGAAGGGCAACCTCCTCAGGTCTGCTGTAGTGGGACTTGACAGATGCACTTCCATCAGTGCACTATTACTGGTGTTGGGCTGCACAAAGGGGTTGGACGCCATGGAATACCCCAAAAGAAAGGTTACAGGTGGTTGGATAGAAGACTTCCCCAACATGCAGATTAGAGATGTGGGCAAGAGCACCGTGGAATGTTCACTATTGCACAAATCATCACACGCCGCCAGCCAGTGCACTATACAAGAGATGTGAGACAGATGGAACACTGTATGGGCTCTAGAGATGGGTAGAAGATTAGAGGTTCACCTCCAAGAACAACAAGATCAGAAAGAGGTTAGAATTTACCACATGGCAAGCTTTAGCGGGGGAGGGGGCCATGGTATTTCCACACGTAGACTCTAGAGAAGCAGGAGCACAGAAGCACCAATAGGAGGTGAAGCTTGAAAACCCACTATAGAGGCGATGGAAGGGGAAAGACAAGCCACTCCACATGGATGCTATATTCACATTAGCTAGTAAGGTGTAAGAGTGCCCATGAAGCTTCACAGGTGAGATAAAGAGCAACAGAGGAAGAGATGATATGAACTGGATAGAAGGGCCGGTGCTACCAGCAGCTATTGTAGAGTGCTGGCAGCACCGGTTGAGACATGTTGAAGGGAAATGACAACGGCACAGAATTTATATTGAGAAAAAGGAAGGTCTACCAATATCAAGCATTGAAGCATGCTGTGCAGGGCTAACTCTGCATTTTATGCCCACTCAGATAATATATTGAAATACAGAGGCTCTTACTTTCAAAATGTGGGCAATAGTAAGGTATAAAAGGGGCATTTCTATCAACAGGTGTGATGGAGACACAGGACAGCGAGTGGACCTCAGCTCGTGCCCGTTTGATGGGTAGGTTGGTTGAAGCCTGGATACCCTCGCTGGTGACTAGCCGCACTCTACAAATACCAGTTGATTGATTGATTGAGTTGTAGATGGTTGAATTGTAGAAGAGCCCTGTTATGGAGCCCTAGGAGCCCCAAACAACCACACCTCAGAGCCACAGGAGGAAAAAGGCACTTAGAATGATTATTATAAAGGTGTATATATAATGTTTTAGTTGGACAGCAGATATGGGTACTAAGTAAGACGTTACATAGGGCTTGGGCTCTCTAGGGTGCTACAGAATGGTTAGATGGAAGAGGAACATTTAAACCAGGGGCTGAGAAACTATCAAAAAGGAACAAATGGTAATGTTCGGCAGTGCCCTGTGGCACACAATTTCAAATAGATGATGCAAAGCATCACTTGGAGTCAGTCAAAGAGGGTCCGAAAGCAGTTGTGACCACTCCTCATCCACAAGACCCAGAGGCATGGGGGAGCACATAAAAGCAAGGGAACAATGAGCGGAAAAAAACAGAGACATAAATCATCAAGGTGCGACACATCTTTCAACAGAAGAAAGAAGTGAAGAGGGATACTGAGAAATGAGCACCGATGCTGCATCGTGTGATGCTAGGACATGAGCAGAGAGCAAGGACCAGTTAGCCTGAGACATCAGCGAGGTGACCGGCCCATCAGTAGAGGATCATTTGGCTCCAGAGGTGGAAGTTGCAGAATGAGAGCCTTATTGGCAGTGGCTCACAATGTGAGAGGGCTATAGGAGGTACCTGCGGAAACTATATGTATCCCAGTAAGCTTATGTTAAGTTTGCATGGATTACTGTTTAGTTGAGGTATTTGCAGGGGTCCAGGAAAATCAGGAAGCATGACTATTACGGGATGTGAGGAGCACTGGGGGTCCTGGAGAGGTAGTAAGCACAGTGGTTAATTTCACATGGTGATGAGGAGCCAGTCGGAGAGGATATAGGGACATTCAAGGTTCTATATGACATCAGGGGACAAAACTATTCTTAAAAAACTGCTAGAGTGTGTGCTGGGCTAGAATTAAAAAGGTGGTGCTAATTCTGTTGTAGGAGCGCACCTAAAGAGGCGTGACGCAAGGAGATTCAGACCAAAACACTACACTATTCAGAAACACACAACACTTACAAATTAAACATGTAGGGTAGTGATTCTCTGAGGAACACAATGGGGCTAACAGTACTTGAGGCCATGGACAGACCTTCACAGGAAATATGTTTTAGTAAAATGGTAGAGGGTGCATGAAATTATCACAATGCGTTCAGTATGTGCACCAAATCAGGTGCAAGACCACTTCATGACTGTAATGCTGCAGAAGGTCAAAGGTTTTGCAGTGGGGAGGATAATCTTGGGAGGTAGTTCAGCTAATGCATGAAGGGCATGGTGGTTAGAATGGGCATGGGTTATACAACGGAGGGAAATAGATATGTCACAAATATCAATGGAAGGTCTGGGGGAAGATGGGATTGATTGATATATGGTGGGTTGTAAGACGTTGGACATTGGAAGACCAAGCACTATACCTATTTCTCATGTATTGGAATATTTAAATCTAGGAGAATTTGCAGAATTGACAACTTAGGGAACAATAGGGTACATAACCATATCTGGCCATATCTAACCCTGGCAACCATATCACTTAGAGAGTGGAGGTGGTCCTTAGATACCGGAAATAAAGGGCAGATACTTATTACAGGATAGAGCCAACAGGCGTGAGATATCCCAGGCATCCCGAATGATGACGCAGGGGAGGTATCATATGAGACCCTTTGGAAAATACTGTAGGCATTGGTGTGGAGGAGAATGATGGCACTCGTGGCAATCACCAAGAGAACAGAGGCTGAATAAGCAGCCCTTGGTAAAAGTGTGTGAAATGTATTCAGTAAGAGGTGACTGAAAAGGGAGTGACTAGGCACAATCATAGTCCATCCCATTCTAGTCCCCACCATCCAGTTCATTTCTTATGTTGGAAGGGTAGTGGGAGTGTGCTCATTGCTGAGCAGCTCTTTCCCACGCTCTCTCCCTTCCCAACCTCAAACCTGAATATATCAATCTGGTAGGCAAGGTTATGGATGAGTAGGGGCTGTCATATCTACCCCTAACCTCTCCCACAAGCTCGGTCATTGAATTGACCTCAGAGGGCCTTGTGAATCATTCCATGGTCCATCCGTTATGTGAGCGATGTCATTCATGCAATTACACACATTTTAATACGGCCACCCAGAAAAGTCTTTTTGTGAGTTTGCTGTTGCTCAGAAGGGATCTTGTGCCTTCCACCATTCACACGATGAAGAAGAGCTTCTTACCCATCAGTGGAATAAACAAATGTACTAAAACAGCCAGCAGCCTATGGAGAGGATGCCTGTACAAAATGGTGTATATATACGTGATAAGGGCATCTGGACAAAACATTTATGAAAAAGCTGAACTTAAAACCGTATTGAGATTGGTGAAGGAATTGGGGAATGCCTTAGTATAGAATTCAGGGAATGATAATATTGTGTAAAAACTTTGACTGTAAGAGGATACCAAGAGGCCTTCACATCTTAATAATGCCTACACTAAATGATCAGAATTATGCCTTCCTGAAACATTGACAAACGGATACCACGAAGTGCTCATTCAAGCTAATGAATACAATAAATAAAACATGCAGAAAGAGAGCTTCAAAAAACAACTGAGAAAATTAAAAGAAATTGAGCAAAACCTGGAAAAGCACAAACTAATGGAGGACATTAAGAGTGCTCCAAGGATCATAGATAAAAAAAATGAGAAACCTGAATCAGATGTCCAAGCAAGGAAGGCGAGACAGTTTAATAGGAAGAGGCTTCACTACACCATAGTAGGATCTACACGTTCACCAAAATATTCGACTCAATGACAAAGCAGAAAACATATGGATAAAGCCCTAGAGCAGAGAGACTGAGTCTGAGGACAGCTCTGCAAATGAAGGCACATCACCCTAGAATCTTGATTTTTCTTAGGAGAAATTACACATTAACAAATGGCACCAGGCAAAGCGGAAAAGGGGGTCTGAACAGAAGAGGCAAAAGAAGGATACAAATCCAGAAAAATACGTTAGGATGGAAAGAAAAAGCGAGGAAGAGGAGGACAGAGATAAGGAAGGTGAAAATGGGAGATAACGTAAATGCTGTGAATTACAAGGTACTCACTAGAAATGTAACCTATTGTCCAGAGGCCAACATAGACTTAGCCAATAAAGAATTGATCTTTATAGGTATGCTAGAAAATTAAAACTAATAAATCTATTTTTACACCCATACCAAAAGAACAACACAGAAGGAACAATTGTCAATGTCAATCCACTCTTTCAAAGGATATTCCTCATATGGAAGCTCCATTTGGAGAAGGAATCAAATAGAAGGATGGATTCGGTATTGGTGTAGAATGTCAGATCTGGAACTATGAGAGGCATCCGGTATTGTTTCCAGACAGTAACATATAGGGGCAAAATACAGTCTAAAAGGACCCAAACTGCCTGACAAATACTTATGAAGCGCTCAAAATTCACTGATATATTGAGAAAAAGCCATACAAATTAGGAAATTCCCCCAAAAAGTAGGAAGGAAGGTGATTAGAAAATATATAATATTTATTTATAACATTTTATTAAAATTTGTAAAAAGTGACATATACAATGACAAAGTTCCAACGTAAATAGACATATATTTAGTCCCACAACTTACACTCTCTCACACACAATCAACCACAGACCCAGACATACTCATGCACTCTGAAGACTCAAAATGAGTTCAAAAGTATCAAACATTTTAACAATCACATAAAACATAATCATTTCAATACTAAGATTAATCAAGCTCAAGACACAAGTACATAATGAACATCAAGTAGTCAGTAATTTGATGAGTTGATGCAGTCCATAGTCACATGTCTTCTTCTTGGGGGAGGTGGAAACAACAGGAGCACAGGGGTTCTCCAGCGCCAACGCGTGTTTCGGTGTCTAACCCGGATGTGGGTCACACCTTCATCAGGGCAATCAGATCAAGTGTGGGACACAAGAAAAGATATGCCTGGATCTAAAGCGTCTAAGAAAAATGCAGGCGGTCAAGAAATGATACTGTGAAAATTTCAATACAGGGGTCAAGGTATTTAAATGTATACAGCCGGAGAGTGGTCAGACTAAATCGATTAAATGGATCCACAAAGTAATAATAGAAGATGCGGTGAAATAGACATAATCCAGGCTCCAGAGGTCCAACACTTGAAAGCGTGAGTTAAGCAGAATTAAGAATTCATCCGGCATATAATGACAACCGCATCAGCCATTGCCATCCAGCGGCAAACGGGGAACGGAGCTCCCGCCGTCGCCTCAAATCAGCTGATTTTAGTTGTGGGACCAATTATATGTCTATTGACATTGGAACTTTATCATTGTGTATGTCACTTTTTTACAAATTTTGATAAAATGTTATAAATAAATATTATATATTTCCTAATGGCCTTTCTTCCTACTTTTCAGGGGTATTTCCTAGTTTGTATGGCTTTTTCTCAATATATCAGTGACTTTTGAGCGCTTCATATGTACTTGTCAGGCAGTTTGGGTCCTTTAAGACTGTATTTTGGCTTTCTCCCCTGTCCAATCTGCCTGTTATTTCCCTTCTGTATGAGTAACATATAGGGGGCCTAGATTTGGCCAGGATGATTAGGAAGGGTCTGTACCCACCCCCACTTACACTTCAAAGGATTTTGCCTTCTGCATACACAAAGTAACCTGACACCAGGCCTTTCCTGCCTTTGTCATCCCCAGACAGTTTGGTGCCTTGACAGGGAAAGGGGAAGAACGTTCCAAAACTAGATGTGAGGGGAGGACTGGGAGTCCCCCCACACATAAAGGCGGGCACCAGGTATAAATATTGAACACTCCTGGACCTGTGGAAGTTACAGAAGAAGATCTGTCCTGCTACCAGAGGTCTTCCCTGCTGCTTGAAGGACTGCCTGGTTTTCTGAGAAGGAAGACTCAACCTGCTTGCCTCCATCCCAGGCTACCTAGAGTGATTACAAGGGTCAGTTGGCTGACCTCCTGTGTGCGCAACAGAGAAAAAACAATCTGTTCCTGCAACTACCCAGCTAGCCTGCTGCACCGTACTTGACAAAGTAACTTTTTCAGTGGGACTAACAGGATCCTATATCTGAACCATATTCCATTGCAGTTGGCCTACACTTGTGGCTTTCCCTCGGTCTGTCACTACCAGAAGACTGTTGGAAAGTGGGTTATTGATAGGGGCAAATGTAGGTCTGCCACTGGCAATAAGGCCACTAACACATTGTAGGACTCAGCATAGGTCTTAGAAAATTATTCCTATCTTCAGTCCTTGGTAACGTGGCTGTGAGCAGGCAGGCTTAACTTCAAAGACAGGTATGTAAAGCATTTAAAAACAAAACACCATTTCAGTAAATAATTAAGACACAACACAAAATAAAAAAACAACAGCAGTTTATAAAAATAGGTAACATTTTTATCTTTTAAATTACACCAAACTGAAAAAAAATCACTGTAGGGAACCAGAGAAATGAATTTTTAAAGATTAGTAACTTTCTAGTGCTTAGAAACCAACAGTGCCCCTTTTAGTCATTTTGTTTTCTCTGACAGGGACAAACCTTTAGAAATTGTTCTGGAGAATTTTCTCACCACTGTGTTATGCCGCCTCCTCCAGCAGGCGGGTTCAGTTAGAACTCCTTCCTGAAGTTCTGCTTGCGGGTCCCAAAGTATCCAACACACAATCCAAGGTTCTGGAATCTCCAAGAGGGTCCTTGAAAGTGTGAAACTTCAATTCCGCAATGACCTTGAACAAAACCCTTACAAATCCACTGGTACTCCAGGCTGGGAATTCTTTGGGGGGATGTTCAGGTGAGCTCGCTTAACCTGTAGCTTGCAGGGAGTCCACTCTTTAGTCCTTTTGAAGCAGGTTTGATCCACTGGGCTGTAGTTTCCAATGGTTCAAAAAAGGCGCAAACTCAGAGTCCTGGCCTTTGGAAATGCACTTCAAAATCTTCAGCGCAGACAGACCCTTCTGATTCTCTGCAGTTTCAAGCAGCAGATCTGGAGGGATCTGCCCCTCTCAGATACTTATTCCAAGTTCTCTGGGTCATGCAGGAGGTCACTTCTGACCAATGGGAGCAGGGTAACTCCTCAAAGTTATGACTACATCCTGTAGAGTGTAGCATTATTTAGTCCCAGAGTGCATCAAATCTTCCAAATCCATAATGGCTGCTTTTCCAGCAAGGAGGTAAGAGATGGCTAAACACACCCCCTAGGATGGCGTATTTCCATAGACTCTCCCCCTACCATCTGCACACCCCTTCCCTAATCCTAGGTCTGGTGGGGGTCAAACGTGTAGAGTGGAAACTGACACTGTGGCCATCCCTCTGCCTCTGAAGACCATGGTTTAAGACTCCTCCTCCTGGCCTGGCACTTCTATGGAACAGCACACTGCCCTCCCAGCAGAGCTGGTTAACCCCACAGGCTCTTTATCACCTCTTCAAGGCAGGCTGGCTAATCCACTTAACTCTGACCAATCAGGGGAGAAGACAGGAAGGCTGAATTTGGACTTACAAACAAGAAAGTCTTATAACTTCTTGTAGGTACACTTTAGGATAAATTCAACAATATGATATTGTTTGATTTATTACTACCATTATGGGAAGTCTTTGAATGGCCATTCTAGTCCTCTCCTATCAATAGTTATTAATCTATAATTTCCTACCATGTTAACCTATGTAACAAGGGATTTGCAATGGGAAAAATGACTTGGGCCATTTTTCCAGCACCAGGACTTACAAAATCATATTTTATAAGTACTTGCCTTATACCTACAGGAACCTCACCCCATGTGCACCTAGGGGAGACTTTAGGGGTTCTGAATCTGTAGCAATATTGCAGATTCTCCCTTTACTGTGCTCCTAGCATCAAAGTCGAATTTGAGCAGCACTTTACCACAATGTGGAGAGTGAAATGTGAGATTTCACTTTACCCAAGCATATACAAACTCATTTCATAAGGGTGTACCTTATAAAATGGGATAACTGACCCCCCACCCCTGGGATACCTAGGAGAGACTCTGGGGGTTCCTAATATGCCAAAACATTGTAGGTCATCCATTTTTAAGTGCCCCTACCACCAAAGTCGAGTTTGGGCACAATTTACTTTTTAAAATCAGTCCTGGCACACAGGACTGTTTTTAAACTGACCTCAGGCTTCAGCAGTGCACACATGCAAGTGCAGAAAAAGCTGCTGGCCTCTAAACTGCCATGCCCCAGAGTACTGTGGACTTCTAGGTAGTTTCAATCCCCTGCCCTATTATATACTAGGGGCTTATGGGGTAGGTAATGCCAATTACAGGGGTACCCCACCATACCATAGTGTACCCTAGTGTATGTAGGTGTTTTAACTGTATTCTAATGTGTCTCTTTTAGCATAGCACTGGCCCTGGGCCTGGTTAGACAGGGCCCAGAGTCAGTCAAAATCAGTTACCACCAGTATCAGTCAGCAAAACGTTGGGAGGTGCCCAGGGCACAGGATGACTTTGCAACAATGACTATAAGTAGAGATGTGTGCTTTTAGGTGCTAATGAAATTCAATGTCTCTGGTTCTACTTGTTGAATTTTTTCTTGTGCTGTGTTTTCACTTTTTCCTGTTTGTGTGCTGAATAAACACTTTACACATTGCCACTAAGGTAAGCCTGACTGCTTTGGTGCCAAGAAACCAGAGGGTAAAGCACAAGTTAAGTTAGTGACTTTTGTGGTTCACCCTAACAAGGATTGTGGTGTTACTTGATCAGGGTTTCCACCCCTTGAAATGAAATGGCCTCATTTTCACACCCACAGATGACCTTTTTATTACATAGTTTCATGAAGGTAATAATGTGGTTAATATCAATTTAGGCAGGGCCGTAGCCACGAGAGGGGCAGAGGGGCAGGGCCCTTCTTTATTTTTTTTTTGTGGGCCCCCTTTAAAATTTACCGATTTCCTGTTATTTCAGTTCAGCATTAAGACCGAACTAGCAAACTTAATAAAGGGGAATCTCTGTCATTGAGACTGGTTTGAGCCTCCTCACGCTGCTCAGAGGTATCTGATACAATCAATTAAAATGTTGCAGTGGGCTCTGTATTTATAACAACCACCTCTGCAACATTTTAAATGCATTTTCACATTCCATTATCTGCTTTACCTGTGCACGTGCAGCATGCATACTATAAGCTGCCCTATGAGCTACATGTTGGGTATGAATCACTGTCTATTTTGCAATTCATGAACTTGTTTTACTTTCTGTATGTTGTTTCAACAGGTTTAGTTAATCATGTAAATAAAGACTTAGGGCCACATTACAATGGCAGTGGGACAGCCACCGACAGTCCGTCGGTGGTGGTCCCACCGTCATCGGACCCTGCATGACCGCCCGCCACATTATGATAGCGGGCGGATGGAGGGTGGGTGGAGAGACCAAACACGACACATCTGACTGGCTCAAGGAGCCTGTTGGTGCGTCAGAGGGACTGCAAAACCTACAAAAGGGGCACCGCCGTAGGAATTACAATGTCCCTTTCTGCTTGCCGTTTCATGGCGGTTAACCCGCCCAGAAAAGGCAGGTGGAAAGTGTCTTGGGGGCCTGTAGCGGACCCCCGCTTCCCACCTGGCCCCCCCGATAGGGCCCTGGGGGGGCACCTATGGCGCTCCCCTACATATCCCTGCACCATAGTGCAGGGTTATGTGCAATGTGTTTATTTTGGACTGCAGCGTGTGCTGCAGCCCGAAGCACACACCACAATACAAATAGACAGATTGCGACTGCCTTGACGGCGGTCTCATCCTAATCCTGATGGCGGGACCGCCGACAGCTAGTCTGTCGGTCCTGTTCCCGACATGATGGCGGTCGGACGCTCGTCTGACCACCATCATAATCAGGATCTACATGCCTGCCTACCCATTGAGAAGTTGGGGCTCAGTGAGATGAGGAGGAAAGTTGGAGAACTATGGCAGCTGAAGTTGAAGCCAAATTGCAAGGTGATGCTGTGTGCTGCTGTCTGTTTTAGGGTTGAATTGCAAGTCTGGTGGTTTCGCCTGCAGAGATCTCTGTTGGTCCAAACAGAGACTATGAGTTAGTTTGCTTTTTGGTTGACCTGAGGGCTAGCGTCGGACTGCTGCAGGTAGGGGTGAGATGCTCACAAACATGGGCCGATATCTTTACTTTCTTTAAAACATCCACATGTCTTTTGAGGTTTGCAGCTAATTTAAGCAACCCCTCTCCCTCTTCAAATTTGAACAAATAATCAGCAGTGTGCTGGGTTTCAACACATCAGCTTGTTTTGCATATTTTTAAAATTGTGACTAGCCCTAAGGGCAAACATAATGCAATAGATATATAGTTTTTGTGTTGCTATTGTTTGTATATCTTTACGAATTTATATATCATGTGCTGCAAGTACACAAGAATGAAAATATCCTTCTTGGAAAAACTGCATAAGAACATTTTTACCCTCAGCAGTGCATAGTAAAATCTCAGAGGTGTTTTGTCTAGTTCTGCTTTACCAGTATTTTCACATTTACTTTAAACTCACTCTTGATGCATCATGTCAATAATTTAATATAGTTTTTATTACTGGAATTTTCAGATCATTGCCTTTCTTGTGTTTTCTGACAGAAATGATGCAGGTGCTGCAGCGAATCTTATGATTGAAAATATGTATATTTATAATGTGCACAATGTTACGTTGAAATAAAGCACAACTACAAAATTTGTAGTAGGTAATCATACTTGAATGTTGCAGGCCTACTCATAAATCAAATGCTGGACCAAGTAGGCTTAACTGTTGATTTCATGTTAAATGAGAGACAATGTATTAGCCAAGAAAGGCCTGTTTTTCACATTGAATAGATGTTTGTGCAAGATGTTTTTCTTCTCTTTGCTGCAGATGTTGCAACTTATGAAGCCTACTGCTAGTTAGTGAATAGACTCTTGTTTTGTATTAGACAACTTACAGTGGAGTTACCATCAGGAAGAAACAATAATAGCAGGAAAAAAGATTCATGGGAAGAAGTTTGGACCTCAAGAAGTAACATTCTAACATTTCCTTGTACAAATGTCTGAAAGATTATTATGCCCTGGCGCGAACATTACAAATGAATCTGTTCTCAGGACAGGAGTTTGTTGATATTTTATTGGTGGATGAGGAAGACAAAAGAAAATAACGATGCAACTTCTAATTTTTATATTAGTGCGTGTTCCTAGAGAGGTTTAGGTGTTGCTGGCTTGCAGAGCAGAGTTTAGACCCCAGAACCCATGATGCAGATCCTACAGCGATTTCCTTTCTCCGACATTCTGACTAGATACTTGTCTCTGATCTCCTAGAATGCTCTACATGAGAGGTTACCTAGCCTTATTTTATATGCCTGTGAATTATGACTGAGATTAAAATTCCAATCTGATTTTCAAAAGATTTATTTAATTTAAGATGAATGTCTATTAAATAAATAGATGAAAACCTAAAAAGATTTGAAGCTAAAACCCTTTAACTCACAATAACTCTCATTATTTACTCAACAATAAATCTTTAATGATGTATTGTTTACGTTGATGATTGTTAATCACTTCTCTTCGTCGACCTTCAAAGGTCCATGCGACGAGATTGCTCCCAAAGATTGATATACAGGAAACCCAGCTCCGTTTGAGTTGTACAGCTGATTTAAGTGACCCCCATCTAATTTAAAGCATAAAAAATCAGCAGTGTGCTGGGTATCAACACATCAGTTCATTTTGCAAATTGTTGACTATGTCTATGGGCTAACATAATCCCATGGATATATTGTTTTTCTGTTGCTATTGTTTATATACCTTAATGGATTTAAATATTGTTTGCTGCAAGGATACAAGAATGAAAATATTCTTCTTGGAAAAACAGAATAAGAAATATTTTTCTCCTCAGCAGTCCATAGTAAAAAACTCAGAGGTGTTTTGCCTAGTTCTATTTTACCAGAATTTCCACATTTACTTAAAACGTATTCCTGGTGGATTATGTCAACAATTTAATATAGATTTTATCACTGAATTTTTTTAGATCATTGCCTTTCTCGTGTTACCTGACAGAAACGATGCTGGTGATGTTGGTTTAAAAAAACATGATTTGTCATTCTTTGTTCTGAAGAAACTTTAACTACACTATTACTGTCACGAAGCTTGAGAATGGTTATGTTCTGAAAAATTCCATTGATAGCAAACTGTATTACAGTCTTGGCATGTATCAGATAAACAGTTTCATTTAATGTGGAAATGCTGAAAAGATAGGTAATCAAGTTATACTATCATTCTGACATCCTTTTGAGACCCCCAAGTCATAAGTGAAAATCTTGCATAACAACTCAGCCTTCCATCTTTATTAGCTCAGTAAGTTGAGTTTTTACAACTTTATTTAAGAATAGTTGTTAAAAAACGTATTTCTCTATTCACCACTGGGACACCTCACCCTGTCTCCTGGAATTCCCCAGCCCTGTCACTCAAACTCCAGACAGGGAATACACAGCCTAGTAGAGGCTGGTTTGAATGGTTAGACAAGAAAATACCTACTTTCTAAAAGTGGTATTTTCAACCACAGAATGTTAAAACCAACTTCACTAAAAGATGTATTTTATCATTCTGAGTTCAGGCATGCTAAATTAAAATTTCCACCATGTTCCCTGAGTCAGTAAAGATTATACGATGTAATAACCAAACTGCCCATTCTGGCCTATGGAGAACAGGTAGCTTTGCAATAGTGAAAAACGAAAATGGCTGTAATTCACTATTAGAACATGCCACACACACCAGGGCATGTCCTACCTTATCCTTACAATGCTCCCTGCCCTTGGGCCTACCATAGGGGTGTCTGATATGAAGAAAAGGGAAGGTTTAGGGACTGGCACTTGCCCAGTCAGCATGACAGTACCAGACTGCACGCAGGCGCTCCAATGGCAGACCTTAGACACACTTTTACAGGCTGCTTCTGTGGGTGGCACAACCTGTGCTGCAAGCCCACCAGCAGTATTTGGATTTGCAAGCCCTGGGCACTGTACTAGGGTCTGACATGTAAACCAAACCAACCAATCATGGAATCACAAATCATACAACAATTTACAGTAGGGAGCACTTGCACTGTGGCACTGGACAGCAGTGGCACAGTGCCCTGAGCAACTAACACCAGCAAAAACATATGAGGCAACAGCAAAAAATGGAAGGGAGACCCACGCCAATGTGCCAGGTCTACCACTCGGTAAGAGATATTAGATAGATTTCAAGCCTGGGCAGACAGTCGGAATATACTAACAGAGGCTCAGGCTGGGGTTAGAGCTCGGGTTGAGGCTATCGACCCGGCAGTACTCCTGTATATGATCTCGTACAAATACACAATCAAAAGGAAATCTCCATTATATCTAACCATCATTGACAATGATAATAAAAATACAAAAATACAATCCCAACCAAAGGTCCTGCAAAGCATTATGGGACAAGATTAGCAGTGGGTAGTGAATATTATAGTATCCAATAGAGTACTTCTGGAATCAAGAGAAACCTTTGCATAGGAGAAGACCTGGAGAAGCTGAGGAGAAGTACTGCCCTTCCTGTGTGTCTGGGGTTGGCCTGCAGTTGCTGATGCCTGTGGTGGATGGGCGTGGGTTGTGTGTATGGCCGGCCCTCGAAGGAGCGGCTGGTAAAACCGGTGCCTGCGAGACACTAGAACGTGTCCAGCAGGACACTGCAGGTGTGATTCAGGGCAGATATTTATTTCCCAGGACTTTCAAAGAAAGTAGGCATTTTCTTGTTTACCATTCTGTGTGCCTCTGCCTGTTTGTGCATTGACTGTCTGGTTTTGGAGTGACAGAGGGTGGGGAGGTGCATTCTCTCAGACAGCCACCGGGGGTGGTTGATGTGTGTCCTGCTGTTCCTGAATGAGTCAGGGCTGGGCTGAATACACCTGGGCTGCATTTAGAGTAGGGGGAGGAGTTCTCATTAGCACCTTAATATGCCTGTTCTACATTTAGAGTGGTGGGAGGAGATTTCCCTTCCACCTGAACAGGGCCTGTCTGCCTTCCACAATTCTGTCTCCACCTCCTGCCGGGCAGCTGCACCAGAGAGGACAGAACTGGTTTGGACTGGGCTCAGAGACCCTTGCACAAAGAGAACAAAGACCCCTGAACTTTAGAGTACTTCTGGAACCAAGAGGAACCTTTTCCTAGGAGAAAACCTGGAGAAGCTGAGGAGAAGTACTGCCCTTTCTGCGTGTCTGGTGTTGGCCTGCAGTTGCTGTTTTCTGCCAAGGAAAGGTGAAGGACTTTGCTGTGTGCTATGTCCTCTGTTTGTGGAAAGTCTCCAAGGGCTTGAGTAGAGCTTGCCTCTGTTTTAAAGTCTCAGGAACACAACAACTTTACCCCCAGGTCCCTTGAACTTCCATGCTGGGAGTTCTGAACTGCCAAGAGGTGCCTGTGACTGTCTTGGGTCTCTGGAGGTTGTTTCTGCTGTTGTGAGCTGGAAAAGCAATGCAACGACAAGGAAATCGATACATCGCTTTTCTTGAGACAGTTTTTCCAACACAAAGCCGTGGTGCAAGCAGAATCTCCCAGCATTGCCGCGCCGCTGCAGAAACCAATTCAGCGCTTGGTGCCGCGGCAACAATTGACTTATTGAGGGGTTGCGGCTGAAAAGGTCGACCCAGCGCTGCTCGCTGCTGCCGCATCGTTCTCCTACGCAGCCCGGATTTCCACGCATCGTCCCTATGTGGCAAGTTTTCCCCGACACATTACCCGCTAATCTGTGTCGTCTCAGAATCGACGCATCGCTTTACCCCACAGACCGGACCCAACACATCGCTCCCCTGAGTACAGCGGAACTGTCACATCGCATCCACAAAGGTCTCAGGAATGACTCATCTCTTTGTTTTTCAACACTTCTCATCGCTGTGGCTGTTTGGCTTGGTGAAGTTTTTTCGCAACAACAGGTACTTTGCAAGAAATCACACATCCATAGTTTTCTATAGACCCAGTTGCTAAAACCGTTTGAAAGGCATTTTCTAAATACTTATATTTTGGAATTTTGTTGTTTTGGTCTTGTTAAGTTTAGATAAAGAAACTTTATTTTCTAAACCGGTGTGGTGTCCATTTGTGGTGTTATCACTTTTCTACTGTGAGTGTACAAATGCTTTACACATTGCCTTTGGAATAAGCCTGTCTGCTCGTGCCAAGCTAGGAAGGGGGTGAGCAGGGGTTATCTCAAGTGTGTATCCCCCTTACCCTGACTAGAAGCAAGGGTCCCTATTTGGACAAAGGTACCTCCCTCTGCCAACTAAAGACCCCCCATTTCTAACACAAGTAGACTGGCTTTTATTATTAATTCACTATTCAAGAAAAGCAGACAGACAGCAATTGGCGGAAGGGTTAACAGCGGGCTTCCCCATTCCTTACAAAGGACCTGTTGCCCAGCACGATAGCCGCAACTTAAAATCGATATGGGACAACCCAAAGGCGGCTAGACAGAAGGTGGCCAAGGAGGTCCAGTTGGGTAGAGTAGCCGGCCCTTTTCTGTCCCCCCACTACCAAACATGACAGATTCACCGTTGGGCGAAGTACCTAAGAAAGACGCAGGGTAATTTAGGTTGATATACCACCTGTCACACCCACATGGGGACTCTATCAATGACTGGTTGGAGCAGGGCAGCTGCTTGGTCCTTAGGCGATGCGGTATACCTGATCAAGCAGGGGAAGGGACACTATTGGCCAAAACAGACATAGAATCAGCTTTACACTTATTGCCGGTGCACCCGTACAGCTACCACCTCCTCAGGTTTCAACTGGGCGGGGAATATTACTATGACAAATGCTTGCCCATTGGCTGTTCTTTTTCCTGCTCGTATTTTGAATCCTTCAGTCGTTTTCTGGAATGGGAACTCGGGACATGCCACCCCACAGGGGGAAGGGCCCACTACTTAGATTACTTCCTGTTCATTGGTAGGGCTGGAACAGGGGAATGTGCTGACCACCTCCACCTGTTTGTGGGCCTGGCGCAGGAGTTGGGAGTCCTGCTTGCACAAGACAAAACAGAGGGCCCAACAACCAAGCTATCCTTCCTCGAGATAGAACTAGATTCAGTGGCTTGGATGTGAAAGTTTCCACAAGAGAAGTTGGATGAGCTGTGCCAAATCTTACGGCGCCTACGGCAGCAAAGGAAGGCGACACTAAGCGAGATACAGCAGCTGATGGGGAAACTGAACTTTGCTACGAGAGCGGTTATCACGGAGTGCCCCTTTGCCAGACACCTGGCCTGGCTGACAAGGGGCATGTCACAAAAATACCACAGGGTTTGCCTCACGCAAGGGGCGTGATAGGACCTGGGGCAATGGGGCAAATTCTTGGCCAAATTTAATGGTGTCCTCATGTGGCGTGAACTGTGGATGCATGCTGACCAGTTAGAATTTACACTGATTCAGCAGGGGCTATGGATTTGTGGCCATCCTGGGATCATCATGGGCAGCTGCACAATGGCCAGACAGCTGGCAGCAATACAGCACCATGGGCAACATCACCTTGCTTGAACTGTTCCCCATTGTAGTACCATTCGTATTATGGGGCCATAAACTGGCTAACAGACAGAGAATCTGTGGTCAGACAACCACGCAGTGGTGCAAGCGATAAACTTAGGGACAGCAAAATGCCCGGCTGTGGTCAACCTACTGGGTAACTAGTTGACTGCCAACTGAAAGCAAACATAGCTATTAGGGCAAGGCGCATTGCGGGAGTGGACAACTCAATAGCAGATGCCATTTCTCGTTTTCAGTGAGGCAAGTTCAGGGAGCTCGCCCCGTTTGCGGACCAGGCTATGACACCAGTACCAGAAGAACTGTGTGAGTTGGTGGACCAGGAATGAGAGAATTGTTGGACATCGCACTGGCCCCCAAGACAGAGAACTGCTATCGTAAGTGCTGGGCAACCTTTGCTGACATAACAGGCACCAGGGAGGAGCAGATGGTAGGGCAGGAGGAAGTGACAGCTTTTTTAGAATGGGCATTCCAGAACGGGAAGAGCAAATCATGGGCACAAGCACACCTGAGCGCAGTGGCTTACTACTCCAAACTGGCATCCGGTAAGGATCCCACAAGGTCCTTTTTATGCAGAATGGCCATAAAAGCCTGGGGCAGATTTATTTATTTATTTTATTTATTTACGGGTTTTATATAGCGCCAGAATCACCCCATACGGGGTATCTCTGCGCTTTAGACTGCTGATTGACCACTGAGGAAAGTGCGATTAGAAAAGATGTGTTTTCAGTAATTTCCTGAAGACCCCTAGGTTGGTACATTGACGAAGATGTAATGGGAGGAGATTCCAATAACGGGGTGCCAGATAGGAGAACGCCTTACCTCCCATCCGGGCAAATTTGATGCGAGGGGTTTGCAGGTATGCAAGTTGGCTAGATCTCAGTAGTCTTGTAGGAGTATATCTAACAAGTTTCCGAGCAAAATAGCCAGGACCCAAGTTGTGCAGGGATTTAAAAACCATGCAACAGATTTTGAATCTGACTCTCTTTTTTATGGGGAGCCAATGAAGGTCGTGAAGCAGAGGGGCTGACGGGGTCCTGGGAAGTGCGTTGTTTACTAATCGGGCTGCGGTATTCTGGACCACCTGCAGTTTGTATAAAGATTTTTCTTTAGCTGCAATTAGCAAAGCATTGCAGTAGTCCAATCTGCTGATAATCAATGATTGGACCAAGGATTTACGGGTGGTTATAGGAAGAAAGGGGCAAACCCTACGCAACATGCGGAGAGTATGGAAGCAGGTGTTGGCGGTACTGTTAACATGTTCTTCAAGAGTAAGATCATTGTCCAGGCGCACACCCAAGTCCTTTACAACATCTTTAGGGGACGGGGCAGAGCCCAATTCCTCTGGCCACCAGCTAGGGCACCATCTTAGTTTTGCCTCTCCAAACAGCATGATTTCTGATTTATCAGAATTTAGTTGTAAAAAATTTTCCCTCATCCAATGCGCAACTCCTTTCATGCCCTCAGAAAACAAGTCCAGGGTAAGTGGATTTGCTTTGTCGAAAGACATCAAAAGTTGCGTATCATCGGCATAGGATATAGGGTCAAACCCAAGCCGTCTAAGGTATCCTGCCAAGGGGGCTACATAGATGTTAAACAATGTAGGGCTCAAGCAAGAGCCCTGAGGAACCCCCTTGCTGATTACAGGCCAGAGATGGGGACAGGCAATGGCTCATTGATTTTGCGGCCCTAAAACAGGCAATCTGCACATTCTATGAGGTATGCAACGGGAAACAGGAGACAAAGCTATTCAGGGCAGCATTCGCACTAGTGTTCTTCAGGACATATAGGATCAGCGAGATAGTGGCCCCTGCAAAAGGGAACCCAGGGAAGGCATGCATACACAGAGCAGACGTAAACATGGGAACAGGGCATATGATAATCTACCCACATCGGTCAAAGACGGACCAGGCGGGCAAAGGGAAGTTTACTATGACCAATTGTATCATGGACCAGACTTGCTGTCCAGTGTGCCTCGTCCGAGATTATACGCCACAGGAACGCCGGCATTGGGGCCGCTATTTATACGTAAGAAAGGGTCATGATTAAGCCGGTTTCAGTTCATAGCAATAATGTGAAAAACACTGGAACGGGCTGGGCTCCCACTGAGGGAATTTGGCTCACACTCGTTCCGCATAGGGGCAAATACCAAGGCGGCAGACCTGGTATTGAGCGCGGATCGGATCAAAGCAATAGGGCGCTGGGCATCAGGCGCCTTCACATGTTACATACACGCCTCAGGATACTGAGTCTGGTTTCTCACCCTACCACCGTCTAGGTCTGTCGGAGAGGCTCAAGCAACTTTGGATGGTGGGGTAGTCCAACATAACGGGGGCACTGCGGTGGGCAGCGGCGAAGCATGAATTCAGCAGAATCAGGCTCCGGAACGCAGAAGGTATCTGTCTGGGGCAATCGGGGATGAAGTGGGACCAGCTCCTCCTCGCAGTACAAAGTGCACTGGGGCAAGGTGGCAGGCCAGACACAGTAGTGGTCCACCTGGGGGGTAACGATATGGCAGCCATAGGGAGGAGAGGCCTCTTTGAGAAAATGTTCACAGGCCTTGCAGCTCTAGCGAAGTTAGACCGCCGGCAGAGATCATTTTTTCAGAAATAATAGTCTGCAAGGCGTGGAGGGGGGCCCTAGACCAGGGAGCATTTGAAAAATCTAGACGCAAGTTAAACATTACCATGGCAAAGATATGCAGGGCCAATTACTGGTGTTTAGTAAGGCACAGCTTCATTAACCTGATATCCCCGGGCTATCACTTGGAAGATGGGGTACACATGACATGGGTGGGCATGGACATGTTCGTACTTAACATTGTGGGGGTCCTAGAACAACTGGGTTTCTCTTAAATCAAAAACGGGGAAGGAGGGAAAGGGGGGAGCTTCATCCGATCGACGAACTGTAGGCAGCATGGCAGAAGAAACCCAGAAAAAGTACACAAAAGAGGGAAATTACTAGAGGTAGATGGGCGACTCACACAGTGTCCTTGAGATGCCTCATGGCAGGGACACTGAGTGAGCGAATGACAGCACACAGCCACAGGCAGAATAGATGAGATGCTCGCGCAGGGTCCTTGGGATGCCACACAGCAGGGGCACTGAGGAGAAGGCAAGCAGCCAACAAGGGTGCAGGGCAAGTAGAACAGCACTTGCAGCCCAGGCTGCTACTAACGGATACCCAACTAAGTCGATAGTAAGGGAAGCCTGGAATGCAAACACAGAGGCCTGGCAAAAGGGGCATCTCGAGCAAAGACTGTGCTGTCAGGAAGTGAACAACTACGAGAATGTTACAAGGACAATGCAAGATGCACAGCAACATGGATGTTTATGAATGAACAAAACAAAATTGCAAAATGTGCAAACCATGTTATGCTTGAATAAACTGCGGCCTTTTTTATGCACCATACCATATTGTCACTGGAATGATAAAAAGGGGAAAGGGACGCATTTTTTGGGCCCTGAGAGGGGGAGGAAGGCTTGGCCCTTGTAGGGGTTGTATTTCATGTTCAAGTAACACTTGCAAAGTATTGAGAAAGAAAAGGCCTGGTGTTCCATTCACTTGTAAAACCTAGACATTATGGGCAATTGTTTCCAGAAATGTGGAATTTTTAGAAATGTATCACACAGTCCCCTATGTCACTGCCCCCACAATTCACACTATTTAATGGTAATATACACCACTGACAATCATTTTCAAAGAGTGACTGAGTTTGGTAAATTACACTTACTGTGATAATACTTATCCGTTGGTGTAATGCATTTGAATGTGATGCCCTAATAATTTAAGTGACAGCAGAGTCTGTATAAACCCCGAGGCAAAGGTTGCCTTATTTCAGCCCAGGAATCCTAGCAGATGACGATGTGGAGAAAAGATTTAGACACATTCTGCTTCTGAAACACCACACTGAACCCTAGTGAACCTCAAACAGGCGAACAAGTGCTAGCACTGCCCTTTCTCCTTCCCCTGGACAGTGATGTCCACTCACTCATGTGAAATCACCTCATACTGGGTATTAGGGCCACCATGGTACTAGTGCAGACATCACTGGTGAGTGGAAGAGGAGACACAGTACAAGCATATGAAAAGGGGACATTTTATATTATAAAATGTATTAAATTCCAAATAGAAGCATTGATGGGGAAAGCCTGTAAAATTAACCTGACATACACATAGCGAGGGAAGGCAAGAATCTATCCTGTGTAACAATTCTCTTCCCTCTTATGGAACAGGGGCTGCACAGAGATGTTTGGAATTCAATGCGATGTGTTGTGTTTATGTGTTTGTCTAAATACTTCTGACGGTATGATTCCATGTGGCCAGTTACATCTGGACCCAGATCCTGGCACATGCATTACTGGGGGTTTACTAAATCGGTGCGGAGAACAAACCAGGAAATGTGTTGTTGACTGTCCTATGTTCTTGTGGATTCATCTCTACACCACAAAGGTTTTCTAACAGACGAGGCATCAGAATATAACATTATTCGAAGCCATGAAGGATTAGTAGTGTATGGTTGTGATCTCAGGGGGCTCTGGATTACAATCAGCTGCTGCACGTGCAGCTCCTTCGAGGCTCTCTTATGTGCAACAACGAGGAGGAGGATTGAGGCACAACACCTGGTTCTGCGTCTTCGCATCTTCTGAAAAGGGGCATCATTAAAAGACCCACACACATGAGGGCGACTGCATGAGAGGCGTCATCTCAGGAGGCGGAGCAGTGAGTGAGCTGCAAGCCCACCACGAATCCGAGCATCCATCCGGCAGAGGCAAGATGGAAACCTGCAGACCAGATTTGCATGCAGGGTGTCGGTGTTTTTGCAAAGCTCCATCTGGGGCTTTCCATAGTGTTCTGTCTGGTTATAAATGGGTTTGCAGGGAATTCATCAGAAGTTAGAGAGCGGCTGTTGTAGAGCAATGAAGATGGAGTTAGCAGCTCAGTTCTGGATATTTCTCTTCTGGCTTCATGGTAAGAGCAGTGACTGCTAACCTGTTAAATATTTGTCTGAGATTTGTATGTGTTTCATTTTTAAAATACAAAATATATCAGTGTTTAATATTTTTCTAAAGGTTTCATACTCTGTAAATGGTACTGGCTGTTTATTGACGTCATTAATTCCACTGTTCTTTGACGTCATTAATTACCTTTCTGTCTTCAGAGTCCAGAGGGCAGATTGTGCTGACTCAGACCCCAGAAGTCCACGCTTTGACCCTGGGAGAAACCATCTCACTCAGATGTCTGTCCAGTTCATCCATCAGCAGTAATTTACACTGGTACCAGCAGAAGCGCGGAGAAGCCCCCAAGCCTCTCATTTATGCGGCCACCGGTCGCCAGCCCGGGGTTTCGGACCGCTTCAGCGGCAGTGGGTCCGGCTCTGACTACACCCTCAGAATCAGCAGAGCCGAGGCCGGCGACGCTGGGGATTATTACTGTCAGCAGGGAGCTAGCTACCCGCTCACAGTGACACAGAGGCGAGCAAAAACTGTCGCTTTCTCTTTCTGCCCTCAACAACCATCACTGCTGCTGTGCGGGACCCGTGACATTCATTGAACACCTGGGCAGACGGGGCATGACTCTTCACTCATTGAAGGAAGCTACTTCACGAGTTAGGATTTAGCGTGTAATATATGTAGCTGCAGAGAGGTCGTTTCATTTCAAATTAGTATTGTGTTGTCAACTGAGTTCTCCGAGTAGATTTTTTATTGCAAGCTTTCCACCCCCTGGCATGCTTTCCAGCATGATTTCCACCCGCTGGCATGCTTTCCACCCCCTGGCATGCTTTCCACCCGCTGGCATGCTTTCCACCCATGCTTTCCACCCGCTGGCATGCTTTCCACCCCCTAGCGTGCCTTCCCCACCCGCTGGCATGCTTTCCACACCCTGGCATGCTTTCCACCCCCTGGCATGCTTCCCACCCCCTGGCATGCTTTCCAGCATGCTTTCCACCCGCCTTCCACCCCCTGGCATGCTTTCCCCACCCGCTGGCATGCTTTCCACCCATGCTTTCCACCCGTTGGCATGCTTTCCACCCGCTGGCATGCTTTCCAGCATGTTTTCCACCCGCTGGCTTGCTTTCCACACCCTGGCATGCTTTCCACCCCTGTTGCGCTAAAAAATGTCCGTGCTCTTCAAAGAACCATAGCAAACATTAATTGTTTTATCAAACTTGGTATGTCGCTTATGAAGTGCCAACTTAACCCCATTCAGCGCACCAGAGTACATTAAAACACAGATAAAACAGACAAATAGGACACGTGGAGGCAAAGCTAATAGGTCTCCATTGGAACTAAATTTGAGAGCCAGACCTATCAACTTTGGCAAAGCTTATTCATATTGTACACTCTGGCCCAACAAGGACAATGTTCTGCTTTGCACCTGCCAACAATACATGATTAAAATACACAAGGATCCCTGGTCACAATTTGTTATTCTCGAGCCCCTGGAGCTTTGAAAATCTGCAGGGAACACTTTCCTTGCTACAATATCTTGCAGGTAAGTACTCATCTGTTGCTGCTCTATGGAGGGGTAAGAAGGCCGGGGCATTTAACTAGGCATGGTACACATCATGCGTGCATCAAATTTCTTTGCGGGCGCTGAAACGCCAAATGGCGATGCAGCACGAGCAATTAAATTCGTTTTATTTATTCATTTACATTACTCCGGTCGGCCTTGAGCCGGAGTTTACTACCCCTCACCCTGCGCCTTCTCCGCCCCGCCTCACCGCCCCGCAGCACTCCCTCCAGGAGCCGCTACTGGTTACACTGCACCAGGGATGCGTTCCATAGGTGGAGCATGGGTGTTCCCACATACCCACCAATGGATTTTGGCGCATTCCCAGATTTACTAAAAGTGGTAGACGTAGAAGTTCCTCAAAATGCTACGCCTTCACAGGTTAGGTGTAAGTAGAAGAACTATCTAAATTGCTCCTTGTTCTTTTCTCTTTCTACATGTGCTGCATTCTGCAGCACACCTAGAAAGAAGAAAAAGCCTCAAAGGATTGTTTTCGTCCAGGAAGGTTTCACTTCCTGCACATTAACAATCCTGCCTGCAACATAGGCATCCTTCCACCATGGTGCAAGGGTGCCTGCATTGGCGCTAGGGAACCAAAAGTGCATCAGTGCAAGGAGTGGGCAGGAATGCGCCATATCTTGTTTGCTATGGCACATTCCTGTGCTCTCTCTTTCACACAGCATAGCGCAGCAAGGTGGCTTGCTGTTTTGCGATGCATGAAAAAATTATAAATATGGCACAAGTTATTGAGAGGCTCTATAAAGAACCGATGATATGCTTGGTCTTATAAATGGACATAATAGAGCCCAATGTGTAGGGTTCTTCAATCGAGTTCTCAACATTGGTTTGACCTCTCCTAGGCAAATATATTAGTGTACATTGAGGACAAATGACAAAAAAGTCCCTGTACTCTCCTATTTTTGAAAAACAGTAGGACTATTCCATGTTTGTTGAACTTTACATGCTGTAATAAGTTTGTTATATATTTTTGCATAATATGTCCTGTGTTTACAATTCACACATCTGTATGTCTTGTTAATGTTGTATACATTTTCTGTTTATAATTTTGTTTATGATTTTCACACTTTTGATGCATAAAAGTAACACAAGAGGGTTTAATTCTAGCTTGCCTTGTGATAGGAATCTCTGTTTTGATAACCAAGTGAAAAACATAACATGTATATGATTACCATCCAGGGCTAATTAAAAAAGCTTACTGAGGTACAAAGAAAAGTTGATTTATGGTGTCAGAGGTAACTTGTGTTTGTGTATTTATTAGGATTCTCACCTCTGCAATTCCTCAACCGAATCATTCCCCTGTTTTAAGACCAGTTGTTTGACCGTATGGCACTGGCTGGCAGCCATCATGTGTATCCAGCCAGTGTGCTTTTACCATAGGCCTGTGCTGTTCTTTGTTCCCCATGTTTCCTTGCTCAGCGTTGTTGTTTGACCATGTGGCACTGGCTGGCAGCTTTTTTGTGCATCCAGCCAGTGTGCTTTTGCCATATGCTTTCATGTGTTCTTTGTTCCCATGCCTCCTTGCTCTGTGTTGTTGTTTGACCATGTGGCACTGGCTGGCAGTCATTTTGTGCATCCAGCGCCTGTGCCTTTGACATAGACATGCATTGATGAATATAATATCAGTTTAATAAGAAGCTTGAGGATCATTGTAATATATGTATATTAAGAATATGATTTTGATGAACAACGCTCATATATTACATGCATTTTTCTGCATTCTTTTTTATTTTGCACCTTCTTGCCTCACGATAGGTTTCTTCTCATCCTCCCATACACACATCAGCAATTATTTATTTTTTTATCGTATTTTCTTATTTTTTATTTTAATTGTATTTTGCATTTTTATGTTTTAATTTTTGTATTTTTCATTTTTATTTTTATTTTTTTGTAGTTATTGTATTTTTTATTAGATGTTTCTATAATTATTTATTTACATTTTTTTGCATTTTGCCTCGGTCTATCAATCCATACATCCATACATCCACTATAGGCGCACAGCCACGCAACAGAACTCAGTTTTTTTTAAGTATAATTCCATTTCCTCCTGGCTGCAGTGCACTGCACACACATCAGCATCATTCATTTTTTTATGATTATTCCATTTTACCCCGGACCACATTACCTGCAATAGGCTCACACTAGCCTTAATTTTTTAAAAATATTTTATTATTCCATTTACCCATTCTGTTCCCTGACTGCCACAGGTGTCTCCTTTAGAACATATTGACATAAAGCAAAGAGCTATATCTGTATGTTGTGTTATCCTGATGGGAAATCACATTTTATGGTATGGTGGTGTGGTTTGACTTTAAAGTGGTTGGTGTATTATTACCTAAGTAACCAACAACACTAATATTGCCTTCGTATGTACTAATTCAAACAGTGACAATTCCACGTTTCACTAAATGTTTTTCTTGCTTGTTTGCATTTAGGTGCACAAGAGAAGAAGAGACGTCATCTACAGTCCTGCCAAACAGAAGGCCTGTACAGTGATGTCACTCCTCCAATCTCTTCCGCTTGTGCCACTTCATGGCACTGCCAATGGAAAGCTTTAAGATGGCCGCAAAGAAATTTGCTCAAAAGAAAGTGGTCAGTGAGAAGAAGAAGCAGTTTTCCATCAGTGGCATGTTGGCCGAAATCTTTTTCGGACAACGTTGTGTGCCTTCCGCACTGGCCTCCAGGGAGCAAGCTGAGAGAAGCACCCCCACATCAACTGCACCACCCCAAAGGAAGCCCTAGACCATGTCTTTCAGTGAGGCAGCAACTGCAATCATTTTGACACTGACTAACGGTGACGTTGAATTCGATTTTCTCCTTTCACAAAGTAGTACCCAATCGTATCTGGAAACAGTGCAAAGTGAACAGCAGCCACAGCCAGCAATAATACATCTTCCAGATGTTGGAGCAGAACAGGAGGTCGAGCTTCCTGCCAAGCAATAACCTACTCTTTTAGAATCACTGTCTCCCCAATCTCCAGCAAGGAAAAGGAAGGGTAATACTCCACCACCTTCTCCAAGCACCACTTCTGATGATGACGATAGGGACATGGAGTGGAACACACCAGAGTCCGGGAGATTCCAGGAGAGGCAAGAAACAAAAGTTCTTGAATGCCTTAGAACTATAGAAGAGGATGATGAGGAGGATGAAGACGACAAGCTTGTCATTGTGGAAGGTGACACATAGGGATGTGGCACAGGTAGCACCGCCAGCTCCCATATTTGCAATGCTCCATCTGAGACCTGCACCAACCCCTCCCTCAGTAGAAATATGCACTGCAGAGACAATCAATGACATTCCCACCCACCTCCAATTCTTCTTCAGGCATTGGCAGTGGCACACTAAAAAAGTACTTCTCCCCAGTTCGGAAATATTTATGGTTAGCAAAGAATAGAAGCACATTGCAATATGCAAGATTTGCCACACAAATGTTAATCGAGGTACTGGAGGCCAAATGGCCCATATGAAAAAATATCACACAACCTGGTGAGAGGGGCACTTTTAAAAAATTGATATATGTGGTCATGGTGGTGAAGGTGAGAAGAGCTGGGGAACCTGAGTTATAAGTCCAATCATGGTTGGAGGTGATGATGAGGAAGAAGAGTGTGGCATCCTCATGCAAAGCAGTCCTGTCCCCAGCAGTGCACTAGAAGAATCACACATCTCAGCGACTTTACAATGGCACAAGAAGACTCAGAGTCAGCTGGAGATACCACAGCATACAGTCACTGCCCCACCACGATGCGCACGGAGTCTACCACCACCTACTTCCCAAAAGTCACCTGCACCAGTGGCCCCAGAAAATAAGAAAATAATTCAGGTTACTATTATGGGCATGGGGGGCCCTCCGACCCCAGCCACCCAACTGCACATTTGTACAATGGGAAGCTGGCAAAAATGTTAACGCTGGACCTCCTCCCTGTTTCTTTTGTAGAAAGAGTGGGATTCTTATAATTTCTGGCAGCCATCTGCCTGAAATGGAAGGTTCCGGGTCGGACCTATTTTGCCAGAGTTGTTGTTCCAGCACTACTTCACGATGTGCTGCAGTTGGTTGGACAAGGTTTGGAGCAAAGTGTTGTTCACACTCTCCACCTGATAACAGACATGTGGACCAGTTGTCAGGCAACTGATTACATTTGCATCACTGCACACTGGATCTCTTTTGCGGGGGTAAAGGGTCTTGGCCCTGAAGAAGGTTTTAAGAGCGTTCGGCGGCATGAAACAGTAGACATGTTCACCACGGAGAAATCATATACAGCTGCAAACATCTTGGATGAATTTAACAGTAAGGTGTATGAAGAGCTGTGACCCAGAGGTCTTAGAATTGGATTTGTTGCCATGGACAATGTCAGTAACATAGTCAAGGCCATGGCAGATGGTGGCTATTTCGGGGTCCTATGTTTAGTGCATTGCATCAAAGTGGTGGTGTTAGACTGTCTCAAAAAAGAAAACATAGTCGGCAACATACTGACCATCTGCAGAAGAATCTGCACTCAAGACAGCCATTTCTTTTAATCCCGGAAGCAGTTGTGGATTATTCAGCTTGCGAATAGAGTACCAGTTAAAGACCTGACACAGGAGGTGCCAACACTTTGAAACTCGACCTTTTACATGTTGAAACATGTTTGGACAGTGCGAAATGATCAATGACAATGTCATTCAAAGAAGAGGGGATGCAATTGGGAAAGCTGTGACCATAAATACAGACAAATGGGGCAGAGTCAAATGCCTGACACAGATGCTACTCCCTTTTGAGGTTATAACATGGGAAGTTAGCAAGGAGGACAGTATGATGAGCCAAGCTATCTCATTGTTGCAGCTGCTGCAGGACCAGCTAAAGAAGGTGACTGAAAGTTTTACACTTGCATGTGTGAACAAAAACACAGAAGTGCATGCCTTGTTTGAGAGCTTAATCCTTTGTTTGGCTCATAATTTAAGGCTGAAAAATGACATCATCTTGTATAAAGAGTACATCTGTGCCACACTACTTGATCCATGGTACAAAAAAATTCTGCCCACTTTCATTCCTTTTTCTGAAGTGAATGTTTCTAAATAAAAGAGGTGGGTTGTTAAGCAAGCCAGAAACTTGGAAGAAGAATGGTTGCAGCTTAGAGTAGCAGTAAGCAGTTCTGGAGTGTCACCTTCCACTTGCAGAGAGTGCAGTCATGTCTCACAGCAGCCAACGCCAACAACAAGAACAATGGCAGCAACAGAAGAATCAGACCCAACCTCTGCATTGGATTGGTATCAAACGGCAGGGCTTAAGTCCAGTGCAGAGGAGATGGCAAAAGATTTCGAGCAAAAGACAGCACCAATAACCATTTGGAGTAGGTTCCAGGGTTATCTGAATGATCCAAAAGACGTCTATGTAGATCAAAACCCATTGACATATTGGTGCAGGATGATCCGCCATTGGGCAGAGCTCAGCAGGCTGGCAATAAAGGCTTATCCTGTAGCCGGTGTCTCTGCTGAGCATGTGTTTAGTGCAGCTGGTGCAGTTGATACAGTGAGAAAGACCAGTCTCACGCCTCAAAACATGGAGAACTTGACCATTATCAAAATGAACCAACATTTCATACCACACAATTACACATTACACATTACAGATTTCCTGAAGATGATTGCCCTTTAAACCTATTAAGCAAAAAGGTGCCTGTAAAGGACACTCCTAGCCTTCTTTTTTTCATCACCTATAAAGGCTGCCCCAGAACATATGTTAAAGACTGTTAAATTCCAATATGTTGCTTGCATCAAAGAGATACAATTTTGTACCTAAAACTGTGCTTGTATTGGAAGAGGTAACTACTGCACAAATGAGTGATATATTATTTAGTTATTGTGAGTTACAATTGATGATTCATGTGATGACAGACAACTAATTTGTAAACTTGATTTCAATGATTTGCAATGTTTGAGGCCTGAGGGGGTTCATTTCTCCTAAAGGTGGTTGGCCCTTTCACACTAAGGGCCTGATTATGAGTCTGGCATCCAAGGACTGCCAGACTCATAGTGGTGCAACGGTAGTGGTCCAGCCACCGCCGGACCAGCGGTCCCACCATCCCATTACAGACCACCCTGGGAGCACTACCACCACCAGGTTCCCTGGTGGTGGTGCAGCAGGGTAGAGGCAGCAATATGCTTGGCGGGGCCGTCGCAGTGTTGTAAATTAAGGCAGAATGTGATTAAGCATTTACTGAAAACATTAGTGTTTCCCTTTTATCATGTTTTCCTCATTATGTTGGCCGAAGTCCGGACTCCATTTGTATTGGCATGCTGCCATGTGTTCACCACGAGGAGAGTCCGACCTCTGTGTTAGTTGCTCTTGTAATCTGCCTAGCAACAGTTTATAAATAGCTCTCTCTTGTCCGTCTGGCGCATGCCCAGACTTGACCACATCTGTTATAATTAGCTTTGCTTGACCATGTGTTTTCGCGGGCCCAAGGAGTGTGTTAGCTCCGCCCATGTATTGATTCGGTATCGAGAATGACCCTAAATGGTAATGTTCTTCAACTCTGTGGTATCCACCCACTCATGAGCCCCTTTGCTGTGTATAAAAGGGGACTGTGTGTGCAAGTTCTTTGTGCTACTCCTTGCAATACTGAAGAGTGTTGTGTGGATTGTAGGACCACCCTTAAGGGTTAATAAACGTTGTTTTTGTACTTTGCAGTTTCCGTGCCAACTTCCTTATAGATTTCGTTACAGAAGAGCGAACCCTTGTCTCTTGCGGGCCTAGCTGGGGCTTGTATTCATCAATTGGCGCCCAACGTGGGGCTCATCGGCGACTCGGATGCTCGAAGGACTGGTCGCGACGAAGGTGAGGAGTTTGGCCGGGGACGTGATCACTGCCAGCGGCGTCTTAGCCCTGGCATCCCGAGGTTTTTCTTCCTTCCCTTCCGAGCCTACCGTCTGGGTGGCGCCGGTCATCGACTGAGACCTCTTCTGTCGGTCCTGCCGTGAGAGCCGTTTGGGCGATTGTGGAGCTTGGCAGTTGGAACCTGGACTCTTGATTGGTAAGAACCGTTGTACGGTACTTGCTCCGAGTTTTGAAGCCTGGTCTGGCTATTTGAGTTTGATTGATGGTGACTAGTCATATTGTGAATTTGTCTTTGTGAAAATATATGCGTTGCAACACATATAGGCAGGTAATGTGGAGAAATTTCTCCGGAGCTGTGTAAACTTTGAACGGCGCAGCGATTAAGTGCCATTTTTCTTGATAATACTGCATATTTTGCATTATTCCTAGCATGCCTGCTTTTAGCGCACTTCGTAAGTGGTGCTGCTGTTTTGGGAACCGGTTGAACCTCGAGGAATCTGCTCCAGCTCCCCCAGAGGGAACTCCTAATAGGGATATGTACGTGAAGCATGGTCTTTCTTCCATAATGTACAGCACGTTATGGAGGAAATATACGAGGAAGGATCCTGAGTTGCGATGGCCTTTGTATGGATCTTTTGATATACGTAAGATTGAGTATGTGGAACAGTGTATGTGTAAGCGACGTGCTCGTCAGGATATGTTTGAGTGTGTGCGATTATGGGTGAAGGAAGTGCGTGAGCGAGAGAAACGTGAGAAAGCGCTGTTTGATAAGGAGCAGCGAAAGAATGATCATATGCGAGCGCAGGAAGCGAAGCGTCGGGAGGACAAAGAGCAAACGGACAGACAAGAGAAAGAGCGTAGGCTACAAGTTTCGGGTCAATATGTTGTTCGTCAGCCGCTTTATCCTGTCCTTAATAATCCTGATGACGATTTTTATTTACTAGATCGCTCTCCGCCCCCTTATGTTGGCGCATCTGCTCCGCGGCCGCAAGATTCTGGCCCGGCTCCGGGTAAGGTCGACACACGGTCCATGTTATCGGCCGAGCATATGGCTGAGCTTCGGAAACTTTCCCTCCGTGCACTTAAGGGCAAGATGTCTAAGGATGAGTTGTTCCATACTTGGGGGTCGTGGCAAGATAGAGAGAGGGTGTATTTTCTGTCTCATTTTTCAGAAGAAGTAATTGCTGCTTTCCGAAAATATTCTAGTGTCCTTGAGCCTGACGAAGTGTCTTCGGATGCCGGAGCATTACGTAATGGTGTTTTTTCTCCCCCTAAGGCTTCTGAGGCGGCTCGGCGGCTGTTCGCTTTGCGGGACGAGGTGCTGGCCCTTAGAGAGAAAGCACGTCAACAAACGGAGGAGGAGAAGCAGTCGGATTCGTCTGCAGCAGGGGGCCACCCATCCGCCTCCCAGTCAGATAAGGATGACGTAGTGCATGTTAAACCAATGCGAGAGGCGGCGCCTTTGTATGTTCCTCCCAAGGGAGCAGGGACTAGCTCGGATATTAACTCCGCCGATGCAAGGGGATATTTTGTATATAATTGGGTTTACACTCCATGGCATAGGGCCGATGTTATGGCATTAAAGAATGCGCTACCTGACCCCCGCAAGAATCCAGCGGCCTTCTATGAAGAAGTCGAGGGGGCCTTGAATTCTTGCATTATGACTTTAGCGGATATAGACCTGTTCTTTGGCCTTATCCTACCGCCGGATACGTGGCGCTCTGTCCGAAAGGTAGATGATGCGGTTGCCTTTAAGGCTCGATGGTCTGACCTTGAGGATGAAGATAGGGAAAGAAAGCCCGCACAGAAACCACCCCAGAATATTTTAGATCTCCCTGCGGCTATTGTGGCTAAGTTGAAGACGATTATCCCCCCTAAAAAGATTGACTGGAATATGTTAGCTGCATGTAAACAGAAAGTTGACGAGTCAGTCGCGGACTTCTTTACGCGTTTTGAGGAGACGTTTCATGATTTTAGTGGCCAGTCGCTTACTGACGACACGGGTCGCCACCTTTTCGCGGACAAATATGTGGCCAATCTGCTACCGGCAGTTGCGGCCCGGTTAAAAGCGAGTGAGAGTTCTTGGTCCTCCGCGACACCGACGGCCCTTCTGACCATCGCTCAGTATTATGAGCGTCAGGAGCACGAGGTGAAGGGCCAGGAGGAGAAGAAATCGAAAGATCTCAAAACTAAAGTGATGTTAGCACAAGTATATGGCCCGCCCCGCCGGGGTAATAATAATAGAGGAAGGGGCGGATCTTATGGTCCCCCTTCGGGCCGATCTGATTTGAATAGGAACCAGTGTGCGTATTGCAAGCAGTTGGGCCATTGGGCCAGGGATTGCCCAGCGTTGCGTGCTTCGCGTCAGGGGCACACTCCGAGTGGCCCGAGAGGTAGAGGGGGCTTCTCGAACTTTAGAGGGAATTCCAACGATAATGTCCGTTTCGATACTGCTGGACAGCACCGAGATAGCTCAAATGTTTTCGATCGCCAGCACCAGTATCATGTATCGGACATCGATCGATCGGGATATCATGATTCTCAGCATGCATAGGAATGCGTAGGATGGGGGTCTGAATCAGTTGAGGTGCCGGTCGATCAGACGGGTCCTTATGTATCGGCTGAGGTTTTAGGTTCTACTGATCAGTTCCTAGTGGATACAGGAGCGACACGTAGTGCATTGTCTAGGTACTTGGTTCCGGGGGCTCCCCCATCCGGCTCAATAGTTACATCGGTAGGGTTTGACGGTACACTCTCCCGAAGCCCTCTTTCACAGCCCCTTGCATTTAAAGTTGATTGCTTTTCTGCGCCTTGTCTGTTTCTGCTTGCTCCGTATACACCGGATAACATTATGGGCCTTGATATGTTAAAGTACTTTAGGGCTACAATCCGCTGCTCCCCTGAGGGTGTGAGGGTGATTTTAAATGACAACTACCCCCGATCTGAGCGGATGTGTACGATCTCAGAGGATGCGTTGTTGGCTACCCTCCCCCGAGCTTTATGGGCGACTTCGGACACAGATGTCGGACAAATGGTGATTCCTCCGGTCCACATTAGTGTCCAGGAGGGGGCGGTACTACCACGCCTCCCACAGTATCGTATTTCCCAGGAGGGCGAGGAGGCTCTCATACAGATTGTGCAAGACCTGATCGCAGTAGGAGTAGTGGAAGAAGTTCCCTATAATATCTGTAACAGTCCGATTCTCCCTATTCTGAAAAAGGACACGGATGCAAAGGTCTATCGGTTCATAATTGATTTGAGGGAGGTAAACAAGATCGTGATACCTCAGTACCCGGTGGTTTCTGATATCACGACGTTGCTTACCTTGGTCCCGCCTACGGCGACCGTGTTCTCAGTGATTGATTTGAAAAATGCCTTCTTTTCTATTCCCATTCACCCTGATAGCCGATTTCTTTTTGGGTTCACATTAAACAATAGATCTTATCGTTTTTGTAGAATTCCCCAGGGCTATACAGAAAGCCCTAGTATTTATAGTCAGGCTTTGAAGCGACAGTTGGATTCCTTTGCCTTACTCAAGGGGGTCGCCCTCATTCAATATGTCGATGACATCCTGTTGGCGGCTGACACCCTGGAGTTGTGCGAGAAAAGTACGATAGCCTTACTTTCCTTTTTAGCATCCCACAATCACAAGGTCTCTAGGAAGAAATTGCAATTCTGTAGACCAAAGGTGACTTATTTGGGTCACCTTTTGTCTAAGGAGGGGCGTGCACTCACACCAGATCGTATCCAAGTAATTTTGGACACACCAAGGCCATCCACGCAGAAGGATGTACGTGCATTTTTGGGTCTTGTTTCTTTTTGTAGACAGTGGATATTGGGGTTTTCACACATAGCTAAGCCATTACTAGCTCTCTTGACAAAAGACACGCCCATCCCGATCCCCTGGTCAGATGAGTGTGACGCTGCTTTTCAGCAATTGAGACAGGCCCTTTGTTCAGCACCAGTGTTAGGGACCCCTGATTATGCAAAACCCTTTTCGTTGTATGTGCATGAGAAAGATGGATGTGCATTATCAGTCTTAGTGCAGATGCACGGCGATAAGCAGCGCCCTTGTGCATACTTTTCGGCTGTACTTGATCCTGTCGCCCGAGCATTGCCAGGGTGTTTTCGCTCGGTTGCGGCGACAGCTGTGTCAATACGGCAGAGTGAAGGAATTGTATTGTCCCATAAACTGTTGGTGTTAGTTCCCCATGCTGTTGATGCCCTGCTTAATCAAACAAAGACACAGCATTTGACCAGTGCCCGTTTAACGGGATATGAGTTGACGCTTTTGGCTCCTCATATTACGTTGAAAAGGTGCGTGACATTAAACCCGGCCACATTGTTGCCATACCCCGAGACCCAGCCTGAGGCGCAGAAAGTGCATGATTGTATTCTTGTGACTGAGGAACAAACAAAGGGTCGTATTGATCTCCAGGATACGCCCTTTTCAGAGGTAGATGGAGAATTGTGGGTAGATGGATCTTGCCTGAAGCTACCAGATGGTACGGCTTCAGCAGCGTATGCAATTACCACGTTACAGACGATAGTGGAGACAGCACGCATACCACAGAAATCAGCTCAAGCAGCGGAACTGATAGCGTTAACACGAGCGTGTGAGCTCAGTACAGGATTGTGTGTGAATGTTTACACAGACAGCCGCTATGCCTTCGGAGTAGCGCACGATTTCGGCCTACTCTGGAAGGAGAGAGGGTTTCTAACGTCACATGGGGTGCAGATAATGCATGGGGAGTTAGTCCACAACCTTTTAACTGCATTGACATACCCAAAGAAAATCGCCATTGTTAAGTGTAGCGCCCATAGGAAAGTGGTTGATAAGGTTGGAGAAGGGAATGCGTTAGCGGATCGAGTAGCACGGGAGACTGCGATGCAGCCCGGTACTACTGCCATGTATGTAGTGAAGTCACAGGTGGAGAGATGGCATGATGCGAAGGAGGAAGTGCGAGAAATACAAAAGACCGCTTCTGACAAAGAGCGGGAACAATGGGCTAGCGAAGGAGAACTGGATGACGAGGGTTGCTGGAGAAATAAGCAGATGGATAGATGGAAATTACCCACGGCCTTTGTACAACCTATGGTTCAGATGGCACATGGGCTAGCACATGTTGGAGCTTCCGCAATTGTGAAATTGCTTACCCAAGTCTGGGAGCATCCAGAGATTGCTAGCACGGCAAAGAGGGTGGTGCAGACCTGTATGATCTGTCTGAAGTATAACCCAGGGAAAGGCACGCGAACTCCAGCAGGAGGATTTGCGACGCCCACTGCACCCTTTGAGGTTCTACAGATGGATTACATCCAGCTTGAGCGCTGTAACAATTTGAAGTATGTCCTAGTAGTGGTCTGCGCCTTCAGTAAATGGGTTGAGGCGTACCCTGCGAAAGACAATACTGCAATGACTACAGCGAAGCTATTGCTGAAAGAGTTTTTCCCCCGATACGGCGTCTGTAGACTTCTGTGGAGTGATAATGGCCCTCACTTTGTAGCGGATGTTATAAAGTATGTCTTGAAGGGCCTAGGCATCACCCAGAAGTTCCACGCCGTATTCCACCCCCAGTCTGCAGGACTAGTCGAGAAGTATAATGGTACGCTGAAGCTTAAGATCGCTAAAATTCAAGCTTCAACATCTTTGACTTGGCCAGACGCCTTGCCACTGGCGTTATTGTCAATTAGGTCGGTGCCACACTCTCGAACCGGCCTTACACCCTATGAGATAGTATTTGGACGCCCAATGAATATTTGGGGTCCACCAAGACCTAAGGCTGTGTATGATGTACCTTGTGTAATGATGAGTGATTATCTGGCACAGTTAACGGATAATTTGGTTTCTATTCATCAACAGGTCCGAGAGGCGCTCCCTGATCGGTCTACTGGCGAAGGACATGGTCTCCGGCCTGGAGATCATGTGATGATAAAGGTTTTCGACAGATCGAACAGTTTGGAGCCGAGATGGGTCGGACCTGAGCAAGTCCTTCTTGCAACGAGGACGGCTGTGCGAGTCTCGAACAGGAAGAATTGGATCCATTCCTTGCACTGTCGAAAGGTACCGCCCGGATTGGTGGAGTCTGCTGTGCTGACCGATCAACGAGACATCCTAGCAGCAGAGACAGGCCGTGCTGCAGAGCCAAACGACACTGAGGAGCTCTTTTCGGACCACACGACTTCTGGAGGAAGGCGATATCATCTGCGACCAAGGAAGTGAGATTTCCAGTACCGGGACATACTGTCAGAACGGCCCTTGGGTTAGTGAAACGGAGAGCCGATGAGGCAAGGGGGGGGGATCAGCCCTGCATTAGTGTAGCGACACCCGTCTTGGCCCGCTGGTGAAGAAATCAACCGCTGCCCAAGGGGAAGAGTTCTGACAGACCTTTTTAGTTTCAGGAAGATATCAGGGTATTGTTTCCTTTGACATGGAGAAGAAGAAAATTCTTTGTGCGTTGGGGTTCATGCTAACAGTAGCCATCGTTGGTATAACCACATGGTTTGTGGAGGAGGCAACTCCTGCTCGAAAGACGCTTGTGTTGACGACTCCAGTGCCTGCGGAGCACTACTTTTATACGTTGCCATATCAAGAGTTGAAACATCGACAATCCTATTTGAATAACACTTTCATCCAAATGCTGCATCACACCCACGTTGCTACGAATGCTACGAACTGTTGGATATGTGGGATGATGCCAGCCCATCAGAAGAAAGGAGGTACGCCATTCATACCACTTCCTTTCTCTCACAATGGCTCTTGTAGAGCATGGTACACTTTGTTGTTTGCCACTCGGAAACCGACAGTGGGACGATTGCTTTTCAGACTTAATAAAGAATGCCATCAGGACAAGAATGGATATCCACAAGCGAATGGGACAATTTGGGAATGGGAAGAGTACCGACCGGACAATGAATCCATCCCCTATATCTTCACGAACACCAGAGACACTGTGGGGAAGGACAAATTCGTAATCCAAGTAGCACAAGCCCAAGCGGACCTGTGTGTCCAGAGTGTGGGTTTTATTCCTGTGGGTGTCAGTGATTGTATAACCGTACTAAACATCGATGGGTTAAACAACAGCACCTTCTTAGCGTCCCATAATACCTACTTTGTATGTGGAAATAAAGGTTATTACCGTTTGCCGGCTGGGTGGTCTGGGGTATGCTATGTATCATTCCTATTACCTCCTGTATTCTTAGCACCTGCGTCATATCATAAGGATTTAAAACTGTTGAATAATGTGACTGTAAATAGATATAAACGTACTCTATCAATTGATGATGTGGATCAGACCGATACCAGCTTGCAACAGTATATTGATTTTAACTTAGGACTGTTTTTCTTTGTTGGAGCCGCTTTGAATAGTAGGAAGATCCGAAGATTAACAAGAGTGGTAGAAGCTGTGACTAATCAGACTGCTGCTGCTCTTGGGAATCTTACGGAAGAATTACAGATTACCAGAATTGTTGCATTGCAGAACCGTATGGTATTGGATGTAATGCTAGCTGATCGAGGAGGAGCCTGTAAAATTATTGGAAGTAGCTGCTGTGTGTTCATTCCTGATCATACGCCATCCGTTTATAACGCCATTAATAAGCTGCATAAAATAGCAGCTGAAATCCACACAGAAAACGGCACTTGGTCCTTTTCTGGATGGTTTTGGGCGTTGGTTACTGCCTGGGGATGGAAGGTCTTAACTGGTCTCTGCATTATTATAGCAATTCTGTTCTTTCTCTGTATGTGTATTCAATGTGGACCATTGTGCTGTTCCGTATGCATTTCATTCTGCATTCCAGATAAGAAAGCTATTGCCGATGTTGCCCGCCAGAAGGGTCTAGCTAAAGAGGTTAAAGGAATGATGATAATTGACATATACGATGATTATTCTTGGAGACCAGATGTCTTCAGTAAATGCTGAAAGGGTCGTCTGTTGTAAATTAAGGCAGAATGTGATTAAGCATTTACTGAAAACATTAGTGTTTCCCTTTTATCATGTTTTCCTCATTATGTTGGCCGAAGTCCGGACTCCATTTGTATTGGCATGCTGCCATGTGTTCACCACGAGGAGAGTCCGACCTCTGTGTTAGTTGCTCTTGTAATCTGCCTAGCAACAGTTTATAAATAGCTCTCTCTTGTCCGTCTGGCGCATGCCCAGACTTGACCACATCTGTTATAATTAGCTTTGCTTGACCATGTGTTTTCGCGGGCCCAAGGAGTGTGTTAGCTCCGCCCATGTATTGATTCGGTATCGAGAATGACCCTAAATGGTAATGTTCTTCAACTCTGTGGTATCCACCCACTCATGAGCCCCTTTGCTGTGTATAAAAGGGGACTGTGTGTGCAAGTTCTTTGTGCTACTCCTTGCAATACTGAAGAGTGTTGTGTGGATTGTAGGACCACCCTTAAGGGTTAATAAACGTTGTTTTTGTACTTTGCAGTTTCCGTGCCAACTTCCTTATAGATTTCGTTACAGAAGAGCGAACCCTTGTCTCTTGCGGGCCTAGCTGGGGCTTGTATTCATCAGCAGTCCAGCCAAGCATATAACAAGTTTCCTCTCTGCCGATGGTGTTATAGAGATTCCTACTCCATAAACACCGTGGTGGAGAGCAAACAAAAGGGGTACTACAGGGTCCCCTGTACCTCCTCTGCATGGGGATGCATGTTCATGCACCTCAATTTCCACACCGCATGGACTTTTAAGTCCATGATGTGCAGGAATCTTGTGCACTCCCATTGCAGTGCCTGTTTTCAAGGCACTGCAATGGGGCTACCACACCACCCACCTGCCCGCCAGACCACTTTAAACTTGTAATCTAGTGGGCAGGCGGCGGTGACCTTTGACGGTTCAAGAGCACAGCGATGGCATACCGTCTGCTCCCGCACCGCCAAAAGTCGTAATCAGGCCCTTAGCAAGATTTACTAGCAGGGTCCATACCTTTTTTCTGGTTCCTCAGAGACCTGACAAGTCACTTTATTTAACAATCACAAACGTATACAAAATACTTCAATTCTGTTTCTATACATTTTCTTTAACAGCAGTGCACTACACGTCTATTTTGCTCAAGACGGGACTGGTATGGAGTTTCTCAGAGTCTGGAGGAGGATGGAAGGACTCAGTGTTGGTCTATCTCATCAACAGCTAGAAGAGGGAGGTTATCGGCTTCAAAGGGAAACCATGACTCTGAGTTGTGGTGCTCAGCTATGTGGAATGGATAGAGGTGTGTTGACTTGGGAAATGCTGCTGACTGTGTGTGTTGCACTGGAGGCAAACGTGAAACTCTGAGTCCTCTTGTCTTCTTGGGACACTCCTCATGAAGCTTACCTTCCTTCTGTCCTTCTCCTTGACTCTAAAATACAGTTTCTGTTTTACAATCCACAGGCCTTCTCATCTCCTGCATGAGCAAAAGGCGAAAGCTGAGCTCAACACTCCTGCTTAGCTCCAGATACAGTCCAGACAGGCACCCAAGAGTGAAGGACATTCATGAGGAGAATGTAGATGTACTACCCAATTTTGCAATACAGTATCATTTTTCTTTTAGCAATCATATTTTTAGAACTGGGTGGGTTCACTGGTCTATAATCAGATTTTTTTCAAACCTAGAAACCAGAACATTTAGATATCTGATAACTTGGGTCTCAGGGGCAGAAAGACTGTTTGCATGCATTTAACTGTACTGTGTCATACTCATTCCTTTATTTCCTTCCACAACAGATTGTTGATGATATGCTGCTCATCGTCCAGATAAATGTTATTGTCCTTGTGTGGTATTTGTCTTTCTCACACCTTTCCCCAAATCCCCTTTTACTTCCATTCATCAAACCCCTAACCCTCTTCCCCTGGACTAAGTGATTTATTGAGGTGTGACTTAATTTACACAAATAATGGATCGCACATTTGGTGGGGCTGTTGTGGTGAAAGTGACACCAACTCACAGCATGTAATCCATAGACCACTGTAGATAACAGTCATGTTTTGGTAACAGTGTAGAGAACATCTAAAGGGAGGGCAGGGTACAGAAACTTATTAGCCTGGATAGAGCTTATGAGGACTCCCATTGTTTTGGAAGTATGTACCTTTCAGAACCGAAATGGTTCACTTTTTGTAATATCTCAGTAGTGCATTATGGGTGTAGAAGTCCCACGGGAAGAACTTTGCACGAGTGTGGGGAATATCATTGGTTCATGAAGAGGGTGGGACTATGCCTGCTTGAATTAAAGGAAGGGTTAACGAGAGGAACGTTTGTCACGCTGTTTTGTGAAAGAAGCCCGTGAGGGTCAACAGATTTTAATACTTGCAGCAAATTAAGGTATGAAAGCAGGCTGTAGTTGCGCTTAAGCTTTGAGTAGGTTTTAGGCGTGCTCATTGTAAGGGAGAAGTGAAAGGGGAATGAAGGTCTTATTTCTGGGTGCTTTTTCAACAATTGAGGCTAACAAGGACGGGTAGTAGAGCATTGTAAAGACAGGTCCATGCAAGTTTGTTGCGAGATGAATTACGTTAGAGGGAAAACACTGTTCAATGTTAACTGGGAAAGCATGATACGGCATCTTTATAAACAGTGATAGAGATAGCTGTGATCTTAATACATTGTGTTTTTATTTGCAGAGAACCCCTGAAGAAGGGCCAAATTAGGCCCGAAATGCATTGGGTACCATCAGTTCTGTAATTAAGGATGTTTGTCGTATTTAAACGTGCTCAGAAAAAGGCCCGGAGGGCATATCTGTAGCATAAGAAGCTGTTCAAATATCACTTCATCTTAAGTGTGCTTGTAACATGGAGAATAAAGTAAACTCATGGAATTCACTTGGAGTACTTTGGATTAATTGCTGTTATAAATTTGGATTATTGGTAAATTAAGAAGGCGAATCACGGAGAGGCTGTGCACTGGACTGGAGTGAAACTCCGCTCCTCAAGTCTTTGAAATGGCCTGATGCTTTGCCGCTTGTGCTCATGAGTTTACACAACATACCTGATTGTAGGACAGGATTGTCCCACCATGAAATCGTCATGGGCAGGGCAATGAGATTGCCAGCTGTACCTGCAAATGCGCTTTTGAACATTACTGATGGTCTGATATTTGACTACTGCAAAAGATTGGCTGACGCGGTGTGTTCTGGGTCTCATCAGGTTGAAGCTGCCACTGCCCCACCACATCAGGAACAGTATCATGTCCTTAGTCCCTGAGAATGGGTCCTGGTGAAAAAAACATGTGAAAAAGGGTTGTCTGAACCCTGGCTGGCATGGCCCTTTCCAAGTGATTCTAGTTACTACAACTGCGTGAAGCGGAGATGTCTCCCTAACTGGGTGCTTGCTGCTCATACTCGCCGAGTTCCATGTCCCTTGATCATGTAACAGCACGTCTCCCAGAAGTGCCAGGGGTGGTCATGAGACTACAGGAGCAGCTTAGTCAAGCTGTAGGGGACCTGCAAGAATCAGAAACAGCATTTGTTCAGCCTTCTGGGGATTCTGGGGAATCGGGAACTGAAGTTTAAGCCAAAGATCTAGTCCTGTGGTTGTGACTGGACCAGATTCAGACCCTGATGAAGGGCCGAGTGCTGTAGAACCATGAGTGCCAGTAGGAGAATGTTGGTCGAGGACAGAGGAAGAATAGTTTTTCAAGGAGAAGGTGGGCTTCAAGCTATTCCTGGAAATAATGGAGATTCTGATCTGAGTGGCAAAGGAAGTGAGGGGACTGTACTCAGGAGATCAAAACATGCTAGAGTGCCTTTTCAGAAGTATTCTTCCCCTGAATGGACTTACTTTGCTGCAAATGACAGAAAGGGAGAGTTCTGGGCATTCTGGGATAATTGTGAAGATTCAACTGAAACTTCGGGAGCTTGAACTTTAATTTGATATTAGTTTTGAACTTCCTTTGTTGATAAGATTGAGTGCCTTGATACATCTGTATGTCTGAGTTTCCTTTTCGGGATGCAAGTGAATTTCATGTGCTAGTAGATGAACTGAAAAATTTCATTTTTAAACTGATTGTCAATGAACTTGAACTTTTTTTTATTTTTATTTATATTTTTATTAGGGCAGTAATAAAAACCGAAGAAACATGACATCCCAGGGCGAATAAACAGATTGGAAATAACGGATATCAAATAGCTACCAGCAAAAATACATTTACATGGAATTGCATAAAATAAATCAGGATTAACATGAACTACAGAGATATTTGATAAAAAAACTAGTGCGAAAGGAATAAAAAAATAGGAAAGGGAATATGAAATATATTGCACAGTAGCCCAGTAACTTGAACCTTTTCTTATCAGAGAAACTTAAATAGACTTTGTAGGAGAAGTAAGAAGAGTACCATGGCCAGAGTCTGCTGAAAGAGTGTTAGGTTTACTGTTAGAACCGGCGGTCTCTAGTTGGCAGAGGTATACACTTCTGACAAATAGGGACCAACCAACTCTAGTCAGGGCAAGGGGATTACACACTCAGATAATCCCTGCTACCCCCTTGGTAGCTTGGCAGAGCAGACAGGCTTATCTCAGAGGCAGTGTGTTAAGCATTTATGACCACATACAGTAATAAAGTGAATACACTACAGATGGACACGACACAGAAGTTATTATAAAAATAGTATTTTTATATAAGGCTTAGCACAAGACCAAATAACGACAAAAATATACCACAGTCTTAATAAATACTCTTTGGAAGGAAAAATGATAGTTCAAGTAAGGTTTCTTCTTGGCAAATAGTTCTTTGGCAACAAAATTAAGTATTCTCCTGAAACACAGTTCTTTGGCAACAACGTGACCCCCACAGGAGTCACACGACGTCGAGTCTACAGGATTCCCAAGGTTCGGCGTCGACCGCGAGGAGCGCTACGTCGAGCCTGGAGTTGCAACAGACCCCACAAGTACAGTACCTTGAGAAATGAAGAAAAACGATGATCCACGGCGTCGAGATGTCGGCGTCGAGGTCGGCGTCGATCGTGCCTCGGAGTCGGGTCGATCTGCAGCGGCGTCGAGGGATGTCGGGCCGGAGCAGCGCTCACGGCGTCGAGAAGGGCGTCGAGTCGATGCGATCAGCAGCGGCGTCGGGACGGGGTCGCTTGGAGGTGGAGCCGATACTCACTCCTCACTGGCGTCGATACCGGCGTCGAGACGGGATCACTTGGAGCCGGGGCCGATACCCACTGCTCACTGGCGTTGCTGCTGGCGTCGATCAAGCCCGGCGGCTGGCGTCGAAGGCTCGGGACACTGGAGCCGTTACTCACGATGTCGAGCTGGATTTGGCGGTGTCGGCGGCGTCGAGACTGCAGATTTTCCCTTGTGTACTGGAAACAACACTTTCCAGCAATTCAGCAATTCAGTAGATGGTGAAGTCCTTTGGCCCTGTGACTTCAACAGGAGACTGGCACTCTTCCAGCCCTTGGAGATTTTCTAGCAACCTTTTAGAGAGTACACACCAAGTTCCTCTCTCCTTGTTCCTTGGCAAAAATAAAGAAGCAGCTTTCAGGTTCCTCCACAGCAAAACAGCACTCTGGCAGAAAGGGGAGGCAAGTCCTTAGATCAGCAGGCTTCTTGTCCTTGGTACAGGTTTCCTTGTCAGAAGTGATCTGAGTTCTTGGTTCAGGGGTCCTTCTCTTATACCCCTTTTCTCCTTTGTTCCCTTTGTCCAAGCAGGGAAATTCCCCCCATCTCAGGTTCGTTGTGGGTGTTGCCAGGCAGAGGCACCTGGCCTATTCACTAAGCAGGGCAGAGTCCTCAGCCGCCCAGCAGGAGGTGGAGCCAGTATTGTGTCAGGCAGGGCAGGCTACTCTCCCCTCACTCTATGTGTAAATGCCTCACTCACCCCACACTGACTCATTCAGATCTCTGGAGCCACCCAGCCCCTGACACACACACCAAACCAGCAGAGACCGGTGGATAGTTGGACAAGAAAATAGCCACTTTCTAAAAGGGCTATTTTCAAACATAGAATTTAAAAACCATCCGTCCTAAAGGGTGTGTTATTAAATTCTGAGTTCAGGGATACTAAACTCGACTTGCTACCATGCTCCTTGAGTCAGATAGATTATAATGGAATTAATAATCAGTCTGCCCAGTCTGGCCTATTGGAGGCAGGTAGCCCTTCAATAGTGAAAAACGAAAATGGCTGTAATTCACTATTAGGTCATGCCACACACATCAGGGTATGACCTACCTTTTACCAGCAATGCACCCTGCCTACCATAGAGGTGTCTGAAATGTGGCAAAGTGAAGGTTTAGAGACTGGCAAGTAGGTTTCCTTGCCAAGTCAACATGGCAGTCAGGGACTGCACGCAGGCGCTGCGGTGGCAGGCCTGAGACACATTTTACACGCTGCTTCTGTGGGTGGCACAACCAGTGCTGCAAGCCCACCAGCAGCAGTTAACTTACACGCCCTTGGCACACGCAGTGCACTAGACTAGGGTCTGAACAGTAAGTCAACCAAGCCAATCATGGTAACACCAATCAATGTAACAATTTAACATAGGGAGCACTGGCACTGTGGCACTGATCAGCAGTGGCACAGTGCCCAAAGCAATAATCCAGCAAAAACATCGTACACAGAGGAGGCAAACAGAAAAAAATGGAGGAGAGACTCATGCCAATGATGCCAGGTCTAACAAGTGTCCCCTCCAGCTGAAATGTGGGGAGAACTACCCTTCACCCAGGGAGTCCTCATCACTAAGGCGGAAAAATCTGGACAGACCATCAGCATTGGCGTGATCTGTACCAGGGCGGTGTTCCACCGTAAAGTCCATCCCCTGTAGGGAAATGGACCACCTCAACAGCTTTGGGTTCTCACCCCTCATCTGCATTAACCATCTGAGGGGCCTGTGGTCTGTCTGAACCCGGAAGTGAGTCCCAAACAGGTAGGGTCTTAGCTTCTTCAGCGCCCAGACCACAGCAAATGCCTCACGCTCTATCGCACTCCACCTTTGTTCCCTGGGAAGTAACCTCTGGCTGATGAAGGCTACAGGTAAGTCTCGGCCCCCCTCATTCATCTGTGCTAGAACAGCCCCCACCCCATGCTCTTAAGCGTCTGTCTGGACAATGAATTCTTTTGAAAAGTCGGGTGCCTGGAGGACCGGTGCTGTACACATTGCAGTTTTCAGGGTGTCAAAGGCGTTCTGACAGGCGTCAGTCCAGATCACAAGTCTCGGCTGCTTCCTGGAAGTCAGCGAGGTCAAGGGGTGCACAATGTTGCCATACCCCTTGACAAACCTCCTGTAGTAACCCGTGAGACCCAAGAAGGCTCTCACCTGAGTCTGGGTTTTGGGCGGTTCCCAAGCCAGGATGGTATCTATCTTGGGTTGCAGGGGGGCCACCTTGCCGCTCCCTACTTGGTGCCCCAAGTACACCACTGAACCCTGCCCAATCTGGCACTTACTAGCCTTGATTGTGAGGCCTGCTCTGCGCAGGGCCAACAACACTTCCTGGAGGTGGCGCAAGTGTTCCTCCCAGCTGGCGCTGAACACTGCTATATCGTCCAGGTAGGCGGCGCTGAAATCTTCCAGCCTGGCCAATACCTGGTTAACCAACCTCTGGAATGTGGCAGGGGCATTCTTCATCCCAAAGGGCATCACACGGAACTGGTAGTGCCCATCTGGTGTGGAGAATGCAGACCTCTCTTTTGCCCCATCAGTCAAGGCGATCTGCCAGTACCCAGACGTTAGATCAAACGTACTAAGGTACCGGGCAGCCCCCAACCGATCGATGAGCTCATCAGCTCTGGGGATGGGGTGCGCGTCAGTCTTGGTGACCGAATTGAGTCCTCGGTAATCCACACAGAACCGAAGTTCTGGTGAAGCACCAGGCGCTGCAGCCTTTGGGACCAAGACCACTGGGCTGGCCCAAGGACTGCTAGAGGACTCAACCACCCCTAAGGCAAACATCTTGGAGAACTCCTCCTTGATATATGCTCTGACCTTTTCAGTCACCCTGTAGGCCTTGTGCCTCACAGGAGTGCTGTCCCCAGTGTCCACATCATGGACACACCACTGAGTGACACCAGGGATTAAGGAGAACAGATCAGGGAATTGTACCAACAGATGGCGACAATCTTGCTGCTGCTCAGGGGTCAGTGTGTCAGAGAGGACAACACCATCCACTGACCCATCTTTTTCTTTTGCACACAGGAGGTCAGGAAGAGGCTCACTCTCCTCCTCCATCCCAGCATCTGTGGCAAGGAGCATGCCCACTTCGGACCTTTCTAAGTGGGGCTTTAACCGGTTGACATGCAGGACCCTTAAGGGGTTCCTGGGAGACTTCAAGTCCACCAAGTAGGTGACATCGCTCTTTTTCTCCACAACCTCAAATGGTCCAGTCCACCTGTCCTTGAGCGCACAAGGTTCCACAGGGGCCATGACCCAAACTTTCTGACCAGGTTAAAGCTCAACCAGAGTGGCATTCTGATCGTACCACCGCTTCATCTCTTCCTGGCTGGCCTCCAGATTTACCTGAGCAAGATCTCTGAAGCGCCGAGTCTGGTTCCTAAAGGCCAGCATGTAACTATATACATCCTGAGGAGGTTTCCTGGGAGATTACTCCCAGCCTTCTTTAACCAGACTCAAAGGTCCTCTTACCGGGTGACCATACAAAAGCTCAAATGGGCTGAACCCTAGAGACTTCTGTGGCACCTCACGGTAAGTAAACAGCAGGCATGGCAAGAGGACGTCCCATTTACGCCTCATTGGTTCTTCAAGACCCATGATCATGCCTTTTAGGGTCCGGTTGAATCTCTCAACCAGCCCATTACCTTGAGGGTGGTAAGGAGTGGTAAACTTGTAGGTTACCCCACACTCCTTCCACAGAGACTTCATATAATTAGAAATGAAGTTGGTGCTGCGGTCTGCCACCACCTCTCTGGGGAACCCCATGCGGGAGAAAACACCCATCAGTGCCCGTCCCACCACGGGGGCCATCACTGTGCGGAGAGGGATGGCTTCCGGGTACCGGGTGGCATGGTCCACCAAGACCAGGATAAACCTGTTGCCCATGGCTGTCTTGGGGTCCAGTGGCCCCACAATGTCAATTCCCACTCGCTCAAAGGGGGTACTGACGACGGGAAAAGGTTGGAGGGGAGCCTTCTGCTTCCGCCCACTTTTCCCACTTGCCTGGCAAGTTTGACAGGTCCTACAATGGATATCTGAATCCCTTCTCATCTGGGGCCAATAAAAATGGGTGACAAGCCTGTCATAGGTCTTGTCCTGCCCCAGATGTCCAGCTAACGGAACGTCATGAGCCAACCCCAGTAGGAAGGCTCTGAAGCGCTGGGGTACCACCAGCACACGGGCTGACCCAGGTTCAGCAGCCTTAGGCTCGCTATACAGGAGGCCGTTCTCCCAGTAAATCCAATGTGATCCTGACTGATCACTTGTCGTTTGGGCTGAGGCCTGCTGCCTCATACCCACAAGAGAAGGGCACACTTTCTGTTCAGCACAAAATTCCTCCCTGGAGGGACCACCATCCTGCTGCCAATGGGTCAGCTCGGGCAGGTCTCCCAGTTCGGCCACTTGTTGTCCTGTTGGTTCCAGGGCATCCCCCTCAGGGTTTGCTCCCTCCTGGACCGCGGGAACGATGGGGGACGGTTTCCCGCGCCCCCTGCCTCTTCTCTTCACGGTTGGGACCTGGGCCATACTTTCAGGCTCCAGGGCCCCATCAACACCCTTACTGACTGACATGGACCGGGTGGTCGCACACACCCACTCAGGCAGACCCAACATTTCCAGATGCGATTTTCTCTCCACCTTAGCCCAAGGGGAGTCCTCCAAATCATTGCCCAAGAGACAATCAACAGGCATGGCGGGCCTCACAGCAACCTGAAGAGTACCTGAGACCCCCCCCCACACAAAAGGAACTTGAGCTACCTCACACTGACTCTGTGAGTTGTCAGCAGCTACAACGGGGTAGAATGCATGAGGGACCACATGCTCTCTGTACACCAAGTGACACTTGACAGCTGTCACACTCGCTCCGGTGTCTCTGAGAGCTTCCACCCTATGGCCATTAATGGTCACCCACTGCCTATATTTCTTAGTGTTACTAGGCAGAGGGGTTGGAGGGACCATTTCCACGTCTTCTTAAGAGACCAGGGACATTTCTGCGGGACCCCACCCACCGGGGGCACCCATCTCATTCCCTCCCAGGGCTACATTCGTCACCTGACGAGGGGGTGCACGTGGTGGTGCATTGGAATCCTTCATGGGACACTGGGGATCATAATAATGGTGTCCCACCTGCTTACAAGCGTAGCAGGTCATGGGGCCCCTTGGAACAGGTTTACCTGTCGGGGCCTCTGGCTTCTTCACAGGGGGAGGCTGGGAACCCTTCCCTTGGTTCCCTTGGGGATTACTTTGGGGCCCTTTCTGAAACTCCCTCTGTTTACCCCTGTCCCCCCCACTCTTCTGCTGGGGACCCTGCCCACCTTTGGCTGAGTCTCCCACTGGACCCTTGTGGACCCTGGTACTGACCCAGCGGTCCGCCTCCTCAGCAAGTTTTCTAGGGTTAGATATCTTGCTATCAACAAGGTGCTGGCGTAGCTCTGGAAAACAGTTATTAGACAAGTGCTCCCAAGCAAACAAATCATAAAGAGCATCATAACTATCAACCTTGCTACCCTTTACCCAACCATCCATGGCTCTGCAAAAAAAAGACACATATTCAACCCACGTAGTACCAGGCAACTTCTTACATTCTGTAAAGGTTTGTCTGTACTTTTCTGGGGTTAAGCCATATCTCAGCATTAAAGCATTTTTCATATGGGTATAAGACATCCTATCCTCAGCAGGAAGGCTCAACAAGGTATCTCTCCCTTCATTTGTAAAGCGGCTCCACAACCCCGTTCCCCAATCTTTCTCAGGGACCCGGTGGGCCAACAATGCTAACTCATATGCTTTAAACCATTGGCTAATATCTTCATTCTTACTGTAATCTTTGATCACATCCTTAGGAAAATAAAACCTACTTTCTGCAGGCACAGATGGAGCGCTGCCACCAGAGGGATTCAACTCTAAACTCTTTTCTTTAAGTTCCATCTCCCTCAACATCTTCTCACGTTCAAATGCTAACTTCTCTCTCTCAAAATCTAATCTTTTGCTCTCCATTTCAGCTTCTCTCAGGCTCTTGGCTTTTTCCAATTCCAACTGCCCTCCTAATTTAAGTTTTACCATTTCTAACTTGTACCCCCTCTCCCTCTCCCTGTCTTCTAATTCTTCAGGGGAAAGGCTCCTAGAGGACGCACTACTGCCTGGAGATGACACTGGCCCACCTGTGGGCCCTTCCTCTTCCTCTTCTTCTTCCTCTTCCGGTACCACCACCGGATCAGAGGGATTTCTGGCCTCTAACCAGGCCTTCAGCGCTTTGAGGAAGCCATCTTTCTTTGTGACACCTGTGGTAGGAACTTTAAACTGCTTGCAAAATCCTTTTAGATCTTTTAGCGTGTAGGAATCTATCTTCTCTTTATCAAATTCCCCCACAACATTCTCCACAGGTGTAGCAGCTCTGGCATTCTCCATGGTCAAAACTGGCAGTGTTTAAAAAAAAATAAGTTCCAGGAAAGCGGAGAACAAAAATAGGATATCCTACCAAAAACAGATTGTGGCTGCGTTATGGTCTGCTTTCACTATGTAGCATACACTAATCACTGCACATGAGTCATAAATGCAAAGTTCAATCCCACCGCTGACCACCAATGTTAGAACCGGCGGTCTCTAGTTGGCAGAGGTATACACTTCTGACAAATAGGGACCAACCAACTCTAGTCAGGGCAAGGGGATTACACACTCAGATAACAGCTGCTACCCCCTTGGTAGCTTGGCAGAGCAGACAGGTTTATCTCAGAGGCAGTGTGTTAAGCATTTATGACCACATACAGTAATAAAGTGAATACACTACAGATGGACACGACACAGAAGTTATTATAAAAATAGTATTTTTATATAAGGCTTAGCACAAGACCAAATAACGACAAAAATATACCACAGTCTTAATAAATACTCTTTGGAAGGAAAAATGATAGTTCAAGTAAGGTTTCTTCTTGGCAAATAGTTCTTTGGCAACAAAATTAAGTATTCTCCTGAAACACAGTTCTTTGGCAACAACGTGACCCCCACAGGAGTCACACGACGTCGAGTCTACAGGATTCCCAAGGTTCGGCGTCGACCGCGAGGAGCGCTACGTCGAGCCTGGAGTTGCAACAGACCCCACAAGTACAGTACCTTGAGAAATGAAGAAAAACGATGATCCACGGCGTCGAGATGTCGGCGTCGAGGTCGGCGTCGATCGTGCCTCGGAGTCGGGTCGATCTGCAGCGGCGTCGAGGGATGTCGGGCCGGAGCAGCGCTCACGGCGTCGAGAAGGGCGTCGAGTCGATGCGATCAGCAGCGGCGTCGGGAGGGGGTCACTTGGAGGTGGAGCCGATACTCACTCCTCACTGGCGTTGATACCGGCGTCGAGACGGGGTCACTTGGAGCCGGGGCCGATACCCACTGCTCACTGGCCTTGCTGCTGGCGTCGATCGGGCCCGGCGGCCGGCGTCGAAGGCTCGGGACACTGGAGCCGTTACTCACGATGTCGAGCTGGATTCGGCGGTGTCGGCGGCGTCGGCGGCGTCGAGACTGCAGATTTTCCCTTGTGTACTGGAAACAACACTTTCCAGCAATTCAGCAATTCAGTAGATGGTGAAGTCCTTTGGCCCTGTGACTTCAACAGGAGACTGGCACTCTTCCAGCCCTTGGAGATTTTCTAGCAAGCTTTTAGAGAGTACACACCAAGTTCCTCTCTCCTTGTTCCTTGGCAAAAATAAAGAAGCAGCTTTCAGGTTCCTCCACAGCAAAACAGCACTCTGGCAGAAAGGGGAGGCAAGTCCTTAGATCAGCAGGCTTCTTGTCCTTGGTACAGGTTTCCTTGTCAGAAGTGATCTGAGTTCTTGGTTCAGGGGTCCTTCTCTTATACCCCTTTTCTCCTTTGTTCCCTTTGTCCAAGCAGGGAAATTCCCCCCATCTCAGGTTCGTTGTGGGTGTTGCCAGGCAGAGGCACCTGGCCTATTCACTGAGCAGGGCAGAGTCCTCAGCCGCCCAGCAGGAGGTGGAGCCAGTATTGTGTCAGGCAGGGCAGGCTACTCTCCCCTCACTCTATGTGTAAATGCCTCACTCACCCCACACTGACTCATTCAGACTTCTGGAGCCACCCAGCCCCTGACACACACACGAAACCAGCAGAGACCGGTGGATAGTTGGACAATAAAATAGCCACTTTCTAAAAGGGCTATTTTCAAACATAGAATTTAAAAACCATCCGTCCTAAAGGGTGTGTTATTAAATTCTGAGTTCAGGGATACTAAACTCGACTTGCTACCATGCTCCTTGAGTCAGATAGATTATAATGGAGTTAATAATCAGTCTGCCCAGTCTGGCCTATTGGAGGGAGGTAGCCCTTCAATAGTGAAAAACGAAAATGGCTGTAATTCACTATTAGGTCATGCCACACACATCAGGGCATGACCTACCTTTTACCAGCAATGCACCCTGCCCTAGGGCCCACCTGTTATAACTTATGATCTTTCATTATTACACTGGCGACGATTGGAAAATAATCTACGTGTGTACTACTTCTATGGATTATGGACTTTGAACTTAATGGATTTAAGAGAGCTTTCAAGCTGGTTGCTGAGAGAAATTGTACTGAAACTGTGAGTAAAGTGGAATTTGCTGCGTATTTCCTGAAGGAAACTGTAAAGATGTGTGTAAAGTGATTGGAACTGCAACTGAAAAAGGAACTTAAGAGAGATTACAAGTGAACTTTTGGAAGCTGACACTCAAGAGCCCCACCAGTGACCTATCCATCGGTCGCCCTAATATGTATGTGTCAGTTTCTTATGTGTTAAAGTGAACCTACATGGCGTTAAAGTGAACCTACATGGGAAGGATGGTTGTGAATGCCCGCGACAGACATCCCTACTTATTTGTATCGGCCTTGAACATATGTTTGATGAAAGAGACTGCGTTTAAACGAGCTAAAGAACTATTGGAACCAAGGAGTTTAAAAGAAAAAGAAAAAGGAAATGTAACGGAAATGCCCTGGTCAAACCGGCACCCCTGTGAAGCATTACACTTTAAGGGATAATAGACAGAGGCTGGTTGAGTCTTTTCCAGAGGGGCAACAAATTCAACATTTTAGTGTCTGACGCATCCTGCAGTGTTTTCTGTTATGAGAGCCAATCTATTTGATGCTGTGGATTTTAGATTGTTGACCCTTTGGCACCCCAGAGGAATTTTAGCGGCTTGTTGTGGAAGATCGGCACTGCCCATTTCATTTTATCTGGCAGCGAGTGTGTCTCTGGAGGAGGAACAGAGATGCGGGCAAAATTGCCGTAAACTGCCGTGCTGACTTTCAAAAATTCAAACTATTAACGCGCTACTCACCCTTTTACGCTGATCAGCCACAGAGTCTTGTGTGACGTTTCATTTCGTTCCAGTCTTCACAGCTGCCTATAGACGTTTTCCAGCAACAGCGTGCCTGGAGCCACTCGGTATGCGTCGTCTTCTCGGTGCAAAACGGAATTTTGTATACCTCGTTGTTTTCAAGCAGCGTTGCAGCTTTGCCAACCGTGTTTGTGTTCAATAAAGTTTGCTTGAAACTGTGGGAGTCCGGGGATGTAGCAGCTGCACGCAATGTTCGGTTTGTCTTCTCTTCCAAGATTCTTCTGCTAACGTGGATTTCAGCAACTGCTTGCCAATGTTTCTGACATCGTTTATACTTCTATTTGAAGAACACTGTGTGATTGCAGCTGTCTTGGACTTACACTGTAAGAATCGATCCTTTATGACTTGGATTGTGTCATTTTATTTTGTGAATTAGTGCACATCTTTACATTCTAGGGAGGTCGGTATCCTTCTGGTGGGGTGGTGTGTGTCTCAGTTCTGGTTCAAGGGTGTTGAGTCAAGGGTGTGGTGTACAATTTTATGGTGTGGTTGTTAGTGAGTAGTGCGCTTTCATGCTGGTGAGTACCCATTATTTTGGTAGGGTTGTGGAGCTGTGTGGAGTGACGTTTGGGAGCTAAATGCACTGTTCTGGATCATAGGGGGTTGTTCCCCTATTTCTGTGTTTTGCTTCTGAGTTTAAGGGAGGTGTTTTTCCCCTATAGGGTGACGTTGTTCCCCTATTTCTGAGTTCAAGGGAGGTGTTTTTCCCCTATAGGGTGACGTAGTTCCCCTATTTCTAAGTTTAAGGGAGGTGTTTTTTCCCCTATAGGGTTTCCCTATTTCTGTTATTGGTATCATAGGGAGGTTTATTTTCCCTATTTCGGAGTCTTTTGGGAGGTGTTTTTCCCCTATAGGGTGACGTAGTTCCCCTATTTCTAAGTTTAAGGGAGGTGTTTTTTCCCCTATAGGGTTCCCCTATTTCTGTGATTGGTATCATAGGGAGGTTTATTTTCCCTATTTCGGAGTCTTTTGGGAGGTGTTTTTCCCCTATAGGGTGACGTAGTTCCCCTATTTCTAAGTTTAAGGGAGGTGTTTTTCCCCTATAGGGTTCCCCTATTTCTGTGATTGGTATCATAGGGAGGTTTATTTTCCCTATTTCGGAGTCTTTTGGGAGGTGTTTTTCCCCTATAGGGTGATGTTGTTCCCCTATTTCAGTGTTTTGTATCTTAGGGAGGTTTATTTTCCCTATTTCCGAGTTTTTGGGAGGTGTTTTCCCTTTTACGGTGTTCCAAGTTTCTTAGGGTGGTGAGTTCCTCTTTTGCAATTACAATGTTCTGTGTGTCTAAGGGAGGTGTATTCCCCTTTGGGGTGGTGTGTTTACCCCATTGCTGTTCATTTGTTGGTGGTGTTTTCCCATCTAATTAGTTCCCTAGGGAGGGGGATGGGGTTCATTATTGGTTTTCTTGCAAGTATTTTCTGATTTGTTGTATGTTTACTTGCATAATTAATTTTCTGTTTATGTATGCAATGGTATTTTGGTTATATCTTGATTTTATGCATTTGTATCTTTATGCTTTGTTTTCGTAAGGAAGGGAGATGTGTTATAACCTGTTGTGTTGTGTGCATCTTCCTCATTGCTACTCTGTCCCTTGCTGCTCAGCCATGTGTGATGTCACTTAGAATGTTGGGTGTGAGGGACTGGAGGAGTTGGCAGTTGGAAGAGATGGGGCTGAGCAGCAGGGAGGCTGCTCCTTGTGGGGCTCCACTGGAGATCTGAGGCCTTACTTATGATCTTTATATGGACTTTGTTACCTGTCAAATAAACCTACAACCTGTTCTAAGCGGCCTGTCTACGAGACATCCTTCATTATTACACTACCATAGAGGTGTCTGAAATGTGGCAAAGTGAAGGTTTAGAGACTGGCAAGTAGGTTTCCTTGCCAAGTCGACATGGCAGTCAGGGACTGCACGCAGGCGCTGCAGTGGCAGGCCTGAGACACATTTTACATGCTGCTTCTGTGGGTGGCACAACCAGTGCTGCAAGCTCACCAGCAGCAGTTAACTTACACGCCCTTGGCACATGCAGTGCACTAGACTAGGGTCTGAACAGTAAGTCAACCAAGCCAATCATGGTAACACCAATCAATGTAACAATTTAACATAGGGAGCACTTGCACTGTGGCACTGATCAGCAGTGGCACAGTGCCCAAAGCAATAATCCAGCAAAAACATCGTACACAGAGGAGGCAAACAGAAAAAAATGGAGGAGAGACTCATGCCAATGATGCCAGGTCTAACATTTACCCTTAGAAGAACATGGAGTAGGGCTAAGGAAGTTTCATGAAGATTTGTTCATAATAAAGTAACTGCATACTTTATGAACTTTAGTTTTGTCACTTGCACAGGTAGAGCCCGACAAAGAGTATTCTGTTGCTTCTATGTTCCACCCAATGGTCCACTTGTTGGGGAGTAATGGAAGCCAATCCTAATATTAGTAGACACATAATAGCAGGCACACTATTAATTGTAGTTCTAATACTGATCGTTTTGCTTGCAGGATTATACCCATCAACATCTAATTCAGTAGAGACAAAGTCTGCAAGTAATCCCAAATCTTCACGCCCTAGAGGTAATAACTTATATCCGTTAGTTGAGTCTGAATTGCATGTAGATACATCTATAGGCGATTATTCTGTGAATGCTTATTTTAAATTGCTTTATGAGTATATTGACACAATGAATGCCTAGAACTGCAACGTCTACATGCAATTGCCTGCATCAGCTGCAGAAAGCATTACATACCACCATATCTCTTTGACTTATGGTGTTACCTGTAGTATTTTGATGAGCCTTCTTTATTGGATGAAACATTTTGACTATTATTTTTTTCAACCAGGATTTCATTTTTTCTGAGCTTCACATACTTGTGCATTTAAGTTGTCGCATTGATCCCAATGCTAAGTTCCCGGGAATCAATAACAGGGTCTTTAAACACATCATGACCATAGACACTGCTTATGCTCATAGACACAATTTGACTTGTATTTTTACAGAGATTGAGAAGATATTTTTATATTTGGTTAAGGACAGGAGGAGAAATTTGGAATCTAATTCAAAGATAGACAAAAATATTTACAATGAACATAAGTAGACTAAGTATGAAATGGAGTATTTAGAGGCATTGACTCAAGATTGGAAACATAAAGGGAAATTATGCCTCTTTGTGGAGAGGTCTTCATTTAACAGCCACTTTGTGAGAAAGATTGAGTGTGACCATATATTTGAAGTTAGGGAAATTTGGAATTTAATCCTGATGGGAGATGACCATGTTATTCTGGGGTCTATTATATTTGTGGAGTGCATGCCTATTTTATATTACCCAGAGGCTGGTAGGGCACTTATTAGCTAGGTGTAGTTTCCCCAAAGATTTATCATGTAGAGCATCTTAATGATCTTGTGTCGGAACAGAATATTAGGCCTATATGAGTGCTGGAGAAGTAGTAGGAGATATTTTTGGTGTACTGATTCCATCTGTGGGTGTGATTTTAAATTATATAAAAATTAGAAAGTTATCCACAGTAGTAGATAAGCTTGCTACTAGTACAACTTTACCTTTCTTAGTTGTAGATATGGAAATGGTGGCTATCAGGCCCATGGTATTGCAAAACCGTCTTTCATTAGACATCCTGCTTGTAAAGGAGGGCAAAGTCTGCCAGATGTTCAGGGTCCAGCAATGCTGCACCTACATTCAAGACAATAATAAGGACTTGAGGAAGTTTTTTAAGAATATTTCTGACTTGCACAGGGATTTGCAGGAGTTGGAAGCGACAGGTGCTAGAGAAGGTATTGGGAATGGATTTCTGCTTAAGGCGAATGGTTTGGAAATCTGGCAAGTGGAATTTTGGGTGCCATCTTGAAACCTCTTGTGATAATTGTTGTTTGTGCAAAATTCCTAGTTGTGATCTGTACGGGGTATAAATGCATGAAACTTAAACGGGTAGTGAAGAAAAAAAGGGCAGACATAGTCAGAGTCAATATTATGATGACATGAAACGTCTGGAAGAGTCTAGACAAAAGATGCTAAAAACCACAAGGTTTTAGCTGATCTGTCTAATGCAAACTGATTGTAATCTGTGATGGCTTGATTCGCCATCAGAAGGGAGACTGGAGCAGCGTAATTTTGGCACCATCTTTTCGCATATGAACAGGCCACATATATGTATTTACACATGGCCTCATGTATTTGTGTGACTTGATATCATTTACATGATGTGGTGCATTGAACAGCTTCAGAAAGTGCATTTACAGTATAATCTTGATAGTCAAATAAGTGTGTATACTGATGTTTCCCTTACAGTAATGTCAAAATTGCAGTTCCCATATATATATCTGTATTTGGGTGGTTTAAATAAGGTTGTTAACTCTTATATTTATTTTGAAGGTTTTATATAGCGCGTACATGACCCTTGAGGGTATCAGAGCGCTTTACATGTGGAAATAAACAGCTAAGTACGATGTATGCCATTATTGTCTCCTGCTATAGATAATTACAAAGGTGTATGCTCAGAGACATAAAACATAAAGACATTGAAAACAATGGAGGATAACAACTGTTATGCAGGTCAGTTCGCTGTTCATGTAAATTTACTCATGAGTAGAAACTTTACTTCTTTCGTGAAAGAGGCAGTAGAGGAATTCAGTCTGGTTTCTAGGGGAAATGCGTTCCAGATCCATGGGGCGATTCCAGAGAAGGCTTGGTTATAAGTTTTCTTTTTGGCAAATCTTTGTGGTTTCAGAAGAAGAGTGTTGGAACTTCTGGAGGATCTATCGCCACATGAGAGCACCAATTTCTGAGTCAAATATCTCGGGGTCTTGTGGTGAAGGTCTTTGTGAGTTATGCAAGCGATTTTTTGTTGAATTCTTGCTTCAAATTGGAGCCAATTGAGAGCTCTAAGGTCAGGGGAAATGTGGCAGTTTCTTTTAGAACCCATGATGAGTCTGGCAGCCGAAGGAGGCTCTTAGAGGGGTCATTGAAGACCTGGGAAGTCCGCAGACTCCCAAATTCTAGTCTTGGGATTACTATAGCTCGTACTGCCAATTTGAAGTCATTAGCGGGAAGGAAGGGTTTTAATTTTTTCAGACTGTTCATCTGTATGTTTGCTCCTTTTGTTGAGGCACTGATATGCTTATGCGTGTTTAGATTCCTGTTGAGTATTTTTCCCAGCGATCTTGCTGAGTCGATAACTTGAGGCTGGCAGTTGAGCGCTGTAAGTTGTTTAAGCTATTCCTCGATGATAGTTGTTTGACTGGGGGCAGCAATTAGGAAGAATTCAGTTTTGAGGGTATTTAGTTTCATGTGGTTTTCAGCAAACCAGAGCTGTTTATTTATTTGCATTTATTTATTTATTTGCAGTGTTTTATATAGCGCTGGCTAGACCCGGAGGTATCAGAGCACTTTACATGAGGATTAGCGAGTTACAAAGATCATGAGTTTCTAGAACATAGCATAAAAATAGACACACATCCTGTGGGGAATAGAAGGTAGAGGGGAAAGTAAAAAAGGATTGAAAGGCCGATCGGGTCAGGCAGACCGGCAAGGGGGAAAGAACTTCAGGGGAACCAAAAAGTCAATGAGAGTCAAACAAACCAGCTGGGGACCAGTTATCACCACATCCAGTATCGTGGTAACTGTACAAGATGAGAGGGGTGGAAGAGACAAAGGGGGGTCGGCTAGAGGTGAAAGACAGTCAGGCGATGCAGGGAGCAGTCCAGCAGCAAGAGAATCGGTCGAAGCTGCTAAGATGGTGGACCCTGATCATCTTCTTGCTCCGCCATCGGCAGATCATCGGAGAATTTGTCAGAAAGGTGGGGGAGGAAGGAAACACAGCAGAGAGACGAGGAAACTATGCCCAATGTCCGGCTGGGTAGGTGACGGCCGCGGAGGTGATCCACAGCCAATCTCCTCTATAGCTGACTAGGCAGCTCCACCGGGCATCGGCCATGTTACTAGGGCTCCGTGGTCAGTAAAAAAATCACGGTTCTTCAGAGGTTCTTTTGAGATCATCCGCGGGAGTAGGTGAGTCAAAGCACCGCAGTTAATAAGAACCCCAGGTGAGTACAAAGGTCCAAGGAGTGGGTAGATTCAAGGGGATTAGGGCCAAAAAGGCAATCCCTAAACAGGGAGCTCCCGGCTGGAGCTCCTCACCGTGTCTCCTCACCTTGTCTCTTGTCTCCGGGAGTGTGAACACCAGGGAGGGTCCCCCTCCTCCGTCGTATGGCGTAGACAATTGCAGATTCAGATGAGTCTCTCGTGACCATGCGGTGGGCCCAGGCCTCGACCGAGGCACCATGTCGCTCACCCTAGAGGCCGCTGTGGGCAAGTAGCAACCCCCGGCCCATGGGCTAACTTCTCACGTGTCACTTCCCGTGGTCCGCTCACCCACCAGTCCACGCTCAGGGCAGGGCCAGCAGCCAGGCGCTGGTCGAGGTTTCGATGCAGGGGGGCTGACCGACTGCTCGTCTGTGTTTTTTTTAGAGTTAAATTAAGGGATCTGATGTCCTTAGGAAAAGAGACCTTTAGGTACACTTGTGTATCATCCGCGTAAATGTGATAATGAATGTTGGAGGAGCTAAGAATTTCAGTAAGAGGTTCCATGAATAGGTTAAAGAGAGTGGGTGAAAGGGAAGAGCCCCGCGGGACTCCTAATGTGACTGGGATGGACTTAGATAGAGATTGATTGACCTTGAATCTTTGGGATCTATTTTGGGGAAAAGAGCTGCACCAGTTTAGGACAGATCCTGAAAGGCCCATTCTATGATTCAGGAGGTCTAGAAGATTGTACTGTTTGCCGGTTCAAAGCCGAAGATAGGTCAGACAGGATTAAAAGACAAGCTTCATTTTGGTCTAGGATTTTTAGTGCATCAACCACTATGTGCATCAGAGCCGATTCAGTACTGTGCCCTGTGCGGAAAGCAGATTGGTATTGGTTTAACAGGTAGAATTGTTCCATGTGGTTGCAAATTTGGATGCGTACACATTTTTCCAGGAGTTTAACCAGTGTTGGAATGTTAATAGATCAGGCAGGACATTTTTAAGTCTGTGTGGTCCGCCGTCATTCTTTTTAGGATGGGGGACACCTGTCCTCATTTAAGGTTTCTGTTAAAATGCCCTGAAGCAGAGAGGCATTGATAATCCTGGTCCATAGTGGCAGTATCAAAGGTTTGAACTCATTTAAGTAGTTAGCGGGTAGAGGACAGACAAAGTGGTTCAATGATATGAGCCCTTTTAAGATTTTGCCTTTGTTAAAAGTTTGGAAGGAGGACCAATGCCGCATTGTTTTTGAGGGTGAGCCTTGGTGTGCATATGTTAAAGGTTAAACTCACAAAAAGAAAACCGTACAATCTAACTGTAATATTGAAAAAATGTGTGTGGGGAGGTGTATAAGGGAAATGGACAATTTGTCTTATAAAGAAGAGAACCCTCATGCTTCATCATTGGGTTCCCTCTTTCAAACTGTGTCCACAAGGTACTCAGTGTGGGATCAGTGTGGGCTACAACTCTCCAGAAGGAGAGGAGCGTGAGGTGTTTTGTGTTCCCCAATGTAATAGGGAGCGAGGGGCAGATTGTAAAATAATATTGAAAAAGTGAATTAAAACTAACTCATTTATTTATTTATTTATATATTTAGTTGAAGGTTTTATATAGCGCGAACAAGACCCTTGTGAGTATCAGAGCGCTTTACAAGTAACATGTAGAAAACAAGGAGTAACCATAGCAAACAAAGCTATAAGTGAGTCCAAATGTACAATACTCATAAAAGTAATAAAGCAGCTAACTATAGCAGAGAGAAGACAGAATGGAGCATAAAAACAGAACTGGGAGAACAAAAATACAGTAATAGGTCAGTAAATTCACGTGAATTTTGCCATGAGGATCGCTTTCACTTCTTTTTTGAAGGAGGCAGAGGAGGAGATAATTCTTGTTCCAATGGGCAACGCATTCCGGATCCTAGGAGCCATACCAGAGAAGGACCAGTTATAGGTTTTTTTCTTGGAAAATCGTTGTGGTTTCAGAAGAAGAGTCTTGGCACTCCTCGAGGCTCTGAAGTCGGCTGAGAGCACCAGTTTCTGAGCTAGGTAGTGCAGGGAGTTATGGTGAAGGGCCTTGTGCGTCATGCACACGATTTTCAGATGTATTATTGCTTGAAACGGTAGCCAGTTGAGGGCTCTCAGGACTGGGGAGATGTGAGAGGTTCTCTTAGAGCCCGTGATGAGTCTCGCAGCGGAGTTGATGGCGGCTCTTAGCGGGGCTGTCGACGTCCTTGGGAGGCCGCAGAAGGTTACCGCCCCATATTCCACAGGGATTACTAGGGCTTGAACTGCTTGTTTGAAATCGAAGGATGGCAGAAAAGGTTTCAGTTTTCGCAGTGTCTTCATGTGGAAGTCAGCTCCTTTTGTGGAAGAGCTGATATGCTTCTGCATTTTTAAGTTGCTGTCCAAAGTTACACCTAGCGATTTCGCTGAGTCAACAATGAGAGGTTGTCCTTTGAGAGCAGTTAAGTGCTTCAGCCAGTCCAGGATAGAGGGTGTTTTGTTAGGGGGAGCGATAAGGAGGAATTCCGTTTTGAGGGAGTTTAGTTTCAGGTGGTTTTCGGCCAGCCATGTTTGGGTTTTTTGTAGTGTGGTGTTGAGCGATTTGATGTTAATGTAGATTTGGGTGTCGTCTGCATACATATGGAAGTGAATCTTTGCGAGGCTGAGAAGTTCGGTGAGAGGTTCCATGAAAAGGTTGAAGAGGGTGGGTGAGAGGAAGGAGCCTTGCGGGACTCCTAGCGTGACTGGCATGGAGTTGGATAGGGATTGACTGACCTTGAATCTTTGGGATCTATTTTGGAGGAGAGAGGCGAACCAGTTAAATACAGCTCCAGACAGTCCCATTCTGTGTTTCAGGAGTTCTAGCAAGTTGCCTTGTTTGACGGTGTCAAATGCTGAGGACAGGTCAAGTAGAATTAGTAAACATGCTTCGTTTTGATCCAGGATTTTTAGAGCGTCGTCAATTATATGTGTCATGGCAGATTCGGTACTGTGACCTGCTCGGAAGCCTGATTGAAATTGATTAAGCAGGTTGAATTGGTCAATGTGACTGTTCAGCTGCATGTTAACAAATTTTTCCAGGAGTTTGGCTAGCATAGGTATGTTAGAGATCGGACGATAGTTATTTAGATCCGAGGGGTCAGCTGTAATTTTCTTCAGGATAGGGGATACGTGACCTATTTTCAGGATGTCCGGAATGGATCCTTGAAGGAGGGAGGTATTTATGATCTTGGTCCATAGGGGTAGTAGCAGAGGAAGGAAGTCTTTTAAGTAGTTGGCCAGGAGCGGGTCTGTGAAATGGTTGGAAGGTTTCAGAGTCGTAAGCGTCTTTAATATGGATTCTTCATTGTAAGTGTAGAAGTGGGACCAGGTTGCGTTGTTTTTGAGCTTGAATTTTGGGAGGTCATTAGCATGGGCACATGCAAGGGGAGGTGATGGGCTCTTTAGCATGTCTGAGAGCGATAAGAGGTCATTGAGAAGGTCTGATTTAATGGATTCTGTTTTAGAAGCGAAGAAGGAGGCAAATTCCTCACAATTGGGTAGAGTGACTGGGACGGCCTTCGGGAGCATGGGTGCGTTCTTGGTTTGAGCTTTAATAAGATCGAATAACTTTTTGGGGCGGTTCTTGGCTTGGTCTAGTTGAGTCCTGAAGAAGTCGGTTTTAGATTTTCTGATCTTTCTAAAGTAGGAGTTTCTGGAGGTTCTTAGTAGCTTGAGGTGGTCAGCTGAGGGTGCGGCTCTACAGCGTCGTTCAATTACTCTAAGAGAGCGTCTGTCTTCATTTAGCCGTCCACCCTACCACGGATTTGAGACTTTTGTGGATGTTCTTTTCAGTTGAAGAGGGGCTATTTTGTCCAGTAGGTTGTTCATTGAGTGAAAGTAGTAGTTGGTCAGGCCCTGTACATCGGCTAGTTCTTCCGGGGATATAGTAGGTTTGAATTAGATGATGCTAGAAGGTCAGATATGACGTTTTTCAGGTCTCTCTTCCAAATTGTAGTTCTCAGAGGTTGTGTAGAAAGACGTTTAACCATTTCTAACACTTGGAATGTAATGACATGATGGTCAGAGGGGAGGATCGAGTCAAGTTGTGTGGAGTCCACCTTGGAGATTACTAGGTCGATTGTCAAACTAATCTTCCACGTCCATTAGTTTGCCAAAACATCCTCATTTCTATTCCAATGTTCTCTTATACTTGCTGTAAATAACGTGTATCTATAACCAAAATTCACAATAGTGCACTTGTCCATGTTGTCTGCGCTGTAATCTTATTTTCTTAAAACTGTATCGTTTTCATTACCACCTTAAAGAAGATGTACACTTGCATATATGAAACCACTAGATTTCGAAAAAAAAGGTGCGTCTATGAATGTGTTGTGGCTGTCTAATATCATGTCGTAATGTTCCACAACATCTATCACTCTCCGTAGTCGAGTCTGCTGCTGACGAGGGCCTGGGTGACTGTCTTTCTTGTATTTGTCGGGATCCATCTGTAGATCTTGCGGAGCATGCGGAGGGTGTTGAAGCAGGAAGAGGAGACGGCGTTGACCTGCTTGCTGATTGAGAGCATTGAGTCGAAGATGATTCCCAGGTTGCGTGCGTGGTCGGTGGGTGTCAGGGCTGCTCCCAGTGCCGTCGGCCACCAGGAGTCGTCCCAGGCTGAAGGGTTGGAGCCGAGGATGAGGTCCTCCGTCTTGTCCGAGTTCAGCTTATGACGGCTGGTCTTCATCCATTTGGCGACGGACTTCATTCCTTCGTGGAGGTTGGCTTTGGCGGTGATGGGGTCCTTGGTGAGGGAGAGGATCAGATGAGTGTCGTCGGTGTAGGAGATTATGTTGAGGTCGTGCTGTCAGGCGACGTGTGCGAGCGGGGCCATGTAAATGTTGAACAGTGTCGGGCTGAGGGAGGATCCCTGGGGTACGCAGCAGATGATCTCGGAGGCTTCAGACCAGAATGGGGGAGGCGGACGCTCTGGGTTCTGCCGGAGAGGAAGGAGGTGGTCCATTCCAGCATCTTGTCTCAGATCCCTGCGGCATGGAGGCGTGCGCGTAGTGTGCGGTGGTAGACAGTGTCAAAGGCGGCGGAGAGGTCTAGGAGGATTAGTGCTGCGGTCTTGCCATTGTCCAGCAGCGTCCTGATGTCGCGGTGGCGGCGGTAGGGGCAGTCTCGGTGCTGTGATTGCTGCGGAACCCTGACTGGGAAGGGTCCAGGATTCTGTTTTCTTCGAGGTATCAGGTTAGCTGTCTGTTGACGATTTTCTTGATGACCTTGGCCGGGAAGGGGAGCAGAGAGATGGGCAGGAAGTTCTTGAGGTCTCTTGGGTCAGCTTGGGTTTTTTCAGTAGGACGTTGATCTCGGCGTGTTTCCAGCTCTCTGGGAAAGTCGCAGTCTCGAGGGAGAGATTGATGACGTTGCGCAGGTGGGGTGCGATGGAGCTGCTTGCTTTGTTGAAGACGTGGTGAGGGAAGGAATCTGACGGAGAGCCGGAGTGGATTGTGCTCATGGTCTTGATGGTGTCATCGATGCTCACGTTGGCCCAGGCTAGCAGGGGGTCGTGGTCAATGGTGTGCAGAGGGTCTGTTGTGTTGCTGTCTATTGGGTCTGCCTGGATGTTGAAGCTGTCGTGGATGTCTGCTATCTTGCGGTGGAAGAAGGTTGCATGGGAGTCGCACAGGGCTTGTGACGGCAGGATGTCGTTGGTGTTGGAGCTGGGGTTGGAGAGTTCCTACACGATGTTGAAGAGCTCCTTGCTATTGTGTGCATTGTTGTCGAGGCGGTCTTTGAACGAGGTTCTCTTGGTGGCCCTGATGAGGTGGTGGTGGTGGTTGCGGATGGTATCCTTGTGTGCTCTGCGGTTGTCCGGAGTTTGTTTGCTGTGCCATTTCTTCTCTAGTTTCCGGCAGACTTGCGTGGAGGCTAGGAGTTCTGGGGTGAACCAGCTGGCCCCCTTGCTGGTGTCTCTGTGGGGGGTTTTCTTCAGCGGGGCAAGGATGTTGGCGCAGTCTTCGATCGAGTGTCTAAGGCTGTGGGCAGCGTCGTCGGTGTTGGAGGCTTCAGTGGGTGGGCTGAGAGCGAGGTTTGCATGTAGTTGGTCTTCGGTGATTTTGCTCCAGCAGCTGCGGGGGATCTGTTGGGTGCGGTGGTGTGTGGTGGGTTTCTGGAAGGTGAAGTGGATGCAGCGGTGGTCGGTCTAGAGGAATTCGGTGGTGTGGCTGACAGAGACGTGCGGGCTTGAGGAGATGACGGGGTCGAGCGTGTGGCCGGCGGAGTGGGTGAGCGTTGTGATGAGTTGATTTAGTCCGAGGTTGGCGAGGTTATCAATCAGGGTTGTGGAGTTGTTGTCGTTGTTCTCAAGGTGAAAGTTCAGGTCTCCGAGGAGGATGTAGTCGGTGGAGGTCAGGGCGTGCGTGCTAATAAAGTCGGCGATGGAGGTGCTGTACTGGGGGCGGGGTCCAGGGGGTCGGTAGACAAGGGTGCCTCTGAGGGTGGAGTTGGAAGTGCATGTGTTCAGTGGTGCTAAGCGCGTCATCTGTGCTAGTCGCGACCCTGATGCTGTTGAGGGTGTGGAGTGTGCTGGCGTCGTAGCAGCGGCGGTCGTCATGGCGGGGGCCAGGGGTTCTGGCGCTGGGCGCGGTCCAGGCACGGATGGGCTTGCCTTAGGTGAGCCAGCGGTGCGCCAGCGGTGCGCCAGCGGCGCGCCTGCTGAGCGCGGCCGTGCAGCAGCCTGCATATATGGAGAGGTGGGAGGGAGGAACAGCTGGGAGATGGGAGGCAGGGGCAGCGAATGGGCAGTGGACAGTCAGGGGGGTGGGGCCGCTGGGTACACAGCGGCAGGGGCGGTGAGGGACGATGGAGGGAACAGAAGGAAAAAGGGCACAGAATAGGGCAAAAGGGCACAAAATCAATTAAAAATGAGTGGCACAGAAGGCAAAAGGGCCACAAAAACGAGGGGGAAACGAGTGGCACAGGAAGCAAAGGGCACAGAAATCAATAAAAAACGAGTGGCACAGAAGGCAAAAAGGACACAGAAATATGGGGCAGCTGGGAAACAGAAGGCAAAACCGGGCAGAGACACGGGCAGCGAGGGGTACAGAAGGAAAGAAAACGGGCAAGGACCACGTGCAGGCAGTGGGGGAAGACAGACAACAGCAGTCACAGACACAACAAAGAAAATACAGACAATACATTAAAACAATAGGCAGAAGATTAACAAACTCACGATTCCTCAGCAGCGGCAGCTGGGGCAAGGACACACAGGCGGAGCTGTGTGGAGGGGGAGCGACCTACCTGGTGGGTCAAGGGTCACAGTGTGCAAGAGGGAACCCAATGATGAAGCATGTCACCCTTGGGTGAGTGAGGGTTCTCGTCTTTATAAGACAAATTGTCCATTTCCCTTATACACCTCCCTACACACATTTTTTCAATATTACAGTTAGATCGTCTTGTCTTCTTTTTGTGAGTTTGGCTATAGTGGAGCAAGACAGTGGATGAGATTATTCCACAGTTTACCCTCATAGTGAAAGTAGTACATATGTTAGAGGGTGACAGAGAGGGTGTGAGGGTATCTTTCGGGATGTAAGAAAGAAGCACTAAGGCCTTACGCGGGTCCATCTTCATGTTTTCGGGCTTGTCAATGAAGAAGGAGACAAATTATTCGCAACTGGGTAATGAGCTCGGTCCAGTTTACTGGGAGGTATGGAAGGCCATTTGATTGCGCTTTGACTAATTCAAATAGTTTTTGGGGTCTATTTTTGACTTGGTCTAGCTAGTTCCTAAAAAGGTTTGCTTTAGACCTTCTGGTATTTTTGTTGCTTCATGTTATTGAGGCAAAAGTTTGTGAATTGATTTGGCCTCCCAGTAGTGATCTTGTATTTTTACAATATGTTCTTAAGACTTATCTACATCAGTCTGGCTTTAAATTAAGTAATAAACCCATACTTAATCTCATTTACCGACTTTAAATCCTCATTGTGTAGCTGAATTGGTTACACTGTAAATTGAACTTGTGGATGAAGTGCCTTTTATATTGCTTAGGAACCTAAAAAGATCAGGGAAATTTGGACTGAAGAATGAGTGCTTTAGCGCACCAGATCAAGTGCAAGACCACTTCATCACTGCAACCGTGCAGATGCTCAAAGACTTTTCAGCGGGGAGGATAACCTTGGGAGGTAGTTCAGTCAATGCATGTAGGGCATGGCGGGCAGACTGCGCATGCCTTATAAATCACAGGGAAACAAACATGAAATTGCGATTTCTTAAATGCAATGTAACACGCACCCAAGTTGTGCGATTTCTCCTTAAGAAATCGCAAATTACCACCAACTTCAAGTTGGTGGTAAATTGTGATTTCTTTGAAATATGCACTTTTTTGCATATTTCAAAGTGCCATGTGGGGCATGTATGTGCACCATATGTGCACACATGCTGATTTCAGGGGTGCATCAGGGTGTTATCATGACACCCTTGCACCTTTGAAAATATTCTCAACTTGCGATTAGTAAATAGCGATTCGCAATTTGAGAAGGACTTCCCATTCATTGCTATGGGCCTCCTGGCCCATAGGAATGAATGGGAAGGTATTCCTTAATTGCGATTTCGCAATTTGCTAATCGCAATTAAGGAATTTTAAGAAATCGCAAAATTTGTGTGATTTTTTAAATACATCCCGTTTTGCAATTCCCAAATAGCGATTCTCAAAAAATCGCTATTTGAGAATCGCAAATGGAGATGTTGATACATATGCCCCCAGGTGTTATATCTTGGTCCTTATCAGAATAATAACTACGAATGATAAGGGTGGGCAAGATTCAAATTATTATAGCTTATATCGGATATGACAATGAAGTGACAGAATTCAGAATGAGAGTGGTCCGAGATGGAGTTGAGGCCTGACCCCAATGGAGTCAGACTTTAGGAACTTTACGTCAGGATGTCTCTGGAAAGAACATGATGGAAATAGAAAAGAAGGTTCAAGATACCCCGGATTGGGGCACTGATTTATGGCATCTCAGGTGAAAGTTCTAGGAACTCAGGAGCAGGAGTTGTTATGTTTCGTGGGGTACCCCAATATAGGCTTGAGTAGTCGCCTAACCCTTCACCTACATTTACCGTACCATTGCACTACATAACGGGTTTTGGTAATGACCTTTTTACCTAGTTAAGCACTGTATAAATGTTGTGTGGTTTTCCCCGAAAACTGGAATCATGAATTATGCATGAGGATTCTCAGAATCACAGCAGGATTACAATCTCCTGCATATTAACTATGTATAAGGGTCATCCCTTCCGTCATCCTCAACCAACATGACACAGCAAGGTAGAATCCCCTGAGGGTACCTTTTAGGTATAAATACACCACATCTTTGCCAGGGTAGGCAGAGGAGAAATACTACCATGCTGACACACTGACACGAGACGCTGAGGTTCCTGCACGCAGACACTCCAGCACACCGTTGTCTGACATCCCTCGCAGAGTGTCCATCTCGAGACCAAGACGGGGTCCTTCATTCTCTCGCACTAGGTAATGGGGTTGGCCTCATCCTAGGGGGATTCTTGGCTCTACACCTACAAACATGCTAGGTACACTTAGGTACATTTAGTTAGGGTTGCATCGTAGGCGTAAGCATTATTACTGTTAAATATTTAAATGCTTGCATATATTCATTGTTTTAGCACTATGGTAGAAATCTATTTACTCTGTTGGTGCTTATAATAATTTTTAGCTGTCTCTGTCTTATGGTTGTTTCAGCACACCTATTTTACACAAGAATGACCCAGGCTCAATAAATGCTTATTGAAACGTCAACACCATTTATTCTGTGTATCTCTCTGAGACAAAGTGAGCATGAGGGCCTGAATGAAAAGTACTGTACTGTTTCCACGATCCCTGATGGGACAGAGTTGCCACGTTCGATAGTTGCCAGGAACTATTCTCTCCTTGGTAAGAGGAGTTTACAGTGGCACTGCGAGCTAGCTGGTATAAAGGCGAACATATCCAGTGGGGGGTGTCTGGAATCAGTCTAGAGACCAATCCCACAGTTTATGTTGTCTAAACATGCAGATCCTATATAGATTTATAGGAACTACACAAAAGAGTAGAAGAGATATTTGTCTATAAGGTCTACCAGAATCCGCAGAGGAAGAAAATATGTTGCATCTTTTTCGGGCCTTCTTGCCAAAACTGCTGAACATTGATTTTTGCCCATCCATTCCAAGAGAGCCCACAGAATGTAAGTCAATAACTCAGACCGGTCGACCACTTCCAACAGTCATGATATGCCTGTTTCACCATCAACACAACAAAATGATTCTTCAGTCAGCTAGGCAACACAGCCCTCTTACCTATCAGGATGGGAAACTCTCCTTTGACGCCAATTTTTCCATCGACACCCACCTTATACGGAGAAAATGCCTGGCCCTGAGGCACAAGCTGAAACACATAGGCTTTAGGTTTGGCCTCCTTGACCCAGGTATGATGCTGTCACACTAGATGTCAAGACAACGGAGTATCAAGTCCCGCATGGTTTGGAGGAGCTACTGGACACCATAACAGAGACTTTGATGGAAACAGCCCCCTCCCTTATCACCACGAGGCACCATCATGGTCAGACAAGCCACACTCTACCGAAACACTGAAATCCCCACTCCAACGAATAACAAGTTCAGACACTCATTTCAAGGAGATAAATTGCAAGATGACCACACTCCAAGCAATAAGGACAGACCCCTTAATACCCTTCATTGGCTGAGAGTGGGTGTGGCTTACAGAAGTAACCGAGAGTTGCTCACCGTTATAAAGTAAATAACATCTTGGGGCCTTTATATTTCACCAACCTCCTGTGCGCTCAGGAACTTACTGCTTCTTAAACCGTCTTACAGATAAATCCAGCGGAAAGCTAAATACCTACCTTTAATATCCTCTGTAAGTTATCATTACAAATGTAGTTAGCCAATGCAGATACCTTTCCCTCTGACTTAACCCCAATGTGTAAAACAACAGCACTCTAGATTTAATCCCTTAACACTAGCAGCCTTGCAAGCTATGTGAGATGGACAAAGGCACTATCTTACTTCAGTTCCCTAAAACCTGACATTGTCTTACTGCAAGAAACGGATCTATCCACAACCGAGGTAGCCAAACTTACCAGAGACTTGGTAGGCCATACGATGGCACTTCTGGTTTAGAGACCCACCAGGTACCTTCAATACACCCTAATTGCGCCACAGGAAGAGAGACCTCCCTTTTTCACAAAATGCTGCTAATGAAGATGCAGAAAATATAGATAAACCATCAGAGCCTGTATGTCTTTGAAAAAGTAGTCTGCAAGGGCCATTGGATCTATTTACACACCAAATGCTGGAAAGGTGGTTTTCTTCACTAAACTCAACAGACTGATCATGGAAATTGGCCACACTATGTTAGTGATCGGCAGCAACTAGAATTTCTGCATCAACCCTATTATTGATAGATCTAGCTTTACAGATATCTGCAGCAACATTGATAGGGGCCTGTTGTGAGACCTTAGGTCATATCCGTCTCTCTTTGAACTGTCGAGACTCAAACACTTGACAGATAGAGAATACACATTTGTTTCCAGACTCCATGAAACTGAGGCCAGTATACACTATTTCTTGATGCATGCAACAATGCTCCATAAAATTACAAGCTGTACCATAAGCATCTCAGATCATGGCTCAATCGCAATGACAATTGACATCCAACTGCAGGTTCCTAGGGACAAGTCCTGGAAAATAGGTACATGGAGGTATAAACTCCCTGAGGAGAAATGAAAAACGATTGCATACTTACAAGAATTCCTGTCTCTGAAAAAGGACTCAGTGGATTCTATCCACACACTTTGGGCAGCAGGGAAAACATCGATAAGAGACAAGTTGATGAGAGACTCTGCATTAGCCGGTAAAGAGGCAATAGTGAAAACATAGACTCTCGAATCTGAAATTATTACTCTTATTCAGGAATATTGTGAAAACTCATCTGATGCAGCACTTTGCCTTCTCAATACAAAACTATTCCAACTTGATACACTTCTAATTGCCAAGGTGGAAAAAACCCTGTCGAAAATGAAATAAAGACAATATGAACGCAGTGAAAAAGCGCGTAGACTCCTGGCCTTCCAATTAAAGGGACTCATGGCCAAATCATATATACAAATATTGTTAATAACAACAATAGCTAACTTTAAAATCCAGAAGACATTGCAAAAGTATTTACATCTTTCTATAATCACTTTTATACATCAGAGAGTTCAGAGGATACCCTCTACGAACAGTGTACTCTTGGAGGACTGACTCTTACTAGACTATCTCCACAAGTCAGAGCTGACCTAAACAAAGAAATAACAGATGATGAAGTAAGGTCTGCCATCAGTGAAATGTCCACAGGAAAATCCCCAGGGGAAGATGGGTGTCCAGCTAAATATTATAAACTGGCAGCCCCTTTCTCAGTCCCAATCAGTAAGATGTTTCAGGAGATAACCAGAAACAATGGCTCACCTCATCCCTACAACAAGTCAAATATTACAGTAATGCCAGTAATACCTGCACCAAACAGAGATCTGCTTCATTGTGGTTATTATAGGCTGCTCTCTTTATGGAACAATGAAACCAAGATTCTGGCAAAACTCTTTGCTACAAGAATAAAAAAGGTAATTACTGCAGTGATGTACAAAAAACAAATTGGTTTGGTTCTGGGCTGTTTCACCTGTAACCATATGCAAACTCTGTTCCACCTACTATGGAGCACAAGACATGATCTGAATGATAAAGTGACCCCCTCCCTCGACACTGAGAAGGTGTTCGACTGAGTGGAGTGGGGCTACTTCTGCCAAACTCTTTCGGCCTGTTTTGATGACTATGACACAGTGGCTGCACCGAGTTCCCACCATTGTGATCAACTGTACTGAGTTCCTGTCAGACCTGATTAATATAAAAAGAGGGATTAGGTGGGGGTGCCACACCTCCTCCCTACTGTTTCGCAAGCGGTCAAGGTATCATCACACCTGCGGGCAAATTAAAATTGATGCTCTATGCAGATGACATCATTTTGACACTATCCTCTCCGCAAACCTCTGTACCGGCACTCATTGAAATTATCTCTTGCACAGGACTTCATTTTTTGTTGGGTACAAACTTAGATGAAATACCTGGGTATTTTGATTAGAAATCCACATAGACAATGAATTAAACAAAACATGGAGGTTTTGATTGAACAAAAACGGAAGGACGGTGCGTTTTGGAGCAGCATGCAGCTGTCTTTCTTTCTGGGGCGAGTACAAACTGTAAAAATGATGCTAGTTTCACCCTTCAACTATGTACTTAGTATGAAACAATTCTGATAACCACAATTCAATTGTGCAATATAGATCGCCAAATCAAAGAATACATCTAGCAAGGAGAAACTACAAGGCTTTCTAGAACAAAACTTCATGGCACCCTAACATGAAACCCAACTTAGAGCTATAAAGACAAGATAACGCCAAGATAAGAGAGTCTCATAAAGACAAGTTATCTTGTCTTTCTGAGACTCTCTCTCGTCATATTCTCCTAACAATAACCAATTTCCGAAGATGTATAATTTTTTTATTGGACACTTGGATGTATTAACATATTACATTTTGGATTACAGGACTCTTTTCTTTAAAAACATGTATTTAGATATTGTAACTACCTGAAGTATAGGCAGACTTTATTATGATTCTGATTCACATTATTTCTTTATTCTTTATTAGTATTAGTAGTTCCTTCTTAGTATTTGGTTTCTTTTTGCTTCCTTTTCTTCTCCTTTTTATTTTGTGGACCATTCGATGTTTACTTATTAGTGTACAATATTTGATCTCAGCTGGCACCTTGCTCTTACGTCTCTGGTACGTTGATGGTGATAAGGATTCTTGTTTTTCCTATTGATAAGTATAATGCTTTTCCCCAGCTGTGGTATAGCGCTAAATGTTGCATTTTTATACACTTTACGAAGTATGTAGTCATTTGCGTTTTTACATTACAATACAATTATTTGAAATCATAAAAAAAAAGAGCTATGACATATGTTTATATCACTTTCACCTGGAGTTGGAAACACACAACTGGGCTCTACTTGTAGTTCATCTCCAGGGCGGCTCATACGTCACTTGATCATATACAGTACTGCCCATGTGACTTGAAGATCATATTAATCCAACTTAGGGTGCATTTGCAGGTGGAGAACTTGCCACAAACCACTATGGCAATACCCGTTCCTGCCTTTACAGGCACCCTTTATGGCTTAATGCAGACATTGGATTAACTAGAGATTAACCCTACTGGCCACACTGGGAACATTGTGGCATCTCCTGTATATGTTAAATCTTCTCAGAGGTGACCTTCTGGCCATTTCAATCCCTGAAATGACCCCCCTTGCTGCCATCGTCAGGAAGCACAGACTCAATATCGTCACCTATGCTGATGACATCCAGCTGATCCTCTCCCTCACCAATGAACCCACAGCCACCAGAGTCAACTTCCACAGTGGGATAAAGGCCATTGCCGCCTGGATGAAAGACAGCTGCTCAGACTCAACTCAGAAAAGACCAAAGTACTCATCTTGGTACCCATCCCCTCTGCTTGGGATGACTCCTGGTGGGCCGCCACATTGGGGTCCCCGCCTACCCCCACAGCCCACTAGCGTAATCTCTGCATCATACTGGACTCCTCGCCAGATCAATAACATATCCTCATCATGCTTTCACAAGCTCTGCCTGCTTCGAAAGACATTCAGATGGATCCCCACTGAATCCAGAAAGACAGTCACCAACACACTCATCATCAGCAGACACGACTATGCTCTCCACGGCAGCGTCACCCCGAAACTCCTCAGGAAACTACAGAACATTCAAAACACTGCAGCCAGACTGGTCCTCAACATCCCCCGCCACAGCCACATCACCAAACATATTTGAGAACTCCACTATGAACCACTGCCTCCCATTCCACTTACCCGCCAGACACCTTCGCTGAGCCCATCTGGCCATGGATCCACAAGACCAGATCCGGAGGAAGATCCTTCTCTTACCTCGCCGCCAAGACCTGGAACAGCCTGCCTCTGCATCTCGAGCAATCCCTGTCGCTGACCCAATTCAGGAAGGATCCCAAGACCTGGCTCTTCAACAGAACTACAGCACTCAGACACATCAGCAGATGGATCAGGGCCTTGAGACCCTCACGGGTGAGTAGTGGCACCCTATAAACCCCTAATTGATTGATTGATTGATTGATTGAGAGATGACTTTCTCAGAAGCGTGATCCAATTTTTGCCTGACCTGCAGCTCAAACGATACCTCACTGACAAATTAGCTGGCCAAAAAATGCCAATAAACATATCCACCATCCATCACACCTAATGAAATAGGGAGCTCATAAGAACCTGGTGTTGGATCGCTAGGACATAGGACACATTGATTCACAACTACACTCTCAACAGAATCATCTCCACAACAAGCGTCAACTGCATCACAAACAAACAGTATGAGGAGAACTGGAGAGAACTGATCTAGAAACATAATAAGACTTTATAAGAAACAGAGGTGATGAACAGCTTTTCCCAGATCCACCCCAAGTGGCATTGGATTTCTTTTAATATATGCAGGGAAAAACTCAGCCATAAGCAGGAATGCTGACATTGTGTACAATCTAAAGAAACATAATACACTACTTCTGGCTCTGTCCACGATTACACTCATAATGGCACTCCATTGCACTGCCTTCACAGAACAAGTGATCTACCTAAAAGTCCTTCATTGAACTCGCTCTTTTGCAGAACTCTCAGGACATAGTTAGAATCACTAATCATAATAAGCATTGGTAAATGCATTAGGTTTCACCTACATGATTAATAATAAGCTGCTTTTGGTTGTAAGTTGTAGCTTGTTGAGTAGTTGTACAATATAAGTTACAGAAAGTCTGCTAAAGTGTTATTTCTTGTTTATGTATAAAAAGGCAATTTATTGCGCTGTTACCAGTGGTATAGTGCGGGTAAGTAACAGCAACATTTTGAAAAATTAAAGGAAAGAGGGAAATAACAGAATTAATTGATATAATATCAATATTATGTGTTTAGAGGATGTTCTGCCAACATTTGGGCCCGGTGCCACTGCACCTGCTGCACCATTCAAATAATGCCCCTAGTGCCTCCAAGATAACTACATTCGTGACTGCCTTTTTAATAGTAAAATATAGCAATATTTGGTGTTTAGTTGAGTTATGACACCTTTTGCCCCTGGTGCCACTGCACCTGGTGCACCATTTAAATCATTACCCTATTGCCTGTAAGGTAACCGAACTTGTGAATGCCTGTTTAGTATTCAAATATTGCAATATTTGGTGTTTTGAGGGATTCCTAGAGCTTTGGACCCCGGTGTCACTGCACCTGCTGCACAATTTAAACCATGACCCTAGGGCCTGCAAGGTAACTGCAATTGTGTCTGCCTGTACAGTAGTATAATACATAGACAGAGGAGTTCTGACAACTTTTGGAACCTGTGCCACTGTACCTGCTGCACCATTCAAATAATGACCCTGTTGCATGCAAGATAACTACACTTGTGACTGCCTGTTTATGAGTGAAATATAGCAATATTTGGTGTTTAGTAGAGTTATGACAACTTTTGACCCCTGTGCCTCTGCACCTGCTGCACCGTTTAAATCAAGCCCCTTTCATTCCTAAAGTAACTGCACTTGTGACTGCCTGTTTAGTAATCAAATATAGTAATATTTGATGTTCAGTGGAGTTATTACAACTTTTGGCCCTAGAGCCACTGCACCTACTGCACTGTTTAAATCAAGCCCCTTTTAACTGCAAGGTAACTGCAGTTCCGACAACTTTTGGGCCTGATGCAACTGCACCTGCTGCACTATTCAAATCATGACCTTAGTGCTTGAAAGATAACTGTAGTTGTGACTGCCTGTTTAGTTGTAAAATATAGAAATAATTGCAGGTTAGTGGGGTACGTGGAGATTTTGGTCCCGGTGCCTCTGCACCTGCTGCATTATTGACATCATGAGCGTAGCACATGCTGGATAACTGCCATTGGGACTGCCTGTTTAGTTGTAAAATATAGCAATATTAGGTGTTTGGAAGAGTTCTGACAACATTTGGGCATGGTCCCACTGCACCTGCTGCACCATTCAAATAATGACCCTGTTGCCTGCAAGATAACTTGCTCGAGAGTACTTTGGGAATCAAACGATAAACCTTGAAACCACTCAGTTGAAATCATAACACTCAATAATTTCAAGCAAAATTCCCAAAAACATATCATATCTTTAATAACATGGAATAGACATATGATTATATTAATAAAAATAGAAGCTTCACTTAACAGAAAGAGGTCTCAGAAATCAATTGAATGCATCTAGCAACAGTCCACTATCTGAATCAACAAAATGAAACAACGACAACAAGCCAGGTCATATCAACCTTGGCTACAAAAACCCAGTTCTGGAAAAATCAATAGTGTGTCGAAGCAATAATGAGGATACAATTTTACAAACAAACAATATGGTTACATTTAAATAAACAGACACAAGAAAGTTTTCATAAGAATGATGTCTGATGCCATTCCTCCACCATATTGAGTCCACCGGATATTGAGTCCAATTGTTTAATCCATTTTAGTTATTTTCTTGTGATCAGGCTGGAGATGTAGCCTCCTCTCTGCTCCTGGCATATTTGCTTGCCACCTGTCCTCAGAGGTGTGGCCCACTAGTTGGAAATGCTGCAGCAAAGGAGCTCTTGAGACATTGCACCTGAAACGGCTTCTATACTGAAGGATACGACTTTTCAACATCTGTGTGGCCTGACCAATATACACTAAATCACAAGCGCACCAAATCACATAGATAAAGTTACGTGATCTACCGTTAGTGAAGCACCTTAAAGTGGTTTCCACATTAAAGTGCCTAAAATGTTTGTGTTAATGCAGAAATTACAAACAAGACAGTGTCCAAATCTGTGAATCAAGGGTAGTACCGGTTGATTTGGGTAAAGTTGTTGTCTCTTTATGTTGACTGGAGCTCCTGTATTTATTTATATAATCAAATGTTTATGCCATATGGTTCAGGATATGACATATTTTTTAGAACTATTGCTAAAATGATTGAGTGATTCTATTTCAACCGACTGGTTTCCAGTGTTATTGTTTGGGGCCCAAAGTGCACTTCTAACCAATAGAACAACCACCTCTATGTACATTTCTTTTTAATTTTCTAAACAGGCTTTTTTTGCATGGTTACTTAGATTCATTTTTGGCCTGAACAGTTGTGCCCGAGCGTGCACGTTACATGATGCTCCCAATGGCTATTTGGCTAGCTCATGACTGCGCGCTGTAAGCACACTTTGATTCAGTCAGTGGGTTCTGGTTCCATGTAAGTTCTACCTGCTTCCACTTGACAACAGGATAGTTTCATTTTTCACCCACCAGAGATACTGATGGTTGTTCCCCTTTTTTCTGGTTTCAGACCGAATAGTTTGACACTGGATGGCTGACAATGTTCGTGGATCATATAATTCATTGGACATTCACCCCTTTATTCTTATGTGAGGATGCATAGCATTTCCATTCCTTTTCTTGGGTTTTCAGTGGCAGTATGGTCTTTTGGTTCTCTGAGTCCTCCCCAATATGCTGGGCACTTACTAGATATGTATTAGCTTCATCGTGTTCTTTTATCAGCTGGGTTGTAGTATTTTTGTTACACTATTGTTAGAAGGGTCACGTATCATTTTTGACACAGTCAAGGACAGACAATGTTGGTATTCCTGCCTAGCCACCAGTGGCGGCCAGCACAGGTAAGGGCGGTGAGGCAGTGGGGTGTGGTGGGGGTGGGGTGTGTGTGGGGTGAGTCGACAAAAACAGGATAGGTAAAATTAAATAAAAGAAATTAATAAAAAACCACTTGACCTTGCCCTCACCTCATCAGCGATGCAATGAGAGCAAGGTAAGTGGTTTTGTTGATTTGTTTATTTAATTTTACCTATTCCATCATCTGTTGACTTACCCCCACCCACTCATCACTGCCGCACCACTCTTACATTTGCTGGCCGCCACCGCTTGCCACTCAACAATACATTATAAGTGAGGGATTTCTTTTAATTTTACTCTATTTTTTCATACATAGGCACAAAGCACTTTTAGGCCCTTCCATTCTATAATATGATCAGGCTACACTCTGTCGGGTTTGGGTTACCTATGCATGCTCTTAGGTCATTTGTCCTAGATAAATTGACTTACCATTGGCTAATCAATAAATTATTTATTTTTCCATTGAAAAATGTACTTTTTATGTGATTTATACTCCTGAGTCCCCAAGAATTCTTTTGGTAAGTGCAACATATACATTAGGCCTCATTAGTTTCTCTGTGGTTACAGTCAGTCCTAATGAAGACGCCTCCCAAATATCTGATAGGGGTCGGAATGTTGACAGTTTAACATGTAGAATATCATTTATTCATATTCTCCTGAATTGTTCTCTAATTCTGAGACAAAACTGAAAGTAGCTTTGTGAATGTGTCTATATAGTTTCTGTTTTGTTTGTTCACAATCTTAGTGCACAAATAGTCACAGATGTCACTTTCATCAGGGCTGTCTCAAAAGAATAGTTTGGAAACACCCCAAAAGATGATCCTCCAGGAGAACATATTGGTTTTGCTTTTCTTCTTTTTTCCAAGACTCACTCTTTAATCCTGAAAATATGTAACATTAGATCAGGGAAAGGACTCCTGTGTGAGAAGAGGTACCATATAGGCTCTAACAAGTGATAGGTCAGTAAATATTTCAATTTTCTAATATGATCCCCTTTAACAATTCAGCAATCAACTTTTCCACTGAAGGTTTTGTCTTTTATACCCTACAAGACATAAATGTGACTTTTGGGATATTAGAAGGTTCTGATTATCAAAACGGAGAACCATTTCTATGCACTCTCTTTTGTGGGGCAGTTGTTTAGTGTTTTCTAGTCATTCAATTAGTTTCAACATTTTTGAGTCTCTATTCCACCTGGGCAACTCTATTAAAGAATTGTTCCAACTTATCATCCGGGTCTACCAATTGCACCTTTATTTCCCCAAGGAGTTATGTTTTTTAAGTTCTTGCACTTTGTTAGTCTTTTACACTTCTATAATGCTGTTCTTTAATAGTTTTAATTTAATTGAGATCTTGTGGTGCCTCTTTACTTTCCTGCTTTGGGACTCCACCTTCGCTAGGTTCCTTTCTGGGAGTAAAGACTTAAGAACACTGAGCTCTCAAACACAGCGTCTGAAGTATCACTGGTTTCAAACTCTGGTCTAATGAGGGGAGAATTCAACAGGTTAATGAATTTAAAAAAACATATTCTTGTGGGTAGGGGGACTGGAATCCATCTCTTGGATTTTATTTTGTCACAGGTTGGGTCTAGCCAGGTTCTTAAATGATGGAATATATACAATTATGATGGAGGAATTACTCACGAGTTGTACACCCTTATCATGTGTCATCCACTAACTAGGAAAATTGTAATGTTACTGATATGCTCCAAATCCATTAGTTTAGTCTCATCTCTCAATCTGCCTGGTGAGACTTACCTAAATGGTAATACAGTGAGACTCCCATGCCTCTTCTCCCCTGGCATTACCCTCCATAAATCCCCAAGAGGACTGGTTATTCTCTACAACTAATTCATCTCCATGTTCTTGTATTTGGTAGGGTATATTTGCTTTTGTCACAAGGGTGGTAGTCCCCTCTCCCTATGGAGAAGGTCACAATCTTTAAAATTGAGAGTCACAGCTTTGTTCAACTATGTCTTCAGTATGCTTCGATTGCAGTTCTCAAATGCATCGCTCCAATGCATACATAAGCTGATAAAGGGCAATGTGTGGAAAACAAGATAATGGTCATGCCTAAACATTTCAAAATAGGAAGAGGCACCAACCTCTGGTGGGCTCTGGCTCCCCCACATGTACGTGTCCTACACAGTGGATCATCTGCCACATTTAGCACACTTTTGTCCTACAGAATTAGAGACCCAGGATTGGTTTTTATATAGAGAGTCATTTGAAAGGTGACAACGTCTTCTTACTTGGATCCTAAGGATCCCATATTCAAAGAAACAGAGTGTCGCTGGGATTCTCACTGTGCCTTACCTGAGCTCCTAAACATCCCAGAGAGCAGGTCATTTTGGCTACCTAGAATAGACACTTACCTTGGGAACCATGGAAACAGATCATCACCTTTCGGCACTCACTCTCTGTCATGCATGTCCATAGTAAACATCAGAAAGGCATGAAGAAAGTTTACAATATATTTATTGAAACTATTGTAGTCTATTATGAAGCAGGTGTGCTGTGATCGCTAAGCAGATGCAACTAAGGGGGTGCTACAGGGCGCACAGCAAAATGGCTGCGCTGTAGTGCAGCTCCGCTAGACGGGGCCTTTCCCTCTAAATATCAATAGGCGACCTACACAAATCAGGTCTCGTAAATAAAGTAGACACAATTTGTATCACTACACCGGCTCAATCCACTCATTCACTGCAACAAGAAGTATTGGTAGCTGTGTGGTGGTCACGTAGCCCCTTGGGGTGACAGCGGCCTGCGACGCACCTGTTGGTGGACCACTGCCAGGGTCCTAGACCGGTGAGAAGGAAACAGGGCAGGTGAGAGGGCCGCACTGACCCAATACCTCATTTGGATCCTACCGCATTGCACTGGGGACTTCACTTGGTTGCAAAACCTGTTAAACCTGTAATTTATTGAGGACTCGCTGCTCTGGAAGTGTGGCGCTTTCTCTCCTGCACAGATCTACCACGAGGTGAGTCTAACCACTGGGAGCCGACACTGCATCGTATTTGAGGCAGCTTCACTATCGCTTACTTTGCCGGTGACACTGTCTGATATTGCGGTGCGCGTAGGGTCCCAGAGTGCGCAGAATTACTACGTTACTGGGTCGAGCACTCTTTTTGACTACACACGTTCAGTGAAGGAGCAGGACTAAAAATGGGAAAAACTGAACACAGCCAATCTCGCCTCACATTTGAGCCCCGCAAATTCGGTAAATCGCAGCAGCGGGCTACCTCTGATTCAGAAATGGACGCCCCTTCTGAAAGTTTATCGGCAATCGAAAAAACACTCCTAGATGTACAGACCAGCTTACAGTCCATCGATGGCAAGATATCAAGCTTAAATTTAAGAATGGATCACATGTCCACTAAGCTGGACAAACACGCTCTGCGCCTGGGCGAAGTGGAAACATGCATATCTGACGTTGAGGACAGCTTGCAACAAATGTCCAGAAAAACACTAGCCATGGAAAAAGTGCTGGCTGTAATGCAGGCCAAAAATGAGGAATTAGAAGCCAGATCAAGGGGAAACAATCTACGGATCACGGGCCTACTAGAGTCCACCACTACTGTCTGCCTTGAAACTTATATCGAAATCTTGCTGCAGATGATCTTTGGAGCTGAACATTTGTCACCAATGCTAATAGTAGAGCGAGAGCACCACCCATTAGCTGCCTGTCGTACTCTGGGTGCTCCTCCGTGCCCCATAATCGCGCGTCTGCTGAATTACAGAGACCGGGATACCATCCTCCGACTGGCCAGGGAGCAGGGGAACATCGTCCATGAAGGGAACGCCCTGACTTTTCTACCCGGATTTTACCGCAGTGGTGCAAGCAGTGAGAAAAGAATATCAACGTATGGAACGAATCCTCATGGTGGAAAATGTCTTTTATGCAATGCTGTACCCGGCGCGGCTCCGCATGAACTCGAACGGAAAATCGTAGATCTTGACAATGCGAAAATCCGTGATGGATTAGGCAAAGACTCTAAAGCGCAGAAACCTCCAACCTTGCGGACGACAACAACAATGGCTCTTTGCAAGAAGTTCCTGAGTGACAGACTGTTTTTGTCAGTATAGGTCTAAGACTTTAGCAGTGAAGCTTGGTTTTTCTACTACACGAACTGTGCACAAACATTACCTGTCCTACCCCATCAACTGCTTTCTGACCTGATGTCCTGAACTCTGGCTATGCAGATAAGATATTTGATACTACTTTCGTGAATGTATGCTGCTATGCGGGGGGAGTAATTTTATTGTCACAACTGTGCTCCATCCACCTCCCTTTCAACCTGGGAGGATACCTGGTTTTACAGTTCTTCTCAATTTACTTTCTTTGACATTCTTTTCATTCTTCTCTCCAAGCTCTCTTTCTCAGAACTCGACCTTCAGGTATTTCGTTCCCACTTTCTTCTGATTCTGTCCCAACTTGCTTTTCCCTTTCACCAGTTTCTTTATCCACCACTTGTTCTGGTTTCCCTACTTCTTTCCCTCCTCGGATCTCTGGCACGCAATCTTCCTGCTGACTACTTGTCCCTTCACCTAGCTGGATGTTGCAGTTCCCTACACCTCCTCGGGGCTCTTCCGCAATCTGTCCCTCTCTCTCTCTGTAACTGTCCCTTCTTCATTTAAATCTATTATTTCAGGTGGAATTTTTCTCAAATTTCCATCTGGGATTTGTTCTTTTTGACTTTCTTTTACTGCTTCTTCTTTGTCTTTTCCTTCCTTCTTTTTAGGTCCTTTACTGGGACCTTTCTTTCTCTACTCGTCTTCAGAATCTGAGCTGTCAGAAATCTGCAATCTTCTTCTCAGAGAGACACTTCTGGGGACCAGAATCTGCTTTGGTTCGTTTTCCCCCCTTTCAGGATCTTCACGTGTTTTTGGTTCTTCGTGAGCTGATTCAATACTTGACTCTGATTTGTCATAGTACTCTTTCTCCTTGCAATCCACCGGATTTGGTATTCTCAAGGTATGGCTGGCATGGATCCAGTTTTTCAGTCCAGCACACTTCACAGCTGTCGTCGTGGTCAGAATGACTTGTCTTGGCTTTCCCCACCTGGGAACCAAACAGTTTCTTATTCTGTGGACCTTTTTCCTCACCCAATCTCCTGGGCTTAGATCATGGGCTTGCTTCTTTTCAAGGGTGGTGGCATCCGCTCCAACCTGATGAAACACAGAATGAACTGCCTCAGCCAGGCCTTTACAGTACTCCAACACCATGTCATCAGAAATCGTCATCAGTTTGTTGACTGGTATGTAAGCATGCCTCATTGCACGTCCCATGATTATTTCATGAGGACTTAGCCCTGTAGTTCCATCTGGGGTTGCACGTATGGTCATCAAAACTAGAGGCAAGACATCAGGCCATATCATTCCTGTGGCTAAACACATTTTCCCAATTCTGTTCTTGATTGTACCATTCATTTGCTCAACCACACCAGAAGCCTCTGGTCGATAGGCACAGTGCAGTTTCTGTTGTACCTTTAATGCTTCACTGACCAATTTCACAATCTCATTATAAAAATGCCCTCCTCTGTCTGATTCAAGGGTCACTGGGAACCCGAACCTGGGGATGAATTCCCTCAAAAGCAGCTTTGCTACTGTCAATCCATCATTTCTCCTCGTCGGGTATGCTTCTACCCACCTGGAGAATAGGCAGACTATGACCAGAACGTATCTCAATCTGTTACATGTTGGCATCTCAATGAAATCTATTTGCATTCTGGTAAAAGGCCCTCCTTCTCGGCCTATAGTTCCTAGGCTCACCACTGTCTTTCTCCCAGGATTCTACTGCTGACAAATTAAACATCTCTGACATAGGCTCTCTGATATGATTTTGAATTTTGGGTTGTACCAGGTCTGCTTAAATGACCTGATCATAGCATCTCTCCCTATGTGTCCCTGGCCATGATACATCCGTGCCATGGTAGACAACATGCTATCAGGCATGACTGGTCTTCCATCTCGATAGACCCATACATGATCCTTTTCCCTTGGTGCACATCCTGCTTTTACCCACTGCCTTGTTTCCTCATCTCGTGCCTCCTCCTGCAATTGCCTCACTTCTTCCCATGTCCTTACAACGTTAGTAAACATTAAGGAATAGGAAGTCATTTCTTTCTCCTTTGCCCGATTGACTGAATAATGATTTCTGGCACAGTACTGTGCCATGTCATTGGCATAACGATTGCCAACAGTAACATAATCCTCCCCTTGGTTATGGGCAGCACATTTCACCACAGCCAATTGTTTAGGCAGCTGTATCGCCTCAATCAACTTTCCAACCTCTTCAGCATTCTTTATAGGAGTTCCACTTGAGGTCAGGAAACCTCTTTGCAGCCACAACTGGCCAAAATCATGGACAACTCCGAAGCCATACTGGCTGTCAGTTATCACAGTCACTCTCACACCTTTCCCAATTTTGCATGCTCGAGTCAGAGCCACTAACTCTGCTACTTGGGCAGATTTCACTCCTTTCAAATAGGATGCTTCTATCACTGTGGAAACCGTACACACTGCATATGCTGCACTCAACACTCCTTCTTCTGTTCTCAAACATGACCCATCAACAAACATTACATAACCATTTTCTGCCAAAGGTACATCTTTTATGTCTGGTTGTGGTTTCGTACAATACTCAAGCACAATCAAACAATCATGATCTGCTTCATCTCTCACTTCCACATTCTCACCATCAGGTAACAACTTTGCTGGATTCACATTCACACATCTTGCAAGGCTCACATTTGTTGCACCTAATATGACTTTATCATACTTAGTCAGCCGACTATATGTCATATACTGAGTACGACTCCTTGTTAAAAGAATCACCACATCTTGAGGTACAAACACTTTCAAAGGATATCCCATCACGATTCCTTCACTCTGTTCCAAACTTCGGCATGTTGCAGCCACTGCTTTCAGACATCCAGGTAAGCCTACAGCTACTGGGTCAAGCATCGATGAGTAATATGCAGTCGGTCTCCTCAATCTTCCATGCTTCTGGATTAACACAGAAAGTGTGCATCCATTCCTCTCACTGCAATATAACTGAAATTATTTTTCATAATCAGGCATACCCAATGCTGGGGCTTCACACAACCCATCTTTCAATCGTTTGAATGCTGCCAATTCTTCCTTGTTCAATTCAAGGGGATCTTTTACATCACTCCTTGTTAGCCGAACCAGAGGTTTTGCAATCAGCGAAAAGTTGCTGATCCACTGGCGGCAGTACCCTACCATTCCCAGAAACATTCTCACTTCTCTTTGAGTCATGGGAGCTCTCATTCCTTTTATGATTCTGATTTTGTCTATTGTTATTTTCCTCAGTCCTTTTTCAATGTTATGTCCCAAATACTGTACTTCCTTCTTACAATACTGCAGTTTGGCTGGGGACACTTTTAGTCCTCCATCTGCCAGGTGATTTTGTAAGACTATAGTGTCTACTTCACAATATTCACGAGTTTTCGACGCCACAAGGAGGTCGTCGATGTACTGCACTAGTACTGAACTCTCGGGCATTTGCAGACTCTCCAATGACATTTTCAACAATTGATTAAATATTGAGGGGCTTTCTGTATACCCCTGTGGGATTCGGCACCATGCCAAAATACGGTCTCCAAACCGAAATGCAAAAATTTGCTGACTGTCGTGATGCAATGGAATGGAAAAGAACGCATGGCACAAATCAATTACTGTGTACCATTCTGCATCATGGGGAATCTGATACAAAATCACTGATGGATTTGGCACAATGGGACAGCATGGTACAACGATTTTGTTTACCTTTCCCAGGTCTTGCACTATTCTGAATTTCCCATTTGGCTTTTTCAGGCCCATTATGGGTGAATTACATGGACTGCTCAATATTTCTCTCAGAATTCCTTGCTTGATCATCTTCTCAATTATTGGAGTTACTTCTTCAATTATTTCAGGTGTCAATCTATACTGAGGAATGTTTGGATAACTAACTCCATCTTTGACAGTAATTTTTATATCCTTCTCAGTGAAATCAACTTGATAGGATTTTTGCAATGCCTTTAGTCTGTCAAAATCTATACCCATTTCATTCGCAATTTCCTCTAATCTTTCATGCAGGTTTTTCGCTCTCCAGGTTGTACTCTTACAAAGAAACAACAATTCCTCATCCTGGTAGTTTTTCAATTTCTCAGTAGGGATGGTTCCTACTAGTAATTCTTCCAATACCATTCGTAATTTTGCCACATCTATTGACTGGGATTCTTGATCCTTTTTCTGTAACTCTCTGATCCATTCGTTCAACTCATCTACGGAAGGTCCCACTGGATTGTTTACATTATTTTGTTCTGGGGCCTTTTGTGGTTCTAATAATGTTTCCATTGTCATTCTGCTCTTTTCAGCATAAATCTGATTTACAAATGGATTATTTGAAACATTTGGTTCAAACATATTCATTGTCGGTCCCCACGGATTGTCAATTTGACTCCGTTCAGTATTTTCAATTGTATTTGGGCTTCTGTATGGCACTGTCAAACAATGTTCAGTATCTTTTTGTTTCTCAAATATGGGCATTACTTGACCTATCGTTACTGGAACTGTTACAGCTTCTAGATTCTTGGTCAATTCTCTTATTTTCTCAGTTAATTCTAGGGTAGTTTTGGCCAGTTCTACTGAATTCTCATCATTTGCCCTACTTCCTGTCTGTTTTTCTACCTCTCTTGCATAGTTACTTTTCCCTAGTTCTGGTGACATGGTCTCTGTTTTAATTATTCGTAATGTTTCTCTCATTGGGGCACTTGGTGTCAATGCCTCTGGTTCTGGTCGATACGGTGGTGGGTTTTTGTAAAACACTTCATCAAGAACATCATCTTCTGATTCATTCACTTCATACCCACTCGAATCCGTATTCCGCCTTTTCTCAGTGCATTTTCTCCCTTCATTCTCTCCTATCATTCTCACGGGATACATACCATCAGTCATACTTGAATTCCGCCACCTTTTCATCCTGTCTTCATGTGTCTCATGTCCGTATGATCTACCAAACATGTATCGATAACCCCTACCACTTCTCTGTTTTTCTCGTTCATGCATTTCGTCTTCCCATTCCGTCAATGCCTCAAACTGCGTCGGTCTAGGTCTTGGTTCTCAGTTCATCATTTTGTCTCGGAGGTTTCTCAAGACAGCCAAATTAAAGGAACCATGTTCTGGAAACGCCAGGACTCCATCGTCCTTGGTGTATTTTACCCAATTATCTAACCAAATACAAGTATGATACCCATATTTTGCAATCATTGTAGATGCGGGGGTTTTTGGTGGAGGAAGTAACTGTCCTTCCCTAGTCTCAACTACTTTATCTTTCTTGAACCACCTTTTAATTTTTCCAAACCACGATTTCTTCTTTTCTGGTGGTTGGTAATACATTTTCTCGTTTTCCGTATACCGTTTAGTCCTCTTACAATGGTACCGCAATTCTGCCCACTCACAGCGCGACTCTTACTAATGCACCAATCAGGAGTGTCTATGTCACTATCACAATCCTCCAGTCTCAGCGCGACTCACACTAACGCACCAATCAGGGAGCGTTTACGTCACTCTATATTCTTCCACTCCTAGCGCGGCTTTACACTAACGCACCAATCCGGAGCGTTTTACACCTTCAATCTACTGTCCAATCCCAGCACGGTCTTTCTGATGTCAGCAGCCGCTGCGGCAGCTCGCTCTGCTCTGCTCCCGTCTACCCCTCCTTTACAAGACCGCTCCGTGAACTCTTACTGTAACTTTTTACGATTCGATTAGTAACAACACAAAAACATCTCCATTGTCTGCTTCGCTAACCAAAGAACAGCAAAAGACCTTTCTCACAAGAATTCCGTCTGTCCCGAGAGCAGCGCTTACCTCTGCCCTACTACGGAATCGTTACTTCCATTGATAAAGTAGCACATCCCTCTATTTCACCCTTCTAGCAAGCATTCGCTAATTGTTTCTCTGGTATTTTAGAAATAACCTAGAGTTTTCGCAATCAACCCGAATGCCTTTTCATTCACACTCGTTCATACAAGAAAATGTAGTACATACGCACAGAATCCTGTCTTTCCCGAGAACAGCGAATAGTCTGTCCTACTACAGAATTATAACACTCGTTAACAAAGCAGCGCTTCCCTCTACTTTGTCCTTCTAACAAGCTCAGAGAACACCTGCTACCTTTTCAGTGATAAGCGTTATCGGTATGCCAATTGGTTTCCTGGTACTTAAAGACCAAAATTTCACAGGTAACCTTTGCTATCATACACACTTCTCTCATACAGAAAATGTCTCTATTGGCAACACACGACGATGTCATCGAATTGAACCCAGACAATGCGCCGTGCAACTTCACTTGTCACATGTTTCCCCTGTGTACCTACAGGGGTACAACAATCCCGTCTTTCCCGAGAGCAGCATCTGCCTCTGCTCTACTACGGAACTGTTAAACTTCCAACTTCCTACATCCCAGAAGCCGTGCAAACAACATATAACTCGACGCGACTCAACATAGAGTGTTAGTACATAAATCAATACCAATCAACAATCAATAAGCTATTTACAAGCAATCGTCGCTAAACCCAAAACAATAGCTAACCATCATTCTGCTACCAAGAAAACTGCTCCAGCGCTGAATACCACAAATCCCCTCACTACTGACCAGACCACAGATCTTCTTCTTCTACAACCACATTTCATTCACTCATTCACTGATGGGGCCCATAACACCAATCATTCATTCTACTTTCAGATCAATGGTCCTCGAGAGAGGGGAGTCCTCTCTTTATTCCATGCGCTGGAAATGGGAGGAAGATCGCACCAATCACCTGATGAGAACAACAAGTTTACCTATACCTCCCTACCTCACCAGGGTCTCAATACATTATAACCTAGCAGTTCCTCCCATACTATTGGCCATGGATCAGCCAGTTGCTGGGAATAGCAACACTTAATTCTTCTAAACAATATACATTGAAATACTTCAAATAATACCCCGACACAGTTCTTTAAATGAAATAGTATGTTTATCTAATCAAAGCATAAGGAAATCATATAGCATTCAATATTTTGGTTCGCATATTTACCTAATCTGGCTAAATGGCGTCCTCTATGTCAAATTCAGATCTTTCGTCTCTATGCCCATAAATCAAAGAATCAGTTTGTAAGTTAATTGGGCATCTGATCAGTCCATCAGAGTCTCTGGTAAGCAGCTGTCCAGCAGTGTCACCGTCCTCTCCGTCAGTATAACGTCGGGCAATCTGGTAAAGTGAAGGTGTGCTCGCAATGGAAGCTTCCTAACCCTACTCTCTCTAGTCTACTTTTATAGTGAAATTTTGACAACAAATGTTTCAATACATGTTTTAGAATAAATTTGATTGGTTAAACCAGGATCATTCTTCCTGATTCCCAAGCATTAGATGTTGCATTAGATGCAGCTCTCAATTTATTAATAAAAGTAGCAACAGTTTCTAGTCCATTCAGGGCATGTTGATTCCCATGCGGGGTTGTGTCCTTAGTGTCATCAATTATAACAGTTCATAGTTTAAGAAAGTCCTTTGTTTGAGGCTTGGCACTCCTCCCAGGATGTCCTTCACGAGTACAGTCTGCCTGGGGTCAGGACGTGGTTATTGTTGCTCATCTTTCACCGCAGGCGCACTTCGCTCAGTGACTTCTGTGTCTTGTCGGTGCGTCAAAATATGGATGGCAGCCATTTTCTGGCCACTCCTTGAAAGGTCAACTTAAACAAAGAGACATAAAACGTAATTAATACTTTGAAATGACTATTAAAATGTTATTCCCTCACTAAACCCTCTATGTGTGTGTATTTATCTAGCAAAAGCAACACGCATTGCGGTTTATACTCACAATTTAAAGCACGATTCACAAATCACATCACAAAAGCAACATATAACATGCAAATTCTAAATATCTGCCATTAGTATGCGTACAAAATTAGTTTACATATCAATCAGGCCATGCAAATGCGATTCCCACGTGTATTTTCTAATTAGTAATATTGATTAATTAAACACACAGCAAACCATTAATACTATTAATATTAATCAATTATTCATGTTAACTAAAAATGATAAATTGGAGGAGGTATACAATTCTTAAGGAAAACCTCGCTCCAGCAATAGCGCAGCTGAATGTGGAGGGGAAAAAGTTTGAGACCGAGAGGGTCTTAGCTCAGAAACAGATGGCGGAGGCTGAGAGGGCCTTTGCCAGAGAGAAACTAGCTCTGGAGGGTAAGTTGTCCCCTGAGCGCAGTTGTAGTTGTCTGGATTCCCCAGGGAGGGTAGAGTCCAGTGGTGGCAGCGATATAGAGTCCAGTGCAGGACGTCCCATTTCCAGTTCCCAAAGTATGGTACCTTGTTTCCGAGAGGAGGAGTACAGGTTGAAGTTTAGGGGCAGTAAGAAACTGTCTCACCAGACTAGGGATGATTTTCCAGAAGAATGTGAGGAGGCACTGACTAATTGGGTGACGGGTAACACGGAACCTGAATATCACGAACTGTTTGATCTGGTTCTCAAAGAGCACCTGTTGGGGTGTGGGTTTTCTGATCTATGGCCATTGATGGTAGAAGCGGACAGCTGGGAAAGGGCCCGAGGTTCTGATGAGGCATGGGAGAGTACTTCCAACAGTAGTGGCTCAGGTATCTTCCCGTCCAGTATTGGGGAAGAGGCTCAGAGTAGCCCAGCTACGTCCCAGAGAAGTGAGGGGGGTGTAGGGGTTCATGACCTATCTCAGTGGAGTAGGAGTGAGTGTGTGACTTCGAGTCCCCAGATGCCCGAAACCCAGCCTCAGAGCCTGGATGGTTTCTTCAGGGAACACCAGGTTGGGGGCCTAGGCTGTCCTGTTAGCCCATTTGAGGAGGATTACCTAGTGTATGGAGAACCTGGAGCATCTGTAAGTAGAACTCCAGTGGTTCTGGCGACTGGCAGTACCGCTCCAGTAGGGAGGGTACAGAAGTCCAGCGAGAGGGGTGGCATGGGGCTGTGTTCCCCAGTGGAGGAGCCAGTGGGTCAGGGACCAGCCAGGAGGGCTGAGTCTCCTAGAGGTGACCATGGTGACAACACGTCTGTCCTGGGGGATCTTCACGCACTATCAGGTGGACAGGGGACGGGAGATCTGTGCCAGGCAGACTGTCACGCAACATGTGAGGCATATGTTACCCTCGGGGGGATGGTGTGTAAGTACCCAGAAGTCCTGGAGTGCCAGGCAAGTACTCCGCCAAATGGGTTAAACCCATGGTTGGGAAGCCAGGTTCAGGATCAGCCTGACCTGGAAGGAAGGACGACTGTAAGCAGCGTCCTGACCGATGTAGCTGCTAGGGGCACCACTCCAGTTGGGAGGGTGCCGGACTCTGGAAGGGGGTGCAGAGGGAGGGAGTCCTCGCCTCTAAACCCTAGGTTGGGAGACCAGTTCTCAGGAAGAGGTCCTGAGCTGGTGGGTGAATTGTGTTACGAGGTCACCTCTCAGAGGAAGAGAGGGCGGAACCCTAGAAGAAGAGGTAGGGGGAGGAGAGCCTCGCCTGTGACTGTTAGTCAGCTTGAGGGTACAGACCCTGGGCTGGAGGATCAGTGGCAGTTTAGAGTAGAGAATGATTGCTATGTGCCAGGGGTTACTACCCCCCACTCTGTGGTTAGGCAAGGACCAGTGGCACCTGGATGGCCTAGGGCCTGGTCCTGGCCGCGGACAGCTGAGGAGTACCAGTGGGGTAGCCCAGTTGGTCCGCACAGCTTTTTCAGAGGGAACCACATGGGTTCAGAGTGGCGTAAAACCGGAGAGTGTCCCTGCCGTTGCGGGCCTGCGTCCATGTTTTATCGCCCCAAGCAGGGAAGACCATCACGGTGGTGATTGGTCTACCCTGCGTTTTGGCTGGAAGGGGGTTGCGTTGGACTTGGCGCTTCTGGCAGGTTCACCCCTAAACCTTTTTAAGATTATCTTAGCTTTTTCCCTATGTCATGTAAGTGGTTTTAGGCCTCTAGGCGCTTTTACACTGTGTCCCAGTGGAAAGTGCGGGTGCGCTGTTACATTTAGTGAGACTGACCTGCCCGCCCATAGGAATGCATGGGGAATGTATGTATCCATGGGAGTTCCTGATGCGTGGGGAGTGCAGGGTCGAGTTTGGTATGTGCAAACTCGTGAGAGTGAATGCTGCGCGATGATGTGTGCAGCGTTACTGTGTCTAGTATAGAAGTGTCACTTCTAGACGCTGGCATAAATGTGAAATGACTGTCTGACGTGTGATTGGCTGGGGTGCCTGGCTCCAGGAGTCAGGGTGGGTCTGCCCCAGTGGTGAGTGGAGAGATCTGCATGTTGATGAGTGGGAGGAGTACACCTGGGACCTGAATAGGGCTGGGCTTTCCCCACACAATGCTGGCTCCGCCCCCTGTGGTGCGACTGATGACCCTGGCCTGTTCTGTGAATAGGGAGAGGGGCTGAGCAAAACAAAGTGCTCAGGAACCAGTTGCATCTGGTTCGCCCCTTCCCTGAACCTAGAGACAAAGGAAACCTGTGTTTAAAAGGGGCTGTGACGGGAACCTACCCCGCCTCCGTCGGTAAAGGAAGCCCCGTGTCTGCCCAAAAGCCGCCCGGGTGAAGAGAGGTCCGCGCCGCAGAGAGAAGACACCCGAGCGAGGAGATGCCGCCTCCCAAACCGACGGTGAGTGCGGGCGTCCCCGCGGGTCCCTCCTCCGCTTCGCACAGCGCTTCCCCTGCTGCACTGCCCGCAGCGGCAGCTCCAACATTTGGGGCACATTTCTCTGTGGAAGCTCAAGAGTCCCCCGAGCGGGACTCCAATGTCGCGCCCATTGTCCTTGAGGGCTCGCGAGTCCCCCGAGCGGGACTCCAACGGAGGGGACATTATTAATCAAGAGCGCCAGTGCGCTCCATCGTGTGGCATAGTTCATTCCCAGAGCCTAGGTGGCTCCAGCGTGTTTTAGACCTTGCATGCTCCAACGTTTGGGGGCATAGTTCATTCCCAGAGCCTAGGTGGCCCCCTACCCGCTGCATATTTGATTTAAAGGCACAGTGGTGCCCAGGCTCCTTTTCCCAGCTGCCCAGCACTTAGTGGGCAGCTGCAACGTTTAGGTTGTGCCCCGGTGCCCTGTTGCTTATGCTGCGTTGGCAGCCCAGCCCTGACTCTGTGGACAAAGGGCGTTTGAGCCCCTGAGAGGCCAAGTTGGCCTGGGGACAGTTTTCTATGTTGTGCCCTCACCTAGGGTACATGATTATTCCTACATGTGTACTTTTGCGCCATGTGTATTGCCTTGATGCTATTTTTTTATTTCTAAATGTGCCTATGTGTAGGAGAGGGTTTTTCCTAGTATAAGTTATGCTAGTGTGTTCGTGGTGCCCTGCGTGATATATGCCTAAGGTGTCTAGGATTGCGTAGGGTGTACTTACCTGTTACCAGTGGTTACTGGTTGTGCGCTACATTTATTATTTGTTCTACATTTACAATTTGGTGATTTGTGATGATTCTGACGGTGGTCCATGTGGCCCTGTCTTTTGTAAATAGTCCCCTGTAAATTCCGCCCAGTGCCAGTTGGCACAGTGTAATTTGTGTGAATATTATCTAATGTGTTTGGTATAATACAAAGGCTAGTTTTATATATAACCTTGTGTGGAGTTTCTTTTGTGGTGGGCCTTGGGTGTTGTTGCTGGGTGCGCTCGCAAACCCTTTACACATTGCCTCCAGGATAAGCCTGACTGCTCGTGCCAAGCTACCAAGGGGGTGAGCAGGGGTTATCTTCGGCGTGTAACTCCCCAGCCCTGACTAGAGTGGTGGTTTTCTGCCTGGCTTTGGCGCAAGCCCTAGCCAACCAGAAATCCCATTTCTAACAGTGTCACATTAATAAAAAGTACACATAAAAAACGGTGACTTGCATCAGAAGCTCTGTAGTTCTCTTTAAATATCTGCTTGTTGTAGTCAAGTCGTTTTGGAGTCTTAAATGTTCAAATGGTTTTATTTCTTCAGTTGTAAAAACTATTGTATGAATTCTGTTAATTTTAAATCTAGATAGGAAGTGGCTTCAAAGTAATTTTCCACTGAAGCGATTCTCCAGCATGAAAAATGATTTTGTTTCTACATGTTTATGGGTAGAAGCAACGCCCTTTTCATGACTAACCAAACAAATTTGACAGGGTCCTTGAGGTCAAAGGTTAGGGGCACCATGCACAAGACACACAATTGATGGACGGAATGCTGAGCAAATCAAAACATTCACCCCCAGTCAAAAGATCTGGGTGAAATCCATCATTCTTTTGCTCACCATGCCACCCCAGTTTAAACCTGCCATATGCAAATCAGCCTTGACCCTTGGCACGGCTCCTCCCATGTTATTGGTTGAAGATTCATGATTCAAAATGGTGGTATTTCATCTGCTTGTCCTTTCAAGTTGACAGTGAGGAAATCTTTCGGGAAGACTGAAGGGGGGGAGGTAGATGAAGACAGGTGGGAAAGGTAGATTTATATTTTATATTGTGGAGGTTCTCAAAATGTACACCCATTTCTTCCCATTTTCTCCCTCCTACCCCCAACGCCCTGCTGTCAGTCTTATTAATGCAGAATAAAGGTCAGCATGTGGGGCTCAGAAAAAGCTAAACATTCAGAATGAATACATCTTCCTTAACCATTTCTCCACAAGTATATCTATGAAACCTCAGAGAACTCTTGAACTCTTGCTCTGATTTACTTCGCGGGGCATCTAGATTGGCAATGGGGACCCAGCAGTGGAAAGCAGCTCCTTCCTCATTTAGATACAGGCAGGGGCGTAACACAGGCCCCGCAGCCCCTGCGGTGCGGGGGGGGGGGGTCAAGCTCCAGGGGGCCCCCGCAGCACAGCACTCGGACTGCAGAGCTCCTGATTGAGCCCTGAGGGGGCCCCTGCACGTCCCTTGCAGGGAGGCCCCCTCGAGTGGATACAGGGACTCAAAGGGTGTAGTCTGGGATGATCCGCTTGCCATAGGAGTGGCCAAATCATGAATTCCACTGGCATCAACTAACAGACAAATGATCTACTCATTTTAGCAGAGTTTGAAGTTGTTTAGAAAATCTTTCAAAGTCTCCAGGGGAACAAGATGCAAATGTATATTATTTTTCACACCTCTGAGAATGAAGACTGTCTTTAACTCTTACTCCCAGGGCATAAGCTGCCAAGAAAGGGCTTTACTGCTCTGGGTGTCAATTGTAGTAGTGGGTCCAACTCTGGAGGCCACCTCTGAGGCATGGTTTCAGTTTTTGGGGCCCCACCTGGGGTGCATGGGACACTTTTGCGATTGCATCGAGAATTCGGCCCAGTTCTGGAGGCCAGAGCAATTAATAAATATTTCTCTACGAAAGTTCCCAATCCCCTTTTCTTGTGTCTCTCCTAGTGCATTTCCTCCTATTCCCGCCTTGCATTTCTAATTGCAGTTTACTTTGCAGAAAAACACACTAGCCCACCGCCTCCCGATCACATGCTCCTCAGAGATTCCTCATTTTCCACTCGCTACTAAAACAAAATCCAATGTATCTCTGGGTTCCTCTTCCTGGCAACTCGTGTAAACGGCGTGATGTAGTTCTCAGAGGCCTCAAGCAGCTTGCATCTCCATTTACCGGACAGGAACATCTTCTTGGTGAACCATATATGGGTAGTTGAGACTTTGTCTCCCAAAAGAAGAAAAGAGGAGGAAACACAGGTGTGCAGCAAAAAGAACTGCTACTATTGTTGTGGACTAATCTAAAGAGGGACTTAAAGATAAAACATTTCTACAAAAAACATGGATTTCAGCAAGAAATATGCTCAAAGAATAAACGCAGAATATATGTGTGCCTCTCTTCCAACATTTAAGAGGAAAATACACCCTTTTTAGGTCTCGCCTGAGACAGCGCTTTAGCGCTGCACTCGCGAGAGCTTTTGTAAATGGGGGATCTGGAAGTGCAAACAAGTGCTTTCAGGCCTCCAAATACAGTGCATGTGCGCCGGGCGCGCGCACCATTTGGCAGCCTGCACACCATTTGCTTTCACTTTCGCAGCCGCACAGCCGCTTTGATGTTTGATCGCGATCACTTTCACTTTTGCCACCGCACGGCCGCTTGTTCTGTTTCCTTGTTTGTAACAGCTCTTCGCTCATTCAGCGCGGCACCTCAATTCAACTTATTGTTCTTCTTTGATAGAACAGTTTGCACATCCTTTGTTATGCACAGTTGAAAATGAGACTTTTTCGTTTGCATCCTCCTGGTCCTTCATTGGGGTTTGCGCGAGGGAAAAGAATGCGGTGAAAACTCAGTGCAGTTGAGTGGGTTAAAACTATTAAATTACTCGCCCCTTAAAATAAATTGCATTTTGGATGTTCAGCACGCAAAGAAAGATCACAATTTCCCACTGTGCCATTTTAGTATTATTATTCAGCCAAACCCATGCTACTCGTGCGTTGACCTCTTTAAGCTGAAAGGCTGACATGGTCCTTTTGGGATGTGTAACCTTACCTACAGTCACTGTATATAGTGGGCGCAGACACAACAATTTCGTACTGCCTTCAAAGCATTTTGAGAGCGCGTTTAGTGAGAATGAATGCTTTCTAGGCTGTCAATGGAGACACAAATAGAGGCTGTTAAAGTAAAAGAGATTTTTGGGAAGAATATGGAGAACGGTTCCCTCTAAAAAAGCAACGTGTTGGCAGCGATTCACGACGTTGCTGGGACAGGCGATGCCTCCCCAAGATGGGCTGGAAACTGCGGTTTGCTGCTGCCTGCGATGCTTACCAGCCCCCTGCAGGTGAACAGCATCTCCTGCAAGTGTCGCAGCAAAAGAATCCCCCCTTGGCATCGTGGCCCACGCTTCTCCGAGGACTGTTTGAGCTGTGCTCTGGAGAAAATAAATCTGGATGTGTTCCATGTTCTTCTGTCTGATAACGGAAAATGTTTTAATTCATATTGATGACACTTTCCTTTTTTTCGAGAGAATTTACTTCTGACAGTTTTGAAAAAGCCACAACGTGCGTTTCTACATTAGGGTAATGAATTCAAAATTCAAATATCCTTCATTTTCTAATACCTTGAAATAAATAGGTGAACATCCTTACTGGTTTCGTATATGACTGCCGCAAATGTGTGACCCTCCACAACTATCCATTTATGTATTTTCTTAAAGTATAAGTAATTACAATTAAAAACAGTTGAGGTCTATCGGCATTGCCAATGCTGGTTGCTTACATTATTTTCTCTTCCATTATTACTGCAGGCAGATCGGTCCCTGGCCAGCACTGTGGTGTCTATAAATCACTTAAAGTCATATCACGGACTACCCAAACGCCATGCGATGCCATACGTGGGACTGATTGTGCGCTAGAGCAGTGCCAAAGAATAACTCAGTATTCAGAGAAATATCTGAGATCTTCACTTTACATACAACGACGAAGTGCACAATTTGAAGATCTTACATATTTATCTGAATACTTAGCGCACAATCAGTCTCTCCAACAGCATCGCAGCACCTTTGGATAGTCCGTGCTATGACCTTTCAAGTGATTCCGTGGCTGCCTGAGCAATCAGCGAGTAAACAGTCTTGTCACTTCTGCTGCTCACCGTTGTTAACCGCCGGCACTCCACCGGGAGGTAAACAGTTCCCCCCACTCTTTGACCTATTCACTAGTGCAGGAAGGTGACAAATTAAGGCTGCCCTGTAAAAACCCTGTGTTCCTACCTTCAACTCTTCACTGACAGCTCTGAGAGCGAGAACAGAAACACATGCAGGGAGTGATCTTCCTGCAGTAATAGTGAAAGTGAAAATAATTTATAATGGGCATGCTTCCAGGGATTCAATTGTTGGGACTGAGAAACCCATCCCCAAAAATAATTCTGCCCCCACCCCCTTAAGAAGAACTAAATACTGCAACTCCCAGAGTGCAGGCGGTGCCAGCTACAGTTCAAAAGTTCAAATAAGATCACAGTTTTGGTTCTCCTCTGTACTAAAGTGCAGGACGTTCTTTGCCACCCTGTAGCTGTGGAGAGCTTACTTGGCAACAGCACCAGCAGTCACCCCGCGCCTTTACAAATCACATCGGGCTGCTTTTTAGGTCTCGACCTTGCTATCGCGTAAGCGATAGCAAAGCGAGACTATAGAAAGCGGGTTTGAAAAGTGCTCCCAAAAAGCGGATTGCATGGCTGGCACGCGCACAATCACGCGCATCGTGCCGCCATGCAATCTGCCTTTTGGGAGCACTTCAAAGGGTCCGCTCGCTCCCCCGCCCCCAAGCTCCGCCGAGCTTGTTTTTCTCCAGGGCTTAACAGCCCCAGTCAGATCCCGGCACATGGGCTCATAAATCTTGTTTTGGTTGTTTTGCGCTCCGCCGGGCTTGTTGATATTACTTCTTACATACGCTTCGCACCAGACTTCTGAGGATTCTAAGTGGTGCAAACAAACGATGCTAATGTTACTCGAGGTTGGCACTGCTCGATGTAACGGCACGCATCTCACCCACCTCGAAAAGATGAAAGGCTGAGTCAAACTTGCACGGATCTGAACTCACAGCCTGAAAATCAGTGCATGTGTAATTAGCAACCGTACACATACGCTAACATGCCACAAAATGTGCATTCTTTGTTCTGTAAAACCTACATTATTATTTTTATTTTGGCCCAATAAATGTTTGCATTGTCAAAAACCCCGAATGGGATTTGTAATAAATTGAGAGGTAAAATAATGGGATAATTATAATAAACATTATTCCGGATGGGCCACAAAGGCTATGTAACAACTGTAACACTTATTGCAAGGCAGCGAGATGAATTGCTGCCTGCTCTAGACGCACACCGCCGGGTGACATTTCAGGAGAGAGCCATTTCAATTCGTGATCTATAATTCATGATTCCAGATTTAGACAACAATGTGTACTGCCATCTCTCTCCTTGGTAATTACTGTAGTCAGCCCTCGGCGCAGTATGTACATATTTTTCATTTTTTATTGCACCGTATGCTAAAAGGCATACCCAGCCTGCAGATGTTGCCAGCAGCAAGCGATGGCGCAATCACACAATAATAGTGAAACAGGGCACATTTCGAGCTGACTTATGGACGGCCACGGGCCCTGCCACTGAACCAACACGTTCATGCCGACCTGAGATACTTAATGCAGCGGACGGGGGCTCTGCATGCCGGGCACGTCCACACAAACTGTCCTGGGCGGCTGCTCGTTACACTAATTGTGAGGCCGGTCCAGAGAGACGACGCAGCATTTATCGATAGGTGACTAATCACGGCGCCTGTCAGTCATGTACATGAGCCCGCCCCCTTGATGCTTTGAAGATGATGATAGACGACATACAGGGCCTGTGTCTGATGACTGAAAGGGAACAGTTCCAGAAGAGTGGGCGTGTCACAGGCTGTCAATTACTGTTTGTTAGCCTTAGACAGAATTCGTCCTCTGCCAGTATTAAAAAAACACACACACACACACAACAGGGCTCCGTAGAATGAATGACTTTAATCTGTTCTTCAAAATTGTTTCTTGAAAGACAGAGCAGAGTTTTCATTAGCTAATGCGTTGGCAGTTAGTCCTAGCCTTCCGCTGGAAAAATGCCTGGCAACTACAGTAAACACCAACGTCAGCACGTTATTCCCCGCGATCAGGAAAAAAGCGTGTAATTGGATAATAATGATTGCACCTTTCAGACTCAGCAGAGTTGGGGGGTTTTCGGCATTACTGGTCAACTCCTAACAAGGGCCAAAGACAGAAAATAGTTATTAATTTGCAGCACCGCACTCCAAAAGAACAGTGCGCTTATTTTCTTTTTTTTTTACTTTTAGCACTTAGTAAGATGAAGGTTCTGGAAAGTCATTTCAGTGGGTCCAAATCTGAGTTAATTAATTAATTAAGATACAGATTTATTGGCGATGGAGGCTCGGAATGAGGTAAGCAAGACAAGAACAAGGCTTTTCACAAGAGATCAAGATGAGCTTAGAGAGAAAAATCAGAAAGCCGGAAATTTGTGCAATAAAATGCCAGAATTACTGATATACTACACTTGTCAATGGCAAAAAGAACAAGCATTTGCAATGCAATAGGTCTCGCATTTATGCGAGATTAAGCTATTGGTATTGTTATTTGCAATGTCAACAGCTCAAACTCGCGTAAATGCGAGACCTATTGCATTGCAAATGCTTGTTAAAATCGTTTTTTGTTTTCTAAACACAATTTCGGTCAAGGACCTTAAAAGCAAAATACAATATTCAATCTCATTTAAAAACAACACTACAAGGAGGTAAAATTCAAATCCGACATGCCACAGGTGCATTCATATGGTGTTCATTACAGTCTCACGTATAGTACAAATGTAGTAAAGTGCTTTAGTGAGTGAAGTTGTGCAGATGTTTCTTAGGATTTCCATAGGAAATACTTATCATTTAGTTGTTTTACAAGGATTTGATTTTGCCGTTTTAAAATAGGACAGCAGTGATTCGAATTTATAATAGTAAATATTTTGACTATATCTAGAACTCGATAGCTCAGTCACTTCTAGTCCTGGCAACGTAATGCAGCAAAATACATATAGATAAAATCAAAATCCGACGACACATCGCAAAATACACTCATATAATTTCCATGTATAAATCTCGCATGTAGGACAAATGTAGTAAAGTGCTTTAGTGAGTGCAATTGTACAGACACATCCTAGGGTTTCCGTAGGAACTCACTTGTCATTCAAATATAAGAAAGGGCTTTGATTTTGCTCTTTTAAATTAGGACAACAGTGATTCGAATCTATAATAGTAAATGTTTTGACAAACATTAATAGATTCGTCCCCTTCAGTCCAAGGCAACATAGTGCAACATCATAAATACAAAGACATATAAATAACACATTTTTAAAATCATATCGAGCCATGAGCTTCAGCATCTAATATCTGTTTGGGCCAAAGGTATCTTTAGCCTAATCCACCTGACACAGGTGTTTGAAGTCTGAAGAATTCTCGCCCACCTCTGCATCTTACTTCTGATTGGATCTGACTTGGCCATCATGATTGTGATGAGCCACCAAGAGCACCGAGGCGTTAAAATCTAGATCTGCGGGAGCTGCGCAAGGACCAATGTGTGCATATTAAGAACCGTATCAGTCTACGGCCTCATTAAGAGTATGCGGGCGGGGGTATCCCAGTGGAAGATACCACTCTGCCACACTACGGGTTGTCCACTTTTCTGAGCCTGAATTTACTGGGTCCAAAAACACGAGACCCAGTTTTACCGGCGTGAATCTGCACCCAGTAGAAGCACAGCTGGAGAGGGACAAGGCCTTCAGGTACTGCCCGGCCCGTCCACTCCGGCCAGCACCACAGCAAGTGCAGGTAATACTCCATCCAGCCAGGCTACTGACTCCTCTTGACCTGGAAGACCTGCCTGAACTTCACATACCATTCCTGACATGTCAACCTGCTGAGAGTAGGTGTCAAACGCCATCTGATTTGTCCCCGGAATAGTGGAAAACCAGTGCAAAAAAACCTGTAATTCTGGGTCAACTTCCTCACTCCATAAGCTCCTCATGGAGGGATTGTGGGGGGGGGGTTATTGTGGGGGGGGGCTATTGGGGGGGTGTACTGCCTGGAATCGGAGTCTCCGGGCCCCTTCCGCACACCGGAATCTGGTCAACTCTTGATGAATGCCTATACATTTAATTTAGTATCAGTCCTTGTTCCCAAACTACGTCATCATTGACGGAAACGTTGGCAGAATCCTCCAAGACTAACCATCAGCACTCAATACACCAGGAGGCCAGAACTACAGTGCAAACGCTTTAGATGTGGGGGCTCTAGGGCGCAATAGCAGAGATCGCTGGTCGGCTCTTTCCTCACATGAAAGGGACAGTAATGCGGTAACTGCTTTTATCAATGCTTGTTGCAACTAAATGACAACTATCCCATCTAAGTAATGCATTGCCCCCGCTGTTCCTAGAGGACAGGCTCACACGCAATAGAACGCATTAGACAGAACATCCTGTGTACATTCACCACAGGATAGTTATACCAGAGCGCGGACCATCACATTGTACCCAACACCAGCAGCCACTAGAGAGACTTCAACATCACAAATACGAAAGAATGCGCACGATGGAGCAGCACAGAAACATTAACACAGATGAAATGCAACCAACAGCCAGCAGGACAATAAAACAGACAGACTCAGCAGGGATCCCTTTGTGAGGATGCATTTGTAAACCAATGGAAAAGCTCAGCGGCCACACCTCCCCAACACTACAATAAAAATATGGAAAAGCTCAGCGGCCACACCTCCCCAACACTACAATAGAAATATGGAAAAGCTCAGCGGCCGCACCTCCCCAACACTACAATAAAAATATGGAAAAGCTCAGCGGCCGCACCTCCCCCAACACTACAATAAAAATATGGAAAAGCTCAGCGGCCGCACCTCCCCCAACACTACAATAAAAATATGGAAAAGCTCAGCGGCTGCACCTCCCCCAACACTACAATAAAAATATGGAAAAGCTCAGCGGCCACACCTCGCCAGCACTACAATAAAAATATGGAAAAGCTCTGCGGCCGCACCTCCCCCAACACTGCAATAAAAATATGGAAAAGCTCAGCGGCCGCACCTCCCCCAACACTACAATAAAAATATGGAAAAGCTCAGCGGCCGCACCTCCCCCAACACTACAATAAAAATATGGAAAAGCTCTGCGGCCGCACCTCCCCAACACTACAATAAAAATATGGAAAAGCTCAGCGGCCACAGCTCCCCAACACTACAATACAAATATGGAAAAGCTCAGCGGCCACACCTCCCCAAAACTACAATAGAAATATGGAAAAGCTCAGCGGCCACACCTCCCCAACACTACAATAGAAATATGGAAAAGCTCAGCGGCCACACCTCCGCAACACTACAATAAAAATATGGAAAAGCTCAGCGGCCACACCTCCCCAACACTACAATAAAAATATGGAAAAGCTCAGCGGCCGCACCTCCCCAACACTACAATAGAAATATGGAAAAGCTCAGCGGCCACACCTCCCCAACACTACAATAAAAATATGGAAAAGCTCTGCGGCCGCACCTCCCCAACACTACAGTACAAATATGGAAAAGCTCAGCGGACACAGCACCCCAACACTACAGTACAAATATGGAAAAGCTCAGCGGCCACACCTCCCCAACACTACAATAAAAATATGGAAAAGCTCAGCGGCCGCACCTCCTCAACACTACAATAGAAATATGGAAAAGCTCTGCGGCCGCACCTCCCCAACACTACAATAGAAATATGGAAAAGCTCAGCGGCCGCACCTCCCCAACACTACAATAAAAATATGGAAAAGCTCTGCGACCGCACCTCCCCAACACTACAATAGAAATATGGAAAAGCTCAGCGGCCGCACCTCCCCAACACTACAATAGAAATATGGAAAAGCTCAGCGGCCGCACCTCCCCCAACACTACAATAAAAATATGGAAAAGCTCAGCGGCCACACCTCGCCAGCACTACAATAAAAATATGGAAAAGCTCTGCGGCCGCACCTCCCCAACACTACAATAAAAATATGGAAAAGCTCTGCGGCCGCACCTCCCCCAACACTACAATAAAAATATGGAAAAGCTCAGCGGCCGCACCTCCCCAAACACTACAATAAAAATATGGAAAAGCTCAGCGGCCGCACCTCCCCCAACACTACAATAAAAATATGGAAAAGCTCAGCGGCCACACCTCCCCAACACTACAGTACAAATATGGAAAAGCTCAGCGGCCACACCTCCCCAACACTACAATACAAATATGGAAAAGCTCAGCGGCCACAGCTCCCCAACACTACAATACAAATATGGAAAAGCTCAGCGGCCACACCTCCCCAACACTACAATAGAAATATGGAAAAGCTCAGCGGCCACACCTCCCCAACACTACAATAAAAATATGGAAAAGCTCTGCGGCCGCACCTCCCCAACACTACAGTACAAATATGGAAAAGCTCAGCGGCCACAGCACCCCAACACTACAGTACAAATATGGAAAAGCTCAGCGGCCACACCTCCCCAACACTACAGTACAAATATGGAAAAGCTCAGCGGCCACAGCACCCCAACACTACAGTACAAATATGGAAAAGCTCAGCGGCCACACCTCCCCAACACTACAGTACAAATATGGAAAAGCTCAGCGGCCACACCTCCCCAACACTACAATAAAAATATGGAAAAGCTCTGCGGCCGCACCTCCCCAACACTACAATAAAAATATGGAAAAGCTCTGCGGCCGCACCTCGCCAGCACTACAATAAAAATATGGAAAAGCTCAGCAGCCACACCTCCCCAACACTACAATAAAAATATGGAAAAGCTCAGCGGCCGCACCTCCTCAACACTACAATAGAAATATGGAAAAGCTCTGCGGCCGCACCTCCCCAACACTACAATAGAAATATGGAAAAGCTCAGCGGCCACACCTCCCCAACACTACAATAAAAATATGGAAAAGCTCTGCGACCGCACCTCCCCAACACTACAATAGAAATATGGAAAAGCTCAGCGGCCGCACCTCCCCAACACTACAATAGAAATATGGAAAAGCTCAGCGGCCACACCTCCCCAACACTACAATACAAATATGGAAAAGCTCAGCGGCCACAGCTCCCCAACACTACAATAAAATATGGAAAAGCTCTGCGGCCACAGCACCCCAACACTACAATACAAATATGGAAAAGCTCAGCGGCCACAACTCGCCAGCACTACAATAAAAAATATGGAAAAGCTCAGCGGCCACACCTCCCCAACACTACAATACAAATATGGAAAAGCTCAGCGGCCACAGCTCCCCAACACTACAATAAAAAATATGGAAAAGCTCAGCGGCCACACCTCCCCAACACTACAATACAAATATGGAAAAGCTCAGCGGCCACAGCTGCCCAACACTACAATAAAAATATGGAAAAGCTCTGCGGCCACAGCACCCCAACACTACAATACAAATATGGAAAAGCTCAGCGGCCACAGCACCCCAACACTACAATAAAAATATGGAAAAGCTCTGCGGCCACAGCACCCCAACACTACAATAAAAATATGGAAAAGCTCAGCGGCCACACCTCGCCAGCAGTACAATAAAAAATATGGAAAAGCTCAGCGGCCACACCTCCCCAACTCTACAATACAAATATGGAAAAGCTCAGCGGCCACAGCTCCCCAACACTACAATAAAAAATATGGAAAAGCTCAGCGGCCACACCTCCCCAACACTACAATACAAATATGGAAAAGCTCAGCGGCCACAGCTCCCCAACACTACAATAAAAATATGGAAAAGCTCTGCGGCCACAGCACCCCAACACTACAATACAAATATGGAAAAGCTCAGCGGCCACACCTCCCCAACACTACAATACAAATATGGAAAAGTTCAGTGGCCACAGCTCCCCAACACTACAATAGAAATATGGAAAAGCTCTGCGGCCACACCTCCCCAACACTACAATAAAAATATGGAAAAGCTCAGCGGCCGCACCTCCCCAACACTACAATAGAAATATGGAAAAGCTCAGCGGCCACACCTCCCCAACACTACAATAAAAATATGGAAAAGCTCTGCGGCCACACCTTCCCAACACTACAATACAAATATGGAAAAGCTCAGCGGCCACAGCTCCCCAACACTACAATACAAATATGGAAAAGCTCAGCGGCCACACCTCCCCAACACTACAATAGAAATATGGAAAAGCTCAGCGGCCACACCTCCCCAACACTACAATAGAAATATGGAAAAGCTCAGCGGCCACACCTCCCCAACACTACAATAGAAATATGGAAAAGCTCAGCGGCCACACCTCCCCAACACTACAATAGAAATATGGAAAATCTCTGCAGCCACACCTCCCCAACACTACAATAGAAATATGGAAAATCTCTGCGGCCGCACCTCCCCAACACTACAATAGAAATATGGAAAAGCTCTGCGGCCGCACCTCCCCAAAACTACAATAAAAATATGGAAAAGCTCAGCGGCCGCACCTCCCCAACACTACAATAGAAATATGGAAAAGCTCAGCGGCCGCACCTCCCCCAACACTACAATAGAAATATGGAAAAGCTCAGCGGCCACACCTCCCCAACACTACAATAGAAATATGGAAAAGCTCTGCTGCCGCACCTCTCCAACACTACAATACAAATATGGAAAAGCTCAGCGGCCACAGCTCCCCAACACTACAATACAAATATGGAAAAGCTCAGCGGCCACACCTCCCCAACACTACAATAAAAATATGGAAAAGCTCAGCGGCCACACCTCCCCAACACTACAATAAAAATATGGAAAAGCTCAGCGGCCACAGCTCCCCAACACTACAATAAAAATATGGAAAAGCTCAGCGGCCACACCTCCCCAACACTACAATACAAATATGGAAAAGCTCAGCGGCCACACCTCCCCAACACTACAATAGAAATATGGAAAAGCTCTGCGGCCACACCTCCCCAACACTACAATAGAAATATGGAAAAGCTCTGCGGCCACACCTCCCCAACACTACAATAAAAATATGGAAAAGCTCAGCGGCCACACCTCCCCAACACTACAATAGAAATATGGAAGAGCTCTGCGGCCACACCTCCCCAACACTACAATACAGATATGGAAAAGCTCAGCGGCCACACCTCCCCAACACTACAATAAAAATATGGAAAAGCTCAGCGGCCACACCTCCCCAACACTACAATAAAAATATGCAAAAGCTCAGCGGCCACACCTCCCCAACACTACAGTACAAATATGGAAAAGCTCAGCGGCCACACCTCCCCAACACTACAATACAAATATGGAAAAGCTCTGCGGCCACAGCACCCCAACACTACAATACAAATATCATAATGCCACCTATCAAACACTGCACCACGTTTAGTCCCCCGCAATCAAGCTCAATGCTCAGCCTACGCATCACACACTGAACACATCAAAGTCTTCGGGATGGACCAGAACGCCATGCCTGAAAGGGAACATCAATGATAACTCAGACTCTGGTCGGTCAGAAAACCCCGGAACCACGAAAAACACACATTCTAGACGCCCATAGCGCGGCAAGGCTGTACTCAGGTGTTATTAAAGAGCTTATAGTGTTATCGAATATATTCCCAGTTCTAGGTTTTGCTTTATTTGCCAAATCTGCGGAGGATAAAAAGAAGAGAAATTGCTGTGAAATACAGAATCGGGCCCTTTGTGACTGGTGACTCAGAGACTATGCGCGCTTCAGGCATCACGAGTGAAATTTAGGAGCTGATCTTTTATGCACGTAATTGACGCGGGATACCAAAGGCCTGTTCCCTCACAGACATGATACTTCAATGAGTCGGGCTCAGTACAGCTGTCTGATGTTATATTAACTATATGTATTGAGTACACATTCACTCAGAGGTTTCTAGGCGCTAAGTCTTGGCGCTAAGCAAATTAACACATTAGAAGGGACTAGGACATGATGCTGGCCTGCAATATTTTGGTTGAACAGTGTTTTTGGGTGTTGCTGGGTTGGAGCAGCATACAAACACCACAACGCCCACTGGAAGATTTTAGACAAAACACTTATATGAACGTTGAGGCGATTCTATGTGACAGAGTAAGGGAGAATGGTAAAACGAAGTGCAGAGCTAACAAGAAACCACCCTTCCGCTCACACACACATCGACCCACACACACACACACACACACACACACACACACACACGCACACACACACACACACAATCAACTCATCATAAAGTGTAAAGTGTACACCCACGTAGTGATCCATTCAAGCTAATACAACCACACATTCACACATCCTGACTCCATCACCCACCCCCTTGAATACTTTTCCACTTAAATCTACACAGCCACTAATCAACATCAATGTATATATATATATATCCAAGCAAACCCAGTCATCCATCCACACAAACGTGAGTGTGTGCCTGAATGTGCTGTCGACGACTAAGTGTATCTGTATGTGTGCCCTCCATTCGTGCATTTAGTGGCTGTGAGTGCTATTGTGCCAGGTGAAATTATGCCTTGGTATGTGTGCACCATGTACATCACGGCCCTGTTGCGTGCACTATAAAAAACTGAAACTTTAACCTGGGTATTACAGAACTGAAATAACACCATCCCTCAAATAAAATGTAAAAGACAACAAAACAAACAAGTATTGGCCAAGACAACGGGTTTGGGTTCTCTATGGGTTCACTATGCTAACACATGCAGCACTAGCACATAAGCGAGAAACACAGTAGGGGGCCAGCAGGAGTGAAGATAGGGCTATAATTGAAGAGTAGTCCCACATGCAGTTCATTGCAAGAGTGGAGAAGGCATTAAACACGCAAATAACCAATAACATTAGGTGAGAGACAGGGCACAAGTCCTAAAAAAAGAAGTGAAGGGACTGGCCTAGTTTAGCAGTATGCAAGTGACATCACGGCGCGCGACTTCACAGCGCACAATATACGGCCCACGACATCACACATGGCATCACAGGAATTGACATCATAGAAAGTGGCATCACAAGCCACAGCTTTACAGGAAGTGGCACCAAAAGAAGTGACATCAGATCTAAAGCCCTCACATATATGTTTAGCAGGTCTATCATGTGTAGGTTTGAGCACATTGCGAGGACAATACTACAGTGAGCTATGGAAGATGATATGCAACTTCTACTCCTTGCAGTCCCCCAGTTTTATGTAACACATCCTGTACATTCATTTACAAACATATCATTTATTGGACATGTTACATGCACGTGTTAATGTAAAGTCCTTCAACACCTTGCATTGGAATGAGAAGGGCTATGCAAGAAAAACTTGTGGTATTTAATTTATGTTAACGCCTCCTCAGGGGAAGTAAGCTCTATATATATGCAATTTGCTTTGTATAAATACTGAGAAAGAACAACACATCTGATATTCTTACAGTGCATGCATATCTCCTAAACAGAGACTCAAAAAAATGAAGAGCTGCCTCTCTTAAGTATGTGTGAAGTGCTAACAAGGTGGGAGCCTTTGTTTCCCCTCCGTTTCAGGTGTGAGGCTCCTGACTGCTCCCAGCCAAGAGACTGCATAAAAGGAGACCTGATGACCCTTCAAATTCGGCCTTTGTTATGGGCCCAACAGGAGCCTTACATAAGAAAGCCACGTCCCCGCCTGAGCCTTGTTGCTTATTGCAGATGGTAAGCAGACACCGTGCAGGCGCTGCTGAAAGTGTCCGGGTGTTTGGAAATTACACCGGGACAAGTTCAGCACATTATTCAGTGGGGCCCAAATTCTTAGCAGGGTGGACGGCGTTCACCCTCTGAGAAAAGTCCACCCGTGTGTTCACCTCGAATCGTGCCTTGGCGAGAGATGAATACTCCACTGGGCTTCGCCAAGATACGAGTGACAAAGTCTCAAGCCAATGACTGACCAAAGAAAGCCAACATTGAAAGGTGCGGATCCCAAAGCCTATTCTCTGAATAGTGTTAGCAGCAGGCCAGTCTGACAACTCAGCTGTCAAAACCCAGACTTAAAAATGGTTAAAAAAATACATAATCAATTCCCAGTAATGTCTTGAATAAATAAAACTTATAAACGTACCTAATGAAACGTGAGAGCAGAGGTGCAAAACTAGGTTAACTACTAAATAGGGAGACACTGTGCAGCGTGGACCGGGGCGGGGCAGTGCAGACACTTGAGTAGGAGTGCAATGGATCGAGAAGGGGAAGACACTTAAGTAGAGGTGCAATGGATCACGATGGGGAGGGGCAGACACTTGAGTAGGGGTGCAATGCATCAGGAGGGGAAGAGGCAGACACTTGAGTAGGGGTGCAATGGATCAGGACCGGGAGGGGCAGACACTTGAGTAGGGGTGAAATGGATCAGAACAGGGTGGGCAGACACTTGAGTAGGGGTGCAATGGATCAGGACGGGGAGGGGCAGACACTTGAGTAGGGGTGCAATGGATCAGAACAGGGCGGGCAGACACTTGAGTAGGAGTGCAATGGATCAGGACCAGGAGGGGCAGACACTTGAGTAGGGGTGCAATGGATCAGAACAGGGCGGGCAGACACTTGAGTAGGAGTGCAATGGATCAGGACCAGGAGGGGCAGACACTTGAGTAGGGGTGCAGTGGATCAGGACCGGGAGGGGCAGACACTTGAGTAGGGGTGCAATGGATCGAGAAGGGGCAGACACTTGAGTAGGGGTGCAATGGATCACGATGGGGAGGGGCAGACACTTGATTAGGGGTGCAATGGATCGGTACGGGGAGGGGCAGACACTTGAGTAGAGGTGCAATGTATGAGGATGGAGAGGAGGCGACACTTGAGTAGGGGTGCAATGGATCAGAACAGGGCTGGCAGACACTTGAGTAGGGGTGCAATGGATCAGGACCGGGAGGGGCAGACACTTGAGTAGGGGTGCAATGGATCAGAACAGGGCAGGCAGACACTTGAGTAGGCGTGCAATGGATCAGGACCGGGAGGGGCAGACACTTGAGTAGGGGTGCAATGGATCAGAACAGGGCGGGCAGACACTTGAGTAGGGGTGCAATGGATCAGGACTGGGAGGGGCAGACACTTGAGTAGGGGTGCAATGAATCAGGAGGGGAAGAGGCAGACACTTGAGTAGGGGTGCAATGGATCAGGACGGGGAGGGGCAGACACTTGAGTAGGAGTGCAATGGATCAGGACCAGGAGGGGCAGACACTTGAGTAGGGGTGCAATGGATCAGGACCGGGAGGGGCAGACACTTGAGTAGGGGTGCAATGGATCAGAACAGGAAGGGGCAGACACTTGAGTAGGAGTGCAATGGATCAGGACCGGGAGGGGCAGACACTTGAGTATGGGTGCAATGGATCGGTACGGGGAGGGGCAGACACTTGAGTAGGGGTGTAGCAGGTGATAGGGCCCTCATTCATTCCAGTACTCTGTTCTAGATCTTACACATAAATAGAAGTGCTGTTTGATGGAAAGAGATCAACAGACAGAAAATAATTTGAGACAGGGATTTGTTATTGTTTCATAGGTTAAATTCCACTAATAGCCATAAAAACTGTACAACTAAAGAGAGGACAGGTGGATGTTTCCTTTAAACAAATGCCACCTTATGGTGGTGCCTGAAGGTATCAGCAACATTCAGCAGTGATAAGACCTCACACACAGAATTACACATGATAGCTATAAATAACAGGGCAGCTTTGTTGGCGGATCATGTAGATTTGAAGGTATACCACCATAATGTTTGTTGTTTGGCAGTCAATAGACAAAGCTGGCCAAATGGAAATGTGGCTAGCAGGCTATGTGTGAATATACCTGATTATAGCGTTGGCTGGGCAGCTAGAGGTAAAGAGTACGCTTAATAATAAATACATGGTGGGGCGCAAATGATGCAAAAATAGCAGCGATAATGCTGGCCAATGTAGTTAATGTTTCTTGCACAGCCAGGGATCTAAATGTGGTTATATTCTGTTGGGTAAACCTTGATAGAACATGTTTAGCAATAAATGCTTGGTATCTCCCTAGAGTGACACACCACACCCTTTTCCACAAACCCCTTTTCTCTCAAAAAGTCCTTGAATTGTGGGAAAGTCTCAATATGAGAATATTAGCTGTATTACATTTCCACATTGAGGGTGCCAAATAAACAAATTGGAATAACAAAACTGTAAGGAAAAAACACGCCGTCTAAGGTGGACATTTATTGCGGAAGATGAAAGAATAAAGTTTTTTAAAATGTAACCAGTTTCGTGGAATTAATGGACTGAATGCACAATGTATATATCAGCATTAAGGACATTGCAGTATTGATTATACATTGGCTTACTGAGTGCTCCTCCAGTTGCTGTATTCAATTTTCTGTTTATATGGGGTTTCTTGGGCAGTGAAACCTCAGGGTGGAAGCACCTAGATTCAGAATTATAAGGAATTGCTTTTGGAGCAGTGCAATTTGACTAAAACTGCATTTTTGCTGTTGGGATTTATAGCAGCCTACTTTGAAACCTGCTAAGGAAATACTTGAGTGCCTACATGGCCAGTCTTGAATCAGTGACACTAATGTCTGAAGAGCACACTTGTGAGAGAGCGAGAGAGATGACTGGAATACAACTACCTTTAACACATCACGAAGTACCAGTTAACATGAAATTCTACGATACCATGATGGAGTCGAGGAGGGCCTCATTGTTTATATTGTAATTTAAGTCCCAGTAGTGTGAAACAATACTGGTTATAGCAAATACAATAAATTGGTAACATTACATTGCTGCTTAGCTGTCCAGAGACAAAAATATAACAATGTGTGAGCTTAAGGTTCCGCCAAGTAATGGATTAGCTCCGGACCTTCTGCTTTCTGAGCTCGGTTTGTAATTATGCGGCTATCCAAGTCAGCCGACTTTTACAGAAGCATCACATGAAAATAAAACTGTTTTGTATTTAAGTATTAGGCGCATCACGTGCGCTGGGAAGGTGAATTCCAATCTTGTATTTTGTGCAATTTAAAAAGGTAAAGATTTAGCAAAGAGGGAAATCGGCTCACTCAAAACTGAGTATCAGTATCTGTTATATGGGGCACATGCATCAAAAAACTATTTTGCGATTCCTTAATAGCGATTTTTAAGAAATCGCTATTTCGGAATCGCAAAAGTGAATGCATCAAAAAAGACCTATATTTTAGCGATTCGGTAAAAATCGCTATTCTCAATTGCGATTTTACTTTTACCGATTCAGTAATAGGGAAATCGCAATTACAGAATTGCTAATAGCGAATTACCCATATTTCTGCATTGGGATGACATCACAACCAGGAAGTGAATCTGTGAATGCACACACCTGTTCACAGAGAGAGTCAGAGGAGGAGGCATACTGGGGGAGCTCAGCAGAAAGAAGCTGTGTTTGGAGCAGAAGGAGTGAGAAAACAACAGCATGGCCACAGCAAATGAAGGAGAAGGCAGGAAGAGAAAGCTCAAGTTTAGTGAAAAAGAACTTGAAATACTCATTGAGGAAGTGGTGTTGAACCACGACAATCTTTTTGGAAAACTCTTCCTGTAGGTTGCATAGTCAGTCAAAAGAAAAATGTGGCTGGCAATCCAAGCTAAGGTTAATGCTGTGGGGGTAACACAGTGTACAATCTCAGACCTGCGCAAAAGATGGTACGACCTGCGCAGCCGAGCTAAAGAGAGGGTGGCTGAAAGGCTAGCAGCTTAAAAACAAACTGGAGGGGTACCATCTTCTGAACGTGCAAACACACCACTGGAGGACATGGTGGAATCCACACTGCAGCCAGAGGCAGTCGTCGGGATAACACAGATCGACACCTCTGAACGGGGGGTACCTCCCAAGGTGAGACCACTGCTAAACATATTTCAATGTTAAATGCAGCACACCTGAGTCAAGTCCACTTTTTACTTACAACACCCTAATGCATTGTGGAAGTTGTATATAGACAAATGTAAGGTCAAGGCTAGGAGGGACCAAAACAGCTTTAGTGCAACAGAGTACAGCAAGGAAGTGACTAAAGTAGACACTGTTCTGAACAGAAGTAAATGTATTGGACATTTGCATGCGCTATGTCACAAACATGTGCTGGAAAAAAAAACGGAACTTGCACTGTTTAAAATCACAGATGCAGCAGCGCAGGAGAGGGACGTGGCTGACGTCCACGAGTCAGAGGGACCAGTGGAACTGTCTGAGGAGGGACCAGAAGTGCTAGTATCCTCACCCATACCTGCTCCTACTCGACACACACGAATAGTCCCACCACTGCCTGCTTCAGACACTGATGAAGAGAGTCACACAGTAACTCCCACACAGCAGGTTGGCAACTCACCACCACCACCAACAAAGGTACATATGCGGTGCTGTTCAATCCAGTTCCGCAGGCAAAGGACCATTCCTAGATATTTGGGAATCCTACCAGAGACATATACCGGAGAAGAAGTTGATGGGACGCAATTGCACAACGAATTCCATTTTCAAGTGTCTCTACAAAAGTTATATAGGATCAGTCACAAGTCTTGAATCTTCTCTTAATCTCTGTGTTGTATGAATGTTAGTGTGGGTGAACAGGTTTGATAGGTGAGATTGCAGGTTTGATGGGTGATTGTGGGGTTACTGATGTTGTTGTGAACTGTTCCTTTCAAAATTGTACAATGACAAGTTTTACATGAATTTGTAAATATATGAATGTTTATTTATAATGAAATATTAGAAATATATATGAAAAAAGGAAAAAATGCAGCTCTACAAACTAATCATGTTGTAAGAAGATAATTTGGGGATATGTCTCTAATTTGAGCCTCTAGGCCAGCAGTAAAGTAGGTGAGTATAGAGGTTTTTCCTTACCTTTTGAAGGCCCAGGGGAATCCTGACATCTGCAGAGGAGAAGGGGGTAACTGCCTGGAGTAGGCCTGAGGCCAAGATGCTGAGGGTCCAGCGCCTGCAGGCAAGGAACATGAGGATTATGCAGGGCCTACTGGGGACAATGGTAACACACATGTGGGACATACGTGACTGCCTGAGAGAGCTTACTACTGCAGTAGTTGAAGGGAACAGGGCAAACACAAAATTGTGCAGGGTCATCCAGGGTGAGCATGCCTCCCATGGCAGGAGGCATCACAGTTTGATAGGGTGCCTGGACGGTTACACCAGGGCAATCAATAGGCTGAGTACAACTACACCTCAGCTGACCAGGCATGCTGTTAGCATGCAGGTGGAGATGAGCCACTGCTGCGGGGATGTGGCCAGGGGCCTTATACAGGTCACTAATGCAGTGGAACAACTCCAGACTGATGCAGCTAGTGGAAACAACTTACTTGCAGGGGGGACAGTGAGGAGGCCTCCAGCCTCCGCATCCTACTGGTAGCTGTGACAAATCCCAGGAGGCGCAGTACCAGGAGCAACACCGGCACAGAAGGCTTAATGAGGGATGTGGCTGAGCCTACTGAGATGGCCACAGAAGTGCGTGCCCGGAAGAAGTAGACATATGGACATGTACAATTCTGGTGTGGTAACCAGAATCTTGTAAATAGTTCCCACTGAAGTTTAAGTGCCAAGGCAATGACATTTAATTGTCTGTACTCACACTGCACTTGTCTGCACATGGTATGTATGCATTAACACAACCACACAATTGTCACAATAAATCCGTTGAGCACATACTGTGTTGTTTCGTGTTTACCCACCTTAAAAGTAATGTTGCGTGATTTCTGATCGTCTCCGTCTCCCCTCTGCTGCATTTGGACCGCATGCCGCTTGTGGTGGTTGTCTTGGCTGGATGTCTACCTCAGGCTTGCTGTCAGAGTCTTCCAGGGGAATGCCTCCATTAGTGGTTATGCTGTGCAGCATGGCACATGTGGCGACTAATTTGCAGCAAGTCTCTGGCCTATACTGTAATGCACCCCCAGTTTTGTGGAGGCAGCGGAACCTAGATTTTAGTAAACCAAATGTCCTCTCAATCACATTGCACGTGGAGATGCATGTCTCATTATATCGCTGCTCACTTTGTGTAGTAGGATTTAGATATGGAGTCATGATGAAAGAACACACAGCATATGCGCTATCACCTACAGGATGTAATGAGAAAATACATTAGTCACTACTATGTGTCACCATAGCAGACATTTGAGCATGAGAGTTTTACATATGTTTAGCAAGCAAATATCCTACACCAAATTCCGCTGCAAGTAGACGCCTGTGTATGCCACTATGCCGGAAGATGTAGGAGTCATGTGCACTGCCAGGGTAACTAGCCACTATATCTGTGATAATGTTTTTGGAATTGCAGATTACTTGAAAATTCAATGAATAGTAAGATTTCCAGTTGCAGTAAATGCACTCATTCACTGAGGGTGGGCAAATGGCTACATGCATCCCATCAATGCAACCAATGACATGTGGGAAATGGGCAACATGATAAAAATCTAATTCAGTTTGCAGCAGTTCCTGTGGTGTTGTGGGGAACATGATGTGGTGGTGTATCCTCTGCAACATGGCATCAAGGAAGGAGTTATAAAATCGCCGAAGGGCACTTTGAGAGACACCTCCAGCTGAAGCAATTACTCCCTGGAAGCTCCCTAAAGCTAGGAGGTGCAGTGAACAGAAGACCCGCACATGAGTGGGGATGGCATGTGTCCTGTGAGTCTGACGCTGCAGTATTGGGTCCAATTCAGCTATGAGTTCATAGATTGTGTCTGCATTCAGCCTATATTTATCATAAATCTCGTCCTCCGTCTGCCCTAGCAGAGTAACGCACACTCTGAAAATGCGCTCCTGTATCCTTCTTCTCTGTGATGCTGCTCTTAGCCTCATCCTCCTCGCCATGACATAGAGCGCTGCCATTGTGAAGCATCCTGATGACTTCTGTGACTGTTTAAGTAGTTTACTGATGATTTGCACATGATTTCTTCCATTTCGAATGGTTACCACCTGATGTGATTTGTTCTTATTTAAGAATTGCTAATTGCGATTTTATAACAGATTTGATATTTGCAAATGTTTAATGTTTTGGGATTGCGATTTCTTATTAGCGATTACTCAATACCGAATCGCAATCACTGATTTGCTATTTAGATAATCACTATATTTTGCGAATTTTGGAGAAATTCTGTGAATGGGCTTCATGCATTGGAGTGAGCTATTTTGCAATCGCAAACGGCCTTTGTTAGACCTGGCACCATTGGCGTGAGTCTCCCTTCCATTTTTCGCTATGTCTCCTCTGTTTTTGCTGGTTATAGATGCTCTGGGCGCTGTGCCACTGTCATTCAGTGCCACAGCGTGAATGCTCCCTTTGCAAAGATGACATGTGAATTGGTACATCCATGATTGGCTTATTTGATTTACCTGTTAGTCCCTAGTAGCGTGGCCCATGTGTGCCCAGGGCTGGTAAACCGAAGGCTGCTGGTGGGCCTGCAGCACTGGTTTGTGCCACCCACAGAAGCAGCTTGTAAAGTGTGTCTCAGACCTGCCACTGCAGTGTCTGCATGCAGTCCAGAACTGCCATCTTGGCTGTGAAGTGCACCCACTTCCTAGCCCCTGAACCTTCCCTTGACATCCTGTAAGCCACCCTTGGGATAGGGTGCATTGTATGTGTAAGGTAGGACATGCTCTGATGTGTGTAACATGTCCTAGTAGTGAATTACAACCAATTTCGTTTTTCACTACTGAAAGGCTACCTGTTCTCCATAGGCCAGAATGGGAGGTTTTGGCTATTACATTCTATAGTCCTAACTGACCCCCAGAACATGGTAGAAAAACGAATTTAGTATGCCTGAGCTCAGAATGTTAAAATACATCTTTTAGTGAAGGTTATTTTTATATTCTGTTTGAAACTACCACTTTTAGAGTATAGGTACTTTCTTGCCTAAGCCTTCCAGTGTGCTCTGCTATTATGTGTATTGGCTGTCTGGTTTTAGAGTGACAGGGCAGGCTGAGTCAGACCTAGGTTGAATAGAGAGATCTTCCTTGGAGTAAGGGGAGGGGTAGCTCCTGCACTTGAATAGGGCTGTGCCTGGCAAGGTGAATGTTAGCTCCACCTCCCACTGTGCGTCTGAAGGCAGACCCCCTCTTTCTGAAAGGAAGGATGCAGCCTGGTAAACAAAGTGCTCCAGGGCTGGGTAGAACTGGTTCTGGCTGGGTTCAGAGACTTGTGGCTCCTAAAGAACAAAGACTTTGGGGGTATAAATATTTGTGCCCCAACCCCTACAATTTGTATTGCTCCTGGACAACAAGAAGAACCTCTGTTCGTGTAACTACAGGAATCTGCAGGAGAAGGACTGTCCTTGTGCTTGTGTGCTGTTTCTGGGACTGGCCTGCAGTGGTTACTACTGGACTTGGAAGAAGAGGAAAAGGACTTTGAAGGAACTTTTATTTTGTGGCTACAGCAATCACCCAAGGGCTAGATGAGAGCTAGCCTCCTGCAGGAGTCTCAGGCACACCAGACTCCACCACCAGCCTCCTGTGTCCTCCCAGCGAGGATCTCTATCTGCAGGTGAGGCTCCTGTGAGTTCCAGGGCCTCTAGTTCTACTGCTGAGAAAAGAGTGCTGAAAATCGTCGCTAACCCCGGTTAGCGAGCCGCAAACTTGGACCCCTCTTAAATGCAAATAGAGGAGGCAATATCTTGTCAGCCGCTATATTTAGTATCTGCCAATGCTTCCGTACTGTTTTTTGTATGTGATTGGACAGAGTGCAGAAGGTAGTAACAAAAGTGAGTCTCTCATTGGTGGTCCTGGGCATGTTAGTGTCTAGTAGAGCATCACGATTGTTATTTGATGCCCGTTTCCAAGCTTGTCGCACTAGACGTTTAGGATATTGTCGTGACTGTAATTGTGTGGCTAGTACTTCAGCATGTTTGTCAAACAACTGTCTAGTGGAACAGTTCCTCCAAAGTCTCAGGTGTTTAGACACAGCAGCAATTTCTGTGCTGGACTATATGGCTCTCTACTGACCTGTTTCTATGTGTGGCCATTTTTTGTCCTTGGATCATCTTTGGAAGTTTAGTTCCGAGAGGAAGTTTGGTATTGAAAATACAACAATGAGCTACCTATTAGCACTTAATCTGGGGCCGGATCTTGCCAACCTTAGTCATCATTAGTTCATACCTCCCTGACTTGTAATCTAAGTGCCTCATTACGATTGTTGCTTCCCGTTATAGTGACCTGCAATAAGGATTAAGGTTTCTACTCCTTATTGTAATGCCGTTTTGCATCGCGCATGCGTGGTTTGATAACACTGACAACTGGCGCCTGCGTGCAAGGTTTACGAAGTGTCTACCCTAGGCGGGATACATGTTGTGTCCTTGTTTGTATATTATATACGCCTTTGCTTTCACCACATGGCAACCCGGAATAGGGATTGGTTTAGATCAAGGCTTTTAAATCTTTATCACAACGCCGAAAGCAAAAGATGCATTCTTTATACGGCGCTACTCCTAGTGCTCACTATCGACGCCTGCGCATTAGGCATTGGACAGTTGCTAGTCTTTGACGAAATGCGTTTCAGCCATGCGCATGCGCTTTTGTGTCCAGATGCTCGCGGGGCGTTTTCCAACAAATACTCACACCTGAACTGGATTGCAGACAATCACGTCAATCGTGACCGCTATAAAAAGAATCCTCCCCTTCCTGCCGATACCTCCCAGACAGCTCGTGGGCCAGTCAGAGGTATCGACGGACAGGTAAGGTTGGAGGGTTTGTGACAGAGATTAATCTCCTTGTAAGCTTATAATGTAATTTCACTCTTGACTGAGTGATTTTTTACGATAAATGTGGACATATCCTGTCACTAAACAGAGCAAGAAACTAGTTCACTGCAGGATGGTCTTCTTCAAATCTGGCCTAAACTCTGTTACAGTGGGCCATTGACCTATTTACAACATCTTCCCAAATCACATAGGTAATAATTATTCTTAGTTTTACTTATGATCTGGTTACACCAGATGATTGACAGGGGTTTTGTAAATAGATATCATCATATAACAAATGACACACCTAGGTAGTCTTGAGGTCTTTGACTTTTTAATATTGTAGGTCTTTTGAAATGTTTAAAGGCATATGTGTTGAGTCCTGAGCAGATGGGTATCAATTCGCAATCTGTCTGGCTTTTTCTCCACGTTTAAACAGAGCGGTGCCTCCTTCTCCGAGCAGTCAGCCGGGTGAGGTGAGGCGGTTCTCCCACATAAAGCTGGGTGAGTTTCTTCATTATTTTTTCAGTTACATACCATTGTGTTTACAAACATCGTTATGAGTTTCTTTGAAATAAGGGCGGTGCTGAAATAGCTCTGCTGAATAGCGACTAGTAGTGCTGTTCTGTTGTGCATGATGTCTACTTCCAATGATTTATGTTAAAAATCTTTTTTTCTAGGAATGAAGACATTGCTCTCACGCTCAAGCACGAGACTATTTGTCTGGTAGGGTGGCATTCGCCACTATCTTACCCAACACTCACATTTGGTTTGCATGGGTTTTGATTTTCCACTTTGTGATTAGTTTAGCAGTAGCATTTTTCGTTGTGTTTTTCGGTCCTGAAGAAAGCCGGGTCAAGTGACCATTCCGGCTGAAACATGTCGACCACACTATAATCGAACCAAGAATTAGCCTGTAGAAATTCGAATCAGACTATAGGCACTAGTGTGTCCTCAAGGGGCCTGACTCCAGAAGAGATGGAGGACAGGGAGAGAGATAGGCGGCATAATATGGAGATGGCTAAGCTTAAATTGGATGGTCAGAGAGACCTAGAGAATAAGAAGTTAGAATTTGAGATGATGAAAGAGAAATTTGAACATGAGAGAATTTTGAGGGAGTTGGAGATTAAAGCAAAGAGATCTCCCCCACTGGTGGCAGCATACCAGTAGTGCATACTGAGAGTAGAGTGTATATACCTAAAGAGGTTATTAAGGATTTCCATAAAAGTGAAGATATTGGGCAATGGTTTGCCGCTTATGAATTAGCTATGGTGTCCCACCGGGTCCCTGAGAAGGATTGGGGAGCAGGGTTGTGGGGACTCTTTGTGAGTGAGGGGAGGGATACCTTGTTGGACCTGCCCCCAGAAAGTAGGATGGTTTATGCCCACATGAAGGAAGCTTTGATTACACGCTATGGTTTGACCCCTGAAATGTACAGGCAGAGATTTAGAACCTGCAAGAAGATTGAGGGTACCACGTGGGTTGAATATGTGTCTTTTTTTGGCAGAGCAATGTAGCGCTGGGTAAAAGGTAGTAAAGTAGCAACGTTTGAGAAACTGTATGATTTGATTGCATGGGAGCATTTCTCTAGTAATTGTTTTCCTGAGCTACGCCAGCATCTGATAGATTGCAAGCTAACTAACCCTAGGAAGCTTGCTGAGGAGGCGGACCGCTGGGTGAGCACCCGGGTTCGCAAGGGTCCAGTGGGAGACTTCGCCAAAGGTGGGCAGTGTCCCCAGCAGAGAGGTGGGGGGGACAGGGGTAAACCAAGGGAGTTCCACAGAGGGCCCCAAAATAATTCCTAAGGGAACCAGGCAGTGGTGTCCCAGCCTCCCCAGAATAAGAAGCCAATGCCCCCAACAGGTAGGCCTGTTCCAAGGGGGCCCCCTATTTGTTTTAAGTGTGGCCAGGTGTGCCACAGGTACTTTGATCCCCTGTGTCCCCAAAGGGATTCTACTGCACCACCCCGTACACCACCCCGCCAGCTTGCTAGTGTAGCCCTGAGGGAGGAGGAGATGGATGCCCAAGGTGGATGGGACCCCGTAGAATTGACCTTTGTCTCACTAGGAGACTTTGAGATGGTTCCTAAGCCTGCACTGCCTGATAACACTAAAAAGTACAGGCAGTGGGTAACCATCAATGGCCATAGAGTGAAGGCTCTAAGGGACACAGGAGCCAGTGTAACTGCTGTCAGCTCCCGGTTGGTGTCCAAAGAGCAGGTTGCTCCCCATGCATTCTACCCAGTAGTGTCTGCAGACAACACAGAGAGCCAATGTGAGGTGGCTCAGGTTCCTTTGAGTGTGGGGGGGGGGGTCTCAGGAACTCTTCAGGTGGCTGTGAGGCCCGCCATGCCTGTAGACTGTCTGTTGGGCAATGATTTAGAGAACTCACCGTGGGCTACGGTGGAGAGGAGAGCTCACTTACAAATGTTGGGTCTGCCGGAGTGGGCGTGTGCTACCACTCGGTCCATGGCAGCCAAGAAGGGTGTTGAGAAAGACCTGGAGCCTGAGAGTATGGCCCAGGTCCCTGCCTTAAAGAGAAGGGGCAGGGGGCACGGGAAGCCGGCCCCTTTGGTTCCCACGGCCCAGGAGGGAGCAGACCCTGAGGGGGATGCCCTGGAGCCTACCGGGGAACAGAGTACCGACGTAGGGGACCTGCCTGAGCTGACCCAGTGGCAGCAGGAAGGAGGGCCCACCAGGGAGGAGTTTTGTGAGCAGCAGAGAATGTGCCCTTCTCTTGAGGGTATGCGGCAACAGGCTGCAGCCCAGGCAGCAGGTGATATGTCTGGTTCACGTCTGATTTATTGGGAGAACTGTCTCCTGTAAAGCGAGTCTAAGGCTGCTGAGCCGGGGCCAGCCCGAGTGCTGGTGGTAGCCGAGTGCTTCAGGGCCTTCCTACTGGCGTTGGCTCATGACATTCCATTAGCAGGACATCTGGGGCAGACCAAGACCTTTGAGAGGCTGGTCACCAACTTTTACTGGCCCCAGATGCGCAAGAGCTCAGATACATACTGTAGAACCTGTGAGACTTGCCAGGCAAGTGGGAAGAGTGGGGGGGGGAGATCAAAGCCCCACTCCAGCCCTTTCCAGTTGTTAGTACCCCATTCGAGCGAGTGGGCATTGACATTGTGGGGCCTCTGGACCCCAAGACAGCCATGGGCAACAGGTACATCCTGGTCTTGGTGGACCATGCCCCCCGGTACCCTGAAGCCATCCCGCTCCGGACAGTGACGGCCCCCGTGGTGGGACGTGCACTGATGGGGATCTTCTCCCGTGTGGGGTTCCCCAGAGTGGTGGTGAGCGACAGGGGGACCAACTTCATCTCCCAGTATATGAAGTCTCTGTGGACGGAGTGTGGGGTAACTTACAAGTTCACCACTCCTTACCACCCCCAAGGTAACGGTCTGGTTGAAAGGTTCAACCGGACTTTGAAGGGCATGATCATGGGCCTAGAAGAGCCCCTGAGGTGTAAGTGGGACGTCCTCTTGCCATGCCTGTTGTTTGCATACCGTGAGGTGCCACAGAAGTCCTTAGAGTTCAGTCCCTTTGAACTGCTCTATGGCCATCCGGTAAGAGGGCCTCTGAGTCTGGTCAAGGAAGGCTGGGAGTAATCTCCCAGGAATCCTCCCCAGGATGTATTTAGCTACATCCTGGCCTTCAGGAACCAGACTCGGCGTTTCAGAAAAATTGCTGCGGAAAATCTGGAAGCCAGCCAGGAGGAAATGAAACGTTGGCACGACCAGACCACTCTGGTCCAATTTCTTTTTTTTTTTTATTTCAAGTCGTTTTTATAACTCTGGTCGAATTTCAACCTGGTCAGAAGGTTTGGGTACTGACCCCAGTGGAGCCTTGTGCGCTCCAAGATAAGTGGACCGGTCCATTTGAGGTGGTGGAGCGCAAAAGTCCAGTTACCTATTTGGTGGACTTTAAATCTCCCAAGAACCCCCTGCGGGTCCTGCATGTGAATCGCCTAAAGCCCCACTTTGAGAGGTCTGAAGTGGGCATGCTTCTTGCCACAGATGCAGGGATGGAGGAGGAGAGTGAGCCTCTTCCTGACCTCCTGTGTGCAGGAGAGAAGGATGGGTCAGTGGAGGGTGTGGTCCTCTCCGCCACACTGACCCCTGAGCAACAGAGAGATTGCCACCAGCTGTTGGGGCAATTTCCTGATTTATTTTCCCTGGTGCCTGGTGTCACTGATTGGTGCGTCCATGAGGTGGACACCAGGGACAGTCCTCCTGTCAAGCACAAGGCTTACAGAGTGACTGACAGGGTAAGGGCCTGCATTAAGGAGGAGGTCTCCAAAATGTTTGCCCTAGGGGTGATTGAGTCCTCTAGCAGCCCTTGGTCCAGCCCCGTGGTCTTGGTACCAAAAGCTGCAGTGCCTGGTGACACTCCAGAACTTAGGTTCTGTGTGGACTACTGAGGTCTCAATTCGGTCACGAGGACCGACGCACACCCCTTCCCCAGAGCTGATGAGCTCGTAGATCGATTAGGGGCTGCCCGGTACCTCAGCACGTTTGATCTAACGTCTGGGTACTGGCAGATCGCCTTAACTGATGGGGCAAAGGAGAGGTCAGCATTCTCCACACCAGATGGGCACTACCAGTTCCGTGTGATGCCCTTTGGTATGAAGAATGCCCCTGCCACCTTTCAGAGGTTGGTCAACCAGGTGTTGGCTGGGCTGGAGGATTTCAGTGCCGCCTACCTGGATGACATCGCATTGTTTAGTTCCTCATGGGAGGACCACTTGCACCACCTCTGGGAAGTGTTGATGGCGCTGCGCAGAGCAGGCCTCACAATCAAGGCCAGTAAGTGCCAGATTGGGCAGGGTTCTGTGGTGTACCTAGGACACCAGGTAGGGAGTGGCCAGGTGGCACCCCTACAGCCCAAGATTGAAACCATCCTGGGTTGGGAACCCCCAAGGACCCAGACCCAGGTGAGGGCCTTCTTAGGACTCACAGGTTATTACAGGAGGTTTGTTAAGGGGTATGGCAACATAGTTGCCCCCTTGACTGAGCTGACTTCCAATAAGCGGCCAAAGATTGTGAACTGGACTGACACTTGTCAGAAAGCTTTTGATGCCCTGAAGACTGCCATGTGCACAGCACCTGTACTCCAGGCGCCCAACTTTGCTAAGGAATGTATTGTCCAGACAGACGCTTCAGAGCATGGGGTGGGGGCTGTTCTGTCACAGATGAATGAGGAGGGACTAGACCAACCTGTAGCCTTCATCAGTAGGAGGTTACTTCCACGGGAACAGAGGTGGAGTGCAATTGAGCGGGAGGCATTTGCTGTGGTCTGGGCACTGAAGAAGCTGAGACCATACCTGTTTGGGACTCACTTCCGGGTTCAGACAGACCACAGGCCCCTCAGATTGTTGATGCAGATGAGGGGTGAGAATCCCAAGTTGTTAAGGTGGTCCATTTCAATACAGGGTATGGACTTCACGGTGGAACATCGCCCTGGTACAGAACACGCCAATGCTGATGGTCTGTCCAGAGTTTTCCGCCTTAGTGATGAGAACTTCCAAGGGGATGGGTAGTTCTCCCCACATTTCAGCTGGAGGGGATGCGTGTTAGACCTGGCACCAATGGCGTGAGTCTTCCTTGCATTTTTCGCTGTGTCTCCTCTGTTTTTGCTGGTTATAGATGCTCTGGGCGCTGTGCCACTGCCATTCAGTGCCACAGCGCGAATGCTCCATTTGTAAAGATGACATGTGAATTGGTACATCCATGATTGGCTTATTTGATTTACCTGTTAGTCCCTAGTAGCGTGGCCCGTGTGTGCCCAAGGCTGGTAAACCAAATGCTGCTGGTGGGCCTGCAGCACTGGTTTGTGCCACCCACAGAACTGCTTGCAAAGTGTGTCTCAGACCTGCCACTGCAGTGTCTGCGTGCAGTCCAGAACTGCCATCTTGGCTGTGACGTGCACCCACTTCCCAGCCCCTGAACCTTCCCTTGGCATCCTGTAAGCCACCCTTAGGATAGGGTGCATTGTATGTGTAAGGTAGGACATGCTCTGATGTGTGTAACATGTCCTAGTAGTGAATTACAACCAATTTCGTGTTTCACTACTGAAAGGCTACCTGTTCTCCATAGGCCAGAATGGGAGGTTTTGGCTATTACAATCTATAGTCCTAACTAACCCCCAGAACATGGTAGAAAAACAAATTTAGTATGCCTGAGCTCAGAATAGTAATATGCATCTTTTAGTGAAGGTTATTTTTATATTCTGTGTTTGAAACTACCACTTTTAGTGTATAGGTGCTTTCTTGACTAAGCCTTCCAGAGTGCTCTGCTATTATGTGTATTAGCTGTCTGGTTTTAGAGTGACAGGGCAGGCTGAGTCAGACCTAGGTTGAATAGAGAAATCTTCCTTAGAGTAAGGGGAAGGGTAGCTCCTGCACTTGAATAGGGCTGTGCCTGGCAAGGTGAATGCTGGCTCCACCTCCCACTGTGCGTCTGAAGGCAGACCTCCTCTTTCTGAAAGGAAGGATGCAGCCTGGTAAGCAAAGTGCTCCAGGGCTGGGTAGAACTGGTTCTGGCTGGGTTCAGAGACTTGTGGCTCCTAAAGAACAAAGACTTTGGGGGTATAAATATTTGTGCCCCAACCCCTACAATTTGTATTGCTCCTGGACAACAAGAAGAACCTCTGTCCGTGTAACTACAGGAATCTGCAGGAGAAGGACTGTCCTTGTGCTTGTGTGCTGTTTCTGGGACTGGCCTGCAGTGGTTACTACTGGACTTGGAAGAAGAGGAAAAGGACTTTGAAGGAACTTTTATTTTGTGGCTACAGCAATCACCCAAGGGCTAGAAGAGAGCTAGCCTCCTGCAGGAGTCTCAGGCACACCAGACTCCACCACCAGCCTCCTGTGTCCTCCCAGCAAGGATCTCTATCTCCAGGTGAGGCTCCTGTGAGTTCCAGGGCCTCTAGTTCTACTGCTGAGAAAAAAGAGTGCTGAAAATCGTCGCTAACCCCCGGTAGCGAGCCGCTGCAGCTGGTGAGCGTGAGAAAAATCGTCGGTCTGCTGCCGCCGAGCGCTCGCTAACCCCGAAGATTATCGCATCACCTGTCAGCGGGCCTGAAAACGCCCGCTATCCCGAAGATCGTCGCATCACCTGTCAGCGGGCCTGAAAACGCCCGCTATCCCGAAGATCGTCGCATCACCTGTCAGTGGGCCTGAAAACGCCCGCTATCCCGAAGATCGCCGCATCACGTATCAGCGGGTCTGAAAACGCTCGCTAACCCAATTTATTGAATCGCCTGACGGCGGGCCTGAAAACGCTCGCTAAAGATCCGAAGATTGTCGCCTTGCTTGTTGGCGTCCCCCAAAGCGCTCGCTAACCCCAACTCATCGCACCAATCTCATCGCAGAGCGGACACCGAGCGTTCTCCATTTTCCCCGCATCGCCTCAGGATCGTCGCTCCTTCGCGGAGCACCATTTTCTTTTATCGCAGCAAGATCGCACACGCAACAGGCTCGGTGCATCATCAGAGACCACTGCATTGAACTGAACATCATTTTGGGCACCTTGAACTATTTTTGCAGCATTTTTAAAGTAACCCTATTTTTCTAGTATTGTGGATTTTTACTGTTATTGGTCTTGTGATTAAGTCTATATAAATATACCTATTTTTTACAACTACTTGAGTGGTATCCATTTGTAGTGTTCCTCATTGTATTACTGTGTATGGTCATAAATGCTTCACACACTGCCTCTGAGATACGCCTAGCTGCTCGTGCTACGTTACCACAGGGTTGAGCAGGGGTTGTCAAAGGGTGTAGACTGCTTACTCTGACTTAGGAAGAAGGGTCCCTACTTGGACAGTGGCCAACCATTGCCAACTAGAGACACCCATTTCTAACAGCCTTTTTTACCGATTCGCAACGTTTGCGATCGCAAATTAGCTTGATGCATGTGCCCCAAAGGTCCTGGCAACACCACAAGGAAACGGAGTCCAAGACGCCAATGACGAGCAGAATCACAACCGGGTTTCAAATACAATATACTATCAAATGCCTCAGCGGTTCCTTTAGTGTCAATCAAATAAAATAGAAACATGCATGCCATTACTGTTTATATTTATTAATAATGAGTTCGTCTTCTCAAAGTAACACCAATAGCCCACTGCAAAGGGACCCGAAACACAGCTGAGTTGTAAACAAGATACCGTAACAGTCTCCCCAATTCAAGGATGCGTTCTGGGGCAATATAAAGTCCAGAATGGTGTAAATTTATCATTTACAATACTATACAGCTAGCATATGTTTTCTCACTAAAACCTGGAGCAGGTGAAGACATGATGCCTCCAAAGGGTGGGCATAGAAACATTACCACATCTGCACCGGGTTCCCTCAAGAACCACCTTCCTGAGAAGAAAAAAAAAAGTGTCCCGTTTCATAGACAAGAGGTGGCATCTCTTCCTGAGATGGGTTGCTTGTAACCCATGGGGGTGCCCGTGACGACACAAGTGCAGCCTTCGGAACAAAGCGTTCTTACAAAGCATCCAACCTAGCAACCGGATCCACCAGAACAAAGGGGAACCAAGCTGCCTCAACCACCTTGTTGCACACCGAATGCCTGCCCGGGGTTGGACTACTCATGTGTTGTATTCATGCACCCCCTATCAGTAGAGCAGCGCCAAGTGCAGCTCACCGTGCATGCTTGCTCCCACCTGCAGCAGACACAAAACGAGGCAGATATGTAGGTCACAGGGAGCGAGGGTGGCATAAACAGGTACACACATGTATTTATATATTGTACAGCAGTTGTTTCCTGCACTGAAGATGAAGCCAATAAAAACCTCCCAGGACGCCTGCCAACCCTGGCGTGATAACAGTGCCTAGACAACCTTACCTGCGTCTGCACCTCCCCTGCCTCCTGCAGCATTCGGAGAGCGGGATGGTGGAGGGGTTCAGTGCTTCCTTCCTCTGTCCCCAAAGCCTTGCACCTCGCCAAGTCCTGCGCCTCTGCCGCCAGTGCAGGGCCTGGCTTCCGGGACACGTGATCCGGTCACATGACCGCTCTAGCACTTCGCTCTTCCTCTATGCCTCTCCCCGGCTCTCTCTCCTGTAACTGGAGCCCACTACAAAAAATGTGCCTGCTTGCTCAGATGTCTGTCAGAAGTTTTGCCTGACTACGATAACCCTTTGCACGTCGAATGATAAAGTGTCTGTTTTTTGACGTGAGAGCCACCGGCGACTGAGACAAACAAGCATTTGCAATGCAATAGCATTTACGCGAGACCTATTGTATTGCAAACGGGAGTGCAGGTGGGCGGGTCAGGGGGCGAGAAGGCACGAACAACGGGAGTGGGGGAAGAGAAGGCACGAACATCGGGAGGGGGGGAGAAGGCACGGGAATAAAATAGTGCTCACAATCTAAAAAACACATACCGTGCAACACTTGAAGTAAAGGGGCCAGTAGTCATGGAAGGATACAAATGACAACATGGCCGTCATAAGGAGGGACTAACACGCCTATAAAACAATGGGAAGGCAGCATTTAGAAAGCACAAAGACACAAGTCAATGAAATAGATGGGTGGGAGAGTGGGCGTGGGCGTGGCTTCTCCCTGTACTCTACTACCATCGATCAACCTCAGAGCAGCGCTTGAGCGCTGGCGCAGGGCTCCACCTAAAAACGAGGGCGCAAGAAGAGGCCCTTAGAACTTCCTGTGCAAACGTTTTAAACTCAGAGTGATAGCACGTGCACACACACAAAAACACACACTCCCACAGACACTTGTACATACAGTCACATAGAGAGGCAAATACATGTCTATACAGAGATACGTGTGTGAGCAAGAACATGAATACAAACACATATAAACACATTGCCTGACATTGAAAACGTTGTGCTGGGGGGCGCGGAGATTGGCCTTAGAGAAGATGTCAACTGAATACCTTTCTCCATCTGTGACCTTTCCTGATTCAGGCACTTTAGACAATATAATGGGACCCTGCTCTCTTTGAAAACAAACCCACCTGTGGCTTCATTTTAAACCAGGACCAGGAGCAGCACATGCGAAAGACACCACCAAAGCAACTGTACACAACGCAGCTTGCTTTGTATATGGCGACCCCTTGGAGCATTATAGAGCTCTGCACCTAATGATGAGGAATGTCCACAGGCGATGAAGGGGCAGGTGTTCCCACTCAAACGCTCAGCAATAAGCCGCCTTGAGGCAAGTATACTAAATACGAGCAATCCAGGCCAGGTCCACACTCATCAGGCATCTGGGGCGCCAGCCCACCATACTATCCTTCTCTTTGAAGCGACAGTTAATGAAACGAAGGGCTTGCATTCCAGCAATGCTATTAGTTGTCATCTTGAATTTGGGAAAGTTACAGGCTCTATAGGTCGACTGCCCTGTTTCTTGGTTCTCCCACATACACTCTGATTTAGTGAGGAAAGCAAGGTACTGCAGGTTAACAGCACTAAACTAACTGCATAGATATGAACTGTAACTGACCTTATAAAAGATGCTGCATTGCCTCAGTCTTACTCTTTCATAAAACTGCTTTCAATGCTCACTCTAAACACCATAAATGTCTGGAAACAAAGGATGCAGGAAGCTGTTATTTTCAGAAGTTCTTTCAGGGCAAAGGGGAAATCTACTCTTACCACCTGTTACCAGAATGTCCTCTGTCACTTGGGACACACCCATGCAGGAAGTAAATGAAATTAAAAAAATCAATCAACACGATTGAACAAACCTCCTCAGAAACCATTTGTGAATTGAAAAACATGTGTTCTGAAATGTCAAGCTTCAAGACGCAGCTGGATTATTGCATAAACTATGACTCTGGCGTAGCTCTATGAGGTTTGCCATCCCACTCATGGGGGACACAAGTGAACTTAGTTCAATGCACCAGCTTTGGATGTGAAAGACAGGTTACTGTAGTACTGCAGAACCCCGCTGATTAAATAGTAAAAATTAAGTCTTTGCTTTTGTCTTACTAACAATCCCTGGAATAGGATTAGGGCCACTTTGGTAACAGTAAACCTATTTCACCCCTCACACTATCACACACACAGCACAAAGAAGGACAGAGACTTTTAACAATAGGTATTGACCACAACAAGACAAACATGTTTCTTAGGACATCTACAATATCACACAGAATATCATAAAAACAGCAAAAAGGCATGTTGTAAACAACAAGAAGAAAAGGAACGTTTCTAACATGGTAGAAATGTCATATAAAGTCTAACACCCTAAAACCTACTTTGCTGCACCACCCTATGAGAGCATGTAGTAGAGTAACTTTAAGTCTAAATTTTCTTAGGAAGAAGTGGCGCATTGCAAACCTTATTGACAGCTCAGGCTGTCATAATTGGAAGAGCCGTGGAGGAAGCATTCAATGCGAAAGGCAAACATGCTGTGTTAGCAGCCTACCTCAGGTATTCGGCTCTTACATGCTTCAAAGTGCATTATCTTCTCTGAGTGTTACGCAAGGCACATGCCGGACTGTCTAAAAAGTGGACAAGTCACACCTCTACTAAAAAAGCCAGATGAGAACATCTCTGATCCCAGCAATTTTCGCCCCATTTCGAGCATCCCAACCTTAGCCAAGCTCCTATAAAAATGTGCTCATCAACAACTCTGCAATCACATTGACCAGCACCAACTCCTCGACCATGGGCGTCCGCAGGGGGGGCAAGGAGGGGCACTTGCCACCCCCCCTAGAGCGCCCCTCTTTGTGCCCTGTGGGCCGCGGACCCCCAGGGGTCCGTGACACATTCCCAGGGGGTCTGCGAACTGGATCGTATTATATTGAAGCGCCCATGCGCTACTACGGCTACAAGCACTGAATGACAGCGCAGGCCAGGGCGGCAGGACCAAAAATAATCGGGCCAATCACCATTTCAGCTTTGGGGTGGAAGCTGAAGGGTGATTGGCTTATTATTTTATAGGCGCGCACGTTCGCACGGCAGTGCGTCTTCCCTCGCGTTTGCGGCCAGCCCAGGAGCATTTTGCCGCCCAACGCCCTGTCTCCGCTTTCGGCTAAGAACACTAGCATTCCGGCATCTCGGACCACTCGAGGTCGGAGCACGTGACGTGAGTGTTTATTTTTTAATTAAATTTACAGCTAGTGGGCAAGGGCAAGGCCAGGGGAATTCGGACGCCGTCTTTATTGAGGCCGGGTCACGGTGTACTAACTTACCCATACATGCCACCATTTCAGGAGAGCAAAGTGGGAGATTCTGTAAAAAAAATCGGGAGAATGGGGCCTTGAATCGGGTTACTGTCATGTATGGGCCTTGGAAGTGTGTTGCTGCAGGATCGGACATTTAAAACGCAAATGCACGTGTTTTTCTTACCTGTTAGAAGCATGGAGCGCCAGGGCCGGCTTTAGGGCGGTGCGACCGGTGCCACCTTCCTGGGGGCGCCGTGCTTGAACGTTACGGTTTTGAAGCACCGAGAGAGATCAGCATTTTGCATAGTTGAGGTTTTGACTTATGTGAAGTTAGTGCAGAGGGTTAATATGCCTTCTGCAAAGAACGTGTGTACCAAGTGATTACAGAGTGCATACGTACAGATCAGCAGGTAACTCCTTTCAAAAGAAACCTCCTTTTTGTTACTTGCAATTTATAACTTAAAGAAGCATGGAGCGCCAGGGCCGGCTTTAGGGCTGTGCGACCGGTGCCACCGTGCCACCTTCCTGGGGGCGCCGTGCTTGAACGTTTATTATGCTTTTGAAGCACCTGCTGCAGCGTTTCTTTCCCCCGGCAATTACCAGGCTCACATAAATGTCACAATAACTCCTGTGATTAATTATCGTCCGAGAGAGATCAGCATTTTTTTGCATAGTTGAGGTTTTGACTTATGTGAAGTTAGTGCAGAGGGTTAATATGCCTTCTGCAAAGAACGTGTACCAAGTGAAAGTTAGTGCAGAGGGTTAATATGCCTTCTGCAAAGAACGTGTACCAAGTGATTACAGAGTGCGTTTGCGTATGTACAGATCAGCAGGTTACTGCTTTCAAAAGAAACCTCCTTCTGTTACTTGCAATTTATAACTTAAAGTCCTAATATAGAATAGTGAGCTATTAACTTTCATCCCAGACCTGCATACACATTGCAAATAATACATTATTAGAAAAATGATTAGTGTTGCAAAAAGGATTAATTTGGCTAGAAATCGATTCTTATTATTAAAGAGAACTCCCAACTATGCAGTTTCTTTTTCAACTCTGAGTTTGGGCTTCTCCACACCAAGCACTCTTAAACTATACTGCCTACCAGTATGGATGACATGTGCCTCCTACACTTTTAGTCTTTTGGCTTATGTAACATTTCAGAGGACTCCATTGTGATGGCTTTGGGTTGACAAAGAAGCCGTCAATCAATAGACCTCACTGTAAGTGCGTAACGAGAGGAATAATTTACAAGTTTTTATATTTTCCAAAGCGAATACATCTTAAACAATACTTATGAAATAAAGAAAAAAAAAATCAGCACATAACATACCAGCTCTCTCTTGTTTGAAAGTGTATGCCTCCATAGTGAGCGCTTTCTAGTCATTGTCAGGTGTTATACTTTTGGCAAACATAATCAGAATTCTGCAAACAGCACTTTTAGAACGTTTTAGCACCCCCAGGCAGCTGTTGGAGTGCATCTACCCAGAACCTGACTGCTCAGCAGGAAGTAATGGCAGGCTGAACATACATTTCTTATAAAAAATTCGTCAGATATGCTTATCTTCCGAATTAGTGCTATATTAGGGTGATGAGTTTTGGTGTGCCAGGGGTAATTTTAGGGTTCAGGGCGAGAATGGGTTTTGGGGTGCCAGGGGTAATTTTAGGGTTCAGGGTGGTAATGAGTTTTGGGGTGCCAGGGGGTAATTTTAGGGTTCATGGTGGTAATGAGTTTTGGGGTGCCAGGGGGTAATTTTAGGGTTTAGGGAATGTATGAGTTTTAAGGGGCCAGGGGCCATCTACAACTCACTTTATTCAATACAGCCAGCCTGGTTTTATAAAGCACCTATATTTTGTTTCTCAAAATCAAATGGTGATTATTGTGAATTGAATGGCATCACTGTAAATACTTCATGTCCTTTGCCACACATTTCTGTACTATTGGAACAAGTTTGTATGGCTAAGGTGTTTGCAAAATATGATTTTAGGGGGGCACACAGCTTAGTTCCCAATAAAGCAGGAGACAAATGGAAGACCGCTCTTAATACTAGATATGCACATTCAGAGTATTTGTTTATGCCATTTGGTCTTTGTAATGCTCCAGCTGAATTTCAACACTGTGTAGATGGTATTTTTTTGGGTATCATGTGTGTATGAATAATGTGGTATATTCAATAGCGGTGACATAAAAACAGATTAGAAATTGCTAATCGGACAATAGCAGCTTGATCCTTCCATTAATATTTTGCATCAGGTTTCTAAATCCTTTGCATGCCTGTGCTTTTTCACTTTTGGCCAAGAGCCGCTCCTGTCGGCAGCTGAGCTATGCTTTTTTCTTTGCCAACTGCTAGAAGATGTGAATGATATCTTCCAAAGTCCACAAAAGAAAGAGATGGCTGTGGCACAACAACCCTATGATGTATGAGATCATATGCAGCCTGCTTCCTGTCCCCCATGGCTCCTTCTGCGCCCCAGTGTTTCTTGTGCCCCACCTGGCACACATCATGTCGGAGGATAGTGATGACGTCAACATTTTGCCCCCCCCTGGAAAAATTTCTGCGGATGCCAACACTGCCAATCTGGTTCCAGACCAGGTCACAGTACTGAAACCGCCATGGTCCACATTGGCGACGATGCTTTACGCTTTCTCGATCATAATGAATCCTGTCTTTTAATCCTTCTTGACCTATCATCAGTGTTTGACACAGTTAAACATGAAACCCTCCTGAACCTCTTAAAACTTAGGATGGGTCTCTCTGGTACAATCTTAAAATGGTTATGCTCATTCCCACAAAACAGATCTGAATGCTCCACAACCAGACGGGCCAATTTCCATCTCCACGTCTTAAGAAAACTAAAGCCTTTCCTGCCCAATGCAGATCTCAAGATGGCGGTTCAGGCTCTCGTGATCTCCAAACTTGACTATGGGAATGCTACCCTTGTTGGCCTACCGAAAATAAAACTAAGACCGTTGAGGGCTACACTCCATGCTGCTGCATGGCTCATCACTGGCGTAAAGAAAAATGATCCCATCACCCCTGCCCTCCACTCTCTGAACTGGCTACCTTATGTATCTAGGATCCACCTTAAAATAGCATGCATGACATAAAAAGCCATCCACCACAACACTCCTCGCTACTTGGCTCAGAAACTGGTGCTATTCGCAAAGAATAGAGCATCTCAAAGTACATGCTGCCTACTGCTGAAAACCCCAAAATTTCACAAAAAGAAAACAACCTATAAGACTTCTTTCTCTGGAATTGCCCCAAACATGAGGAACTCTCTTTCCCCAGACATCAGGATCATCCCTTCATTCGTTCTTTTCAAAATCGAAGTAAAACTGAGACTACTGAATAATCTCCTTCATATATGAGGCGACTATCTATGCCAATTTGATTTCTTTGCTGGTGTTTTCTCTATGTCTCTTTGTATTATCTTTTCATGCTGTATATTCTATATTTTGCTCCTTGTATATTAGATGCTATTTATTAGGTTGTACAGCGCTCTGACACCAACATTTTGGTAATGTTTGCGCTTTATACAACTTTATAAAAAAAACAACAACAAAAAAAGATCGTCTTGGACAGTATCTTGCAGGATAATCTGGGGTGAAGGGCCTGTCAAGTGGTGGTCTTTAAATCCTAAATATTATTGGAGGGAAAAAGCCATTGACATAATTTCAGAAATGTTTTCATAGATTCGGGTGCCAGAGAAAGAGTCCTAGATAGATCTTTAAGAAGATTAGAGATGAGGGGATGTCAATTTAAACTCCACATATTTGATGAATTATCTAAGGATGTTTCTTGATGGCGCTGAAATATTGATGAGGGAATACTTATATAACATTTGCCTATATGGTCTACCAGAATCCGCAGAGGAAGAAAACATGCTTGCATTTTTATCCCGCCTTCTTGCCCAAACTGCTGAACATTGTGTTTTGCTGATCCATTCCAGAGAGTCCACAGAAGGATAGGTCAATAACTCACCCACGCCGATCACTCTCGACAATCATGATATGCCTGCTTCACCATCAACACACCAAAATGATTCTTCAGACAGCCAAGCAACACAGTCCTCATACCTATCAGGGTGGGAAACTCTCTGTTGATGCCAATTTCTCCATCCACACCCACCTTATATGAAAATATGCCTGGCCCTGAGGCCCAAGCTAAAACACAGAGGCTTTAGGTTCAGCCTCCTTGACCCATCTACGATGCTGTCACACTAGATGGCAAGACAAGGGAGTATCAAGACCTGCATGGTTGCGAGGAGCTACTAGATACCATAACAGAGACATTGATGGAAACGGATGCCTCCCTTATCACCACGAGGTACCATCATGGCCAGACAAGCCACACTCTACCGAAACACTGAAATTCCCACTGCAACGAAGTTCAGACAAATTGCAAGATGAGCACACTCCACGCGATAAGGACAGACCCCTTTATACCCTTCATTGGCTGAGAGTGGGTGTGGCTTACAGAAGTATCTGAAAGTTGCTCACCGTTACAAAGTAGATAACATCTTGGGGCCTTTATATTTCACCAACCTCCTGTGCGCTCAGGAACTGACTGCTTCCTCCACTGTCTTACAGATAAATCCAGCAGAGAGATAAATACCCACTTTTAATATCCTCAGTAAGTTATCATTCTAAATTTAGTTAGCCAATGCAGATACCTTTCCCTCTGACTTAACCACAATGCATAAAACAAAAGCACTCAGATTCTGTCCCTTAACACCAGCGGCCTTGCAAACTATGTGAGATAGAAAAAGGCACTATCTTAGGATCCCAAAAATGTGACATAGTCTTACTGCAAGAAACGGATATATCTACAACTGAGGTAGCGTAACTTACCAGAGACTGGGTGGGACATATGATTGCAGATTCTGGGTCAGAGACCCACTGGGTACCTTCAACACACCCTATTTGAACTACAGGAAGAGAGGCCTTGCTTTTTCACAAAACGCTGCTAAGGAAGATGTAGAAAATATAGAGAAACCCACAGAGCCGTTTTCCCTTTGAAAAAGTAGTCTGCAAGGGCCATTCTTGGGCTATTAGATATATTTACACATCAAATGCTGGAAAGGTAGTTTTCTTCACCAAACTCAACAGACTGATAACGGGAATTTGCCACACAATGTTAGTGATCGGCAGCAACTAGCATTTCTGCATTAACCCTATTTTTGATTGATCCAGCATTACAGATATCTGCAGCAACATTGATAGGGGCCTGATGTGAGACCTTATGTCAAATCACTCTCTTTCTGAACTGTGGAGACTCAAACACTTGACAGATAGAGAATACACATTTGTTTCCAGGCCCCATGGAACTGAGGCCAGTATACACTATTGTTGATGAGTGCAACGATGCTTCATAAAATCACAAGTTGTACCACAGGCATCCAATGCATCTCAGATCATGTCTCAATCGCAATGACAATTGACTCCCAATTGCAAGTCCCTACGGACAAGTCCCTGAGAATAAGTACTTGGACGTATAAACTCGCTGTGGAGAAAAGAAAACCGATTGCATACTTACAAGAATACCTGCCTCTGAAAAAGAACTCAGTGGCTTCGATCCACACACTGTGGGCTGCAGGGAAAACCTACATAAGAGACAAGTAGAAAAACATAGACCCTGGAATCTGACATTATTACTTATTCAGGTATATCAAGAAAACTCATCTGATGCAGCATTTTGCCTTCTCACTACAAAACTATTCAAACTTGATGCGCTTCTAATGGCCAAGGTGGGAAAAACCCTGTAGAAAATTAAGTTGACACTATCAACACAGTGAAAAATTGGATAGACTCCTAGCCTTCCAAATAAAGAGACTCATGGGAAAATGATAATACCATTATTGTGAATACCAACAATACCTTACTTGGAACCTCGCCCCGTAGGGTGTCTAGAACTGTGAGAATAACCGCCTCGGTGGAATGCGCTGGACGAAAGCCAGCTTGATGGGAATCCAAAAATTCGGATTCCTCCAAAAATTCAGTAAGACACTCTGTAGCATAAGTTTCCAGAATCTTAGCTAGAAAGGGAAGAAGGGAGATAGGGCGGTAATTAGTCAGGATAGATGGATCTGATCCCACCTTTTTTAGAAGAGGGACAACAATTGCCTCTTTAAAAGTAGCGGGGACAGTTCCTTGAGACAAAGACTAATTTAAGAGGTTAAGAGCAGGACTAGGGAGAATGGTGAAGATTTCCTTCAAGATATTGGGAGGGCAACAATCATTTGGAGAGCCCGATTTGACTTTAGAAAGAAGGTTACTAAAAATATGCTCACTTATAGGAGGAAAGTGTGTGAAAGAACTATGATTTAAAATGGAATAGGAACGAAAATCCAAATTTTGGCAGACTGGAATACTGGACTTAATTTTGTTAATTTTATCAATTAAGAAAAAGTTCAAAGCATTACAAAATGCTTGTGAAGGAGATGATTTGCGAAGTATTCTATCGGGATTGGATAGCTCATTGACAATATGAAAGATCTCCTTCGAACGGTTAGTTGCCGATAGGATTTTAGATGAGAAATGCGCCACTTTAGCAGTTGACACAGATTTCTTATAGAATTTCAGAGAGTTCAGATAAAACACTTTATCTTCAGGTTTGTAGTTTCTTCGCCATTTCCTTTCCAGTTGTCTTAGAGCTAATTTTTGTTGTTTCAGTTCAATTGAAAACCGTTTATGAGCCTCATGGCGGCGAGGGACAGGGATGCTCCTAAGAGGAGCAAACTTGTTGCTAGCGGCTAGCAACCAGCTTGTTAACTGTATATCCGCCTAGTCAATTAAACGATTGCCCGGGGGGGCCGAGTTGGCAAGTAAGTCAATGAATAAGGATTTCTCAATCTTATTCCAACTCCGGCGGAGGCAACCAGTACGACTGGGAACTTTATTTGAAAAATTATCTTGAATATAAAATGTAAGCATGTGATGGTCAGACCATGTGCAAGGTAAAACTGAAACAGAAGACATAGCGATATTAGTGGTCCAAACCTGGTCAAGAATATGTCCCTTAGTGTGGGTGGCCGTGGATACCTGTTGAGTAAGATTTAAACCTAGAAGTAACTCGGTCAGTTTAGCTGAATGGGGGCCACCAAGAATATCATTGGCCCAATAATTGAAGTCCCTAATCAGCAAAACCTTCCCATAGTTGGTCACCAGGTGAGCTATCTGTTCACCCAAAGAATGGGGAAAGAGAGGCATCCTAAAGGGAGGTCTATAGAGCAGAACACATACCAAGGGAACAGCTTCTGGTTAAAAATCGAATTTGATCATCAGATTGTCCACCGACGGTAGATTTAGCGACGTCAAGACTGTATAGTTAAAGTTGTGGCATATTATAGTCCTCCGCCCACTTTCCCATGGGGGCGGTTAGCCTGGATGATGTGATAATCGGAGGGTAATGCCGCAAGGATATCAGGAGATGACTCGTGGGATAACCAGGTTTCAGTGAGCAGAAGGAGATCAGGCTGCTCAAATTTGAGCAGCAGAAAAATATCTGTCTGATGTTTGACCAATGAGCGAGTGTTCAAGTATGCGACAGAGAGCTTACGTGTCTTATGTCCAAAGCTATGTTGGGTCAAAGATGGGCCAGTGGCAAGCACACTACCGATTTCGGGGAAGGTAGTTCTTACTGCCAATATTCCGAGTTCTTTTACACAAGAATATACAAGGGGATTAAGATTAAGTTTAATATACGCTGCATGAAATGCTATCAACTCACTGACGGTATAGTCAATTTCCTGAGCATGATGATACCTCCATTAAAGGCCCCAGGGGAAGTTGGGTTTCCGCTAAATATTCCAAACTGTCAGCCCCTTTCTCAGTCCCCACATGGAGTAAGATGTGTCATGAGATAACGAGCAACAATGGATCACCCCATCCCTACAACAGGTCCAATATAACAGTAATGCCAGTAATACCCACACCAAACAGAGATCCGCTTCATGTAGTAATTATAGGCTGCTCTCTTTAGGCAACAATAAAACCAAGATTCTAGCAAAAATCTTTGCTACAAGAATAAAAAATTGCAAGTACTGCAATGATCCACAAAAACCAAATTGGTTTGGTTCCTGGCTATTTCACCTGCAACCATATACAAACTCTGTTCCACTTACCATGGAGCACAAGACACGATCTGGACAGTAAACTGACCCTCTTGCTCGACACTGAGAAGGTGTTCGATTGAGTGCAGTGGGGCTACTTATGCCAAACACTTTCAGCCGGTTTCGATGACTATGACGCAGTGGGTGCACCGAGTGAGATCAACTGTACTGAGTTCCAGTCAGACCTGATTAATATAGAAAGAGGGATTAGGCAGGGGCGCCACACCTCCCCGCTACTGTTTCTTCTTGCACTAGAGCCTCTGGCCATAGCAATTTGGTAACTGCAAGAGGTTAAGGTATCACCACTCCTGTGGGCAAAATTGAAATGAAGCTTTATGCAGATGACATTTTGACACTATCCTGTCGGCAAACCTCTACCAGCACTCATTGAAATTATCTCTTGCTTCTCCATTTTCTCTGGCTATAAAATCAACTGGACCAGGAGCGAAGGGGCGGGTCCTCGTCTCAGATACTTCCAGGCGGGCTGCGCGCCTTCTCGTGGTCCCACTTCTCCCCCTTGCGGCACTCGGAGGGCCGGTCACCTCCGCTGGCCCACCTTTCCCGCTTCTGTCCTCAGGGGAGGGGTGGAGGAAGCTCCGCTACTTTCACTTGCTCCCACTGCCTGCTTGACTTTGTCCCAATGAGAGGGGGCTGCACCCTGCACTCGCTCTGCGGCATTGCCCATGGCGGCTGTTATGGCAACGGCCCGTGAGGCCCTCTTTGGGGGTGGACTCTGCAATAGTACTGCATGGTTAGCTCTACTCATTTCAAGAACTCAGTTTGGCAAATATGCCGGCATCTTCTAACTGCTAGCAATGTGGGGGCTCTGAGGCATCTGCAGTGGTAATGCCTCACCATACAGAGCATTTAACAGAAAGCGGTGGCAACAATAAATACTTATGGTGGGGTTTATATGGACTTTTCTCCAAGACTAGTTTTACTGCATTCTGTGACTGATTTGTCCAGACTGACTCACCGCTTAGGGAGGTGGGTCGAAACATGTACAGCGGTGGTGATAAAATGTGCCATTATTGGTGGTGGCAGCAAATCTCTCCAACACCCCATGAAAACTGGTTCCAGGAGGTGCTTGCAATGGCACTTTAAAAGGGTGTAATCTGAGTGATGGTGGAGGAGCAGCGTATCTTTGATGGACCCCATTTCTTTCTGATTCTACTGTGTGAACTGTCTATGATGTTGTGGGTCACTGACAGTTGTCAGCGAGGTTTATATCCCTAGAAGTGATATGGTGTGAGCGGTTTGTAGAGATGTAGTAAATACGCCTATTACTTAGTATATATATGTTTCTATGTCTCTGGCAATTTGGGAAATACACCCTAATCTTGCCCCTTCTAATTTGCACATTGGTGGCAATATCGAAACGCATTTTGTGATTCACCGAGCAGTGAATCAAGACAACGCTCCCAGCTGCCTCCAGCTGTTGCATGAAGGTGCAACACACAGTTCTGATCATTCACTGGTCTGTATAAAGCCTGGTTATCAAAAATGCACATGAGAACATTTCATGAATATATCAACCTTCGCAAAAAGAAAACAGGCAGTTTATTTGCTCCGAAATTCATAAAAATATACATTAACTCGATCTTCAATCCTAAAACTCAGAAACCAATAAAAAATGAATAGCAACATATACCTGAGCTGCTCTTGATTCAACCCCTCCCCCTCTGTCCATATTTACATACCCAGCGGTGGGTGTTTTGCATCTCTCTGTCCAGGCCCCTCCATGGTGTCCTGCCTGTTATAAGTGTGTTTTCTGCACTGAAGGCTTCAGAGTCAGCCCTGACTGAGCAGCAGCGATGGAGGTGAAGGCGCCAACTCAGGTCTTCCTGCTGCTTCTGCTGTGGATTCAAGGTGAGAGCTGTGGCTGCCGGGCTGTGGCTTGTTGACCAGAGATCTGAGATGGGCAGTATATTTATCCCTAAAGGTTTCACTCTCTGTAAATAGTTCTGCTGATGAATTAATTGCATTTCTGATTTCAGAGTCCAGAGGGCAGATTGTGCTGACACAGACCCCAGAAGTCCTCGCTATGACCCTGGGAGAAACCATCTCAATCAGATGTAAATCTAGTACATCAATCGCCAATGTTTTAGCCTGGTACCAGCAGAAGCGCGGAGAAGCCCCCAAGCCTCTCATTTATGCGGCCACCAGTCGCCAGCCGGGGGTCTCCGACCGCTTCAGCGGCAGCGGGTCCGGCACCGACTTCACTCTCAGCATCAGCGGGGCCGAGGCCGGCGACGCCGCGGATTATTACTGTCAGCAGAGTGCTAGCTACCCGCTCACAGTGACACAGAGCCGAGCAAAAACTGCAGCTTCCTCTTTCTGTGCTCAGTTCCCAGAGGTCTGCTTCTGTGCGGACCCCGTGACGTTCAGTGAACTCCTGGGCAGACGGGGCTTGACTCTTCAATCCTTTGAAGGAAGCTACTTCACGAGTTAGGATTTTGTGTGTAATATTTGGCTGCAGAGACGAAGTTTCATTTCTAATCTACTTTGAGTTTCTTTCAGGATTTTGCGCTTTCAGATGAGGCTTTTCCATGTCTCATTTCTTTCTCTGTTGTGCTCCAAAATAACAATAACAGTATTTTTATTATAGTTTGTGCCCTTCATAAAGTGCTAACGTGACACTATTTAGTGCCTCAAAACAGTTTAAGACAGACAAATACAGCACATAAATAGAACAATTTGAGGCAGAGCCAATGAGTCTTGTTCTGTTTAAACAAGCATTGCCAACACCAGAAGGTCTCAATTGAAACTGAAAATGCCAGGCAGACCCATCAGCTTTGGCAACACTTGTTCAAAATGTACACACAGTCCCAATAATTAAAACTGTGTGGCTTGCACCTGCCAAAGACACACAATGAAAATGCACTGAAAATACACGAATTCCTGGCCCAAATGGGATGTTCCTCTGACCTGGAGGCTTTGAAAAGCTGTGGTCAGTCCTTTCCTGAAGCAAGCAGGAACACCTTTCACATAAATGCCTGCTGCTGCCCTGTAGAGGGGTAAGAGGGTAGGGGCATCTCTAAAGATACAGCGCACATCATCAAGGCAACGCAAATAAATGAGCCTCATATGCATATTGAAGTGTGGCGGGAGGGCAAACAACTCCATAGGTGCCTTTCAGAGGTTTGGAATGGAAACACACCCCTATGTGCTGGACAGAGAGGCAGGAGAAGGGCAACCTCCGCAGGTCTGCTATAGTGGGACATGATAGATGCATTCCCATCAGTGCACTATTGCTGGTTGTTGGACTTTTTGCAGGGTTATTCCCAAAATTTTTGCTTCTTCCTCCTATTTTTTCCTGACCTGTTGTTGTTTATTTTAGTACTCTGGGCACTTTACCACTGCTAATCAGTGCTAAAGTGCATATGCTCTCTGTGTAAATTGTGAACATGATTGGTTCTCCCTGATTGGCATATTTGATTTACTGGTCAGTCCCTTGTAAAGTGCACTGAGTGCACTGGGGCTGGTAAATCAAATACTACTAGTGGGCCGGCAGCACTGTTGTGCCACCCACATGAGAAGTTCTGAAACGGTAACTCAGACCTGCCACTGCAGTGTCTGTGCACAGTTGTTACCTGCCATGTCGACTTGGCAAGTGCACCCACTTGCCAGGCCCTAACCTTCCCTTTTCTTACATATTAGTTATCCCTAAGGTAGGCCCAATTTACCCCTGTGGGTAGGGTGCAGTGCATGTGAAAGGTAGGACATGCCCTGATTTGTGTGGCATGTCCTGATAGCGAATTACTGCCAATTTCGTTTTTCACTATTGCAAGGCTGCCTGTTCCCATTGGACAAAATGGGGAGTTTGTTATAACATCTTATAAACATAACTGTCCCTGGGAACAAGGTAGGAAAATAAAGTTTAGCGTGCCGGAACTCAGAATATTAAAATGCATGTTTAGTGAGGGTAGTTTTTACATTCTGTGATTGAAAATACCACTTTTAGAAAGTAGGTATTTTCGTGTTTAACCATTCTGTGTGCCTCTGCCTGTATGTGTTTTGACTGTCTAGTTTTGGAGTGACATGGGCTGGGGAGGTGTATTCTCCCAGACAGCCACGGGGGTTGATGTGTGTAATGCCTTTCCTGTGAATGAGTCAGGGCTGGGCTGAATAGACCTGGGCTGCATTCAGAGTAGGGGAGGAGTTCTCACTAGCACCTGAATAGGCCCGGTCTGCATTTAGAGTGGTGGGAGGAGATTTCCCTTGCACCTGAGTAGGGTCTGTCTGCCTTACACAATGCTGTCTCCACCTCTTGCCGGGCAGCTGCACAAAAGAGGACAGAACTGGGTTGGACTGGGCTCAGAGACCCTTGCACAAATAGAACAAGGACATTTGGGGTATAAGTATTAGACCTAAAACCCCTGAACGTTATGGAATTAAGAGGAACCTTTGCCAAGGAGAAAAGCAGGAGAAACAGAGGAGAAGTACTGCCCTTGCTGTGTGTCTGGGGTTGGCCTGCAGTTTCTGTTTCTGCCAAAGACAGGAGAAGGGGTTTGTTGTGTGCTGAGTCCCCTACTTTAGGAATGTCTCCAAGGGCTTGAGAAGAGCTTGCCTCCTGTTTTGAAGTCTCAGTAACACAAAGACTTCACCCCCAGCTCCCCTGAACTTCCTCCTGGGAGTGCTGACCTGCCAGGTGTGCCTATGACTGTGTGGAGCCTCTGGAGGTTGTTTCTGCTGCTGGGAGCTGGAAAGCAACGCAGCAAACAAGGAAGTTGACGCATCGCTCTTCTGGTGACTCTTTATCCGACGCAACGCCGTGGTGCGAGAAGAGTCTCCCCGCACTGCCAAGCCACCGCTGAAACCGATGCAGTGCCTGTCGCCGTTGCAAGATTCGATGCAACGAGGGATCGTGGCTGAAAAGGTCGACACAGCGCTGCTCTCGGCTGCCGCATCGATAGCTGCTGTATCCCGGATTTTCACACATCGTCCCTGTGCCCCAAGTTTTCCCTGATGCATCACCCATGGATCGGAGTTGTCTCAGAACCGACGCATAACTTCCCCCTACTGACCGGACCCGACGCATCGCTCCCCTGTGTACAGCGGAACTGTTGCATTGCATCCACGAAGGTCTCAGGAACAGCGTATCTCTTTGTTTTTTTACATCACGGGCCTGTTGCGTGTAATATAAGAAAATTAACTTTAACCTGGGTATTAAAGAACTGAAATAACTCCCATACCTCAAATAAAATGTAAAAGACAACAAAGCAAACAAGTATTGGCCAAGACAACGGGTTTGGGTTCTCTATGGGTTCACTATGCTAACACATGCAGCACTAGCACATAAGCTAGAAACACAGTAGGGGGACAGCAGGAGTGAAGATAGGGTTATAATTGGAGAGTAGTCCCACATGCAGTTCATTGCAAGAGCGAAGAAGGCATTAAACACGCAAATAACCAATAACATTAGGTGAGAGACAGGGCACAAGTCCTAAAAAAAGAAGTGAAGGGACTGGCCTAGTTTAGCAGTATGCAAGTGACATCACAGCGTGCGACTTCACAGCGCACAACATACGGCCCACGACATCACACATGGCATCACAGGAATTGGCATCATAGAAAGTGGCATTACAAGCCACAGCTTTACAGTAAGTGGCACCACAAGAAGTGACATCAGATCTAAAGCCCTCACATATGTTTAGCAGGTCTATCATGTGTAGGTTTGAGCACATTGCGAGGACAATACTGCAGTGAGCTATGGAAGATGATATGCAACTTTTACTCCTTGCAATCCCACAGTTTTATGTAACACATCATGTACATTCATTTACAAACATATAATTTATTGGACATGTTACATGCACGTGTTAATGTAAAGTCCACCGACACCCTGCATTGGAATGAGAAGGGCTATGCAAGAAATACTTGTGGTATTTAAATTATGTTAACGCCTCCTCAGGCGAAGTAAGCTCTATATAAAGGCAATTTGCTTTGTATAAATAATGGGAAAGACCAACACATCTGATATTCTTACAGTGCCTACATATCTCCTAAACAGAAACTGAACAAAGTGAAGAGCTGCCTCTCTTAAGTATGTGTGAAGTGCTAACAAGTTGTGAGCCTTTGTTTCCCCTCGGCCTCATTTGCATCAGGTGTGAGGCTCCTGACTGCTCCCAGCCAAGAGACTGAACAAAAGGAGGCCTGATGACCCCTCAAATTCGGCCTTTGTTATGGGCCCAACAGGAGTCTTAAATAAGAAAGCCCCGTCCCAGCCTGCACGTTGTTGCTTATTGCAGATGGTAAGCAGACACCGTTCAGGCGCTGCTGAAAGTGTCCGGTGTTTGGAAATTACACTGGGACAAGTTAAGCACATTATGAAGCGGGGCCCAAATTCTTGGCAGGGTGGACGGCGTTTCACCTTTGGAACAAGTGGGTGTACGCCGTCCACAAATGTGTTCCCCCTCTATTCATGCCCTGGCGAGAGACTAATACTCCGCTGGGCTTAGCCAAGATACGAGTGACAAAGTCTCAAGCCAATGACTGACCAAAGAAGGCCAACATTGAAAGGGGCGGACCCCAAAGCCCATTGTCTGAATAGTGTTAGCAGTAGGCCAGTCTGACAGCTCAGCTGTCAAAACCCAGGCATACAATTGGTTGAAAAAAATACATAATCAATTACTAGTAATGTCTTGAATAAATAAAACTATTAAACGTACCTACTGAAACGTGAGAGCAGAGGTGCAAAACTAAGCTAACAAGCAAATAGGGAGACACTGTGCAGTGTGGACCGGTGCAGGGCGGTGCAGATACTTGAGTTGAGATGCAATGGATCACAATGGGGAGGGGCAGACACTTAAGTAGGGGTGCAATGGCTCACGATGGGGATGGGCAGACACTTGAGTAGGGGTGCAGTGGATCAGGACAGGGAGGGGCAGACACTTGAGTAGGGGTGCAGTGGATTGAGAAGGGGCAGACACTTAAGTAGGAGTGCAATGGATCGCGATGGGGAGGGGCAGACACTTGAGTAGGAGTGCAATGGATCAGGGTGGAGAGGAGACGACACTTGAGTAGGGGTGCAATGGTTCAGGAGGGAGGGGCAGACACTTGAGTAGGGGTACAATGGATCAGGGTGGAGAGGAGGCGACACTTGAGTAGGGGTGCAATTGATTAGGAGGGGAAGAGGCAGACACTTGAGTAGGGGTGCAATGGATTAGGAGGGGAAGAGGCAGACACTTGAATAGGGGAGCAATGGATCAGGACGGGGAGGGACAGAAACTTGAGTAGGGGTGCCTATGGATCAGGGTGGAGAGGAGGCAACACTTGAGTAGGGGTGCAATGGATCAGGACGGGGAGGGACAGACACTTGAGTAGGGGACCAATGGATCAGGACGGGGAGGGGCAGACACTCGAGTAGGGGAGCAATGGATCAGAACAGGAAGGGGCAGACACTTGAGTAGGGGTGTAGCAGGTGACAGGACCCTCATTCATTACAATACTTTGTTCTAGATCTTACACATAAATAGATGTGCTGTTAGATGGATAGAGATCAACATACAGAAAATAATTTGCGAAAGGGATTTGTTATTGTTTCATAGGTTAAATTCCACTAATAGCAATAAAAGACTGTACAACTAAAGAGAGGACAGGTGGATGTGTCCTTTAAACAAATGCCACCTTATGGTGGTGCCACAAAGGTATCAGCAACATTCAGCAGTGATAAGACCTCACACACAGAATTACACATGTTAGCTATCAATAACAGGGCAGATTTGTTGGAGGATCATATAGATTTGAAGGTGTACCACCATTTTGCTTGTTGCTTGGCTGTCAGTAGACAAAGGTAGCCAAATGGAAATGTGGCTAGCAGGCTATGTGTGAATATACCTGATGATAGCGTTGGCTGGGCAGCTAGAGGTAAAGAGTACGCTTAATAATAAATACATGGTGGGGTGCAACTGTTGAAAAAATAGCAGCAATAATGCTGGCCAATGTAATTAATGTTTCTTGTACAGCCAGGGATCTAAATGTGGTTATATTCTGTTGGGTAAACCTTGATAGAACATGTTTAGCAATAAATGCTTGGTATGTCCCTAGAGTGACACACCACACCTTTTTCTACAAACCCCTTTTCTCTCAAAAAGTCCTTGAATTGCAGGAACGTTCCAATATGAGAATATTAGCTGTATTACATTTCCACGCTGAGGGTGCCAAATAAACAAATTGGAATAACAAATCTGTAAGGAAAAAACACATCATCTGGGCTGGACATTTATTGCAAAATATGAAAGAATAAAGTTGTTTAAAATATAAACAGTTTCGTGGAATTAATGGACTGAATGCACAATGTATATATCTGCATTAAGGACATTGCAGTATTGATTTTACATTGGCTTACTGAGTGCTCCTCCAGTTGCTGTATTCAATTTACTGTTTATATGGGGTTTCTTGGGCAGTGAAACCTCAGGGTGGAAGCACCTAGATTCAGAATTATAGGGAATTGCTTTTGGAACAGTGCAATTTGGCTAAAACTGCATTTTTGCTGTTGGGATTTTTTGCAGCCTACATTGAAGCCTACTAAGGAAATACTTGAGTGCCTACATGGCCAGTCTTGAATCAGTAACACTAATGTCTGAAGAGCACACTTGTGAGAGAGTGAGAGAGATGACTGGAATATAACTACCTTTAACACATCACGAAGTACCAGTTAACATGAAATTCTACTATGCCATGATGGAGTCGAGGAGGACTTCATTCTTTATATTGTAATTTAGCTCCCAGTAGTGTGACACAACATCATAATGTGGAAAAGTACGCAGTGCAATACTGACTGAAATAATGTGTGCATAAGTAGGCTATAATAATGAATGACTGGGTAATGCCAAAGACAATATATTGTTGACATTACATTGTTGCTTGGCTGTCCAGTCAAAGATATAACAATGTCTGAGCTGCATGTAAGGTTCCGCCAAGTAATGGATTAGCTCCGGACTTTTCTGCTTTCTGAGCTCGGTTTGTAATTATGCGGCTATCCAAGTCAGCCGACTTTTACAAAAGCATCACATGAAAATAAAACTGTTTTGTATTTAAGTATTAGGCGCATCACGTGCGCTGGGAAGGTGAATTCCAATCTTGTATTTTGTGCACTTTAAAAAGGTAAAGATTTAGCAAAGAGGGAAATCGGCTCACTCAAAGCTGAGTATCGGTAGCTGTTATATGGGGCACATGCATCAAAAAACTATTTTGAGATTCCTTAATAGCGATTTTTAAGAAATCGCTATTTCGGAATCGCAAAAGTGAATGCATCAAAAAAGACCTATATTTTAGCGATTCGGTAAAAATCGCTATTCTCAATTGCGATTTTACTTTTACCGATTCAGTAATAGGGAAATCGCAATTACAGAATTGCTAATAGCGAATTACCCATATTTCTGCATCGGGATGACATCACAATCAGGAAGTGAATCAGTGAATGCACACACCTGTTCACAGAGAGAGTCAGGGGAGGAGGCAGACTGGGGGAGCTCAGCCGGAAGAAGCTGTGTTTGGAGCAGAAGGAGTGAGAAAACAACAGCATGGCCACAGCAAATGAAGGAGAAGGCAGGAAGAGAAAGCTCAAGTTTAGTGAAAAAGAACTTGAAATCCTAATTGAGGAAGTGGTGTTGGAAAACTCTCCCTGCAGGTTACATAGTCAGTCAAAAGAAAAATTTGGCTGGCAATCCAAGCTAAGGTTAATGCTGTGGGGGTAACACAGTGTACAATCTCAGACCTGCGCAAAAGATGGTACGACCTGCGCAGCCGAGCTAAAGAGAGGGTGGCTGAAAGGCTAGCAGCTTAAAAACAAACTGGAGGGGGACCATCTTCTGAACGTGCAAACACACCACTGGAGGACATGGTGGAATCCACACTGCAGCCAGAGGCAGTCGTCGGGATAACACAGATCGACACCTCTGAACAGGGGGTACCTCCCAAGGTGAGACCACTGCTAAACATATTTCAATGTTAAATGCAGCACACCTGAGTCAAGCCCACCTTTTACTTACAACACCCTAATGCATTGTGGGAGTTGTATATAGACAAATGTAAGGTCAAGGCTAGGAGGGACCAAAGCAGCTTTAGTGCAGCAGAGTACAGCAAGGAAGTGACTAAAGTAGACTTTGTTCTGAACAGAAGTAAATGTATTAAACATTTGCATGCACTATGTCACAAACATGTGCTGGAAAAAAAAAACGGAACTTGCACTGTTTAAAATCACAGATGCAGCAGCGCAGGAGAATGACGTGGCTGACGTTCACGAGTCAGAGGGACCAGTGGAACTGTCTGAGGAGGGACTAGAAGTGCCAGTATCCTCACCCATACCTGCTCCTACTCGACACACACGAATAGTCCCACCACTGCCTGCTTCAGACACTGATGAAGAGAGTCAGACAGTAACTCCCACACAGCAGGTTGGCAACTCAGCACCACCACCAACAAAGGTACATATGCAGTGCTGTTCAATCCTGTTCCGCAGCAAAGGACCATTCCTAGCTATTTGGGAATTCTACCAGAGACATATACAGGAGAAGAAGTTGAAGGGACGCAATTGCACAACAAATTCAATTTTCAAGTGTCTCTACAAAAGTTATATAGGATCAGTCACAAGTCTTGAATCTTCTCTTAATCTCTGTGTTGTATGAATGTTAGTGTGGGTGAACAAGTTTGATAGGTGAGATTGCAGGTTTGATGGGTGATTGTGGGGTTACTGATGTTGTTGTGAACTGTTCCTTTCAAAATTGTAGAATGACAAGTTTTACATGAATTTCTAAATATATGAATGTTTATTTATAACGATAAATTAGACACATAAATGAAAAAAGGATAAAATACAGCTCTACAAACTAATCATGTTGTAAGAAGATAATTTGGGGATATGTCTCTAATTTGAGCCTCTAGGCCAGCAGTAAAGTAGGTGAGTATAGAGGTTTTTCCTTACCTTTTGAAGGCCCAGGGGAATCCTGACATCTGCAGAGGAGAATGGGGCAACTGCCTGGAGTAGGCCCGAGGGCAAGATGCTGAGGGTCCAGCGCCTGCAGGCAAGGAACATGAGGATTATGCAGGGCCAACTAGGGACAATGGCAACACACGTGCGGGACATAGGTGACTGCCTGAGAGACTACTGCCGTAGTTGAAGGGAACAGGGCAAACACAAAATTGTGCAGGGTCATCCAGGGTGAGCATGCCTCCCATGGCAGGAGGCCTCACAATTTGATAGGGTGCCTGGACGGTTACACCAGGGCAATCAATAGGCTGAGTACAACTACAACTCAGCTGACTAGGCATGCTGTTTGCATGCAGGTGGAGATGAGCCTACTGCTGCGGGGATGTGGCCAGGGGCCTTATCCAGGTCACTAATGCAGTGGAACAACTCCAGACTGCTGCAGCTAGTGGAAACAACTTACTTACAGTGAGGAGGCCTCCAGCCTCAGCAGCCTACTGGTACCTGTGACAAATCCCAGGAGGCGCAGTACCAGGAGCAACACCACCACAGAAGGCTCAATGAGGGATGTGGCTGAGCCTACTGAGAGGGCCACGGGAGTGCATGGCCAGAAGAAGTAGACAAATGGAAACCAGAGTCTTGTAAATAGTTCCCACTGAAGTTTAAGTGCCAAGGCAATGACATTTAATTGTCTGTACTCACACTGCACTTGTCTGCATATGGTATGTGTGCATTAACACAACCACACAACTGTCACAATAAATCCTTTGAGGACATACTGTGTTGTTTCGTGATTACCCACCTTAAAAGTAATGTTGCATGATTTCTGCTTGTCTCCATCTCCCCTCTGCTGCATTTGGACCGCATGCCGCTTGTGGTGGTTGTCTTGGCTGGATGTCTACCTCAGGCTTGCTGTCAGAGTCTTCCAGGGGAATGCCTCGATTAGTGGTTATGCTGTGCAGCATGGCACATGTGGCGACTAATCATATGTTTACCAAGCAAATATCCTTCACCAAATTCCGCTGCAAGTAGACGCCTGTGTATGCCACTATGCCGGAAGATGTAGGAGTCATGTGCACTGCCAGGGTAACTAGCCACTATGTCTGTGATAATGTTTTTGGAATTGCAGATTACTTGAATATTCAATGAATAGTAAGCAGTAAATGTACTCATTCACTGAGGGTGGGCAAATGGCTACATGCATCCCATCAATGCAACGAATGACATGTGGGAAAAGGGCAACATGATAAAAATCTAATTCAGTTTTCAGCAGTTCCTGTGGTGTTGTGGGGAACATGATGTGGTGGTGTATCCTCTGCAACATGGCATCAAGGAAGGAGTTATAAAATCGCCGAAGGGCACTTTGAGAGACACCTCCAGCTGAAGCAATTACTCCCTGGAAGCTCCCTAAAGCTAGGAGGTGCAGTGAACAGAAGACCCGCACATGAGTGGGGATGGCATGTGTCCTGTGAGTCTGACGCTGCAGTATTGGGTCCAATTCAGATATGAGTTCATAGATTGTGTCTGCATTCAGCCTATATTTATCATCAATCTCGTCCTCCGTCTGCCCTAGCAGAGTAACGCACACTCTGAAAATGCGCTCCTGTATCCTCCTTCTTCTCTGTGCTGCTGCTCTTAGCCTCATCCTCCTCGCCATGACATAGAGCGCTGCCATTGTGAAGCATCCTGATGACTTCTGTGACTGTTTAAGTAGTTTACTGATGATTTGCACATGATTTCTTCCATTTCAAAGGGTTACTACCTGATGTGATTTGTTCATATTTAAGAATTGCTAATTGCGATTTTATAACAGATTTGATATTTGCAAATGTTTAATGTTTTGGGTTTGCGATTTCTTATTGGCGATTGCTCAATACCGAATCGCAATCACTGATTTGCTATTTAGATAATCACTATATTTTGCAAATATTGGAGATATTCTGCGAATGGGCTTCATGCATTGGAGTGAGCTATTTTGCAATCGCAAACAGCTTTTTTTACCGATTCGCAACGTTTGCGATCGCAAATTAGCTAGATGCATGGGCCCCAAAGGTCCTGGCAACACCACAAGGAAACGGAGTCCAAGACGCCAATGAAGAGCAGAATCACAACCGGGTTTCAAATACAATATACTATCAAATGCCTCAGCGGTTCCTTTAGTGTCAATCAAATAAATTAGAAACATGCATGCCATTACTGTTTTTATTCTTTAATAATTAATTTGTCTTCTCAAAGTAACACCAATAGCCCACTGCAAAGGGACCCGAAACACAGCTGAGTTGTAAACAAGATACCGTAACAGTCTCCCCAATTCAAGGATGCGTTCTGGGGCAATATAAAGTCCAGAATGGTGTAAATTTATCATTTACAATACTATACATCTAGCATGGGTTTTCTCACTAAAACCTGGAGCAGGTGAAGACATGATGCCTCTAAAGGGCGGGCATAGAAACATTATCACATCTGCACCGGGCTCCCTCAAGAACCACCTTCCTGAGAAGAAAAAAAAAAGTGTCCCCTTTCATAAACAAGAGGTGGCATCTCTTCCTGAGATGGGTTGCTTGTAACCCATGGGGGTGCCCGTGATGACACAAGTGCAGCCTTCGGAACAATGCGTTCTTACAAAGCATCCAACCTAGCAACCGGATCCACCAGAACAAAGGGGAACCAAGCTGCCTCAACCACCTTGTTGCACACCGAATGCCTGCCCGGGGTTGGACTGCTCATGTGTTGTATCCATGCACCCCCTATCAGTGCAGCAGCGCCAAGTGCAGCTCACCGTGCATGCTTGCTCCCACCTGCAGCAGGACACAAAACGAGGCAGATATGTAGGTCACAAGGAGCGAGGGTGGCATAAACAGGTACACACATGTATTTATATATTGTACAGCAGTTGTTTCCTGCACTGAAGATGAAGGCAATAAAAACTTCCCAGGACGCCTGCCAACCCTGGCGCGATAACAGTGCCTAGACAACCTTACCTGCGTCTGCACCTCCCCTGCTTCCTGCAGCATTCGGAGAGCGGGATGTTGGCGGGGTTCAGTGCTTCCTTCCTCTGTCCCCAAAGCCCTGCACCTCACCAAGTCCTGCGCCTCTGTCGCCAGTGCAGGGCCTGGCTTCCGGGACACGTGATCCGGTCACATGACCGCTCTAGCACTTCGCTCTTCCTCTATGCCTCTCCCCCCCTCTCCCCGGCTCTCTCTCCTGTAACTGGAGCCCACTACAACAAATGTGCATGCTTGCTCAGATGTCTGTCAGAAGTTTTGCCTGACAACGATAACCCTTTGCACGTCGAATGATAAAGTGTCTGTTTTTTGACGTGAGAGCCACCGGCGACCGAGACAAACAAGCATTTGCAGTGCAATAGCATTTACGCGAGACCTATTGTATTGCAAACGGGAGTGCAGGTGGGCGGGGTAGGGGGTGAGAAGGCACAAACAACGGGAGTGGGGGAAGAGAAGGCACGGACATTGGGAGGGAGGAGAAGGCACGGGAAGAAAATAGTGCTCACAATCTAAATAACACATACCGTGCAACACTTGAAGTAAAGGGGCCAGAAGTCATGGAAGGATACAAATGACAGCATGGCCGTCATAAGGAGGGACTAACAAGCCTATAAAACAATGGGAAGGCAGCATTTAGAAAGCACAAAGACACAAGCCAATGAAATAGATGGGTGAGGGAGTGGGCGTGGGCGTGGCTTCTCCCCTGTACTCTACTACCATCAATCAACCCCAGAGCAGCACTTGCGCGCTGGCGCAGGGCTCCACCTAAAAACGAGGGCGCATGAAGAGGCCCTTAGAACTTCCTGTGCAAACGTTTTAAATTCAGAGTGATAGCACGTGCACACACACAAAAACAAACTCTCCCACAGACACTTGTACATACAGTCACATAGAGAGGCAAATACATGTCTATACGGAGATACGTGTGTGAGAAAGAACATGAATACAAACACATATAAACACATTGCCTGACATTGAAAACGTTGTGCTGGTGGGCGCGGAGATTGGCCTTAGAGAAGATGTCAACTGAATAGCTTTCTCCATCTGTGACCTTTCCTGATTCAGGCCACTTTAGCCAATATAATGGGACCCTGCTCTCTTTGAAAACCCACCTGTGGCTTCATTTTAAAGCCAGGACCAGGAGCAGAACATGCGAAATACCCCAGCAGAGCAACTGTACACAACGCAGCTTGCTTTGTATATGGCGACCCCTTGGAGCATTATAAAGCTCAGCACCCAATGATGAGGAATGCCCACAGGCGCTGAAGGGGCCGGTATTCCCACTCAAACGCTCAGCAGTAAGCCGCATTGGGGAGAGCCTTGAGGCAAGTATACTAAATACGACGAATCCAGCCAGGTCCACACCCATCAGGCATCTGGGGCGCCAGCCCACCATACTATCCTTCTCTTTGAAGCGACAGTTAATGAAACGAAGGGCTTGCATTCCAGCAATGCTATTAGTTGTCATCTTGAATTTGGAAAAGTTACAGGCTCTATAAGTCGACTGCCCTGTTTCTTGGTTCTCCCACATACACTCTGATTTAGTGAGGAAAGCAAGGTACTGCAGGTTAACAGCACTAAACTAACTGGATAGATCTGAACTGTAACTGACCTTATAAAAGATGCTGCATTGCCCCAGTCTTACTCTTTCATATCACTGCTTTCAGTGCTCACTCTAAACACCATAAATGTCTGGAAACAAAGGATGCAGGAAGCTGTTATTTTCAGAAGTTCGTTCAGGGCAAAGGGGAAATCTACTCTTACCACCTGTTACCAGAATGTCCTCTGTTACTTTGGACACACCCATGTAGGAACTAAATGAAATAAAAAAAATCAATCAACACGATTGAACAAACCTCCTCAGAAACCATGCGTGAATTAAAAAACATGTGTTCTGAAATGTCAAGCTTCAAGAAGCAGCTGGATTATTGCATAAACTAGGGGCCCGATTCACAGAACTAACTTAAGACAAAATCCTAAACTTACTACCATTTTCGTATTCACAGAAGGCACTTACTCATTTTGGTATTCACAGAAGACACTTACTCACTTCGGTATTCACAGAAGTTAGGAGTCCTAACTTTAGGACTCCTAAATGCCTTCTGTGAATACCGAAAGGCTTAAAATTAGGATTTTTCTCAGTTTAGGAGTCCTAAAGTTAGGACTCATAACTTTACTACTACTAAACTGAGAAAAATCCTTATTTTAAGGCTTTTGGTATTCACAGAAGGCATTTTGGAGTCCTAAAGTTAGGAGTCCTAACTTTACTACTACTAAATTGAGAAAAATCCTAATTTTAAGACTTTCGGTATTCACAGAAGGCATTTAAGAGTCCTAAAGTTAGGACTCCTAACTATACTACTACTAAATTGAGAAAAATCCTAATTTTAAGACTTTAGGTATTCACAGAAGGCATTTAGGAGTCCTAAAGTTAGGAGTCCTAACTATCCTACTACTAAACTGAGAAAAATCCTATTTTCAAGGCTTTCGGTATTCACAGAAGGCATTTAGGAGTCCTAAAGTTAGGAGTCCTAACTTTACTACTCCTAAATTGAGAAAAATCCTAATTTTAAGACTTTCTGTATTCACAGAAGGCATTTAGGAGTCCTAAAGTTAGGAGTCCAAACTATACTACTACTAAACTGAGAAAAATCCAAATTTTAAGACTTTCGGTATTCAAAGAAGGCATTTAGGAGTCCTAAAGTTAGGAGTCCTAACTTCTGTGAATACCGAAATGAGTAAGTGCCTTCTGTGAATACCAAAATGGTAGTAAGTTTAGGATTTTGTCTTAAGTTAGTTCTGTGAATCCGGCCCTATGACTCTGGCGTAGCTCTATGAGGTTTGCCATCCCACTCATGGGGGACACAAGTGAACTTAGTTCAATGCACCAGCTTTGGATGTGAAAGACAGGTTACTGTAGTACTGCAGAACCCCGCTGATTACATAGTTAAAATGAAGTCTTTGCTTTTGGGTTACTAACAATCCCTGGAATAGGATTAGGGCCACTTTGGTAACAGTAAACCTATTTCACCCCTCACACACAGCACAAAGAAGGACAGAGATTTTTAACGATAAGTATTGACAACAACAAGACAAACATGTTTCTTAGGACATCTACAATATCACACAGAATTCCATAAAAACAGCAAAAAGGCATGTTGTAAACAACAAGAATAAAAGGAACGTATCTAACATGGTAGAAATGTCATATAAAGTCTAACACACTAAAACCTACTTTGCTGCACCACCCTATGAGAGCATGTAGTAGAGTAATTTTAAGTCTAAAGTTTCATAGGAAGAAGTGGCGCATTGCAAATCTTATTGACAGCTCAGGTTGTCATTATTGGAAGAGTTGTGGAGGAAGCATTTATGCTAAAGGCAAACATGCTGTGTTAGCAGCCTCCCTCAGGTATTCGGCTCTTACATGCTTCAAAGTGCATTATCTTCTCTGAGTGTTACGCAAGGCACATGCCGGACTGTCTAAAAAGTGGACAACTCACACCTCTACTAAAAAAGCCAGACGCGAACCTCTCTGATCCCAACAATTTTCGCCCCATTTCGAGCATCCCAACCTTAGCCAAGCTCCTATAAAAATGTGTTCATCAACAACTCTGCAATCAAATTGCCCAGCACCAACTCCTCGACCACTACCAATCTGGTTTCAGACCAGGTCACAGTACTGAAACCGCCAGGGTCCACATTGGCGACGATGCGTTACGTTTTCTCGATCATAATGAATCCTGTCTTTTAATCCTTCTTGACCTATCATCAGCGTTTGACACAGTTAAACATGAAACCCTCCTGAACCTCTTAAAACTTAAGATGGGTCTCTCTGGTACAGTCTTAAATGGTTTTGCTCATTCCTACAAAACAGATCTCAACGAGTTCTAATCAATCATGACTTATTCTATAAGACACCGGTCACTACGGCGTTCCCCAAGGTTCTTCACTTTCGCCCACCCTCTTTAATCTTTACATGGAACTCCTGACTGAAATCCTCAAACACTCCAACATCTCCTACCATATGTACGCTGATGATACGCAATTTTACATGAAGATTACCTCTCCTAACGACATCAGCACTCTCAATACCATCTTGAACAAAACACAACACTGGTTAACACTTAACCACCTCAAACTTAACACCCTCAAAACTGAACTCCTATTAATCTCTTCTCTCAACCCCACCTCTAACATCCAAGACTGGCACCAACTACTCACCACCTTCAACTGTACCCCACAAATTGTTGATTCAGCAAAATCTCTAGGAATAACACTAGACAACAACCTCTCCATGATGAATCACATCAGCTCCACAACCAGATGGGCCAATTTCCATCTCCACGTCTTAAGAAAACTAAAGCCTTTCCTGCCCAATGCAGATCTCAAGATGGCGGTTCAGGTTCTTGTGATCTCCAAACTTGACTATGGGAATGCCACCCTTGTTGGCCTACCGAAAATAAAACTAAGACCGTTGAGGGGTACCCTCCATGCTGCTGCATGGCTCATCACAGGCGTAAAGAAAAATGATCACATCACCCCTGCCCTCCACTCTCTGAACTGGCTACCTTGTTAATCTAGGATCCACCTAAAAATAGCATGTATGACATAAAAAGCCAATCACCACAACACTCCTCGCTACCTGGCTCAGAAACTGGTGCTATTCGCAAGGAATAGAGCTTCTCAAAGTACATGCTGCCTACTGCTGAAAACCCCAACATTTCACAAAAAGAAAACCTATAAGATTTCTTTCTCTGGAATTGCCCCAAACATGTGGAACTCTCTTCCCCCAGAGATCAGGACCATCCCTTCATTCGTTCTTTTAAAAAGCGAAGTAAAACTGAGACTACTGAATAATCTCCTTCATATATGAGGCGACTATCCATGCCAACTTGATTTCTTTGCTGGTGTTTTCTCTATGTCTCTTTGTATTATCTTTTCATGCTGTATATTCTATATTTTGCTCCTTGTATATTAGATGCTATTTATTAGGTTGTACAGCGCTCTGACACCAACATTTTGGTAATGTTCGTGCTTTATAAAACTTTATTAAAAAAAACAACCAAAAAAAAAGATCGTCTTGGACAGTATCTTGCAGGATAATCTGGGGTGAAGGGCCTGTCAAGTGGTGGTCTTTAAATCCTAAATATTATTGGGGGGGAAAAAGCCATTGACATAATTTCAGAACTGTTTTACATAGATTCGGGTGCCAGACAAAGAGTCCTAGACAGATCTTTAAGAAGATTAGAGATGAGGGGATGGCAATTTAAACTACACATATTTGCTGAATTATCTAAGGATGTTTCTTGATGGCGCTGAAATATTGATGAGGGAATACTTATATAACATTTGCCTATATGGTCTTCCAGAATCCGCAGAGGAAGAAAACATGCTTGCATTTTTATCCCGCCTTCTTGCCCAAACTGCTGAACATTGTTTTTTGCTGATCCATTCCAGAGAGCCCACAGAAGATAGGTCAATAACTCACCCCCCGCCGATCACTCTCGACAGTCATGATATGCCTGCTTCACCATCAACACACCAAAATGATTCTTCAGACAGCCAAGCAACACAGTCCTGATACCTCTCAGGGTGGGAAACTCTCTGTTGATGCCAATTTCTCCATCCACACCCACCTTATATGAAAATATGCCTGGCCCTGAGGCCCAAGCTGAAACACAGAGGCTTTAGGTTCAGCCTCCTTGACCCATCTACGATGCTGTCACACTAGATGGCAAGACAAAGGAGTATCAAGACCTGCATGGTTTCGAGGAGCTACTAGATACCATAACAGAGACATTGATGGAAACGGATGCCTCCCTTATCACCATGAGGTACCATCATGGTCAGACAAGCCACACTCTACCAAAACATTGAAATCCCCACTGCAACGAATAACAGGTTCAGACACATTGCCAGATGAGCACACTCCAAGCGATCAGGACAGACCCCTTTATACCCTTCATTGGCTGAGAGTGGGTGTGGCTTACAGAAGTATCTGAAAGTTGCTCACCGTTATAAAGTAGATAACATCTTGGGACATTTATATTTCACCAACCTCCTGTGCGCTCAGGAACTTACTGCTTCCTCCACTGTCTCACAGATAAATCCAGCAGATAGCTAAATACCCACTTTTAATATCCTCAGTAAGTTATCATTCTAAATTTAGTTAGCCAATGTAGATACCTTTCCCTTTGACTTAACCACAATGCATAAAGCAAAAGCATTCTATATTCTGTTCCTTAACACCAGCGGCCTTGCAAACTATGTGAGATAGAAAAAGGCACTATATTAGGATCCCAAAAATGTGACATAGTCTTACTGCAAGAAACTGATATATCTACAATTATATCTACAACTGAGGTAGCGTAACTTACCAGAGACTGGGTGGGACATATGATTGCAGATTCTGGGTCAGAGACCCACTGGTTACCCTCAACACACCCTATTTGCTCTGCAGGAAGAGAGGCCTTGCTTTTTCACAAAACGCTGCTAAGGAAAATGCAGAAAATATAGAGGAACCCACAGAGCCGCTTTGCCTTTGAAAAAGTAGCCTGCAAGGGCCATTAGATATATTCACACATCAAATGCTGGAAAGGTGGTTTTCTTCGCTAAACTTAACAGACTAATAACGGAAATTGGCCACACAATGTTAGTGATCGGCAGCAACTAGAATTTCTTCATCAACCCTATTTTTGATTGATCCAGCTTACAGATATCTGCAGCAACATTGATAGGGGCCTGTTGTGAGACCTTATGTCAAATCACTCTCTTTCTGAACTGTGGCGACTCAAACACTTGACAGATAGAGAATACACGTTTGTTTCCAGACCCCATGGAACTGAGGCCAGTATACACTATTATTGATGAGTGCAACGATGCTTCATAAAATCACAAGTTGTACCACAGGCATCCAATGCATCTCAGATCATGTCTCAATCGCAATGACAATTGACTCCCAACTGCAGGTCCCTACGGACAAGTCCCTGAGAATAAGTACTTGGACGTATAAACTCCCTGTGGAGAAAAGAAAACCGATTGCATACTTACAAGCATACCTGCCTCTGAAAAAGAACTCAGTGGCTTCGATCCTCACACTGTGGACTGCAGGGAAAACCTACATAAGAGACAAGTAGAAAAACATAGACCCTGGAATCTGAAATTATTACTCTTCTTCAGGTATATCGAGAAAACTCATCTGATGCAGCATTTTGCCTTCTCACTACAAAACTATTCAATCTTGATATGCTTCTAATGGCCAAGATGGAAAAAACCCTGTAGAAAATTAAGTCAACACTATGAACACAGTGAAAAATTGGGTAGACTCCTAGCCTTCCAAATAAAGAGACTCATGGGAAAATGATAATACCATTATTGTGAATACCAACAATACCTCACTTGGAAATCCAGGGGACATTGCAGAAGTATTTGTATCTTTCTATACTCACTTATATGCATCAGAGAGTTCAGAGGATATCGTCTATGAACAGTGCGCTTTTCGAGGACTGAATATTACTAGACTATCTAAACCAGTCAGAGCTGATCCAGACAAAGAAATAACAGATGATGAAGTAAGGTCTGCTATCAAGGAAATACCCCCATTAAAAGCCCCAGGGGAAGTTGGGTTTCCGGTAAATATTCCAAACTGTCAGCCCCTTTCTCAGTCCCCACATGGAGTAAGATGTGTCATGAGATAACGAGCAACAATGGATCACCTCATCCCTACAACAGGTCTAATATAACAGTAATGCCAGTAATACCCACACCGAACAGAGATCCACTTCATGTAGTAATTATAGGCTGCTCTCTTTATGCAACAATAGAACCAAGATTCTAGCAAAAATCTTTGCTACAAGAATGAAAAATGTAATTACTGCAGTGATCCACAAAAAACAAATTGGTTTGGTTCCTGGCTGTTTCACCTGCAACCATATACAAACTCTGTTCCACTCACTATGGAGCACAAGACACGATCTGGACAGTAAAGTGACCCTCTCCCTCGACACTGAGAAGGTGTTCGATTGAGTGCAGTGGGGCTACTTATGCCAAACACTTTCAGCCGGTTTCGATGACTATGACACAGTGGGTGCACTGAGTGAGATTAACTGTACTGAGTTCCAGTCAGACCTGATTAATATAGAAAGAGGAATTAGGCAGGGGCGCCACACCTCCCCGGTACTGTTTTTTCTTGCGCTAGAGCCTCTGGCCATAGCAATTTGGTGATCGCAAGAGGTTAAGGTATCACCACTCCTGTGGGCAAATTGAGATTGATGCTTTATGCAGATGACTTCATTTTGACACTATCCTGTCGGCAAACCTCTCTAAAATTATCTCTTGCTTCTCCATTTTCTCTGGCTATAAAATCAACTGGTCCAGGAGCGCAGGGGCAGGGCCCCGTCTCAGATACTTCCAGGCGGGCTGCGCGCTGTCTCGTGGTCCCACTTCTCCCCCTTGCGGCACTCGGAGGGCCGGTCACCTCCGCTGGCCCACCTTTCCCGCTTCTGTCCTCAGAGGAGGGGTGGAGGAAGCTCCGCTACTTTCGCTTGCTCCCACCGCCTGCTTGACTTTGTCCCAGGGAGAGGGGGCTGCACCCTGCGCTCGCTCTGTGGCATTGCCCACATCACATCGTTCCCTTTGCTCACCTTGCGACTGACGGCGACAAGAAGACCGCGTAGCTCCGCCCTTAGCTGCAACTCCCAGCTCTGCTGCAGCTCTGATCTCAGGCGGCAGGATCACAGCACCTGGAATCACTTGGGAAAGGAGAGCTCCGATCCGCTGCTAGTAGTCCCAGGAACTCGGGGAGCCGAGACAAATGGGCCTCTGTTTCTTCCCGATAATTCCAGGTCGAAGGTAAGTCCGTGATCATCGTGGCACCACTGCCCAGCTCCTCGAAGTAGCATATATGAATTGTGCTGGTGGAGCAGTGCCTTATAGCCCGCCTCAGGCCCCTTGTTGTGTCACTGGCTTCTCCCATTTGGGGTTCAAACCAATACCTGCCCCCCATTGGCCAGGTGTTCTGGAACGCTTTCTCTTGTGTGGGTGGGGCTGCCCCCTCGCCCCCTGTGTTCGTGGTCGCGGTGACACGCACAAAATAGATTTTTTGGGTCCATGGCGGCTGTTATGGCGCCGGCCCGTGAGGCCCCCTTTGGGGTGGCCTCTGCATTAGTACTGCATGGGTAACTCTAGTCATTTAAAGAACTCAGTTTGGCAAATATGCCAACATCTTCGAACTGCTGGCTGGGGCGTAACAATAGCCCCCACAGAACCCGCCGTGCGGAGGGGCCCGAGCTTGAGGGGGCCCCCTCTGGCTCTGTGCAGGGGCCGGACTGAGAGGTCCTGACTGGGTCGGGAGCATGGCCCAGCCCTGCAAAGCATCATTGGTTAGCCTAATGCATTTGAAGGCATGTCCCCAAAACACTGCAATAAAAAAGATTATAGCACTCACTTATATACATCAGAGAGTTCAGAGAATATCGTCTATGAAAAGGACTGAATATTACTAGACCATCTAAACAAGTCAGAGATGATGCAGACAAAGAAATAACAGATGATGAAGTAAGGTCTGCTCTCAAGAAAATACCCCCATTAAAAGCCCCAGAAAAAGTTGGGTTTCCACTAAATATTCCAAACTGTCAGCCCCTTTCTCAGTCCCCATATGGAGTAAGATGTCTCATGAGATAACGAGCAACAATGGATCACCTCATCCCTACAACAGGTCCAATATAACAGTAATGCCAGTAATACCCACACCAAACAGAGATCCGCTTCATGTAGTAATTATAGGCTGCTCTCTTTATGCAACAATAAAACCAAGATTCTAGCAAAAATCTTTGCTACAAGAATAAAAAATGTAAGTACTGCAATGATCCACAAAAAACAAATTGGTTTGGTTCCTGGCTGATTCACCTGCAACCATATACAAACTCTGTTCCACCTACTCGGAGCACAAGACAGAATCTGGACAGTAAAGTGACCCTCTCCCTCGACAGTGAGAAGGTGTTCGATTGAGTGGAGTGGGGCTACTTATGCCAAACACTTTCAGCCAGTTTCGATGACTATGTCACAGTGGGTGCACCGAGTGAGATCAACTGTACTGAGTTCCAGTCAGACCTGATTAATATGGAAAGACGGATTAGGCAGAGGTGCCACACCTCCCACCTACTGTTTCTTCTTGCACTAGACTAGAGCCTCTGGCAATAGCAATTTGGTAATCGCAAGAGGTTAAGGTATCACCAATCCTGTGGGAAAATTGAAATTGATGCTTTATGCAGATAACATCATTTTGACACTATCCTGTCACCAAACCTCTACCAGCACTCATTGAAATTATCTCTTGCTTCTCCATTTTCTATAGCTATAAAATCAACTGGGCCAGGAGCGAAGGGATGGGGCCTCATCTTAGATACTTCCAGGTGGGCTGCGCGCCTTCTCGTGGTCCCACTTCTCCCCCATGCGGCACTCGGAGGGCCGGTTACCTCCGCTGGCCTACCTTTCCCGCTTCTGTCCTCAGGGAAGGGGTGGAGGAAACTCCGCTACTTTCGCTTGCTCCCTCTGCCTGCTTAACTTTGTCCCAATGAGAGGGGGCTGCACCCTGCGCTCGCTCTGCGGCATTGCCCACGGCGGCTGTTATGGCAACAGGCCGTGAGGCCCCCTTTGAGGGCGGCCTCTGCAAAAGTACTGCATGGTTAGCTCTACTCATTTCAAGGACTCAGTTTGGTAAATATGCCGACATCTTCGAACTGCTAGCAATGTGGGGGCTCTGAGGCATCTGCAGTGGTAATGCCTCACCATACACAGCATTTAACAGAAAGTGGTGGCAACAATAAATACTAATGGTGGGTTTATATGGACTTTTCTCCAAGACAAGTTTTACTGCATTCTGTGACTGATTTGTCCAGACTGACTCACCGCTTAGGGAGGTGGGTCGAAACATGTTCAGAGTTGGTGATAAAATGTGCCTTTATTGGTGGTGGCAGTAAATCTCTCCAACACCCCATGAAAACTGGTTCCAGGAGGTGCTTGTAATTGCAATTTATAAGGGTATAATCTGAATGATGGTGGACGGGCTGTATATCGTTGATGCAATATGGACTCCATTTCTTTCTGATTCTACAGTGTGAACTTTAAATGATGTTGTTTGTCATTGACAGTTGTCAAAGAGGTTTATATCCCTAGAAGTGATATGGTGTGAGCAGTTTGTGGAGATGTAGTAAATAGACCTTTTGCTTAGTATATATATGTTTCTATGGGGGATATTAACAACGCTTCGCGTTAAACATCGCAAATCACACTTAGCGCGATTTGGAATATCGCCGCCTATCGCTAGTTTACATCGCCGTGTTAGCGGCATATTTACAATGCCTTGCTCACAGGCGATGTACAAACCTGCGATAGACGGCGATATTCATCATTAGCGTGTGAAATCAAGGGATGATTTCACACGTTAATGATAAGCTTGATAATAGGGGAGTGTGGACGTAACCAAACAATCCACTGCCCATTCAAAACATGCCTAAGTCAAGTTTTGACCAGGCGTAAGAATCCGGCGTAAACCGCGGTTAGCGTGGCTTTCATCATCGCTTCGTGGTTCCGGGGCCATGTTGTAAATAACGTGATGTCCTGTTCGCGACCTTTTGTCATGGTGTTAGGGTAAGGTACGCCTACTGTGCATCTCATTAGCAATGTATATCGCTGAGATGCGTGGCGTTACTAAAACGGCAGCTAACATGCGCTAATGCATGTTAGCGCCACCTTGTGAATAGGGCGATGAAATTATCGCCGCTTTAGCGGCAAAAAGTGGCGCTAAAGCGACGATAATGCCCTTGTAAATATGCCCCAAAGTCTCTGGCAATTTGGAAAATACACCCTAATCTTGCCCCTTCTAACTTGCACATTGGTGGCAATATCTAAACCCAGTTTGTGATTCACTAAGCACTGAATCAAGACAACGCTCCCAGCTGCCTCCAGCTGATGCATTAAGGTGCAACACACAGTTCTGATCATTCACTGCTCTGTATAGATCCTGGAAAAATGCACATGTGAACATTTCATGAAAATATCAATGTTCGCAAAAAGAAAACAGGCAGTTTATTTGCTCTGAAATTCATAAAAATATACATTAACTCGAACTTCAATACGAAAACCAATAATGAATGAACAGCCAGCAGTGCCTGAGCGGCCCCTGATTCACACCCGTGGCCACATTTACATACCCAGCGGTGGGTGTTTTGCATCTCTCTCTCCAGGCCCCTCCATGGTGTCCTGCCTGTTATAAGTGTGTTTTCTGCACTGAAGGCTTCAGAATCAGCCCTGACTGAGCAGCAGCGATGGAGGTGAAGGCGCCAACCCAGGTCTTCCTGCTGCTTCTGCTGTGGATTCATGGTGAGAGCTGTGGCTGCCGCGCTGTGGTTTGTTTATCAGTGAAATAGATCTATTTCGAAATATAAGCCACATCTGAGATGGGCAGTATATTGTATTTATCTAGGTTTCACGCTCTGTAAATAGTTCTGGCTGATTATTCTTGCCATTAATTACCTTTCTGTCTTCAGAGTCCAGAGCGCAGATTGTGCTGACACAGACCCCAGAAGTCCTCGCCGTGTCCCTGGGAGAAACCATTTCACTCAGATGTCAGTCCAGCTCATCTGTCGGCACCAATTACTTACACTGGTACCAGCAGAAGCGCGGAGAAGCCCCCAAGCTTCTCATTTATGCGGCCACCAGTCGCCAGCCCGGGGTCTCAGACCGCTTCAGCGGCAGCGGGTCCGGCACCGACTTCACTCTCAGAATCAGCAGGGCCGAGGCCGACGACGCCGCGGTTTATTACTGTCAGCAGAGCCAGAGCTACCCGCGCACAGTGACACAGAGCAGAGCAAGAACTGCAGCTTCCTCTTTGTGAGCTCAGCTCTGATAACCATCGCTGCTGCTGTGCAGGACCCGTGACATTCAGCGAACACCTGGGCAGACGGGGCTTGACTCGTCAATCCCTTGAAGGAAGCTACTTCATGAGTTAGGATTTTGTGTGTAATATTTGGCTGCAGAGACGACGTTTCATTTCTAATCTACTTTGAGTTTCTTTCAGGATTTTGCACTTTCAGATGAGGTTTTTCCATGTCTCATTTCTTTCTCTCTTGTGCTCAAAAAGAATAATAGCAATATTGTTTTTAAATTAGTGTATGTCCTTCATCAAGTGCTAACGTGACACTATTTAGTGCCTCAAATACAGCACTTGAATAAAACAATCTGAGGCAAAGACAATGAGTCTTGTTCTGTCTAAACAAGCATTGCCAACACCAGAAGGTCAGTATTGGAACTGAAAATGCCGGGCAGACCCCATCAGCTTTGGCAACCCTTTTTCAAAATGTACACACAGTCCCAATAATTAAAACTGTGTGGTTTGCACCTGCCAAAGACACACGATGGAAATGCACTTTAAATACACAAATTCCTGGCCCAAATGTGATGTTTCTCTGCCCTGGAAGCTTCAAAAAGCTGTGGTCAGTCCTTTCCTGAAGCAAGCAGGAACACCTTTCACATAAATGTCTGCTGCTGCCCTGTAGAGGGGAAAGAGGGTAGGGGCATCTCTAAAGATACAGCCCACATCATCAAGGCTACGCAAATAAGTGAGCCTCATATGCATATTGAAGTGTGGCGGGAGGGCAAACACCTCCATAGGTGCCTTTCAGAAGTTTGGAATGGAAACCCAGACCCACGTCATCTACAGAGAAGGTGGGGAAGGGCAACCTCCACAGGTCTGCTGTAGTGGGACTTGATGGACGCACTCCCATCAGTGCACTATTGCTGGTTGTTGGACTTTTTGCAGGGTTATCCCCAAACTTTGTGCTTCTTCCTCCTATTTTTTCCTGACCTGTTGTTGTTGGTTCTAGGACTCTGTACACTTTACCACTGCTAATCAGTGCTAAAGTGCATATGCTCTCTGTGTAAATTGTGAACATGATTTGTTCTCCCTGATTGGCATATTTTGATTAACTGGTCAGTCCCTAGTAAAGTGCACTGAGTGTACTGGGTCTGGTAAATCAAATACTACTAGTGGGCCTGCAGCACTGTTGTGCCACCCACATGAGTAGTTCTGAAACGGTAACTCAGACCTGCCACTGCAGTGTCTGTGCGCAGTTGTTAACTGCCATGTCGACTTGGCAAGTGCACCCACTTGCCAGGGCCTAACCTTCCCTTTTCTTACATATTAGTCACCCCTAAGGTAGGCCCAAGTTACCCCTGTGGGTAGGGTGCAGTGCATGTGAAAGGTAGGACATACTCTGATTTGTGTGGCATGTCCTGATAGTGAATTACTGCAAATTTCGTTTTTCACTATTGCAAGGCTACCTGTTACCATTGGACAGAATGGGGAGTTTCTTTATAACATCTTATAAACATAACTGTCCCTGGGAACAAGGTAGGAAAATAAAGTTTAACATGCCTGAACTCAGAATGTTAAAATGCATCCTTTAGTGAGGGTAGTTTTTACATTCTGTGTTTGAAAATACCACTTTTAGAAAGTAGGTATTTTCTTGTTTAACCATTCTGTGTGCCTCTGCCTGTTTGTGTTTTGACTGTCTAGTTTTGGAGTGAAAGGGGCTGGGGAGGTGCATTCTCCCAGACAGCCACGGGGTTGATGTGCGTACTGCCTTTCCTGAATGAGTCAGGGCTGGGCTGAAAAGACCTGGGCTGTATTCAGAGTAGGAGGAGGAGTTCTCACTAGCACCTGAATAGGCCCGGTCTGCATTTAGAGTGGTGGGAGGAGATTTCCCTTGCACCTGAGTAGGGCCTGTTTTCCTTCCACAATGCTGTCTCCACCTCTTGCCGGGCAGCTGCACAAGAGAGGACAGAACTGGTTTGGACTGGGCTCAGAGACCCTTGCACAAAGAGAACAAAGACATTTGGGGTATAAGTATTAGACCTAAAACCCCTGAACTTTATGGAATCAAGAGGAACCTTTGCCAAGGAGAAAAGCTGGAGAAACAGAGGAGAAGCACTGCCCTTGCTGTGTGTCTGGGGTTGGCCTGCAGTTGCTGTTTCTGCCAAAGAAATGAGAAGGACTTTGCTGTGTGCTGTGTCCCCTGCTTGAGGAAAGTCTCCAGGGCTTGAGTAGAGCTTGCCTCCTGTTTTGAAGTCTCAGGAACACAAAGACTTCGCCCCAGCCCCCCTGAACTTCCTTGCTGGGAGTTCTGACCTGTCAGGAGTGCCTGTGACTGTGTGGAGCCTCTGGAGGTTGTTTCTGCTGCTGGGAGCTGGAAAACAACACAACAAACATGGAAGTCGACGCATCGCTCCTCTGGCGACTCTTTTCCGACGCAATACCTTGGTGTGAGAAGAGTCTCCTCGCACCGCCAAGCCACTGCTGAAACCGACGCAGTACCTGTCGGCGTTGCAAGAATCGAGGGATTGTGGCTGAAAAGGTCGACGCAGTGACGCTCGCCACCGCCGCATCGTTCACCGACGCATCCCGGATTTCCACACATCGTCCCTGTGCCTCAAGTTTTCCCCGACGCATCACCCAAGGATCGAAGTCGTCTCAGAACCAACGCATCGCTTCCTCCTATTGACCGGACCCGACGCATCGCTCTCCTGTGTACTGCGGAACTGTTGCATCGCATCCACTAAGGTCTCAGGAACAACGTATCTCTTTTTTACATCATGGCCCTGCTGCGTGCACTATAAAAAAAGAAACATTAACCTGGGTATTACAGAACTGAAATAACACCCACGCCTCAAATAAAATGGAAAAGACAACAAAACAAACAAGTATTGGCAAAGACAACGGGTTTAGGTTCCCTATGGGTTCACTATGGAAACACATGCAGGACTAGCACATAAAGCGAGAAACACAGTAGGGGGCCAGCAGGAGTGAAGACAGGGCTATAAGTGAAGAGTAGTCTGTAGTTCATTGCAAGAGTGAAGAAGGCATTAAACTCGCAAACAGCCAATAACATTAGGTGAGAGACAGGGCACAAGCCCTAAAAAAAGAAGTGGCAGGACTGGCCTAGTTTAGCAGTATGCAAGTGACATCACGGTGTGCAACTTCACGGCGCACAACATACAGCCCGCGACATCACACATGGCACCCCAGGAATTGACATCACAGAAAGTGGCATCACAAGCCACAGCTTTACAGTAAGTGGCATCACAAGAAGTGACATCAGATCAAAAGCCCTCACATATATGTTTAGCAGGTCTATCGTGTAGGTTTGAGCACATTGCGAGAACAATACAACAGTGAGCTATGGAAGCTGATATGCAACTTCTACTCCATGCAATCCCCCTGTTTTATGTCACACATCCTTTACATTCATTTTCAAACATATAATTTATTTAACATGTTACATGCATGTGTTAATGTAAGGTCCTCTGACACCCTGCATTGGAATGAGAAGGGCTATACAAGAAAAACTTGTGGTATTTAAATTATTTTAACACCTCCTCGGGGGAAGTAAGCTCTATATAAATGCAATTTGCTTTGTGTAAATACTGGGGAAAGACCAACACATCTGATATTCTTACAGTGCATGCATATCTCCTAAACAGAGACTCAACAAAGTGAAGAGCTGCCTCTCTTAAGTATGTATGAAGTGTTAACAAGGTGAGAGCCTTTGTTTTCACTCCGCTTCATTTGCATCAGGCGTGAGGCTCCTCACTGCTCCCAGCCAAAAGACTGCATTAAAGGAGGCCTGATGACAACTCAAATTCGGCCTTTGTAATGGGCCCAACAGGACTCTTAAATAGGAAAGCCCCGTCCCTGCCTGCACATTGTTGCTTGTTGCAGATGGAAAGCAGATACTGTGCAGGCGGTGCTTAAAGTGTCCGGGTGTTTGGAAATTACACCGGGATAAGTTCAGCACATTATACAGCGAGGCCCAAATTCTTGGTAGGATGGACGGCGTTCACCCTCTGAGAAAAGTCCACCCGTGTGTTCCCCTCGACTCGTGCCCTGGAGAGGATGAATACTCCACTGGGCTTAGCCAAGATACGAGTGACAAAGTCTCAAGCCAATGACTGACCAAAAAAAGCCAACATTGAAAGGGGCAGACCCCAAAGCCTATTCACTGAATAGTGTTAGTAGGCCAGTCTGACAGCTCAGCTGTCAAAACCCAGACATAAAAATGGTTAGAAAAATACATAATCAATTCCCAGTAATGTCTTGAATAAATAAAACTTATAAACGTACCTAATGAAATGTGAGAGCAGAGGTGCAAAACTAAGCTTACTAGCAAATAGGGAGACACTGTGCAGCGTGGACCGGGGCGGGGCGGTGCAGACACTTGAGTAGAGGTGCAATGCATCAGGACAGGAAGGGGCAGACACTTGAGTAGGGGTGCAATGGATCATGTTGGGGAGGGGCAGACACTTGAGTAGGGGTGCAATGGATCATGTTGGGGAGGGGCAGACACCTGGGTAGGGGTGCAATAGATCAGAACAGGGTGGGCAGACACTTGAGTAGGGGTGCAATGGATCAGGATGGGGAGGGGCAGACACTTGAGTAGGGGTGCAATAGATCAGAACAGGGCGGGCAGACACTTGAGTAGGGGTGCAATGGATCAGGACGGGGAGGGGCAGACACTTGAGTAGGGGTGCAATGGATCGGGACGGGGAGGGGCAGACACTTGAGTAGGGGTGCAATAGATCAGAACATGGCGGGCAGACACTTGAGTAGGGGTGCAATGGATCAGGACGGGGAGGGGCAGACACTTGAGTAGGGGAGCAATGGATCTGGACGGGGAGGGGCAGACACTTGAGTAGGGGTGCAATAGATCAGAACAGGGAGGGGCCGATACTTGAGTAGGGGTGCAATAGATCAGAACAGGGCGGGCAGACACTTGAGTAGGGGTGCAATTGATCAAACAGGGAGGGGCAGTTACTTGAGTAGGGGTGCAATGGATCAGGACCGGGAGGGGCAGACACTTGAGTAGGGGTGCAATGGATCAGGGTGGAGAGAAGGTGACACTTGAGTAGGGGTGCAATAGATCAGAACAGAGAGGGGCATTCACTTGAGTAGGGGTGCAATGGATCAGGACAGGAAGGGGCAGACACTTGAGTAGGGGTGCAATGGATCAGGACGGGGAGGGGCAGACACTTGAGTAGGGGTGCAATGGATCAGGACGGGGTGGGGCAGATACTTGAGTAGGGGAGCAATGGATCTGGACGGGGAGGGGCAGACACTTGAGTAGGGGTGCAATAGATCAGAACAGGGAGGGGCAGATACTTGAGTAGGGGTGCAATAGATCAGAACAGGGCGGACAGACACTTGAGTAGGGGTGCAATAGATCAAACAGGGAGGGGCAGTTACTTGAGTAGGGGTGCAATGGATCAGGACCGGGAGGGGCAGACACTTGAGTAGGGGTGCAATGGATCAGGGTGGAGAGAAGGTGACACTTGAGTAGGAGTGCGGTAGATCAGAACAGGGAGGGGCATACACTTGAGTAGGGGTGCAATGGATCAGGACAGGAAGGGGCAGACACTTGAGTAGGGGTGCAATGGATCAGGACGGCGAGGGGCATACACTTGAGTAGGGGTGCAAGGGATCAGGACCGGGAGGGGCAGACACTTGAGTAGGGGTGTAATAGATCAGAACAGGGCGGGCAGACACTTGAGTAGGGGTGCAATGGATCAGGACCGGGAGGGGCAGACACTTGAGTAGGGGTGCAAAGGATCAGGAGGGGAAGGGGCAGACACTTGAGTAGGGGTGTAGCAGGTGACAGAACCCTCATTCATTCCAGTACTTTGTTCTACATCTTACACATAAATAGATGTGCTGTTTGATGGATAGAGATCAACAGACAGAAAATAATTTGTGACAGGAATTTGTTATTGTTTCACAGGTTAATTTCCACAAATAGCAATAAAAAAACTGTACAACTAACGAGAGGAGAGGGGGATGTGTCCTTTAAACAAATGCCACCCTATGGTGGTGCCACGAAGGTATCAGCAATATTCAACAGTGATAAGACCTCACACACATAATTACACATGATAGCTATCAATAACAGGGCAACTTTGTTGGCGGATCATGTAGATTTGAAGGTGTACCACCATAATGTTTGTTGCTTGACAGTCAGTAGACAAAGCTAGCCAAATGGATATGTAGCTAGCAGGCTATGTGTGAATATACCTGATTATAGCGTTGGCTGGGCAGCTAGAGGTAAAGAGTACGCTTAATAAAAAATACATGGTGGGGTGCAAATGCTGAAGAAATAGCAGCAATAATGCTGGCCAATGCAATTAATGTTTCTTGCACAGCCAGGGATCTAAATGTGGTTAAATTCTGTTGGGTAAAACTTGATAGAACATGTTTAGCAATAAATGCTTGGTATCTCTCTAGAGTGACACACCACACCCTTTTCTACAAACCCCTTTTCTCTCAAAAAGTCCTTGAATTTTGGGAAAGTCTCAATATGAGAATATTATCTGTATTACATTTCCACACTGAGGGTGCCAAATAAACAAATTGGAATAACAAAACTGTAAGGAAAAAAACGCGTTGTCTGGGCTGGACATTTATTGCGGAAGATGAAAGAATAAAGTTGTTTAAAAATGTAACCAGTTTCGTGGAATTAATGGACTGAATGCACAATGTATATATCCTCATTAAGGACATTGCAGTATTGATTATTCATTGGTTTACTGAGTGCTCCTCCAGTTGCTGTATTCAATTTACTGTTTATATGGGGTTTCTTGGGCAGTGAAACCTCAGGGTGGAAGCACCTAGATTCAGAATTATAGGGAATTGCTTTTGGAACAGTGCAATTTGGCTAAAACTGCATTTTTGCTGTTGGGATTTTTTGCAGCCTACATTGAAGCCTGCTAAGAAAATACATGAGTGCCTACATGGCCAGTCTTGAATCAGTAACACTAATGTCTGAAGAGCACACTTGTGAGAGAGTGAGAGAGATGACTGGAATATAACTACCTTTAACACATCACGAAGTACCAGTTAACATGAAATTCTACTATGCCATGATGGAGTCGAGGAGGACTTCATTCTTTATATTGTAATTTAGCTCCCAGTAGTGTGACACAACAACATAATGTGGAAAAGCACGCAGTGCAATACTGACTGAAATAATGTGTGCATAAGTAGGCTATAATAATGAATGACTGGGTAATGCCAAAGACAATATAATGTCTGAGCTGCATGTAAGGTTCCGCCAAGTAATGGATTAGCTCTGGACTTTTCTGCTTGCTGAGCTCGGTTTGTAATTATGCGGCTATCCAAGTCAGCCGACTTTTACAGATGCATCACATGCAAACAAAACTGTTTTGTATTTAAGTATTAGGTGCATCGCGTGCGCTTGGGAGGTGAATTCCAATCTTGTATTTTGTGCACCTTAAGAAGGTAAAGATTTAGCAAAGAGGGAAATCGGCTCACTCAAAACTGAGTATCAGTAGCTGTTATGTGGGGCACATGCATCAAAAAACTATTTTGCGATTCCTTAATAACGATTTTTAAGAAATCACTATTAAGGAATCGCAAAAGACAATGCATCAAAAAAGTCCTATATTTTAGCGATTCGGTAAAAATCACTATTCTCAATAGCGATTTCACTTTTACCGATTCGATAATAGCGGAATCGCAATTACAGAATCGCTATTAGCGAATTACCCATATTGCTGCATCGGGATGACATCACAACCAGGAAGTGAATCAGTGAATGCACACACGTGTTCACAGAGAGAGTCAGGGGAGGAGGCAGACTGGTGGAGCTCAGCAGGAAGAAGCTGTGTTTGGATTCCAGTCCACTTTTTACTTGCATGCACCAAGTCACAAACATTTTCTGAAAAAAACCCTGAACTTGCACTGTTTAAAATCATAGATGCAGTAGCGCAGGAGAGTGACATGGCTGATGTCCACGAGTCAGAGGGACCAGAAGTGCGAGTATCCTCACCCATACCTGCTCCCACTCGACTCAGGCAAATAGTCCCACCACTGCCTGCTTCGCACACTGATGAAGAGAGTCACACAGTAACTCCCACACAGCAGGTTGGCAGCTCACCACCACCAACAAAGGTACATTTGCGGTGCTGTTCAATACAGTTCCGCAGGCGAAGGACCATTCATAGATATTTGGGAATCCTACCAGAGACATATACAGGAGAAGAAGTTGATGGGACGCAATTCAACAACAAATTCAATTTTCAAGTGTCTCTGCAAAAGTTATATAGGATCCCTCACATGTCTTGAATCTTCTCTTAATCTCTTTGTTGTATGAATGTTAGTGTGGGTGAACAGGTTTGATAGGTGAGATTGCAGGTTTGATGGGTGATTGTGGGGTTATTGATGTTGCTGTGATCCGTTTCTTTCAAGATTGTACAATGACAAGTTTTACATGAATTTGTAAAGATATGAATGTTTATTTATAATGATAAAAAAGACACATATGTGAAAAAATAACAAAATACACCTCTATGAACTAATCATATTGTAAGAAGATAATTTGGGGATATGTCTCTAATTTGAGCCTTTAGGCCAGCAGTAAAATAAAGTTGGTCAGTATAGAGGTTTTTCCTTAGTTTTTGAAGGCCCAGGGGAATCCTGACATCTGCAGAGGACAATGGGGCAACTACCTGGAGTGGGCCTGAGGACAAGATGCTGAGGGTCCAGTGCCTGCAGGCAAGGAACATGAGGATTATGCAGGGCCAACTGCGGACAATTGCAACACACATGGGGGACATAGGTGACTGCCTGAGAGACTACTGCGGTAGTTGAAAGGCACAGGGCAAACACGGAATTAAGCAGGGTCATCCAGAGTGAGCATGCCTCCCATGGCAGGAGGCATCACAATTTGATAGGGTGCCTGGACGGTTACACCAGGACAATCAATAAGATGAGTATAACTACAGCTCAGCTTACCAGACATGCTGTTTGCATGCAGGTGGAGATGAGCCACTGCTGCGGGGATGTGGCCAGGGGCCTCATCCAGGTCACTAATGCAGTGGAACAACTCCAGACTGATGCAGCTAGTAGAAACAACTTACTTGCAGGGGGGGGGGGGGGACAGTGAGGAGGCCTCCAGCCTCAGCAACCTTCCGGTACCTGTGACAAATCCCAGGAGGCGCAGTACCAGAAGCAACACCAGCACAGAAGGCTCAAAGAGGGTTGTGGCTGAGCCTACTGAGAGGGCCACGGGAGTGCGTGGCCGGAAGAAGTAGACATGCGGTAACCAGAATCTTGTAAATAGTTCCCACTGAAGTTTAAATGCCAAGGCAATGACATTTAATTGTCTGTACTCACACTGCACTTGTCTGCACATGGTATGTGTGCATTAACACAACCACATAATTGTCACAATAAATTGTTTGAGTACATACTGTGTTGTTTTGTGATTACCCACCTTAAATGTAATGTTGCGTGATTTTTGCCCGTCTCCCCTCTGCTGCATTTGGACTGCATGCCGCTTGTGTGGTTGTTGTGGCTGGATGTCTACCTTAGGTTCGCTGTCAGAGTCTTCCAGGGGAATGCCTCTATTAGTGGCTATGCTGTGCAGCATGGCACATGTGGCGACTATTTTACAGCAAGTCTCTGGCCTATACTGTAATGCACCCCCAGTTTCGTGGAGGCAACGGAACCTAGATTTTAGCAAACCAAATGTCTTCTCAATCACGTTGTGTGTGGAGATGCGTGCCTCATTATATCGCTGCTCATTTTGTGTAGTAGGATTTAGATATGGAGTCATGATGAAAGAAAGCACAACGTATGCGCTATCACCTACAGGATGTAATGAGAAAATACATTAGTCACTGCTGTGTCAACATGGCATACATTTTTGCATGAGAGTTTTACTTGTGTTTACCAAGCAAATATCCTTCACCAAATTCCCCCTCAAGTAGAGGTCTGTGTATACCACTATGCCAGAAGATGTAGGAGTCATGTGCACTGCCAGGGTAACTAGTCACTATGTCTGTGATAATGTTTTTGGAATTGCAGATAACTTGAATTTTCAATGAATAGTAAGATTTCCAGTTGCAGTAAATGTACTCATTCACTGAGGGTGGGCAAATGGCTACATGCGTCCCATCAATGCAACCAATGACATGTGGGAAATGGGCAACATGATAATAATCTAATTTAGTTTGCAGCAGTTCCTGTGGTGTTGTGGTTAACATGATGTTGTGGTGTATCCTCTGCAACATGGCATCAAGGAAGGCGTTATAAAATCGCGAAAGGGCACTTTGAGAGACACCTCCAGCTGAAGCAATTTCTCCCTGGTGAAGTACTGGGTTTTTCGGAACCAACAACCCAGCGGTGCCAGGGTGCACACCCAAAGACTTCGAGTTCTTCCTGTTTCAGACTACAGAAACACAGAGTCTTCTTGGTGAAGTCAAAGATCGAATTTATTGGCTGCAGACCAATCACAGGTGTCCGAGAAGTACAACACGGTGTATGTTCTCAAGAGACTGCACACTAACCAAAAACCAATCTTCTCTTTTATACAGAATATTACGCCTTGGGCAACACCGCCCTTACTTTACAAGTGGTCATTCACATATTTTTACAACAAAGAAAAAGCAGAGTCATGATGACATTCCCACATTTCAGTTCATCCGGCCTATAATTATTTACCCAGCAAGGCTCAGAACCCTCATCAGATATCGGCAAACCCCAATAAAGGCAGGCAACTCCTCCTCGTAAAACAAGCCATAAAGTAGGAAACAGAGTCAGATGTGAAAGAGATAGGTCAGGAAGTATGTAGGATGAAAGGGCTTTATGGTGTGTCGAGCCCTGATGCTAATCTCATTTGGCCGCGGCAGAAGGAACTGGCCGGACAGGATTGACCCCGGGCAGCGGAGGCAGCTTGCATGGGTAACGAAGAAGTCACAGAAGGTGTACGTGTCCTTTAGACCTTTGCATGGCCTTCGTGCACGGCCTATGTGAGGGCAATCACAAAATGGCTACCGTTCTAAAATGGAACCCGATGGCTTAATACGTATCATCGTATATACAGTGAATTCATCGGAGAAACATGACGAAAACACTCATGTATACCGCTTTTGTCGTTTGCGGTTCGTTGATACCAAAGTCGGCATGGTAGGCCCATGCCTCCGACACGGTTCCAAATTTCACAGTACCACAGACCCTCCTTTTGCCCTTACATAGGCAACAACCACACTCATTTTAATCTGAGTCCAAGTCTATATCCATAAATTCATGGAGACGTTGCTGCAGCATCATCTTATTGCTTAGCTCGTTTCTCGATACAGGTTTCCTTATGCATGATGTAATGCAAATGTTACACATCACAGGAGCACACTGTATACACAAACAGAACAGGAAGAGGATAGCTAGGATCATCCCAATGACTATTAGAATCTTCCATCCCCAAGCTGATATCAGTCCCCAGAACCATCCCATCATCGACCAATCTCCTTTATCCACGTGAATGGATTCAGATATCTTATGCAATTTGGAGATGGCTTGATAAACTGTCGGAGCGTTATCTGGTATGAAAATACAACAACTCGATTGGATAACCTTACATACCCCACCACGGTCTGCGAGTATGACATCTAGAACCATGCGGTTCTGCAACGTCATGAGGCGATTCGCTTGGAGCTCGGCTGTCAAATTACCAAGAGCACCGTCCGTCACATTTATAGTGGATTCAACTACACAAGTTAGTTGTCTTAGGTTTCTGCTGTTGACCATCGGACCCCAAAACGGCAGGAAACCCAAAAAGAAGTCTCCCGCTTCCTGACCGGCAGTATCATCCTGACTAATAACACCTCTCACAATTCTGGTCTTGTGATAATCAGAGGCGGCAGTAAATGTCGGCGGTAACAGGTTTGCAATATAACACGTGCCCGAGAAATCTGGGGCAACCATGTATATGCACGATCATTACACACAAAATATGTACCCTTGGCAGCCAAAAATGCAGGGGAGTACTGAGATGGAAAAGTATACGTTTCAGTACAGTTACTCTTCCCTAGTTGAGCTCTCGGATTCTGACCATTGCCTCGTAAACAAAACCGACCCATGTGGGGTACGATCCAAATCGGGGATGAACTTTTACGTTGTTTCTCGCCTAGACTAAAGCTATACCCCGTCGCGTTCCACCCAATATAAGGTCGCAATTCATCCTTAGGAATAGATGAATATGCTTTGATGTCTCTGCTCATGTCTGCAACTCCTCTCATCAAAGCTTTATTGTTTGTACTAGGTCTAATGGAACGCGGTGGTCGCGGGGGATAGGTCTCAAGCGCAAAAAGAAACATAGTCTGGAATGCCCATGATGATCCATTATAGCTATATGGTAGCACTAGATATGGAATACCTTTATCAACGGTATGCGGCATCAAACCGCACACCCAGCAATTCGTTGTATTCATAGCTAGTTGGTGCTGGTGCAAAAGCTGAATAAATGAATTGTTTACAAATTCAGAACGTCTAGCTTGTTCATGTTCAGGCAGAGGGTGAAAAGAGTGAGAGGAAACAGTAGGAGGAGGTATGGGTTGTACAGTGGGTGCAAATTACACTTTTAAAGACAACAATACAAAGCCTACAGAAAATATCATCATACTAATTAGTATAGACAGGCATAATATTATAAAACGTTTTCTATTCATTATTTTACATATTCTGTTCCTGAAATTTATTTCTTCAGTGGATCTCTCCATCTTAAAAAACTCCATCCTCTAATCGTGCTGTTCGTGGCGGTTGGGTGTCTTCTGCTAAGGAATACGTCTGTCGGTCCAAGGAAACACCCTAGACCAACCAGAACCGTTGACCTAACGTCTCCGGCTTGTACTCCAAAGTCTTAACACCGCGACCCTACAGCGGAACCCGGATGGTGGTTCGAAAAACAAAAATCAAAATAGTTCTTCAGATGGGAGAGCTGTGGTGTCAAAATAGCAAAAGGAAAGAAATTTTATTTGTCCATAGTTTTTGACCTCAAATTATATCTGTGTCTTCCAGGTACTGTCTGATCGTGAAACAAAAGTTCAGGCTCGGTAGTGTCTAATCGAATTGAAGGTGGCACAGCCTCTTGCAAAATATCGTCACTCTGCTTTTCGGAGACTGTTCCCTTTATGCGAGCGTCACTGAATGGCACAAAACGAGGTACAGTTTCAGTTTCAGAGTCAGCAATACCTTCCTGGACCCACTGATCGTACGGTAATGGCAAAGAGATCCTCTTACAGTGGCTGCCGTGGATCCAGTTCTTCTTCCCTTTTACACGAACTGCTGATCTTGTCGAGAGAAGAACTAGATGAGGGCCAGTCCAGCGAGGCTCATCATTCTTTGTCCTCTTGAAATTCTTCACCAAAATCCAGGTTCCAGGATTAATAGGGTGTCCTGGAGTCGCAGAGACTTGAGGCAGAGTATCGCTAACCTGTTGGTGTAAGACACGCAATTTAGTCGTCAATTCATACAGGTAATCAAGCAGTACCCGATGTTCAATTTCGCTGAATTTTGTCGGTCTTGGCACACCCCATACATTAGCCGGGCGGCCAAATACCACTTCATACGGACTAAGTCCCACTCGTGAATGCACAGTCATTCTTGTGGATAGGAGTGCTAAGGGCAAAGCGTCAGGCCATTTAAGACCAGAACTCGCCTGAATCTTAGCCATTTTTAACTTTAGAGTGCCGTTATAGCACTCTACTAATCCAGCTGATTGGGGATGATTTGCAGCATGGAACTTTTGGTTTATGCCTAAACCTTCACATACATTCTTCATCACTCGGCCCACAAACTCACTTCTATTATCACTCCATACCATTCTCGGCATTCCAAACCTAGGGAAGAACTCTTTAACGAGGATTTTAGCTGTGGATAAAGCAGTATTGTCTTTCAGAGGATCTGCTTCTATCCACCTTGAAAAAGCGCAAACAACAACAAGTACATATTTCAAATTGTTGCACCTTTCCATGTGAATAAAATCTAGCTGCAAAACCTCGAACGGATACGTTGGAGGCGCAAAATGACCAGCTGAAGTTGGGGTTCCCCTACCAGGATTGTATTTCAGACACACCATACAATTCTTGACCACATTCTCTGCACATTTGGGAATCCCAGCATTTTGCCATACTGGAGCCAACAACTTTTAAATACCTTTCACGCTGATATGAGCCAGTCCATGAGCCATTGTCACCACTGGAAGTACATACGCATCGGGTAACAACCATCGTCGGTGTTCTGACAAATCAACCCAACAACCATTCTCATCCAATTTACCCTTACTTTCTCTCCACATACTCAATTCTTTCTCTGTGGCTTCAGCTTGAAGGGACTTCACACTTTCTATCGTATCTTCACTCATTCCAACATCACCAACCCATCTTGCAGGGCCTGCAACATACATTAAGGTTGCCACATTCCTTGCTGTCTCTTTTGCCACTTCGTCAGCAAATGCATTACCACGTCCAACATCGTCAGTAACTTTCTTGTGTGCACTGCATTTCACAATCGCAACTTCTAACGGTAGGGTCAACGACTCAAGGAGATCATTCACCAACTGACCATTCTGAATTTTAGTTCCATGTGAAGTCAGGAACCCACGTTCTTTCCACAAGCGCCCAAAACTGTGGGCAACGCCAAAGGCGTACTGGCTATCAGTGTATATGATCACTTTCATTCCTCTCGACAACACACATGCTCTTGTAAGTGCAATTAATTCTGCTGCTTGAGCCGGATTATGTGGTATACGTGCAGTTTCAACAATCGTGTGCAAAGTCGTGATAGCATATGCAGCAGTCGCATCACCATTCGGAAGCTTGAAGCATGAACCATCCACCCATAAGGTACCATCACACTCAACCAGGGGAGTATCTTTAAGATCCACTCTCCCTTTCGTTTCTTCTTCCGTTCTGTACAAACAATCATGCTGTTCAATCTCATCATCTGTTTCTGTTGCAATCGGCAACAACGTAGCTGAATTCAACGTGTCGCATCTCTTTATGTGCACATGACTCGCTAACAATGTTAACTCATAACTTGACAAACGAGCACTAGTTAAGTGCTGTGTCTTGGTCCTGTTTAACAACGTGTCCACTGCATGTGGAACCATCACAAACAACGTGTTAGTCATTACTAACCCAGCAGACTGTCGAATAGAAACAGCTGCTGCCGCTGTTGCTCTTAAGCAGCTCGGCAAGGCCTTAGCTACCGGATCCAAAGTCGACGAAAAATACGCGCATGGACGCTGTTTGCCTCCAAAAGGCTGTGTCAACACTGACAATGCACAACCTTCCTTCTCGTGGACATACAATGTAAAAGGCTTACTGTAGTCGGGAGTTCCCAACACAGGAGCCGAACATAATGCCTTACGCAATTCCCAAAAACTTTTCTGACAATCTTCAGACCATGGGACAGGATTTTGGGACAGGATTTGATACATCTTTACAAGTTAATGCAATCAGAGGCTTAGCCAGTAAAGAAAAACTTGGTATCCACTGCCTACAGTAAGATGTAATACCCAAGAACGCACGCACTTCTCTCTGTGTTCTAGGCACACTCAATTTTGAAATTGCTTCAATTCTTTCTGGGGTCAGTTTCCTTCCCTCCTTCGATAAGAGATGACCTAAGTAGGTCACCTCTTGTCGACAATATTGCATCTTAGAGAGGGACACTTTGTGATTCAAATCATATAAATGACGCAACAAACACAAGGTTGCTTCTTTACAAATCTTTTCAGTATTTGCAGCGATTAGTAAATCATCAACATACTGAACTAGGGTAGCACCATCAGGTAAAACAACTGTATCAAGCTGCGCTTTTAAAGCTTGACTATATATTGAAGGACTTTCACAGTAGCCCTGTGGAGCGCGTTTAAAGCGGAAACTTCGACCTCCTAAACTAAAGCCAAAAATATCCCTGCTTTCCTCGGCAATTGGGATACTAAAGAAAGCATTTTTCAAGTCAATTACTGAAAACCAAGCGGCGGAAGCTGGAATCATGGTCAACAAGGCAGTTATATCAGGGACAACTGGAAATTGTGGCACAACTATTTTATTGACTTCTCTAAGATCAATCACAAACCTGTAAACAGGTGGCTGAGAAGGATCAGTACGTTTCAATACAGGCAAAACCGGACTGTTGCACACATTGCCTCTTGTTTCTTCAATTACGTCTTTGTCAATCAAATCGTAGATTATTTTCAACAACGCTTTCTCACCTTCATTAGAAATTTTATACTGGGGAATACGTGGCATTGTAACATTTTCTTTCGGAGTGATCACATATGGTGGTATTTCCAAAAGGCCCACATCATTAGGACCAGTAGCCCAAAGGGCATCTGGAAGACTCATCAATTCAGCTGGCAATTCAGTTTTCGACAAATACATCGGAGAAATCACTTCTTTACCTAAAGTTAATTGTACTCCTGAAGGAGAACAATACAACGTCGCATGTAGTCTTTTCAACAAATCCAATCCTAACAGATTCTCACCACAACCTGTCGTAAGGATTAAGGGTGCTTTCAAGTCACAAGGTCCAACAGAAAGGGGCATAGGACTAGAGATTGGGTTTTTAACCGGGGCGCCCGAAAAACCTACGGAAACATTCATTTCGCCAGACAAAGGCGCGCCAGGGAGTTTTGAATGCATAATTGAACTCTTCGCAGCACCAGTGTCCAACAGAAAAGGTTCTGACACACCCATTGTAGTCACCTTGACATACGGTCCACTCTGATCCACTGGCACTGAAACTACTCCCTCTCTTTGTCTATGGCTGTCCTAGTAACTATTACTTACTTCACTTCCGTCTTCTGCATAGTAATCATTATTATAATACTGAGCTGTGTTACCAGTTGCATTAGCCTGTTGATCAAAACTGTTCATCGTATTTTGTGGAGGAAGAGGACGCGTGTTTTGGGGAACATTTCCTCGTCCTCTACCTCTAGGAGCTTGCTGACCACCTCTACCTCGTACACCATAAGCATTATTTGTACGCTGCAACAATCTGGGACAACTATTTTTTAAATGACCTTCTTCCTTGCAATACGAACACTGATTGGGGCCTATAGGAACACGTGGTTGGAAATACCCAAACATCTGTTGGTTGTTCTGAAACTGTTGGGGTTGCTGATAGTTATTCTGACCTTGCTTATAGCTATTCTGACCTCCACGTGGCGGATAAGCCTGCTGTAATAGAACCTTCGTCTTCAATTCTTTCGTTTTCTTGTCTACTCTATCTTTCTCATCTTTATCCCTATTCTCATAATACTGTGCAGTAGCCAGTATTTGTGCAGAAGAAGAAACAGCCCAAGAACTCTCTGAATCTTTTAATTTCTTACATAACTCAGGAAGCAAATTATGCACAAATTTATCAACGAATAATCTCTGACCACCTTCCGTACTCATGTCTTGTCCACTATGGTCAATAAACGTTTCTTCAAACCTGGTGAAGAAATCAGATACTGATTCATCTTTCTTCTGCTTGCATGCCGATAACTTATCCCAATTCACACGGATTGCAGGCATTAAGGTTTTCATGTATTTAATAATTCTACCAGGGAGTTCTGCAACTAAGGGCTTAGGTTTCGCACCACCAACTTGTCTCGTATCTGCAGCAATGATATTATTCCATGTGTCACCTAACTCTTGCGCATGATCTGCATTACGAATCTGTCCCCACAAAGGCTGCGGAACAACATTTCCAAACAACATATCTATGTCAGCTAAATTCATGATACACGATTCTGCTGTCTGTGATAGCTCCTTGTAATATCCGGCTGGATTCTTACGAGGATCAGGTAACGTCTGCTTAAGCACTATCACTTCAGCTCGTTTCCACGGAACATGTACCCACACACGCTGAAAATGCGGCTGAATAGGTGGATTAGCAGCAGCGTCACCAGGCCTCCAAACTGGAGAAACTTCACGCATCGGATATTGTCGCGCTTTTACCTTTTTCCCCACAGGGAACTCTTGGTCGAACAATAACTGGGGACAATCATCATTCCTGAAGGACAATAAAGTTGCAACCGCTTTATCTACATCGGGACCAACAATCGTACCCTGTCCAAAGTCAAATCTCACTCTGCATAACTCCTGCGGGCTAGAATCCAAACCACCATCTTCTAATTCCTCGCAGAGGAATTCACACATATTCGCGAATACGTATCTCTGTTTTGGCTCATCCCACTGTCGAAAAACATTTACAACAGATTCCACCTCATACCTTGAAGGATGAATAATCCATTTATGCGCCATACGATCTAACACTTCTTTCTCTTTAGAATCTGGCAACTGACTACGCAGCTGCTTACGTTCTGAACCAGGAGTCATAGTAGATGACCCAAAAAGAGGCGATATAAGACTAGATACCACACTAGTTATTCTCTGTCGTGTAGAAGGAGAAGTTGAAGCAAGAACAGGAGGAAAAACAGAAGGGAGATAAACGGGTGCAGATACTGGCACAGGAGTGGTATCAGGAAGAGCACCAAGAGAGACAGTTGACGTACTAGGTAAAGTTGCAGAAAGCACAGAAGAGACAGGTAGCGAAATTGGCGGCCCTTGAGAGGGCTGCGCCGTAGGGATAGGAGCCAACTGAGGTTGCGCTGGCATCTGCGGAAGAACTTGTGGCAAATTAACTTGAGGCTGTACATTTAAAGGTTGCGGAGGTGCTGTAGCCCTCTGCGCATACGGGGGTGGCAAACTTAACAAATGTGACATTAGGGAATCTTTCTCTTTCTCTTTTAACGCAGCTTGCTGAAGAGACGGTAAAACTGGATAACATTTATCAATCACTAGTTTACGTTGCCTGTGCAACTGCTCATTCATTTGGTCTTCCTCATCATCTTTAAACTGTAAAGCTGCTTGCATCACTGACATACCTTTCTCTCTTTTATTTCTCTTCGCTAATTTAATTTCTCTCTGTTTGGCTTCCTTTCGCCATAGGCGGAAAGAATCAAACATCGCCGGCCGGGCTTTCTTCTTAAACAATTTAACTTCTAAATTATCTAGGATCTCTGTATCGAAACTACCATTTTGGGGCCATTTTAAAACGCCATCTTTCCTTGTATATCGGATCCATACTTCATTATATGCAATGGGGCCTACGCCATGTTTCACATAGAGCTCATACGTTGGAGTCCCAATCGGAGGAACCGGACACGAATCCTCTAACTGGGAATCCCTATTACAACCCAAACAAAACAAATTTCCAAATATACTAGAACCAGGCATCTTCGCTCACTAGTCTAGTTTCAAACTTCAAAGGATTATCGAATACGATAGTCTCGTGAAAACACGAGTCCCTCGGCTTTGGTACTTGCAAGTTCCAAATCAAAGCAATCCCGAAAAAGGGATACCAAACAAACAAATGGGAGACGCTCCACTTATACTTAACTGAGGTATCGATGACGTCACCAGAAGACTCTCTCAACTGTTTCGCTCTACCAAATCATCGAGGGTCCAAAACAGGGCGATAGTCAGGGCAGCAGTCCTTCGTAGCAGTCGGGACGCGGAGAACCTCGCAGTAAAGACTTTCGGACCACGTCGACATGCAGGGGTCGATGAAGTGGCGGCCTTCCTCCAGAATTTTCACACGAAGCTCCTCACGAACCTCTGGCTTGGACCGGTACCGCTGAAATCGCCCCACGTTGGGCGCCAACTGAAGTACTGGGTTTTTCGGAACCAACAACCCAGCGGTGCCAGGGTGCATACCCGAAGACTTCGAGTTCTTCCTGTTTCAGACTACAGAAACACAGAGTCTTCTTGGTGAAGTCAAAGATCGAATTTATTGGCTGCAGACCAATCACAGGTGTCCGAGAAGTACAACACGGTGTATGTTCTCAAGAGACTGCACACTAACCAAAACAGAATATTACGCCTTGGGCAACACCGCCCTTACTTTACAAGTGATCATTCACATATTTTTACAACAAAGAAAAAGCAGAGTCATGATGACATTCCCACATTACAGTTCATCCGGCCTATAATTATTTACCCAGCAAGGCTCAGAACCCTCATCAGATATCGGCAAACCCAAATAAAGGCAGGCAACTCCTCATGGTAAAACAAGCCATAAAGTAGGAAACAGAGTCAGATGTGAAAGAGATAGGTCAGGAAGTATGTAGGATGAAAGGGCTTTATGGTGTGTCGAGCCCTGATGCTAATCTCATTTGGCCGCGGCAGAAGGAACTGGCCGGACAGGATTGACCCCGGGCAGCGGAGTCAGCTTGCATGGGTCACGAAGAAGTCACAGAAGGTGTACGTGTCCTTTAGACCTTTGCATGGCCTTCGTGCACGGCCTATGTGAGGGCAATCACAAAATGGCTACCGTTCTAAAATGGAACCCGATGGCTTAATACGTATCATCGTATATACAGTGAATTCATCGGAGAAACATGACGAAAACACTCATGTATACCGCTTTTGTCGTTTGCGGTTCGTTGATACCAAAGTCGGCATGGTAGGCCCATGCCTCCGACACGGTTCCAAATTTCACAGTACCACACTGGAAGCTCCCTGAAGCTAGGAGGTCCAGTGAACAGAAGATCTGCACGTGAGTGGGGATGGCATGTGTCCTGTGAGTCTGACGCTGCAGTATTGGGTTCAATTCAGCTATGAGTTCATAGATTGTGTTTGCATTCAGCCTTTATTTATCATAAATCTCTTCCTCCGCCTGCCCTAGCAGAGTAACGTGCACTCTGAAAATGAAGCTCCTGTATCCTTCTTCTCAGTGCTGCTTCTCTTAGCCTCATCCTCTTCGCCATGACGTAGAGCACTGCCATTTTGAAGCATCCTGATGCCTTTTGTGACTGTTTAAGTAGTTTACTGATGATTTTCACCTGATTTCTTCCATTTCAAATGGTTACTACCTGATGTGATTTATTCTTATTTGAGAATTGCTAATTGCGATTTTATAACAGATTCGATATTTGCGAATGTTTAATGCATTGGGTTTGCAATTTCTAATTAGCGATAACTCAATACCGAATCGCAATTACTGATTAGCTATTTAGGTATTTACGCGAGACCTATAGTATTGCAAACGGGAGTGCAGGCAGACGGGGGCAGGGGTGAGAAGGCACGAACAATGGGAATGGGGGAAGAGAAGGCACGGACATCGGGAGGGGGGGAGAAGGCACGGGTAGAAAATAGTGCTCACAATCTAAATAACACATACCGTGCAATACTTGAAGTAAAAGGGCCAGTAGCCATGGAAGGATACAAATGTCAACATGGCCGTCATAAGGAGGGACTAACAAGCCTATAAACCAATGGGAAGGCAGCATTTAGAAAGCACAATGCCAGAAGCCAATGAAAAAGATGAGTGGGGGAGTGGGCGTGGCTTCTCCCCTGTACTTTAATACCACAGATCAACCCCAGAGCAGCGCTTGCGCGCTGGCTCAGGGCTCCACCTAAAGAAGGAGGGCACAAGGAAGAGGCCCTTAGAACTCCCTGTGCAAAAGTTTTAAATTCAGAGTGATAGGGACGTGTGTGCACACAGGCACGTGCACACACACAAAAACACACACTCCCACAGACACTCGTACATACAGTCACACAGAGAGGCCAATACATGTCCACACAGAGATACGTGTGTGAGCAAGAACATGATTACAAACATATAAACACATTGCCCGACATTGAAAACGTTGTGCTGGGGGGCGCGGAGATTGGCGTCAGAGAAGATGTCAACTGAATAACTTTCTCCATCAGTGACCTTTCCTGATTCAGGCACTTGAGACAAGATAATGGGACCCTGCTCTCTTTGAAAACCCACCTGTGGCTTCATTTTAAAGCCAGGACCAGGAGCAGAACATGCGAAAGACCCTAGCAGAGCAACTGTACACAACGCAGCTTGCTTTGTATATTGTGACCCCTTGGAGCATTATAAAGCTCAGCACCCAATGATGAGGAATGCCCACAGGCGCTGAAGGGGCCGGTATTCCCACTCAAACGCTCAGCAGTAAGCCGCATTGGGGAGAGCCTTGAGGCAAGTATACTAAATACGACAAATCCAGGCCAGGTCCACACCCATCAGGCATCTGGGGCGCCAGCCCACCATACTATCCTTCTCTTTGAAGCGACAGTTAATGAAACGGAGGGTTTGCATTCCACCAATGCTATTAGTTGTCATCATAAAGTTGGAAAAGTTACAGGCTCTATAAGTCGACTGCCCTGTTTCTTGGTTCTCCCACATACACTCTGATTTAGTGAGGAAAGCAAGGTTCTGCAGGTTAACGGTACTAAACTAACTGGATAGATTTGAACTGTAACTGACCTTATAAAAGACACTGCATTACCTCAGTCTTACTCTTTCATATCACTGCTTTCACGGCTCACTCTAAACAGCATAAATGTCTGGAAAAAAAGGATGCAGGAAGCTGTTATTTTCAGAAGTTCTTTCAGGGCACAACCTGTTACCAGAATGTCCTCTATCACTTTGGACAAACCCATGCAGGAACTAAATGAAATTAAAAAATCAATCAACACGATTGAACAAACCTGCTCAGAAACCATGCATGAATTGAAAAACATATGTTCTGAAATGTCAAGCTTCAAGACGCAGCTGGAATATTGCATAAACTATGACTCTGGCGTAGCTTTACGAGGTTTGCCATCTCATTCAAAGGTGACACAAGTGAACTTAGTTCAATGCACCACCTTTGGATGTGAAAGACAGGTTACTGTAGTACTGCAGAACCCCACTCACTAAATAGTTAAAATGCTTTTGGGTTATTAATAATCCCTGGGATAGGGTTAGGGCCACTTTGGTAACAGTAAACCTATTTCACCTCTCACGCTCTCACACACACAGCACAAAGAAGGGCCGAGACTTTTAACTATAAGTATTGACCACAACAAGACAAACATGTTTCTTAGGATATCTACAATAATCACACAGAATATCATAAAAACAGCAAAAAGGCATGTTGTAAACAATAAGAATAAAAGGAACGTTTCCAACATGGTAGAAATGTCATATAAAAGTCTAACAACCTAATACCTACTTTGCTGCGCCACCCTATGAGAGCATGGTGTAGAGAAACTTGAAATCTAAAGTTTCTTAGGAAGAAGTGGCGCATTGCAAACCTTATTGACAGCTCAGGCTGTCATTATCGGAAGAGGCGTGGAGGAAGCATTCAATGCGAAAGGCAAACATGCTGTGTTAGCAGCCTCCCTAAGGTATTTGGCTCGTACCTGCTTCAAAGTGCATTATCTTCTCTGAGTGTTATGCAAGGCACCATGCCAGACTGTCTTAAAAGTGGACTAGTCACACCTATACTAAAAAAGCCAGACGAGAACATCTCTGATCCCAACAATGTTCACCCCATTTCGAGCATCCCAACCTTAGCCAAGCTCCTGGAAAAATGTGTTCATCAACAACTCTGCATTCATATTGACCAGCACCAACTCCTCAACCACTGCCAATCTGGTGTCAGACTAGGTCACAGTACTGAAACCGCCATGGTCCACATTGGCGACGATGCTTTACGGTTTCTCAATCATAATGAATCTTGGCTATTAATCCTTCTTGACCTATCATCCGTGTTTGACACAGTTAAACATGAAACCATCCTGAACCTCTTAGAACTTAGGTGGGTCTCTCTTGTACTGTCTTGGAGCAAAGAGCAAATGGTTCTGCTGTTTCCTACAAAACAGATCTGAACGAGTCCTAACCAATCATGACTTTTTCGATCAGACACCAATCACTATCAGCGTTCCCCAAGGTTCTTCACTTTCACCCATCCTCTTTAATCTGTACATGGAACCCCTGACTGAAATCCTCTAACACTCCAACATCTCCATTTGTACATGAAGATTACCTCTCCTTATGACATCAGCACTCTCAATACCATCTTGAACAAAACTCAACACTGGTTAACACTTAACCACCTCAAACTGAACACCCTCAAAACTGAACTCCTATTAACCTCGTCTCCCAACCCCACCTCTAGCATCAAAGACTGGCTCCCACTACTCACCGCCACATATTGTTAATTCTGCAAAATCCCTAGGAATACCACTAGACAACAACCTCTCCATGATGAATCACATCAGCTTCACAACCTGATGGGCCAATTTCCATCTCCACGTCTTAAGAAAACTAAAGCCTTTTCTGCCCAATGCAGATCTCAAGATGGCGGTTCAGGCTCTCGTGATCTCCAAACTTGACTATAGGAATGCTACCCTTGTTGGCCTACCAAAAACAAAACTAGCACCGTTCAGAGCTACCCTCCATGCTGCTGAATGGCTCATCACAGGCGTAAAGAAAAATTATCACATCACCCCAGCCGTCCACTCTCTGAACTGGCTACCTTGTTAATCTAGGATCCACCTAAAAATAGCATGTATGACATACAAAACCAATCACCACAACACTCCTCGCTACCTGGCTCAGAAACTGGTGCTATCCGGAAGGAATAGAGCTTCTCGAAGTACATGCTGCCTACTGCTGAAAACTCCCAAGATTTCACAAAATGAAAACCTAAAAAACATCTTTCTCTGGAATTACCCTAAAAATGTTGAACTCTCTTCCCCCAGAGATCAGGACCATCCCTTCATTCATTCTTTTAAAAAACGAAGTAAAAATGAGACTACTGAATAATCTCCTTCATATATGAAGCGACTATCCATGCCAATTTGGTTCCTTTACTGGTGTTTTCTCTATTTATCTTTGTACTATCTTTTCATGCTTTATATTCTATATTTTGCTCCTTGTATATTAGATGCTATTTATTAGGTTGTACAGCGCTCTGACACCAACATTTTGGTAATGTTCATGCTTTATAAAACTTTATAAATAAATAAATAAAATAAACCAAGATTGTCTTGGACAGTATCTTGCAGGATAATCTGGGGTGATGGGTCTATCAAGTGATGGTCTTTAAATCCTAAATATTATTGGCGTAAAAAAGCCATTGACATAATTTCAGAAATGTGTTACATTGATTTGTGGTGCCAGAGAAAGAGTCCTAGACAGATCTTTAAGAAGATTAGAGATGATAGGATGTCAATTTAAACGACACATATTTGATGAATTATCTAAGGATGTCTCTTGACCGCGCTGAAACATTGATGAGGGAATACTTGTTCCTAAGTGTGTGTCTCATTAGGTGTTCTATCTGGGTCTTTATCAGATTAACTTGACACTCTCTCAGTTCTACAAATGATGAGGGCGGACAACATTCATGTTATAATGGTTTATATCGGATATGACAATGAAATAACAGAATTCAGGAGGAGGGTGATCTGAGATGGTGTTGAGGCCTGACTGGAATGAAGTCAGACTTTACAGACTTTACATTAGGATGTCTCTGGAAAGCAAATGATGGAACTAGAAAAGAAGGTTCAAGAGAATTGAGGCACTGACCTATGGCATCTCAGGCATAAAGTCTCAGAACTCAAGAGCAGGAGTAAAGGATATAACATTTGCCTATATGGTCTACCAGAATACACAGACGAAGAAAACATGCTTGCATTTTTCTCCGGACTTCTAGCCAAAACTGCTGAACATTGTTTTTTTCTGATGCATTCCAGAGAGCCCACAGAATGATAAGTCAATAAGTCACCCCTGCGGAAATTCTCGACAGTCATGATATGCCTGCTTCACCATCAACACACCAAAATGATTCTTCAGACAGCCAAGCAACACAGTCCTCATATCTATCAGGGTGGGAAACTTTCCGTTGATGCCAATTTCTCCATCCACACCCACCTTATATGAAAATATGCCTGGCCCTGAGGCCCAAGCTGAAACACATTGCAAGACAAGGGAGTATCGAGACCTGCATGGTTTGGAGGAGCTACTAGATACCATAACAGAGACATTGATGGAATCGGACGCCTCCCTTATCACCACGAGGTACCATCATGGTCAGACAAGCCACACTGTACCGAAACACTGAAATCCCCACTGCAACGAGTAACAAGTTCAGACAAATTGCCAAATGAGCACCCTCCAAGCGATAAGGACAGACCCCTTTATACCCTTCATTGGCTGAGAGTGGGTGTGGCTTACAGAAGTATCTGAAAGTTACTCACCGTTATAAAGTAGATAACATCTTGGGGCCTTTATATTTCACCAACCTCTTGTGCGCTCAGGAACTGACTGTTTCCTCCACTGGCTTACAGATAAATCCAGCAGAGAGCTAAATACCCACTTTTAATATCCTCAGTAAGTTATCATTCCAAAATTAGTTAGCCAATGCATATACCTTTCCCTCTGACTTAACCACAACGCATAAAACAAAAGCACTCCATATTCTGCTCCTTAACACCAGCGGCCTTGCAAGCTATGTGAGATAGAAAAAGGCACCATCTTAGGCTCCCAAAAATGTGACAAAGTCTTACTGCAAGAAACTGATATATCTACAATTATATCTACAACTGAGGTAGCGTAACTTACCAGAGACTGGGTCGGACATATGATTGCAGATTCTGGGTCAGAGACCCACTGGGTACCCTCAACACACCCTATTTGCTCTGCAGGAAGAGAGGCCTTGCTTTTTCACAAAATGCTGCTAATGAAGATGCAGAAAATATAGAGAAACCCACAGAGCCGCTTTGCCTTTGAAAAAGTAGTCTGCAAGGGCCATTAGATATATTTACACATCAAATGCTGGAGATGTAGTTTTCTTCACTAAACTCAACAGACTAATAACGGAATTTGGCCACACAATGTTAGTGATCGGCAGCAACTAGAATTTCTTCATCAACCCTAGTTTTGATAGATCCAGCTTACAGATATCTGCAGCAACATTGATAGGGGCCTGTTGTGAGACCTTATGTCAAATCACTCTCTTTCTGAACTGTGGCGACTCAAACACTTGACAGATAGAGAATACACATTAGTTTCCAGACCCCATGGAACTGAGGTCAGTATACACTATACTTGATGAGTGCAACAATGCTCCATAAAATCACAAGTTGTACCACAGGCATCCAGTGCATCTCAGATCATGTCGTAATCGCAATGACAATTGACTCCCAACTGCAGGTCCCTACGGACAAGTCCCGGAAAATAAGTACTTGGAGGTATAAACTCCCTGCGGAGAAAAGAAAACCGATTGCATACTTACAAGAATACCTTCCTCTGAAAAAGAACTCAGTGGCTTCGATCTACACACTGTGGACTGCAGGGAAAACCTACATAAGAAATAAGTAGACCCTGGAATCTGAAATGATTACTCTTATTCAGGTATATTGAGAAAACTCATCTGATGCAGCATTTTGCCTTCTCACTACAAAACAATTAAAACTTGATATGCTTCTAATGGCCAAGATGGAAAAAGCCTTGTAGAAAATTAAATCGACACTATGAACACAGTGACAAATTGGGCAGACTCCTGGCCTTCCAAATAAAGGGACTCATGGGAAAATGATAATACCATTATTGTGAATACCAACAATACCTTACTTGGAAATCCACGGGACTTGCAGAAGTATTTGTATCTTTCTATACTCACTTATATGCATCAGAGAGTTCAGAGGATATCCTCTATGAACAGTGCGCTTTTCGAGGATTGAATATTACTAGACTATCTAAACAAGTCAGAGCTGATCCAGACAAAGAAATAACAGATGATGAAGTAAGGTCTGCTATCAAGGAAATACCCCCATTAAAAGCCCCAGGGGAAATTGGGTTTCGCTAAATATTCCAAACTGTCAGCCCCTTTCTCAGTCCCCACATGGAGTAAGATGTGTCATTAGATAACGAGCAACAATGGATCACCTCATCCCTACAACAGGTCCAATATAACAGTAATGCCAGTAATACCCACACCGAACAGAGATCCACTTCATGTAGTAATTATAGGCTGCTCTCTTTATGCAACAATAGAACCAAGATTCTAGCAAAAATCTTTGCTACAAGAATGAAAAATGTAATTACTGCAGTGATCCACAAAAAACAAATTGGTTTAGTTCCTGGCTGTTTCATCTGCAACCATATGCAAACTCTGTTCCACCTACTATGGAGCACAATACACGATCTGGACTGTAAAGTCCATGATCATCATGGCCACGCTCCCCATCTCCTCGAAATAGCATCTATGAATTGTGCTGGTGGAGCAGTGCCATATAAACCCCCCCCACTCCCCCAAGTCCCCTTGTTGTGTCAGTGGCTTCTCCCATTTGGGGTTCAAATCAATACCTTCCCCCCATTGGCCAGGTGTTGTGGCGCGCTTGCGCTACCCCCCTCACCCCCTGTGTTCGTGGGCACGGTGACACGCACAAACTGGATTTTTCGGGTCCACGGCGGCTGTTATGGCACTGGCCCGTGAGGCCCCCCTTTGGGGATGGCCTCTGCAATAGTACCGCACGGTTAGATCTAGTAATTGCAAGAACTCAGTTTGGCAAATATGCCAACATCTTCGAACTGCTGGCAGGGGCATAACAATAGCCCCCGCAGACCCTGACGTGCGGAGGGGCCCCGAGCTCGAGGGGGCTCCCTCTGGCTCTGTGCAGGGGCCGGCCTGAGAGGTCCTGACTGGGTTGGGAGCATGGCCCAGCCCTGCAAAGCATCATGGGTTAGCCTAATGCATTTGAAGGCATGTCCCCGAAACACTACAATAACAAGCATTTGCAATGCAATAGGTCTCGCATTTGGGAGAGTTAGACCTGTTGGCCTTGTAAATGGCAATGTCTTTTACCCATATGTTTTTGTTTGGAATGGATGGATGCATGTGGTGTGGAGTGGAATTATGTGGGTTGAATTGGTTTTGTTAGTTGTGGAATTGTGTGGTGTGGATTTGTGTAGTGGAATTATGTGGCATGGTGTGCAGTGGAATTATGTGGATAGTAATTATGCGGCATTGAGCGTAATGGAATTATATGGAGTGGGATTGAGTGTCATGAAGTGGAATTATGTGGAATGGTATTTTGTGTTGTGGAGTAGTATGTAGTGGAGTTTAATTATGTGTTGAATTTTGTGGCATGATGTAGAATTCTGTGGTATGGATTGGATATATGTGGTGTGTTGTGTAACTGTGTTGTTGAGTTAAATGATGTGGCTTGGTGTCCAGTTATGTTGTGTGAAATGTAAATGTGTGGAGTTGAATTGTGTGGCATGATACTGTGTGGTGTTGAGGGGAATTATGTGGCATGGTCTGGAGTATCTATGTTGATTGTTGCTATGTGACAGTGGTTTTATGTGGGGTGTATTGATTTGGTATTGAGTAGAGTGTAATTATGTGCAGTTGAATGATGTTGCGTGTAGTCGTATGATGTCTGTTATTTATTTCATGCTATAATCTTACTTTAGGTTAGGTGATTTCACGCTATGTTATTGAAGCCATCCCGTGATATATTATTAACTGGTCACAGTCTCTAAGTTGAGGTCACCACGAGAATGAACACCTCGGACAAAACACTGGCAGCTCTGCAGATTAACGTGCTTTTCATGTAACCTACCACTGAGCTTGGCAACGCTGTACACATACCTCTGCTACACAGAGACACAAACCAGAGCAGAAAAAACGTATCCCTCGCGCCTAATAAATACCCTCTACACGTACTTCAGTCTTCAGACAGTACCATTTAAACGTGAAGCGCTTATTAGGTACCGTTTTTCCTGTGTAACTTTTAAACTATAAAAAACAAATAAACAAGTCCTTTCCTACAGTCAATTTATATGGCTGTTAACAGTGGCGTAGGAGTGCTTCCAACCCCATCTATTTTTCGCAGGTAGTGGACACGGGGCTCAAGGAAAAGTAGTGATCTGTCCAGTACCGCACATTTTTATTAATTGAGTAAATGTGGAGCAGAGTAAAAAAAGGTATTGTTACTGAAGACCTGGAGGCTAAACAGGAGTTCGGCACCTACACAAATTGTGTGACGAAAGGCATATTGCTGTTTGTTTAGCAGCCTATCTATTTGTATATGTGCTCACAAACAGGTTACGTGACAGTATAGGGCACATTAGAAATTAGTGTCACAGTGTACATGCCCAGCCCTCCTGGAAATAACAGATTCATTAGTGCTTTATTAATCGAAGTTTAGGCGCAACTTTCAAGCATGCACCAAAGGTGGATGCGTGGCTTTCTCTGTGTGATGCGCTTCTGCGCTGGTCATGAATAGGCCACAAAACACATTTGATTCACGCCTCCATGGAATTGCCATCTATCTATGTGAGAAGGGACTTGCAGTGCTTGATTTGATTTCCCTGTACCCAAATCACCACGGCCATCAGATGCCACCGTCTTAAAACATGAACAGGAACTAATAAAATCCCCAAAAATTGTGCCAGTAATTAAAAAACACAAAAACAAATGCAAAGCAGATAGAATGTCAAATACGGAGCAGAGCTAGAAACACAAGAATTTCCGCAAAAATAAGGCCTGTGATGAATGAAAACATTAAGTAAGCTTAGAACATGAGCAGGAAACCAATTTAACACAAGCATTGGCCGTGCGGCCGTAAAAGTAACGGCTGCGCGGCCGTGAAAGCGAAAGTAATCGCGATAAAAGCGAAAGTGATCACGATCGCGAGGACGGGACGTGCTGTGTGTTAAGCACGCGAGTGGTGCGCGAGCAGCAGTGATTGGCGGCTGCGCGCATGGAAATCGCCTCTGAGCCCGGATTGCTACAATTTTATTTCTAACATGAATGCCTTTTGTTACATTTAGTCCGGACCCGGGACTCCTGAACCTCTGTGATTGAATCACGCTCTCTTCACGGGAAGTACTGGGTGGTGCCTTGAGATACCAGAAATGTAACAGTAGGGTCACTGCTGAGAGAGCGTCATTGGTGTTAAGATTTGTAGGGGTGCACCATATTCACCGTTAGTCAGGATCCGTTTATATTTCAAGAGTGTTTAGAATTATCATGGAAATATATTCGTTGATATAGAAATGTAGAAATGTAATCAGGCCTTAAGAGAAATGCAGGCCATCACTTATTATGAAATGTATTTGTATTACGTTTAATGTTTTAGTTCTGCAATGATGTGATGTAGTAAGTAATTTTAGGTCATGCTAAGAAGTTAGAATGTAGGTTGCTCACGTACAAGTATAAGATGATTATGCTGAAATAATGATTGTAATGTGTTTTATTTTGCAAGGCCTAACTGTCTATGTAGAAGAGAAGGCCTATTCGTTCCTTATTTTAGCTATGTTTATTAGGCTGACAGGGTTTTAGTAAATCTTGAATTGCAGTGAAATGTAAAACTTCATGATGCAAGGGTTTTTCCGTTCCCTTTTTCTGTTGCAGGTGCAAGGACATTTAGCTCGTTAGTTAGAATAAGTCTTTGTTGTAGGAGTTGAGATATGAGGAGCAGACTGGAAGGGAGTGAATTGGAATGTGAAATTGCAACTCCTAGCACGGAAGGAGCCTGAGACCCAAGGTCGAATTAATGAACAAAGGAAGATGAAGAACGCTAAATGGAAATTTACTGACGGAAGACCTGTCTGAAGGGGTGTGCTAAAGGGCGTGTGCAAGGATTTGGGGGTTTTGTATTAGGGACAGTGCCCCGTAGGTTGGGCAGACGAGACTTAGGAGGGAGACTAGAAGGAGCACCATATATCGAGCTCTCACTGAGTGAAGACTTCTTAGGAAGTTTCACTGCTGACACCTTTTTATGATTTTCTCACCTGAAAGGGAATGTTGTGTAGGGATGTCACTTTAGAATAGAGTAGGGACAGAAATGCTTTGATTAATGACTTTGAAATTTGACATCACGATTGCAATTTTATATCTGATGCATTTAGAAGCAGTAATCCTTTTTATTTTTAGTTGAATGTGGATACTTCGTAGAGTAGCATTTGTGTTAGTTCCCATTTATCTTTTGTGCCTTGTATTGAGTAGGCCTGGGCGAAAATTTCGTTCCGTTCGCAGAAATTGCGATAATTTGACATTTTCGCCTTCTGCGGAGAGCGCGAAAATGTCAAAATTTCCGGTTTCCGCAGCTTGGCGATAATTTATTTCTTGCTCGCGCTGTAAAACAATACATTATCGCGCGCGATCGCCTTACCTGAATCCCTGCGTTCGCCGACAAGTTTGCTTGATCCGGTCGCGTTCTCCATGAGATGTTGTATTGTTTTTAGCCATTTGCGCTGTCTCGCGACAGTTCGAGCCCGCAGTGACGTCATGCGTCGCGCGATCATGTCTTTCTTCTCGCGATCATCCACCGCGAGACAACTCAAAACAAGATGGCCGCACCCGCAAGCAACCACATGGGTAAGTTGGCGACCCGCAACCATGCAGAAAATCTCGCGAACACACGGGAAAAAAACTTTCGCATCTTCGCAATATTTCCGCTTGTTTGCGATAATTTGTAACATTTTCGCGATAATTTGCGAAAGTGGATTTCGCAAATTCCGCCCACCCCTAGTATTGAGGTGCCTATATATTCAGATGTTTTTGCTGATAATAAAAGGTCAAATTCCTAGACTTTGAGTCATCTTTTATGAATAATGTCAAATTGTGGTAGATACGTTCTGATTATTGTGTTTCTTCCCTCTACGCTATTTGGCAAGTAAAAAGATCCTGGCGACCTGGGTGGGTTCTTGTAGATAATTGGGCAGAGACAAGAATCCGGCCTTCTCAGTTGGTAGCAGAAACGGATGGTTTATTTCCGGTAGCGAGGGAAGATTTAGATTAGGATAAGTGATCCTTGAGGCCCATAAATGTTAAGTGATGCTGAATCATCAGAAGGTGGGCAGCAGACGACCTGGCGGACGGACATAGATGGCGAGTAGCAGTGCGGCAAGAAGCAGCAGTTCCAGGAGTGAGTATGAATAGGATGCGATGTTGTAGATTGCGGTGTTGATTTGTGTGAGATGTCTTGCGGAGTTGGTGTGAATGTTGAGTGATTGTGAGATCAGGCTGTGAGCGCGCGCAGCCCGGGAAAGTCTTAGGCGATGAGAAGCCTAAGCGATTGGGTGTAGAATACACTCGTGGTAGATTTTGTTGACCACCCGAAGAGGATCGTGAGGTATGCGTTCAGAATTTGGCCATTATGAAATGTTTTAAAGTTTTTCGAGAATTGTGTAGAGGTGATGAACATGTGGTTACTCGTGAGGGAGAAGAAGCCCTTCCAGAGGATACGCCAGCACATTACATGGCAAGAAATGTGGGGTTGCATACTATAATTTGGCTTGAGAATTGGCACAAGTTGACCCAAAGTGAAGGAGAGTTAGCTTTCCCGAGGTATGGCTCATTCAGGCTAGAAGTGTTATACCAGTTGAAGTCCGTGATGGCTGCTTTACGACCTTTGCCGAGGCCAACACAATTTGAAGCATTACATGCGTGGATTAGAGCAGCGCATGATAGGAACAGAGATAGAAACCAAGAAAGAGTGAAAAAGTCGATTAGGGCGTTCCAGGATGCTAGATGGAATGCGCAAGAGAAAAAGATGGAGAGTACAGGCAATAGAGGGACACAGACTGTACCCCTTGTTAGTACAAACTGACAGCATAAAAGAAAAGTCGAAAGAGGAGGAAGAGGGCAGTGATACGGACGACAGCTTACTGGAAAGGTTGTTGTCTGAGAGACCACCTCCATAGTGCTACCCCGATCAGAGGTGAGGGTGGAAGGAAAGATCTCGACAGGAACTGAGAATACGAGGAATAAGCCTGCAATTAGCTTAGAGGTTGAGAGAGGTGTGAGGTTACCTGATGCTCTGAAAATACCGGTTATTATTGGCCCTATTGAGTCGATGTATGAACAGGAGCCAGAGAAGGTGGGAAGCTCACAGCAGTCAGAGGTAGGGGTGAGGAGTGTGGTCGAAGAAAGTGGGTCGGTGAGGAGAATGGAGCAGACCCCGAAGCCTATTGAATGGAGTACGCCGCTGCCAGCTACAGCAGACTCCTCAAGAGGGCAAGGAGAGTCGAGGCCTGGGAGACCAAGGTCTTTAGCCGAGTCAAGATCAGACTTGAGAATGTGGACACCACCAGTGAGAACCCAAAGTCAGGGCGTGCTAGAAGCGGAGAGGGAATGAGGGACGATTGTAAATCGTTCTGTTCCTATTGGCATGTCAGGAGAGGGCAGGCCACAGGAACGAGAATGTGGGTACGATGAAAGGGATTGTGCAGGTTGTCGAGACGTACTGAGGGGAGTTCTGAGAGCGAGGATGCTAGATGTTGTAAGACTCAAGGCAGAATTGGATGAGATAATATGCGGAAATGGTAAACAACCTTTACAACGCAACTTTTACAACGCACTACCATTACAACAAAACTTTTACAACGCAAGTTCATTTACAACGCATACTTTTACAACGCATGCATTTACATCGTAAGTACCTTTACAACGCAAACACCTTTAAAACGCAAGTATTTATTTTCTGTATTAATTTTGTTTTTTATTTATTTAATTTAATTTAATAAATATATAATGTAACATTAAAAATATTTAATAAATTAATATATAATGAGATTTTGTTTTATTAATATATTAAAAAATTATATTATTTTAGTACTGTAGTATTTAAAAAAATACTTGAGTATTAATTATTTTAAAAATGAAGAAATAAAGTGTTTTTGATTTATTATTATTTATCAATAATATATCAATTTAGTACTCTAGTATTAATTAATAAAATGGAGTATTCATTTTTGTAAGTAGCTTAAAAATTTAATAAATCAAAAAAATACTCAAGTATTTATTTTATTACAATTAATGCAATGAAAGTGTATTTATAAATATATTTGATGACAAAAAAAAATAGTGAAAAGGAACATTAAAATAAATTAGCTGTTTAATATAATATTAAAAATTTAAATTAACTTCATCTAAATTTTAGACAATCTTTGAAATAATTTTTAAAAAATATTTATAATAATAAAAAAATAATAATATATATATTTTAAATAAACTATTTAATTTAAAGAAAATTCCCACGCTTTTGTATTGAAGTCTATGTGAAAAATTGTCCTTCATTTATTTCTATAGCTGAAGCAGAAACAACCCGCGGAAATGGAAAGGAAGGAGAGAAAAAAGAAGAAAGGGGAAGATTTGAAAGAAAAAAGAAATATTGTCGAGGTAAGGATGATATTACGTTAATTTAGAAGATTTGAAATATAATTTACATGTGAAGGTAATATATACATATATTATTTAAAATAATACAAACATAGTTTAAAAAAATAATTTTTATTAATGATAACATAGGAAAAAAAGCTTTTAATATTTAGACTTTTTCATATATTTTAAATGATTTTTAAATGTTAGATATTATTTATTAATAAAATAAAACATATATTTCAAAAAAATATATACATAAATAGTCCGTTTTTCTTCTTTGCAGCTTTCAATGACGTCAACACGTAAACGTAAACGGAAGCGGCCATTTTGAAGAGCATCGATGGAGGAAGCAGCTGGAAGCTGATCTGCGTCCAGGTAGGAAACAATTTTATTTTTATTTATAGATGTAATTTTAAAAAAGGATACATATATTGTAAAGAAAGAATAAGGAGAGGTTGCGGTTTAACAATTAGATGTTTTAAATGTAAAAATGCATGTCCCCGATCGTGTTAATAGCGTATGCCTATGTCGGGTCGCTGAATGTTACCTTTAAAAGTTATTTATGCTTAAAATTTTGTGCACAAATAAAAAATGTTTGGCAAAATATGTTCGAAAAAAAGTTTTTGTTTTTAAGAAGTCGATTTTAATAATGTTTAAATAAAAAAAACATTTTGGAGTTTTTGATGTGGGGAAAAAAAGTGATTCAATTGCTATTGAAAAAGGTTTAATGAGTTATTGTTTTCGTGGTTTTATATAGGGTTACTTGAAAAGGCATTTAGAGTATTTTTTTGTAAGTTGTAGTAATTGATATATTGTGTTGGTTTTTCACACTTACAAAAAGATAGACAACTGTATTTCTCCTTTAGAGTTTGATTGTTGGAAAAATAGTTCTTATTTTGTTAGAACAAGGAGATGAAAAATGAAAATGAAAAAAAAAGCTCACCCGACTAATAATTTGGAAAAAATGTTTTTGAAATTTTTTTATGCCAATTGTAATTAATGGTTCATTAAATTTAATGCAAAGGAGGAAAGTATGTTGTAAAACATAGTTAGAAGTTAAGAATGTTAGCGACATTTTCAAGGTAGTCTAGAGCCACACACAACGAAAATTGTTGTAAAACACCCAATAGTCTCTCAGACATTTCCTTTGTTTTTTGAGTAACTCGTGGGTTTAGACTACCAGCTAGTGTTTGTGAAAGTCTCATTTCTTGAAAACTTTGCTCCTTCAAAGTTTCCAAGAAAGAGTAGAAATTAGGGTGTGGTTTACCAATTGTATGGTTGAAGGAGTTATGCCATCCCTCAATGGCATTATTTGTTTTAGCTTCTCCCTCTAAACAGCTCGTGTAACAGTTCCACCACTCCACATGGAAACGTGGTTTCCTCCTGCGACCCGATCTGCTTAGGTGCCCAATCCATGTGTCTTCAAAATAATTTAGAATGGGGGCCAATTTTTCTTCATTAGCATTGTAAAATTCAGATTCTGTAATGGCAGTGTAGTACTCGTCCACACTATCGGGAGGAACAAAACAAAGAGCTATTAATTTTTTTAATTCAAATTGTAGTTTGCTATCTCGAGAGTATTCTGCAACTAGGGATGTTTTTTGTAACTTACGCCAGAATGCCTGGGAAAAATGGAAAAAACATCCCTGAATTTGGGTATCCATATACGTTTTACTGATCACATTGATCATGCTCAATTCAAAATCTACTATTAATTTCCTAGGACTTTGGAAGTAGAATTTTTATTAACTGATAAAAGTTCAGAGTAAGTTGCAGAAGTCTTATCAGGTAACAAACTATATACTAAGGGGATTACATTATGGTTAATTTTAGCATGTATAGTGTAAATTTGAGTGAAAGGATGGGGTGTACTTTTAAACATCCCATCCATCATCCAAATTTCACTATTTTCTAATTTAACAAGGTTACGTGGTGTACTAAAAATAAGAATACGTTTTTGAGGGTTTTCGTTGTCATGCAGAAGGAAGGGTTCATCAGCAAAAGAAATAGAAAGTTCAGGTGGAATAACAATGTCAGAAAATGTATGTGGTGTATGTTATGTTATGTTATCTTGGGTTTTATTAAGCGCTCAGCTACTCAAGCAGAGTGTCCCGGCGCTGACAGACCCGTGACCATATAGCTACATCCGGGGGAGAGATTTAAAGGCTAAACAGCCATGTTTTAAGCATCTTTCTAAAGGTCGTCAAGTTGTCGCTCTTTCATAAGGCCAGTGGGAGGGCATTCCAGGCCCGAGGTGCAAGTATTTGAAAGAACGCCCTCCGATCCGGGCGCGCCTGATTGCCGGGACCGAGGTGAGGGACAATGACGCAGAACGCAAGGCTCTGGCAGGCCGATGAAAACCGATCCTCTTCCTCAAATAGAGGGGACCGGAGCCATAAAGAGTCTTGAATGCCATAGTAAGTGCCTTAAATTCAATGCGCTTCTGAATAGGGAGCCAGTGCAAAGATTGCAATAGTCCTGAAGCATGGGAACGTTGGCTGAGGCCAAAGATTGCCCGAGCGGCCGAGTTCTGCACAACCTGTAGCCGTGAGAGAAGGATCTTCGGAAGACCCAGATACAGGACATTGGCGTAGTCCAGCCTAGAGCCTATCATGGCCTGTACCGTGATCTTCCTATGGGCGATGGAGAGGACAGGAAGAAATTTCCTTAACATTTTTAAAATGCCAAAGCATTGGCCAACTAGGCTCATAATCTGTGGTTTCAGAGTGAGACAATTGTCCATCTTCACCCCAAGATTTTTAACCACCGAGGCCACGTCTGAAGGGTAGACATATCAGCGGGCCACCAAGACCTCCAACAGGGATCCGGAGGACAACCAAAAAAGAGAACCTCAGATTTATCTGAGTTGCATTTAAGCTGATTACATTGGAACCATGTAAAGACCGCGTCCAGACAGCTCTTGATGCGATCTCCATTGAAATCAATGTCCTTACCACATGTGAAAAGAAGCTGGGTGTCATCAGCGTAAGAAACAATCTGGGCTCCGAAAGACTCGACCAGCGCCACCAGAGGGGACATATAGATATTAAAAAGGGTCGGGCTTAATATGGATCCTTGAGGAACTCCCACTCCCAGAGGCGGAACTGTCGCAGAAAAGGGAGGGGCCCAGACTGTCTGTTGGCGATCGGTCAGAAAGGACTTGAACCATTTGAACACCGTTCCTCCCACACCTATCTCTGCAAGATGCGCCAATAGGTGGTCATGCGGAACGGTGTCAAACGCCGCAGAAAGATCGAGCAGCACCAGCAGTGCCTTACCCCCAGAGTCCTGAACTTCCTTGATGGCCTCAAACACCTCTAACAGCGCCGTCTCCGTGCTTATATTCGCACGAAAGCCGGATTGAGTGTGGTGCAGAAGGCCATGAGACTCCACAAAATGAGAGAGGATAGACTGAACATGCTTTTCAGCCACTTTGGCCAGTGCCGGGAGCAGAGAGATAGGTCGGTAATTAGCATGGATGGCCCGGTCAAAAGAAGGTTTCTTCAAGAGAGGAATGACCATTGCCTGTTTCCAGGCAGACGGCACAATCCCTGTTGACAATGAACAGTTTAAAATAGGGTTGACCATCGGGTTAATAGCGTGAGCTATTTTGGCGAGACACTTCGCAGGGCAAGGGTCAAGGGGAGAGCCCGATCTAATTTTAACGAGAAGTTCCAAAGAGGCTTGAAGTGTAATTGGAGGAAAACTCATCAGACTGGGCTTTTTCGAGTCCGATGTAGCGGTCTTAGTTTCGGGACAAGGCGCTCCCACCTTCACAAAAGCTGGAAAAGTTGCCTGGATGCTCTTGATTTTATTGGCAAAAAAACTATCTAATTGCAGAACCCACGGTTCCGAAAAAGAGCACCTAGGCGTGATAGCCGCTGGTGAAGACAATTCCTTCACAATTGCAAAGATTTCTTTGCTGGTATTAGCGGCCTCCTCAATCCGTTGAGCAAAGTAGGCTTTTTTGGCCCGATAAATTTCCTTATGATAGGCCTTGGTATAACTTCTGTAGGCCTCCTTCATAGTATCCAGGTAATTTGTTCGCCAAGCTCTTTCGGCTTTTTTGCAGAGCCTCCTGCTAGAGTTGAGCAAATGCGAAAACCATGGGGCCGATGTTCGTGAGGGTTTTTTATGCGAATGCCTCGGCGGGACTAAATCCTCCAGGCACTGTGTAAGCCACTCTTGAAAGCGGGCAAGATCTAGTTCCAGGACCCCCAAAAGAGAGCAGGGGTGAGTTAGCCGATATTGCTCCATCATTTCCACGGTTACTAAATGGAAAGGACGCAACAGCCGGGCAAGGCACCCCACACCTCTACTAGTCGCCATAGTTTGGGACTGGATATTAAAAGTCACCAAAAGGTGGTCGGACCATAACACCGGAAGGGGGGGTACAACTGTCACCGAAGAGGATGAAAACATCTGATCCAATATGTGCCCTTTATTATGAGTAGGCCACGTTACGTAGGGTGAGAGGCCCAGAGGAGTAGTAATATCTAAGATTTTTATGGTGTCTGACGCATCTGCATTATCAAAATGAACGTTAAAATCGCCCAGAAGAATGAAATGCTTAAATTGAACGCTCATGACCGAGATCACTGCATCCAGCTCCTCGTTAAAAGAACCAACGGGACCTGGGGGCCTGTAGACCAACAAGCCCGCACAAGATTGACCGGGAGAAAGTGTAAGACAGAACCCCAGTGCTTCCACCCCGCGAATGTCCTCGGTTGCTATAATGGAACACTCGTAACGTCTGTCAATCACCAATGCCACTCCTCCCCCTCTGCCTGATTTCCGATCTTTCCTCAGTATGAAGTAGTTTGCGGGCAGGGCGTTTGCTATATCAGGACCTGATGCTTCGCCAAGCCACGTTTCCGTGAGAAACAAGCAGGCAGGTTTAGAATCGGAGAGAAAGTCGAACAGGTCCTGAGCATGTTTGCTCATAGAACGAGTGTTCAGAAGGGCACAGCTGAAGAAACAGTCAGCGGCGGCCCGCTCTGTAGGTATAGTTATATATTGGCTAGGCTTTACGCCATCCGTTTCCGTCAGCCCGTTCTTCAACGACCAGCCACAACCCGTGCAAAGATGTTAAGTCCCAATAGCCGGATCATGGACACTGCAACTGCTGTTGCTTGTTTGTCTAAGGGTACGGAGCCGAAGAGCGGAGTACTGAGTGATTTTCTCATGACGATGGATCTGTGCGTTACCGCCACCGTCCGCCAACGGGACGCTGACGGGCGCAGACGGGCGCAGACGGGCTTTCCTTTGGCGCTCCTTCGGCGCGCAGTAGTGATTTGTGTGTTACTTGCCTGCTTTTGTCTTTGAATAATTCGTCTCAAATTAGGAATTATAGGCATATTACTAGCAACATGACTGGGGACATGCTGTGCAACCTCTCTTAAAATGGATCCTGTTGAATCATTGGAGGTGCTTGCAATTGCTTTCATTTCGTTTAATGTTTCTCTTACTTCTACGTCCATTGCAGAGGCAGAGTGGTTATGTTCTGTTGCTTTTACAATAAAATTATCAAGTGTAACCGCTCTGCCACTGCAATGGGTAGAGTTATGTTATGTTATGTGTAATGTTAATTTATTTCTTCTATAGCGCTCGGCTACTCCGAGGAGCATCCCGGCGCTTTGATGAAGAATATCGGCAGGCAAAACAAGACATAACAACTAAAAAAGCAGACAGAAGAGAAGGATCAAATTTATTTAGTAAAAAGTTTATTTAGTAAAAAGCCACGTTTTAAGCTCTTTTCTAAAAGCAAGGAGACTGGGAGCCTGTCTGAGAGAAAGTGGTAGAGTATTATTGCACACACCTCCAATGATTTCTAAGAAAACTTATACAATTTACAATATATGTATCCAGCATGTTTAAGTAAGTTTTTGCCTTTTCTTGATTTAATATAGGTGGCAGTTTCTTGTGCAGACATTATCTGTGAAGAAAAAAAAATATGCTTTTAAAAGAGATATATGAGTGAATAATATGCTACATTTACAAAAAAAATTGCACCTTCCTGGAGTTAGAATAGTAATTTATACCCCTACATCATCCCTCACTTTTCCTACTGCTGCACCTTCCTGGAGTTAGAATAGCAATTTATACCTCTACAGCATCCCTTACTTTCCCTACTACTGCACCTTCTTTGAATTAGAATAGTAATTTATAACCCTACATGATCCAACACTTTTCTTACTGCTGCATCTTTCTGGAGTTTGAATTGTAATGGATACCCCTACACCCTCCCTTTCTTTCCCTACTGCTGCATCTTTCTGGAGTTAGAATAGTATTTGATACCCCTACAACATCCCTCACTTTCCCTACTGCTGCACCTTACTGGAGTTAGAATAGTAAATGATACCCCAAAACTATCCAAAACTTTCCCTACTGCTGCACCTTTTTGGAGTTAGAATAAAAAATGATACCCCAAAACTATCCAACACTTTCCCTACTGCTGCACCTTCCTGGAGTTAGAATAGTAATTGATACCCCAAAACTATCTAACACTTTCCCTTCTGCTGCACCTTCAAGGAGGTAGATTAGTAATTGAAACCCCAAAACTATCAAACACTTTCTGTACTGCTGCACCTTCCTGGATTTAGAATAGTAATTATTACTCCTACACTATTCCACAATTTCTGAAAATTTCCTGCTTTCAAAATTATTTTATAAAAAGTTTTGCCTATTAATTTGTAGATTACTTAAGAGTGTTTAATTTAAATACCTTTTGCTTTTGGTGCTTTTTTCTTGGTCTTGCTTCTGGTCTTCTATGTCGTATTATTCTGGTGTTTTTGCTTGCCTTGGTTTTATTTGCTTCGACTTTTGATAAAATGTTGAATTGATTTGTGTCAGGATCTAGAAGGAAAAAAAATTTAAAAGAACTTTTAAAAATACGTTTATTAAAAATGGAAAAAATGGAAACATTTCTGTGCATTGATGATATTTTATTTTATTCTAGCTACACAGTATCCCTCACTTTCTCTACTGCTGCACATTTCTGGTTTTAGAATAGTAATTTATACCCCTACAACATCCCTCACTTTTCCTACTGCTGCACCTTCCTGGAGTTAGAATAGTAATTTATACCCGTACACTATCCAACACGTTCCTTACTGCTGCACCTTTCTGGAGTTAGAATAGTAATTGAAACCCTTACACCATCCCTCACTTTCCCTACTGCTGCACCTTCCTGTCTTTAGAATTGTAATTATTACCCCTACACTATCCCACAATTTCTGTAATTTTCCTGCTTTTTTGATTATTTTTTATAAAGTTTTGCCAATTGATTTGTAGATTACTTAGGAGTGTTTATTTAAAATACCTTTTGCTTTTGGTGTTTTTTTCTTGGTATTGCTTCTGGTCTTCTATGTCGTATTATTCTGGTGTTTTTGGCTGCCTTGGTTTTATGTTCTTCGACTTTTGAAGAAAAGTTGAATTGATTTGTGTCACTATCTAGAATGAAAATAAATGTTAAAGAACATTTAAAAATACGTTTATTAAAAATTGAAAATTTTTAACATTTGTGTGCATTGATGATATTTTATTTTATTCTACCTAAAAGGTATCCCTCACTTTCCCTACTGCTGCACCTTCCGGGAGTTAGAATAGTAATTTATACCCCTACACCATCCCTCAATTTCCCTACTACTGCACCTTCCTGGAGTTAGAATAGTAATTTATACCCCTACACCATCCTAAACTTTCCCTACTGCTGCACTTTCCAGGAGTTTGAATAGTAATTGATACCCTTACACAATTAAAAACTTTCCCTACTGCTGCACCTTCCTGGAGTTTGAATAGTAATTTTTACCCCTACAAAATCCAACACTTTCCCTACTGCTGCACCTTCCTGGAGTTAGAATGGTAATTTATACCCCTACACCATCCAACACTTTCCCTACTGCTGCAACTTTCTGGAGTTTGAATAGTAATTATTACCCCTACACTATCACTCTTTTCTTGATTATTTTATAATAAGTTTAGCCTATTAATTTGATGAATACTTAGGAGTGTTTTTTTTAACTACCTTTTGCATTAGCTGTTTTTTTCTTGGTCTTGTTTCTGGTCTTCTATCTCGTAATTTTTTGGTGTTTTTGCTTGCCTCGTTTTATGTGCTTTAACTTTTGAAGAAAAGTTGAATAGATTTGTGTCAGTATCCATAAGAAAAAAAAAAGTTAATGAACTTTTACAAAAACGTTTAATAGAAATTGCAAAATTGTAAATATTTCTGTGCATTGATTATATTTTATTTTATTCTAGCTACACAGTATCCAACATTTTCTGTAACTGCTGCACGTTCCTGGAGTTAAAATAGTAATTAATACCCCTACACCATCCATCAGTTTCCCTACTGCTGCACATTCCTGGAGTTAGAATAGTAATTTATACCCCTACACCATCCCTCACTTTCCCTACTACTGCACCTTCCTGGAGTTAAAATTGTAATTTATACCCCTACACCATCCCTCACTTTCCCTACTGCTGCACCTTCCTGGAGTTAGAATAGTAATTTATACCCCTACACCATCCCACAACCTCCCTGTAGCTACACATTTCTGGAGTTACATTAGTAATTTTTTCACTCAAACCATCCCACACTTTCTCTACTTTTAATAATAATTAATCTTTTTTCGATATTGAATTTGTGTGAAAAACAGATTAAATATTTATGCAACACATAACGTTTTTGCTATTTATAAATTTAAAATTAAGAATAAAAACATTTAGTAATATACCTTCACATTAATAAAGATGAGGAGTGTAGCTTCTTTAGATAAAGTTCTTTTTTTAACGATGTGTTTTTCGTCACAGTTGAACAAACTTCTGTTTTAGAAAAAAAAAAATTATTTTGTGTTTTCCTTAACAAATTATAAATTATTATTTAGATAACATATATTTAATTAAATAATAAATTTACTTTCGATCTTGGTCATTAAAAAAAAATGATTGAATTTTATTAGGTGCAGTGTATTCTATGATTAAAATGAAACATGAATTGAGAAAAAAAATGTGTTTAAATTTATTAGAAACTTACTTGTATTTTGAAAAAAAATAATGTTTCTCAAATGGATTCCGGTCTTCTCTCGGTGAAGAGATCAAAGGGTCAGAGGGTCAGCTTTTTGCGTCTGGTCTCTCTGGGAGTTGATAATCAACTGATTTAAAAATGGTGTCTTGCTCGTATTTATAAATTTTAGTCAGTGTCAATAATTAAACACAACGTTTGTTATATTTTTTAATATTCTTTTATTTTCTGTGGAAACTTATAATTTTAAAAAGCATTTAAAGATGTGTTGTTTTCAGTATTTAGTTCCGTTTTGGCATCCATTTTGAAAGTAGTGTTGTGGTAATGTTTTAATGGAAAGTGTTGTAGGACAAGTTTTGTGAGTAGAATGTTTAAAATGGCGACTATGTGTATGTGATATGTTTTTTTTTTCGTTTATTTATTTTGTAAGTTAATAATATATTGTATGTTTATTATATTTAATAATTCGTTGTTTGTGCAAAAGTTTGAAAAATGAGAAATAATAGAGTTATTTTTAAAATACGAGTATTAATTTTAATACTCGAGTATTAATGTTAGTACTCGAGTATTAATTTTTATAAATGATATGCATTTCATTAAATTTACGTTCAGTTTTTGTCTCCATTTTAAAACACTTCCCCACCCAAAAACCCCTAATTTCCCTGCATCCCGTGCCAGGTTTTATTTATGAAAAAAAATATATATATATATTTATTGATGCGTTGTAAAGGTATGCGTTATAGTTGTGTTCGTTGTAATAGTACTTTTTAACTAATAACTCGATCTCGCGTTGTAACAGTATTCGTAGTAACATCATGCGTTGTAAAAGCATTTGCGTTGTAAAAAATGCGTTGTAAAGCCATGCGTTGTAATAGCATGCGTTGTAACGTCATACATCCTGCGGAAATTTGCCCCTTGAGAGAATGTTAACATACGAACAGGATGAATTACTCTTAGTAGCGAAGGATGTGACTCGCAAAGCGCGGACAGCACATGAGAAATTGTCAGAATTGGCCAAGAGATATGGGGTTGATTTGTGGAAGACTAAAGCATTGCAAGGGAATCATAGGTTACAGTACAGTGAGCAGGAGCTGGAAGAGAAAAGAGTCATAGGATTGAGAATCCATGTCAAGGATCTAATCATAGCAATGCGGGCATGGATCATGCTTGATAAATGGGAAGAAAGGTGGTCCAAGAAGAAGAGCTCCAGGGGAGTGGTAGGAGAGACGCCACCCCCGGGTGGAGGCATACCGGAGATAGGGAACTTCCCTTTACGGGAGGTACAGAATGGAGGATACGTTCATGTACCTTGGAGTAGGGGTGATTTGGCTGCCTTTACAAATGATTTTCCCCGCTTGAGGGAAAAAACCTCTGGAGTGGTACAAGCAAGTTGATCGCTTTGTCAAAATCTCGAAAGTACTGTAGATTGATTTGAATACTTTGTTTGACATAGTGGTTCTGGGTGATCTGTGGTCGGCATGTAAAATTGCGATTGATTGGCCGACCTCGGAGCCCGACAGGAACCCGATTACAAATGGTCCGTCGCCAATAGTGATGAAAAAGTTCGAACAGGTGATTACTTGGTTGAAGTCGAAAATCTCACCTCAAGACTGACTGGGTGAAGATAGATAGGACAGTGCAGGAGCCTAAGGAGACAGTGCATGAGTTTTACGAGAGGCTTTTGCAAGCTTTTAAACAATACAGTGGCCTAGATACGTTGGATACCAAAGATATGAGACAGTTTGTTTCTAAATTTGTGTTGGGATTGAGGCCAGAGGTTAGCCTCATGATACAGCAGCATTTGATTTATTGGCAGAACAAGCCAGTGGATGAGATTCTACGGTATGCTAGATACTGTAGTGACGAGATAGAATCTAAGCACAGGAAGTTGAAATATAATTTGCTGTTGGTACAGATGCAGACAGCTCAGGGATCACCCAATGGAGGAACATTGGGAAGGAGACAGGGAAATTATCAAGGAGGGGTACAGAATGTCCAGGGAAAGGGAAACTATCAAGGAGGAGTACAGAATGTCCAGGGACAAGGAAGGCCAAGGGGAGTAGACCCTAGGACAGGAATAGAGGTGGCAGTATTGAAAAAGACCACAGCTTGTCATCTTTGTCATCAGATCGGACATTGGAGACGCGAGTGTCCTTTGAACCCGTTGAACCAAATGCAGCAAGAAGCGGAGATAGTTCAGGTTCCTGTGGCGGACACGATCCCTACAGTGACTCGACCTAGGATGGTCAAAGGGGGGACAGGGGTTCCGCAGGTGCAGATTCCCCAACCGCCCAGGATACCGAATATGCAGCAGGGAGCACGGACCTATGTGCAGATGCCCCTGTTCGAGGTGAACGGGGAAGACGACCCAGATTCAGTGGCGAGACCCTGCTGGAGAAGAGGGAGGTAGATCAGAAGGGGCCCTTTGTGGAAGCTAAGATCGATGGTCACCCTACGACCTTTTTGGTAGATACGGGTGCTACGCGATCGACTGTGAGGTCTGCAGCGGTTCCGGATCTGCCCCTTTCTGGACAAATGATCCAAGTTATTGGAGTGGCAAATAAGAAACTGACTAGCCCACTGACGGAGCCCATACCCATCAGGATAGTAAATTTCAGGGATCGACATCAGTTTGTGGTGTGCGATTCTTGCCCAGTCTGCTTGTTAGGAAGAGATCTATTGTGCAAGCTTAACTGCACTATCTACTGCACCCCGAAGGGAGTGGAAGTGCAAACGAGGGATGATGATGCGACCATTAAGGTTGCGAACCAACGTTGGTGTGTGGAAATGTATCCAGCACTGACGGTGAGAGAACTCCCATTCGATCTGCGGGATTCTGTGTCAGTTGATGTATGGGACCTCAGTGGTGAAGAGATTGGACTAGTTAAAGGAGAGTAGACCAAGTGAAAATCCAGGTTAAGCCAAACGTAGAGTACCCGAGAACACCCCGGTATAAGTTATCACCTGAAACTATTGAGGGAATTAGACCCGTAATTGAATCTATGATTCAGCAGGGAATCTTGAGAGAGATCATGGGTAGCCCATGTAATTCGCCCATCATGGGATTACAGAAAGCAAGCGAAAAATTCAGGATAGTGCAAGATTTGCGAAAAATCAACGAGATAGTTGTTCCATGTTGTCCCATGGTACCGAATCCGTCTGTGATCTTGTTCCAAATCCCATGTGACGCGGAATGGTTCACAGTGGTCGACCTGTGTCAAGCCTTTTTCTCGATCCCTCTGCATGAGGAGAGCCAATTTCTTTTTGCCTTTAGGCTGGAAAATCATGTGTTAACATGGTGTCGTATCCCACAGGGATATACTGAGAGCCCTCTATTTTCAATCAGATTTTGAAAAGGAACCTCGAAGGTTTGGTGCTTCCACAAGAGTCTGTCCTTGTGCAGTATATTGATGATCTGCTCGTGGCATCAAAAACTGAGGACGCCTGCAGGATTGATACGGTAGCGTTGTTGTACTACCTGGTGGAGAATGGGCATAAGGTGTCTCCGAATAAATTACAGTACTGTCTGAGTGAAGTGCAGTATCTGGGTCACCGGATTGAGAAAGGTTAAAGGAAGGTGTCACCAGATCGTATTGAGGCTATTTTGAAAATGCCTGTTCCGACTACCCAGAGGGCAGTTCGAATGTTTTTGGGAATGGTTGGTTATTGTCGCCAATAGATCCCAAACTTTTCCTTTGAAGCGAAGCCCTTACAGCGGCTGACGCGCAAGGATGTGAGTGATCCGGTACCATGGGATGAAGACTGTTTAGGGTCATTTTTGAGACTGAGAGAGGCCTTGTGTTGCACCCCAGCTTTGGGGATGCCGGACTATAACAAGGCGTTCGCACTATTCTGTTGTGAGAAGGAAGGTTGCGCATTGGCAGTGTTAACTCAAGTTCATGGGAATGTCCGTAGACCAGTTGCCTACTTTTCGGCTACTTTAGATCCAGTAGCCTCTGCGTTGCCCGGATGTCTCAGATCCATTGCTGCAACAGGTGTCAGTATTGAACGATGTGAGAGCATTGTAATGGGTCACCCGCTTACTGTGCATGTACCACATTCTGTTGAATTATTGATGACCAGGACTAAAACACAGCACCTCACAAACAATAGGTTGACGCGTTATGAACAAGTCATCCTTGCAGCAGAAAATGTGACTTTGAGGAGGTGTTCTGTTTTAAATCCTGCCACCTTGTTACCTACCCCAAATGTAGATGATGAAGATTGTGAGGACCATGACTGTCTCGATGTGACTGAATTGTGCACCAAACCTAGACCTGATATTGTCGATGAACCACTTCCAGAGTCAGATGAAATTTTCTTTGTGGACGGTTCATGTTTGAGAGACGTGCTGGTCAATTGAGAGCATCGTTTGCTGTATGTACCATCACTGGAGTGGTTGAAGCCGCTTGTTTCGAAGGAGTATACTCCGCACAGATGGCTGAGCTCATTGCTTTGACTCGTGCCTGTTTGGCTGCTGACAAGATCCATATAACGATTTATACGGATAGCCAGTATGGGTTTGGTGTCGTTCATGACTTCGGACAGCTATGGTCCCAGAGAGGGTTCATGACATCATCTGGTTCACCCATTAGAAATGGGGATTATGTGAGGCAATTGTTGGAAGCATTGCAATGTCCAGATGAAATTGCAGTTGTAAAGTGTCCTGCTCATACGAAAGGAAATGATTTTGTGTCACTAGGTAATAATTATGCAGATGAGGTTGCTCGATTTTGTGCAGAACAGGGATGTACTTTTACGGAAAGACATGTTGAGGGAAGCCAAGAGACAACTGACTTTAGTGTGATGCTAGCCATGGCTGATACATGGGAAGAGTTAAAACAGCTGCAGGATGAAGTGTCTGACCAGGAACGGGATAGTTGGGTGCAAGCTGGATGTGAGAAAGGAGACGTGGATGTTTGGGTTTCCAGTGATGAGAGAGCTGTGTTACCGGAATGTCTGTTGAACCCAATGGCAAGATTGATACATGGTGCTGTACATCTTGGTAGAGATGCGATGGTACGAGTGTTTCGCCAAACCTGGTACAATACGAAGTTTAGGGCAGTGGCTGAAGCCGTGTGCCAGAGGTGTGTCACTTGTCAACAAATGAATGTAGGGAAGAGAACAGCTGTGACATTGAGTCATATAGGGAGGTCAGGTGGGCCTTTCAACAAAATGCAGTTGGATTTAATTGAGATGCCAAAGTGTAATGGGTTGAGGTACATATTAGTCATAGTATGTGTCTTTTCTAGATGGGTGGAGGCTTACCCAACACGTAGATGTGACACACTAACTGTAGCCAAGTTACTGCTGAGGGAGCTTATTCCGAGGTTCGGTTTCTTGACCTCTCTTGAATCTGACAGAGGAACGCATTTCCACAGCGAAATCATGAAATTGCTTTGTGCTGCCTTAAATGTAGATCAAAGGTTGCACTGCAGTTACAGACCTGAGGCTTCTGGGATTGTGGAGCAAGTTAAAGGCCCGGATGGCAAAGGTGTGCTCTTCGACTTCTCTGAAGTGGCCAGACGCATTGCCTTTGGTTCTCATGAGCCTCCGGAGTGTGCCTGATAGGAGAACTGGATTGTCACCCCATGAGATCCTCATGGGGAGAGCGATGCGTGTGCCAGTAATACCTGCCTCTGCTTTGATTAATATCACTGATGATGTAATTCTCGACTACTGTAAAGGCCTGGCTGATGTGGTCCGTTCTGTGTCCCAGCAGGTGCAGGCAGTAGCTGTTCCAGCCGCAAGTGACCTGTGCCACGACTTGTGCCCAGGCGATTGGGTGTTGGTGCGCAAACACGTGAGGAAGAGTTGCTTGGATTTTCGTTGGCGGGGGCCGTACCAAGTTATCCTGGTCACGAACACGGCAGTGAAGTGTGGGGGATTGCCGAACTGGGTGCATGCCTCCCATACCCGTAGAGTCCCAGCACCCTTGGAAGATACAGCCCCTCTCGAGAACGAAAACCCAGCTGAGGGTGGCTGGCGAAGCTGGTTGTGCACTGGACCGAGCCGAAAGGGGATGTGAGAGTAACCCTGAATCGGAAAACGAGGAAGGAGAAGTTGCAGTGGGCAGAACTGAGTCAAATTCTGCCGAAGAAGAGAGCAGTGCACAGGGTAACAGAAGTGAGAGCTGTGGTGTCACAGAAGCAGAAAGAGTTTGGCCCGCGAGCCAGAAACGGGTAAACTCGAGATTGGCACCAAGAAGAGATCTTGCCCCAGTTTCTGAAGTGTCAGAATCAGAGCAGAGTGACAAAGATCAAGCCCCAGATGCTCTGAGAAGATCGAGGAGAGCAAGAGTGCCATGTCAAAAGTACGCCTCACCAGAGTGGACATACGTAGTGACAGATGCCAGCTTTGCTGAGCACTGGGAGGCTGAGCTCGATCACACTGGTCAGCAGTTATCCGACTCCAAAAGTGGAAGTGCTGCTGAAGATTCCAGGACTGGAGATCGAGGGGATATTGACCATCAATATTACGGATCCACCGCTTCTGAGTAACGTCCGAGGTCTGATCTTGGACACACTGGCTTTCCCGACCTTTGCTGTTATACCCGCTCCCCAAGAACTGAAAATTCTCAAGCTTGAAATCCTACATGGGGTCCTAGAGCTGTTGGGACCGGCAGTTATTTTGGACTAATGATGAACTTTGTTGAGAATAAGATCGAAAAGAAGATAACCTACACCCGAGGGGAAGAAGCATAAATTTAGGGACTTTTCCGTTAGGGATACCGAAAGAGGGTTAGGGAAGTCTTTTTCTGAACAGAGTAAATAAGGAACTGAAATTTTGTTTGGGAACACCAGCTACAGAGGACTATCGCACTGAGTTGAGACGCAAGTCTGGATGAGAAAGAGACTTTTGCCCATTGTCGTTGAACTGAACTTTGAGCACAGTGTGAAGATGGCTGAAGCTGGAAATTCTCATCGTAGAGCTAAATTAGTGATAGGTACACTTTTAGGGGTAGTTATAGTTACTATATTTGCAGTAGTCATAGCGTCTTATGTAGTGGCACACAAGCAGGAGGGGGAGGTTCAGGGGACACCTGCACACACCACTTCCAGTAAACAGGGGGATACCATAGGGGACCGAAGAGCTTTGACACTAGAAGAAAGTCGTATGTTTCATATAGATCTGTCTAGAGGCGATTTCAAACGTAATGCTTATGCGAAGCTGTTGTATGAGTATGTTGATGCGATGGATGCGAAGTATTGCTATGTGTGTATGCAGCTGCCTGCTTCCGTAGATGAGGGTATTAGATACCATCACCTTCCATTGACATATGGGATCTCTTGCAGTTTATTGCTTAGCCTGTTCTATGAAAGGAAACAGTTCGAGTATTATTTTTCTAATCATGATTCCGTGCTTCCTGACGTTCCGGCATTTAAGCATTTGAATAAGTATGATTATTAAAAGTCAGAAAAAAGACTTCGGACTTATTTCATACCGACTACAAGCTTAGATACAGCTTATGCGCATAGACATAATTTGACGTGTTTGTTATCAGACACGGAAAAGAAATGTATTGGTCAAGTTGAAGACAGGTATAGAAAGTTGACCCAGGACCAAGATGAAGGAAAGAAGTCATTAGACTGGACTGATGAGGAAAAACTACATAAGTCAAAAGGAAGCTATGGACCTATAGCGTTAGACCATGTACAGAAGGGGAATTTGTGTGTTGCTCGTCCTCAGTCTGATAAGGACAAAACCTGGGTTGGACATAGTACGTGTGATCCTACCTTTACTATGGAAGATTCAGCTAGGAATTTCTTGCAAGGACCGGTACAAGTGATTCCGACAGAGTATTATGTATGCGGAAAGAATGCGTACGTGAGATTGCCTGCCCAGTGGTATGGTACTTGTTATTTGGCTGTTATTTTCCCGAAGATATATCATGCAGAAGATTTGAATTTGCTGGAGACCGGACGTCATTCTAGAGTACGGAGAGCTGCAAGTGCAGGAGCAGTGATCGGTGATATTTTTGGAGCAATGATACCCAGCTTGGGCGTGGTCTTGAATGATGTGAAAATATGAAAGTTAGCAACCGTGGTTGATGAGTTGTCAATGAACACGGCAAAATCATTGCTGTTGGTGGATGGAGAGATGTTATCGATAAGAACGATAGTTTTGCAAAATCGTCTTGCATTAGACGTATTATTGGCAAAAGAGGGCGGAGTCTGTAAATTGTTGAAGGTTCAGGAATGTTGCACGTATATTCCAGACAATAGCAAGGAGTTGAGGAAATATATAGTTAACATTACTACGATTCACCAAGAGATTGCAAGTTTGGCGGAAGAGAATGTGTGGGAAAAAATTGCCAAAGGATTTGGGCACGTGGGAAACTGGTTTGCTGATTTGGGAAAAGGAGTTCTTGGATACGTGTTGAAGCCAATAGTCATTGTGGTGGTTTGCGTGATTTGTCTGTGGGGACTTGTAAGAGCGTTTAAGTGGTACAGAGGAAATAGGGTTGAGAGGACTCTCAGAGCGCATGAAAGACGAATGGCGCATATACATGATAGTCAATATCAAGACCTTAAAAGAATGGAGGGTTTCCGACAGAGGAGGATGGCTACCACTTCTGTTTAGATTGGATTTCTTTAAAACAAATGAGATTGGGATCATGTGATGACAGTTGTCATCAAAGGGGGTGTTAAGATTTGTAGGGGTGCACCATATTCTCCGTTAGTCAGCACCCGTTTATATTTCAAGAGTGTTTAGAATTATCATGGAAATATATTCGTTGATATAGAAATGTAAAAATGTAATCAGGCCTTAAGAGAAATGCAGGCCATCACTTATTATGAAATGTATTTGTATTACGTTTAATGTTTTAGTTCTGCAATGATGTGATGTAGTAAGTAATTTTAGGTCATGCTAAGAAGTTAGAATGTAGGTTGCTCACGTATAAGTAAAAGATGATTATGCTGAAATAATGATTGTAATGTGTTTTATTTTGCAAGGCCTGACTGTCTATGTAGAAGAGAAGTTACAAAGGAAAGAAAGAGTACCTGCCACGGGTTGGTCACAATAAGGCCCTAAATCAGGGTCGAGATACTAAGGGACCACAACCAATAGGCAAACCGAACCAAGATAGAATGGAATGGAGACAAACAGACAGAGTCTAAAATAATTTGAGTATTTTTAAAGAAAAGTCTTTTTTAATTTATTTCATCATTAGTGTTTGTGTAGATATGAAAATCATTTGTTTTATAAAGATTGTAAAAAATTAGACAGAATAAATCAGAGGAAGTAATCAAACAAAATATCCAACAAATACAATTTCAATGTAGCGAATTACTAAACAGTCCCACAAATGCTCCTTCAAACGGACAATCATTCATACTATCACATATCCGACAGCAACATCAAACGACATGTAACATTAATACATATTCGTAAAAACACATAACAGGTTGAAATGATCGTTTAACAACTGAAATTTAAGGAATGGACTTAGAACAGTCCATGCGGCTAAAAGGCACCAATGAGCACGTTTATGGTAGCCGGGAGTGCGGTAACAGAATGCCAACGCGCGTTTCGGTGAACAAGCCCCAACGGGGGCTGCACCTTCATCAGGGCGAAGGAGAGCAGGGATGGTGGGACAGACACACCTATAAACAAACAAAATATGTAAACAATAGGCAAAAAATGAGACAGTTCAGAGTAACATAATATCTAAACACAATTGTGTAGCTACAAATGTAAACATGATAGAAGCTACAGCATTGAATGAGGGATACAATTTATAGATCTGATTAAAGTTCAATCAGAGGTTGAACCTGACATAATTAATATAATCTAAATCCGGTGGATAAGGAATCATCAAAGCTGTTTGCCACAGGTCGAAGCAAAAAAATATAGGTTTACAAGAAATGAAATAGGAAAATTGGAATAAGGTGCAGCATAGGTAACAAACATCAATTTAAAAATATAAGTTTTTAAAAATAGGAAAAGGTAAACAATATATACAGATGTTTCAACATGTATTCAATGAATAGAGAAATGAAGAATAGCTATCTAAATAAACAGAGAATAGATGTGTGTTCAGCCAACAAAACATAAAGGGTGAGTAAGATGTAGATCATGAGGGGTATAGTCCTATATCCCTTCTTATCGATAAGGATCAGAATGACCCGAGAATGACGAAACAGAGAAAGTTGAATGTGCTCCAAGTTGGAAAGTTAGCAAAAGCATCGTGATAGGAAAGAATATGCACCAACCAGGACAAGTCACATATCTAAACGAGAATGACGACCTTATATCCCCTCAAGGCAGCAAGTGGCGATAATGAGAAAAGGGAGGGTAAAGAGCGTCAATGCCCCTTGGGGAGGGGAAGACCAACCAATACCTAAAGGTCAGTAGTATTCCGTGTCGAGGACTCAGCCACGCACTAGCAATCAAGAGTTTTAAACAGCAGCCAACGGTGACGGTAAATCTTCAAAAAGATAGCGGGTATCTAATGGCTGAAGGGAACCTCAAGCGATTCAGAATCTAAAAAATTATGGAGGCAAAGGTTAAGGGAAGGACTCAAAAGAAACTTTTCTACACTGGTTGCTAGCAAAACTAGATGAAAGGGAAGGAAATGTAAAATGTAACCTACCCGTCATTTTAGTCGTCCAGGAGTAAAGAGGGAAGGTTATCCTATTACGGGATACTGGATGAACGTACCAAGCGTCCCTCGGCCAAGTAAACTGATACAAAATTTGGGTAGATGAGAGATGAGAATGGAAGCACCTAGAATGGTGTAAGGAAACCGATATTAAGTTCCCTATCAGCAGGCAAGTATGGCTGAAGAGGTCTCCATCTAAAGAGGAACACTTACCCAATTACACTCGACTAGGAGACGACCACACGGGCTCGAGGCACAGATCTCTACGGAGGCACGGCGAATAGGCGGCTCCCGGGGAAGGAAATGTCAAAGGAGAGGGCACCTTCTTTTATGTCGATGTAAATAGTCAGGAAGCCAATCACAGATGGAGGATGGGGTCGGTGGCGAACAAGCTAGATATAGAAAAGGGACAATGAGGAAAACGAACACGGCGGCCATCTTAGACCGGTCGAGAAGTACCTCATAGGAACAACTAATTCAAGGAAAACCAAATTGAAAAAATGAATAAAAAGAATAAAAAAATGATTTTTTTTTAAAAAGGACCGGGGGGGATAAGGAATAAAGAAAACAAAAAAGAATCTATTAAAGAATTGACATTCTGGAGATTGGGTCCGACAAATTGGGCCGAAGAGGTTGTTTCAAGAGGTCTACTGAAGGAGAATTAGATAATCGCGTTCTCCCAAGGGCAGTGTTCGTTGAGTCCTTTGTTCACTGTATTCAAAAGGTAGATCCAAAAAACCTCTCTTTTTTTACGAATCTGAGTAGGGTCTTTTCCCGGAGGGGTCATGATTCTCTCTAGAATCGACCACTTAAGGTCCTGTACAGAGTGGTTCAGGTTCCGCCAATGTTGGACCAGGGGGGCTGACAATTTTCCATTTCGGATGTTCGACTTATGTTCCCCTATCCTGATTCTGCATTCTCGCCCCGTTTCTCCAACATAGATCTCCGACATGGACACATAATCAGATATACAATGTTGGAAGTACGGCAATTCGTCATGTTGGATAATTTAATTTGACGTTCTGGGGTGTCAATAGTATCTCCTGTAATAGCATTGGGGCAGGCCTGACAGTTGCCACAGCGGTGGTTGCCTAGAACAGGTCCGGCGATCGTAATGCCTGTTTGTTGAGAGGGCGGGGGTGCCTGAAGTCTCCCTTTGACCAGATAATTCTTAAGGTTCCTATTCCTTTTGAAGGCGAAGATGGGCTTGGGGAGGATAACATCCTCATTGCCCATATTCAAAAGAAACCAGCACGAATTTATCGCCTGTCTCAACTTATGATTGATGTTAGAGTGTCTAGTCACACAGACCAGTTTGTCGGCCGCGGGCTTTTCTTTAGGGAGAAACATTGACTCTCGGTTGAAATATTTGGCCCTTTTGAGGGAGTCCTTAATGAGTCTAGGTGGATAACCTCGATGTATGAGTTTACTCTTCAGTACATTGGCTTGATCGACAAAGTCATTGATGTTGGAGCAGTTTCTTCGAATTCGAAGAAACTGACTAAACGGGATACTGTCCCTTTGGCAGCGAGGATGGTAACTGCCATACTGCAAGAGCGTGTTCCTGGCGGTGGGTTTGATGAAAAGGGATACATAGATTTTATTATCCCTGTGTTTAATCCAAACATCTAGGAACTCCAGTTGGAAATTGTCAGAGTGGGCCGTGAACTTCAAATTAATGTCAGCCGCATTTATCCAAAGTAGGAAGATGTCAAGGGTGCTTTGATCACCCTCCCATACAAAAAAAATATCATCTATGAATCGGACCCATGTACGAACATTTTCGTAAAATGGGGCCAGTTCATTGTAGATATTTTGATGTTCAAAATGTCCCATGTAAAGGCAGGCGATACTAGGAGCACACGAAGCCCCCATGCTAACTCCCTGGATCTGTTGGAAGAAGCAGTGGTTAAATTCAAAATAGTTCTCATAGAGAACTATTTTAAGGCATTGCATGATGAAAGGCGCATTGGTGATATCAAGCTCAGAGGCCAGAATCTCTTGTACCACCAACAGGGCTCCCTCCTGCGGAATGTTGGTGTACAATGACTCAAGATCTAGGGTCACCAACAATTCGCTGTCCGCAGAGAATCGAGTTCCCTCAATTCTGGAAATGAAGTGGCCCGTATCTTTGACAAAGGACTCCAATTTATAGACCATAGGTTGGAGAAAACGGTCAATATATTTGGAGAGGGGTTCTGTAGCTGATCCGATAGTAGATACTATCGGTCTCAGAGGAGGATCTAAGATGTTCTTATGAGTTTTGGGAACCCCGTAGATAATGGGCATGCGGGTATAACTGGGTGTAAGAAACTCCGCTTCTTTGGAACATATATGTCCCTTGTCAATGGCTTCCTCCACCAAAGTGAGGATTCGTCTTTTCAGAGAGGCTTCAGGGCTCTTGGTGATTCGTTTGTAGTGCCTTTCATCAGCCAAAAGGGTGTTCATCTTCTCGATATACGTGGAGGTGTCGAGGATCACTATACCCCCACCCTGATCGCAGGGTTTGTGGTAAGTTGTTGGTTGGATTTAAGGGCTAGCAAGGTGTTAGTTTCCTGATTGGAAAGATTGCTAGGGGGTTTGGGCACGTATTTAATGATTTTGCCAATCTTTTTACTGACAGCTTTCTCAAAAATGCCTACTTCTGGGCCAACTACCTCTAATGAGGGGGTAAAGTTAGACGGGGGTTTCAGGCCAGAGGAATTTTCCTCAGCATCAAGTGGAGGTCTATTGAGGAAATATTTCTTTAGCCTGACTTTCCGGAAAAATGCATTAAGGTCTTTCAGAAGTTCAAATTTACTGAAATTATTAGTGGGAACAAAGGATAGACCTCTGGATAATAGGGTCAGGGCATCAGGGCCAACACAGGTGTTAGACAGATTGAACACGGGGATGTTTTTCACGGTTTCCAGTATTGTTGTTGACGAGTCTGGATGTACATTTGTGGCTGAGGTTGATCCTGACGGTAGTTCCTTTGGTAAGAGTTCCGCGATCTGGGGCGGAAGCTGCCTCTGCGATTGCCTAAAAAACGATTAGGCATGTTGGGTCTTTCAAAGGAATCTTGTCTATGTTGGTAATTAGGATCATAATTACTGGGGCCCTCACCTTCAGAATCGGTGGTGTCTGAGAAGGTGGTTACCCGTCTGTTACCCCATCTAGGGGTGTTACTGCCAGAGGAAGAGTCTTCAGTAGAGTTATAGAAGTTGGTATTTAAATAGGGGTAAGCACGTTCTTGGGAGAATGCGCGGATGTCTTTTCTGAGTTTATCGGTCTTCCTCTTCAGGAGATACTCAGTGAAGGAATCAAGTTCTAAACTAATTTCCTCCAGCTTCTTCTTACCCATTTCAACTGAGTTATCTTTTTTCAGTTTTTCTTCCAAATCATCTATCTCTCTATTTAAAATAGCTAAGACTTCTCTGGCAGTTTCCACAATAAGCATCATCCAGTCTCTGGAACATCTGTTGGATATTAAAGCCCATCTCTCTAGGAATTGTTTAATCTCTATAAAGAGGCCAGGTATATTCCTGACCCTTAATCCAATGGGGATTGTTCCTGCCTTAAGATATTCCAGCATGAATTTAGCATGGAATTCAGTACGTTTGCTTTTCTTTCTCAGATTAAGGAGTTTTGTCCATTCTCCCTCAAGACCTTTGTTGAGAGTAAATTGTTGGTCACTACCCGTAGCTAGACCAATCATTTTGGCAAAGTCTTCATCGGAAAACCCAAAGGTCTTGATGCTATCCATGCTGGGGACAAACAAATATCACAGCTCAGGCGGGAAAGGGGGGAAAAGGGAAAAATTCAAGGCTAAGGGATAATCAAAAAAATTTAACATAAGAAGGTTGGTGCAGAAGACAGAAATATTGATGCAAAGAAATTCAAACAGGCAACACAAAAAATAAACAATGAGTGAACGCACAATATTCCAATAAAGAGGACCAAAAAGCCCCCACAGCACAGGGCTGTGACTGAACATCCACTAAGAAGGGGGACCCCTGAAAAATGATGCGGGCAGGACTACCAGGGGAATCATCAAGTTACAAAGGAAAGAAAGAGTACCTGCCACGGGTTGATCACAATAAGGCCCTAAATCAGGGTCCAGATACTAAGGGACCACAACCAATAGGCAAACCGAACCAAGATAGAATGGAATGGAGACAAACAGACAGAGTCTAAAATAATTTGAGTATTTTTAAAGAAAAGTCTTTTTTATTTTATTTCATCATTAGTGTTTGTGTAGATATGAAAATCATTTGTTTTATAAAGATTGTAAAAAATTAGACAGAATAAATCAGAGGAAGTAATCAAACAAAATATCCAACAAATACAATTTCAATGTAGCGAATTACTAAACAGTCCCACAAATGCTCCTTCAAACGGACAATCATTCATACTATCACATATCCGACAGCAACATCAAACGACATGTAACATTAATACATATTCGTAAAAACACATAACAGGTTGAAATGATCGTTTAACAACTGAAATTTAAGGAATGGACTTAGAACAGTCCATGCGGCTAAAAGGCACCAATGAGCACGTTTATGGTAGCCGGGAGTGCGGTAACAGAATGCCAACGCGCGTTACGGTGAACAAGCCCCAACGGGGGCTGCACCTTCATCAGGGCGAAGGAGAGCAGGGATGGTGGGACAGACACACCTATAAACAAACAAAATATGTAAACAATAGGCAAAAAATTAGACAGTTCAGAGTAACATAATATCTAAACACAATTGTGTAGCTACAAATGTAAACATGATAGAAGCTACAGCATTGAATGAGGGATACAATTTATAGATCTGATTAAAGTTCAATCAGAGGTTGAACCTGACATAATTAATATAATCTAAATCCGGTGGATAAGGAATCATCAAAGCTGTTTGCCACAGGTCGAAGCAAAAAAATATAGGTTTACAAGAAATGAAATAGGAAAATTGGAATAAGGTGCAGCATAGGTAACAAACATCAATTTAAAAATATAAGTTTTTAAAAATAGGAAAAGGTAAACAATATATACAGATGTTTCAACATGTATTCAATGAATAGAGAAATGAAGAATAGCTATCTAAATAAACAGAGAATAGATGTGTGTTCAGCCAACAAAACATAAAGGGTGAGTAAGATGTAGATCATGAGGGGTATAGTCCTATATCCCTTCTTATCGATAAGGATCAGAATGACCCGAGAATGACGAAACAGAGAAAGTTGAATGTGCTCCAAGTTGGAAAGTTAGCAAAAGCATCGTGATAGGAAAGAATATGCACCAACCAGGACAAGTCACATATCTAAACGAGAATGACGACCTTATATCCCCTCAAGGCAGCAAGTGGCGATAATGAGAAAAGGGAGGGTAAAGAGCGTCAATGCCCCTTGGGGAGGGGAAGACCAACCAATACCTAAAGGTCAGTAGTATTCCGTGTCGAGGACTCAGCCACGCACTAGCAATCAAGAGTTTTAAACAGCAGCCAACGGTGACGGTAAATCTTCAAAAAGATAGCGGGTATCTAATGGCTGAAGGGAACCTCAAGCGATTCAGAATCTAAAAAATTATGGAGGCAAAGGTTAAGGGAAGGACTCAAAAGAAACTTTTCTACACTGGTTGCTAGCAAAACTAGATGAAAGGGAAGGAAATGTAAAATGTAACCTACCCGTCATTTTAGTCGTCCAGGAGTAAAGAGGGAAGGTTATCCTATTACGGGATACTGGATGAACGTACCAAGCGTCCCTCGGCCAAGTAAACTGATACAAAATTTGGGTAGATGAGAGATGAGAATGGAAGCACCTAGAATGGTGTAAGGAAACCGATATTAAGTTCCCTATCAGCAGGCAAGTATGGCTGAAGAGGTCTCCATCTAAAGAGGAACACTTACCCAATTACACTCGACTAGGAGACGACCACACGGGCTCGAGGCACAGATCTCTACGGAGGCACAGCGAATAGGCGGCTCCCGGGGAAGGAAATGTCAAAGGAGAGGGCACCTTCTTTTATGACGATGTAAATAGTCAGGTAGCCAATCACAGATGGAGGATGGGGTAGGTGGCGAACAAGCTAGATATAGAAAAGGGACAGTGAGGAAAACGAACACGGCGGCCATCTTAGACCGGTCGAGAAGTACCTCATAGGAACAACTAATTCAAGGAAAACCAAATTGAAAAAATGAATAAAAAGAATAAAAAAATGATTTTTTTTAAAAAAGGACCGGGGGGGATAAGGAATAAAGAAAACAAAAAAGAATCTATTAAAGAATTGACATTCTGGAGATTGGGTCCGACAAATTGGGCCGAAGAGTTTGTTTCAAGAGGTCTACTGAAGGAGAATTAGATAATCGCGTTCTCCCAAGGGCAGTGTTCGTTGAGTCCTTTGTTCACTGCATTCAAAAGGTAGATCCAAAAAACCTCTCTTTTTTTACGAATCTGAGTAGGGTCTTTTCCCGGAGGGGTCATGATTCTCTCTAGAATCGACCACTTAAGGTCCTGTACAGAGTGGTTCAGGTTCCGCCAATGTTGGACCAGGGGGGCTGACAATTTTCCATTTCGGATGTTCGACTTATGTTCCCCTATCCTGATTCTGCATTCTCGCCCCGTTTCTCCAACATAGATCATCCGACATGGACACATAATCAGATATACAATGTTGGAAGTACGGCAATTCGTCATGTTGGATAATTTAATTTGACGTTCTGGGGTGTCAATAGTATCTCCTGTAATAGCATTGGGGCAGGCCTGACAGTTGCCACAGCGGTGGTTGCCTAGAACAGGTCCGGCGATCGTAATGCCTGTTTGTTGAGAGGGCGGGGGTGCCTGAAGTCTCCCTTTGACCAGATAATTCTTAAGGTTCCTATTCCTTTTGAAGGCGAAGATGGGCTTGGGGAGGATAACATCCTCATTGCCCATATTCAAAAGAAACCAGCACGAATTTATCGCCTGTCTCAACTTATGATTGATGTTAGAGTGTCTAGTCACACAGACCAGTTTGTCGGCCGCGGGCTTTTCTTTAGGGAGAAACATTGACTCTCGGTTGAAATATTTGGCCCTTTTGAGGGAGTCCTTAATGAGTTTAGGTGGAGAACCTCGATGTATGAGTTTACTCTTCAGTACATTGGCTTGATCGACAAAGTCATTGATGTTGGAGCAGTTTCTTCGAATTCGAAGAAACTGACTAAACGGGATACTGTCCCTTTGGCAGCGAGGATGGTAACTGCCATACTGCAAGAGCGTGTTCCTGGCGGTGGGTTTGATGAAAAGGGATACATAGATTTTATTATCCCTGTGTTTAATCCAAACATCTAGGAACTCCAGTTGGAAATTGTCAGAGTGGGCCGTGAACTTCAAATTAATGTCAGCCGCATTTATCCAAAGTAGGAAGATGTCAAGGGTGCTTTGATCACCCTCCCATACAAAATAAATATCATCTATGAATCGGACCCATGTACGAACATTTTCGTAAAATGGGGCCAGTTCATTGTAGATATTTTGATGTTCAAAATGTCCCATGTAAAGGCAGGCGATACTAGGAGCACACGAAGCCCCCATGCTAACTCCCTGGATCTGTTGGAAGAAGCAGTGGTTAAATTCAAAATAGTTCTCATAGAGAACTATTTTAAGGCATTGCATGATGAAAGGCGCATTGGTGATATCAGGCTCAGAGGCCAGAATCTCTTGTACCACCAACAGGGCTCCCTCCTGCGGAATGTTGGTGTACAATGACTCAAGATCTAGGGTCACCAACAATTCGCTGTCCGCAGAGAATCGAGTTCCCTCAATTCTGGAAATGAAGTGGCCCGTATCTTTGACAAAGGACTCCAATTTATAGACCATAGGTTGCAGAAAACGGTCAATATATTTGGAGAGGGGTTCTGTAGCTGATCCGTTAGTAGATACTATCGGTCTCAGAGGAGGATCTAAGATGTTCTTATGAGTTTTGGGAACCCCGTAGATAATGGGCATGTGGGTATAACTGGGTGTAAGAAACTCCGCTTCTTTGGAACATATATGTCCCTTGTCAATGGCTTCCTCCACCAAAGTGAGGATTCGTCTTTTCAGAGAGGCTTCAGGGCTCTTGGTGATTCGTTTGTAGTGCCTTTCATCAGCCAAAAGGGTGTTCATCTTCTCGATATACGTGGAGTTGTCGAGGATCACTATACCCCCACCCTTATCGCAGGGTTTGATGGTAAGTTGTTGGTTGGATTTAAGGGCTAGCAAGGTGTTAGTTTCCTGATTGGAAAGATTGCTAGGGGGTTTGGGCACGTATTTAATGATTTTGCCAATCTTTTTACTGACAGCTTTCTCAAAAATGCCTACTTCTGGGCCAACTACCTCTAATGAGGGGGTAAAGTTAGACGGGGGTTTCAGGCCAGAGGAATTTTCCTCAGCATCAAGTGGAGGTCTATTGAGGAAATATTTCTTTAGCCTGACTTTCCGGAAAAATGCATTAAGGTCTTTCAGAAGTTCAAATTTACTGAAATTATTAGTGGGAACAAAGGATAGACCTCTGGATAATAGGGTCAGGGCATCAGGGCCAACACAGGTGTTAGACAGATTGAACACGGGGATGTTTTTCACGTTTTCCAGTATTGTTGTTGACGAGTCTGGATGTACATTTGTGGCTGAGGTTGATCCTGACGGTAGTTCCTTTGGTAAGAGTTCCGCGATCTGGGGCGGAAGCTGCCTCTGCGATTGCCTAAAAAACGATTAGGCATGTTGGGTCTTTCAAAGGAATCTTGTCTATGTTGGTAATTAGGATCATAATTACTGGGGCCCTCACCTTCAGAATCGGTGGTGTCTGAGAAGGTGGTTACCCGTCTGTTACCCCATCTAGGGGTGTTACTGCCAGAGGAAGAGTCTTCAGTAGAGTTATAGAAGTTGGTATTTAAATAGGGGTAAGCACGTTCTTGGGAGAATGCGCGGATGTCTTTACTGAGTTTATCGGTCTTCCTCTTCAGGAGATACTCAGTGAAGGAATCAAGTTCTAAACTAATTTCCTCCAGCTTCTTCTTACCCATTTCAACTGAGTTATCTTTTTTCAGTTTTTCTTCCAAATCATCTATCTCTCTATTTAAAATAGCTAAGACTTCTCTGGCAGTTTCCACAATAAGCATCATCCAGTCTCTGGAACATCTGTTGGATATTAAAGCCCATCTCTAGGAATTGTCTAATCTCTATAAAGAGGCCAGGTATATTCCTGACCCTTAATCCAATGGGGATTGTTCCTGCCTTAAGATATTCCAGCATGAATTTAGCATGGAATTCAGTACGTTTGCTTTTCTTTCTCAGATTAAGGAGTTTTGTCCATTCTCCCTCAAGACCTTTGTTGAGAGTAAATTGTTGGTCACTACCCGTAGCTAGACCAATCATTTTGGCAAAGTCTTCATCGGAAAACCCAAAGGTCTTGATGCTATCCATGCTGGGGACAAACAAATATCACAGCTCAGGCGGGAAAGGGGGGAAAAGGGGAAAAATTCAAGGCTAAGGGATAATCAAAAAAATTTAACATAAGAAGGTTGGTGCAGAAGACAGAAATATTGATGCAAAGAAATTCAAACAGGCAACACAAAAAATAAACAATGAGTGAACGCACAATATTCCAATAAAGAGGACCAAAAAGCCCCCACAGCACAGGGCTGTGACTGAACATCCACTAAGAAGGGGGACCCCTGAAAAATGATGCGGGCAGGACTACCAGGAGAATCATCAAGTTACAAAGGAAAGAAAGAGTACCTGCCACGGGTTAATCACAATAAGGCCCTAAATCAGGGTCCAGATACTAAGGGACCACAACCAATAGGCAAACCGAACCAAGATAGAATGGAATGGAGACAAACAGACAGAGTCTAAAATAATTTGAGTATTTTTAAAGAAAAGTCTTTTTTATTTTATTTCATCATTAGTGTTTGTGTAGATATGAAAATCATTTGTTTTATAAAGATTGTAAAAAATTAGACAGAATAAATCAGAGGAAGTAATCAAACAAAATATCCAACAAATACAATTTCAATGTAGCGAATTACTAAACAGTCCCACAAATGCTCCTTCAAACGAACAATCATTCATACTATCACATATCCGACAGCAACATCAAACGACATGTAACATTAATACATATTCGTAAAAACACATAACAGGTTGAAATGATCGTTTAACAACTGAAATTTAAGGAATGGACTTAGAACAGTCCATGCGGCTAAAAGGCACCAATGAGCACGTTTATGGTAGCCGGGAGTGCGGTAACAGAATGCCAACGCGCGTTTCGGTGAACAAGCCCCAACGGGGGCTGCACCTTCATCAGGGCAAAGGAGAGCAGGGATGGTGGGACAGACACACCTATAAACAAACAGAATATGTAAACAATAGGCAAAAAATGAGACAGTTCAGAGTAACATAATATCTAAACACAATTGTGTAGCTACAAATGTAAACATGATAGAAGCTACAGCATTGAATGAGGGATACAATTTATAGATCTGATTAAAGTTCAATCAGAGGTTGAACCTGACATAATTAATATAATCTAAATCCTGTGGATAAGGAATCATCAAAGCTGTTTGCCACAGGTCGAAGCAAAAAAATATAGGTTTAAAAGAAATGAAATAGGAAAATTGGAATAAGGTGCAGCATAGGTAACAAACATCAATTTAAAAATATAAGTTTTTAAAAATAGGAAAAGGTAAACAATATATACAGATGTTTCAACATGTATTCAATGAATAGAGAAATGAAGAATAGCTATCTAAATAAACAGAGAATAGATGTGTGTTCAGCCAACAAAACATAAAGGGTGAGTAAGATGTAGATCATGAGGGGTATAGTCCTATATCCCTTCTTATCGATAAGGATCAGAATGACCCGAGAATGACGAAACAGAGAAAGTAGAATGTGCTCCAAGTTGGAAAGTTAGCAAAAGCATCGTGATAGGAAAGAATATGCACCAACCAGGACAAGTCACATATCTAAACGAGAATGACGACCTTATATCCCCTCAAGGCAGCAAGTGGCGATAATGAGAAAAGGGAGGGTAAAGAGCGTCAATGCCCCTTGGGGAGGGGAAGACCAACCAATACCTAAAGGTCAGTAGTATTCCGTGTCGAGGACTCAGCCACGCACTAGCAATCAAGAGTTTTAAACAGCAGCCAACGGTGACGGTAAATCTTCAAAAAGATAGCGGGTATCTAATGGCTGAAGGGAACCTCAAGCGATTCAGAATCTAAAAAATTATGGAGGCAAAGGTTAAGGGAAGGACTCAAAAGAAACTTTTCTACACTGGTTGCTAGCAAAACTAGATGAAAGGGAAGGAAATGTAAAATGTAACCTACCCGTCATTTTAGTCGTCCAGGAGTAAAGAGGGAAGGTTATCCTATTACGGGATACTGGATGAACGTACCAAGCGTCCCTCGGCCAAGTAAACTGATACAAAATTTGGGTAGATGAGAGATGAGAATGGAAGCACCTAGAATGGTGTAAGGAAACCGATATTAAGTTCCCTATCAGCAGGCAAGTATGGCTGAAGAGGTCTCCATCTAAAGAGGAACACTTACCCAATTACACTCGACTAGGAGACGACCACACGGGCTCGAGGCACAGATCTCTACGGAGGCACAGCGAATAGGCGGCTCCCGGGGAAGGAAATGTCAAAGGAGAGGGAACCTTCTTTTATGTCGATGTAAATAGTCAGGTAGCCAATCACAGATGGAGGATGGGGTAGGTGGCGAACAAGCTAGATATAGAAAAGGGACAATGAGGAAAACGAACACAGCGGCCATCTTAGACCGGTCGAGAAGTACCTCATAGGAACAACTAATTCAAGGAAAACCAAATTGAAAAAATGAATAAAAAGAATAAAAAAAGGATTTTTTTTTAAAAAGGACCGGGGGGGATAAGGAATAAAGAAAACAAAAAAGAATCTATTAAAGAATTGACATTCTGGAGATTGGGTCCGACAAATTGGGCCGAAGAGGTTGTTTCAAGAGGTCTACTGAAGGAGAATTAGATAATCGCGTTCTCTCAAGGGCAGTGTTCGTTGAGTCCTTTGTTCACTGCATTCAAAAGGTAGATCCAAAAAACCTCTCTTTTTTTACGAATCTGAGTAGGGTCTTTTCCCGGAGGGGTCATGATTCTCTCTAGAATCGACCACTTAAGGTCCTGTACAGAGTGGTTCAGGTTCCGCCAATGTTGGACCAGGGGGGCTGACAATTTTCCATTTCGGATGTTCGACTTATGTTCCCCTATCCTGATTCTGCATTCTCGCCCCGTTTCTCCAACATAGATCATCCGACATGGACACATAATCAGATATACAATGTTGGAAGTACGGCAATTCGTCATGTTGGATAATTTAATTTGACGTTCTGGGGTGTCAATAGTATCTCCTGTAATAGCATTGGGGCAGGCCTGACAGTTGCCACAGCGGTGGTTGCCTAGAACAGGTCCGGCGATCGTAATGCCTGTTTGTTGAGAGGGCGGGGGTGCCTGAAGTCTCCCTTTGACCAGATAATTCTTAAGGTTCCTATTCCTTTTGAAGGCGAAGATGGGCTTGGGGAGGATAACATCCTCATTGCCCATATTCAAAAGAAACCAGCACGAATTTATCGCCTGTCTCAACTTATGATTGATGTTAGAGTGTCTAGTCACACAGACCAGTTTGTCGGCCGCGGGCTTTTCTTTAGGGAGAAACATTGACTCTCGGTTGAAATATTTGGCCCTTTTGAGGGAGTCCTTAATGAGTTTAGGTGGATAACCTCGATGTATGAGTTTACTCTTCAGTACATTGGCTTGATCGACAAAGTCATTGATGTTGGAGCAGTTTCTTCGAATTCGAAGAAACTGACTAAACGGGATACTGTCCCTTTGGCAGCGAGGATGGTAACTGCCATACTGCAAGAGCGTGTTCCTGGCGGTGGGTTTGATGAAAAGGGATACATAGATTTTATTATCCCTGTGTTTAATCCAAACATCTAGGAACTCCAGTTGGAAATTGTCAGAGTGGGCCGTGAACTTCAAATTAATGTCAGCCGCATTTATCCAAAGTAGGAAGATGTCAAGGGTGCTTTGATCACCCTCCCATACAAAAAAAATATCATCTATGAATCGGACCCATGTACGAACATTTTCGTAAAATGGGGCCAGTTCATTGTAGATATTTTGATGTTCAAAATGTCCCATGTAAAGGCAGGCGATACTAGGAGCACACGAAGCCCCCATGCTAACTCCCTGGATCTGTTGGAAGAAGCAGTGGTTAAATTCAAAATAGTTCTCATAGAGAACTATTTTAAGGCATTGCATGATGAAAGGCGCATTGGTGATATCAGGCTCAGAGGCCAGAATCTCTTGTACCACCAACAGGGCTCCCTCCTGCGGAATGTTGGTGTACAATGACTCAAGATCTAGGGTCACCAACAATTCGCTGTCCGCAGAGAATCGAGTTCCCTCAATTCTGGAAATGAAGTGGCCCGTATCTTTGACAAAGGACTCCAATTTATAGACCATAGGTTGGAGAAAACGGTCAATATATTTGGAGAGGGGTTCTGTAGCTGATCCGATAGTAGATACTATCGGTCTCAGAGGAGGATCTAAGATGTTCTTATGAGTTTTGGGAACCCCGTAGATAATGGGCATGCGGGTATAACTGGGTGTAAGAAACTCCGCTTCTTTGGAACATATATGTCCCTTGTCAATGGCTTCCTCCACCAAAGTGAGGATTCGTCTTTTCAGAGAGGCTTCAGGGCTCTTGGTGATTCGTTTGTAGTGCCTTTCATCAGCCAAAAGGGTGTTCATCTTCTCGATATACGTGGAGGTGTCGAGGATCACTATACCCCCACCCTCATCGCAGGGTTTGATGGTAAGTTGTTGGTTGGATTTAAGGGCTAGCAAGGTGTTAGTTTGAGAAGAGAAGGCCTATTTGTTCCTTATTTTAGCTATGTTTATTAGGCTGACAGTGTTTTAGTAAATCTTGAATTGCAGTGAAATGTAAAACTTCATGATGCGAGGGTTTTTCCGTTCCCTTTTTCTGTTGCAGGTGCAAGGACATTTAGCTCGTTAATTAGAATAAGTCTTTGTTGTAGGAGTTGAGATATGAGGAGCAGACTGGAAGGGAGTGAATTGGAATGCTTCAGGGCTCTTGGTGATTCGTTTGTAGTGCCTTTCATCAGCCAAAAGGGTGTTCATCTTCTCGATATACGTGGAGGTGTCGAGGATCACTATACCCCCACCCTCATCGCAGGGTTTGATGGTAAGTTGTTGGTTGGATTTAAGGGCTAGCAAGGTGTTAGTTTGAGAAGAGAAGGCCTATTTGTTCCTTATTTTAGCTATGTTTATTAGGCTGACAGGGTTTTAGTAAATCTTGAATTGCAGTGAAATGTAAAACTTCATGATGCGAGGGTTTTTCCGTTCCCTTTTTCTGTTGCAGGTGCAAGGACATTTAGCTCGTTAGTTAGAATAAGTCTTTGTTGTAGGAGTTGAGATATGAGGAGCAGACTGGAAGGGAGTGAATTGGAATGTGAAATTGCAACTCCTAGCACGGAAGGAGCCTGAGACCCAAGGTCGAATTAATGAACAAAGGAAGATGAAGAACGCTAAATGGAAATTTACTGACGGAAGACCTGTCTGAAGGGGTGTGCTGAAGGGCGTGTGCAAGGATTTGGGGGTTTTGTATTAGGGACAGTGCCCCGTGGGTTGGGCAGACGAGACTTAGGAGGGAGACTAGAAGGAGCACCATATATCGAGCTCTCACTGAGTGAAGACTTCTTAGGAAGTTTCACTGCTGACACCTTTTTATGATTTTCTCACCTGAAAGGGAATGTTGTGTAGGGATGTCACTTTAGAATAGAGTAGGGACAGAAATGCTTTGATTAATGACTTTGAAATTTGACATCACGATTGCAATTTTATATCTGATGCTTTTAGAAGCGGTAATCCTTTTTATTTTTAGTCGAATGCGGATACTTCGTAGAGTAGCATTTGTGTTAGTTCCCATTTATCTTTTGTGCCTTGTATTGAGGTGCCTATATATTCAGATGTTTCTGCTGATAATAAAAGGTAAAATTCCTAGACTTTGAGTCATCTTTTATGAATAATGTCAAATTGTGGTAGATACGTTCTGATTATTGTGTTTCTTCCCTCTACGCTATTTGGCAAGTAAAAAGATCCTGGCGACCTGGGTGGGTTCTTTTAGATAATTGGGCAGAGACAAGAATCCGGCCTTCTCACTGCCACACCCGGGCACCATGTTTACCAGATGCACAGACAGCCCTCTCAGCAGCATGTTGAGAGACAGCTTTTAAGAGAGAAGGTAAGCGCTTCACACAAGACCAGCGCCCAGAGCTCTGCTCAGCCCTTTCTCCAGGGTCGGGTGAACTCTAAGCAGAGGGTACACATTCGGATTCGTCAATGTTCCCGAGAAACTTGCTTGCAACCCTGCCGATCAAAAGTTCCAGTTCACATCTCACACAAAAGTTAAGTTTCTGAGGTTATTAATGTTTATGACATTTAACAGTGCAATAGTTGCTAGTGCTGTGAAGCTGTCAGCTGCAATTGGTATATAAACCCATCATTCATGACGTCGCTGTTTTTGCCAGACATCATATTTTGCGCTTCTCGTTGGGCTGTCTGTTTTACCATTAATTGCAAATACTAAATAATAATGCTAACAGTGAAGATGATACGATTAAACATATTTTTGCTTCGGTCTACATAAATGTCTCACACTCTTTTCCAAAACAATCCATTTGTCAAGTTTAAATCCGTAAACTAATTGCCAGTTATTCCACTGATTTACTATAAATTCAATCTCAGAAACGAATTTGCCTTAAAACAGCATTACTAGCCGCATTCATTAGTAACGTACATAATCTTTGAAAGATTTTTTTCACTTGCAGAGTTATTAAAACCTTAGCTAATGTCTAGCACGTCCAAATATGATTTCGAACAGATTCCACTTCCGTGTAGAGACCTCGCGCTGTATTGCCTCGATTACCCCCTGTCCCGAATCACCATTACGGCAACTTTCACTACTTCAAACACAGATCAAAGGGCGCCTAAAACAAAACATTATATGCGCATAGAAAGTTTTGTCCCACTCTTGCTCCCAAAGAACACACGCTAAACTCTAAGCCGCTAAACTCTAAGCCGAAAGCTTCAGCATAGGACGCATAACGTGTCTGCACAGTAATGACTATGTAGCGCACAACACAAAAGTATCTAGGCGCCCCAAAATAAAGATGAATTCTGCACATCTATCAACCCTTGTGCATTCTTTCCCTGGACAATACAGTACTTCTGATGTGACTGAATTTCTTCGTCTTATTCTCTAGCACTATAGTGTATTTTCCTTTTTTATAGTCAGTTCGGTGCTTAACGTAAAGCTTGGTAGAGCTAATGTTTTATGAAATGAATTACCACAACGTGGTGAATCATGCAAATAAATACATTCAATGAATACATGCTGCAGATATTTAGCACTCGGTCTGCACTTAAGATCTTTTCAGTCATAGAAAGGTTGTTTCTTGTTATGTTATGTTCTGTTATGTTAAAAGGTACTTATCAAGTGCACGTTCACCAAACGGTTTCTTGGCGCTGGGGTGGAAGTAATGCAGCATCAGGGGGAAAGCCTAATTGTTATATGCCTGGGAAAACAGCCATGCTTCAGCTGTTTCCTGAAAGGTGCATAGGAGGTGACTGACCGCAGCTCCACAGGGATCGTTTCTTTTTCAACGAGTGTGTCGTTTCACCGGTTGCTCATTTCTTAAAGGGCGTACACCTATGAAAATAAATAAAGAAGTCCACGTCTGCCATTTTACGTTTCTCACCTGCAGTGATCTTACTGAACTCATGCCCATGCCAAGAAAGCACTTGTTTAACAGTCAATGTGTTCCATGGGCAGAAACCATATGGTGGTTGCACGCTTTAAAGAGCGCTTTAAAATGATACAGTGAATCCTGTTTGTATTACGATCAACTCGCAGCAACAATATTTGTTTCTGTACATTAAGAGGCGCTGTTTTAAAATATCGAAAATGCTACTTTAGGTCGTTGGCGGATTCCTAGACACAGGGCCGGATTTAGGATTGGCGGGGGTCGGTGCGACAAACTTTGTTGGCACCCACCCCCAATGACTTGCTGCTTCACAGATTCCCGCACAACCACCCTCCAACGGTGCCCCTCAGTGTTCTTTAGCTCCTACCTCATATGTATTTCATATGTTTTATAGCACTACTCATACCAGTGCAGGGTGTCAGAGCACTTTACTTCACACACTCATTAGACAGAGATAATGATTCATATGTGTGTACATCAGTGCATAGGAAATGTAACATAAAATAAAGAGGACTATGAGGTGTAGGATTCACATGTCATCCAGACAGCTAGGAATGATATTTTAAGAGTGTTTGGTCTGGAGAAGCACAAACTCAGAATGTAAAAGTAACACACTGGCTGGGGTTGGCTTTATTAATAAGAATGGTTTCATACACAACCAAATACTTTTTAGCAACTTTAGGATAATTTGAAACTGGGAAAAATCAAAAAGTTCTAACTTATACCTTGCAGTTTGCATGCAGCTCTTTCACGTCAGTTCATAGCTCACTGTGCTATATTAGGATTGTGACTTATGAAGTGTAAGTCACAAAATGATCTCTTTGACAAAGGCAGGAATGAACTGAGCTATTTAAAATACAATTCTATGATCTGCATGCTGCATGTTCTTTACAGCAAGCAAGCCAACCCACTGTGCAACTGTATTTTGAGTCAAAACTGCCACTAGACAAACCTCTACCTCTCTCCAGTAGGAACATTATTAACCAGCGTTATCTTGACATTTTTATTGTTGGCTGCAACTGCTTGTCAGACAAAGAACTCTGCAGCAGGGGCTTTTAAATCCATAAGTTATTTGTAAACGCAGCACCCCCAGGGGCGTAACACAGGCCCTGCAGCCACCCGCGGTGTGGGGGGTGGCCAAGCTCCAGGTGCCCCCTCAGCTCAGCAATACGGCCAGAGTGCTCCTGATGGAGTCTGGAGGGGGCCCCTCCATGTACTTTGCAGGGGGGGGCCCCTCAATTTTCGTTAAGCCACTGACTGCTGGCAATGCGGGGGCTCTGAGGCATCTGCAGTGGTAATGCCTCACCATACACAGCATTTAACAGAAAGCGGTGGCAACAATAAATACTAATGGTGGGGTCTATCATTGCGCATTGCCCAAATTCATTTCTAAAAATGTACAACTTGATCCTTTTTTAAACCGTCTTGTTTTAAAACTGCCTCGTATAGGTTGTAAACACTTACTTATTGATCACTTGCACTTTTACACACCCGCACCAGGTCAACTCGACGTCTTCCCCGGTCCACCATGGATAGTTCCGGTTGAGAGGAGGGAAGGGTGACGCAGACCGGAAGTGAGGGTAAGTGGACAATAGACACAGGGACGGTTAGCAGTCTAGCTGCTTAACCGGCGGCATAAAAACCCGATGCCTGCCTCGACGTGCAGCGGATGCGCTAGAGGACATTAGCCCTTGCTCTCAGACTAGGTGGACGGAACGCCTGGGAAAGGGCTCCTAACTTTTTCTATACGCACTGCATTCTTACTTAAATTGTTTGCTGGTAAAACTTATGTGTTGCGCATTGCCCAAATTCATTTGTAAAAATTTACAACTTGCTCCTTTTAAAATCGTCTTGTTTTAAAACTGCCTCGTACAGGTTGTAAACACTTACTTATTGAGCACTTGCACTTTTGCACACTCGCACCAGGTCAACTCGGCGTCTTCCCCGGTCCACCTCGGATTGTTCCAGTTGAGTGGAGGAAAGGGTGACGCAGACCGGAAGTGCGGGTAATTGGACAATAGACACAGGGACGGTTAGCAGTCTAGCTGCTTAACCAGCGGCATAAAAACGATGCCTGCCTCGACGCGCAGCGGACGTGCTAGAGGACATTAGCCCTTGCTCTTAGACTAAGTGGACGGAACGCCTGGCAAAGGGCTCCTAACTTTTTCTATACACACGAAATTTTTACTTAAATTGCTTGCTGGTAAAACTGCTGTGATGCGCATTGCTCGAATTAATTTTTTAAAATTTACAATTTGCTCCTTTTTAAAATCATCTTGTTTTAAAACTGCCTCGTATAGGTTGAAAACACTTACTGATTGAGCATTTGCACTTTTGCACACTCGCACCAGGTCAACTCAGCGTCTTCCCCAGTTCACCACATATTCTTCCGGTTGAGTGGAGGGAAGGGTGACGCAGACAGGAAGTGCGGGTAATTGGACAATAGACACAGGGACGGTTAGCAGTCCAGCTGCTTATCCGGTGGCTTAAAAACCGATGCTTGCCTCGACCCGCAGCGGACGACCGCTAACGCGGCAAAGGCAAGCCCATCTGCGCCCATCCACGCCAGACCGGGCCCAGGGCCCAGAACTCCTGTCTCTGCTCCTTCAGCCCCCCTTCGATACTCTAGGGAAAAATTACTCCACATAATGAAAGCCCCAACGCCATCATGCACTCACACCATCTCCATTGAGAAATTGCAGGACAAGTGTCTACATTGCTCATATGAACTGCCTTCAAGGGTAACTCACCACCCCTCGGCAGGGAATCCATTCAACATGGCTCTGTTGAATTGCACATCCTTGCCAAAACACACCACGAAAATTTCAATACTATTACAAGACACAGAACTAGATGTTCTGTTCCTCATAGAGGCCTGGCTATCTCCAAGTTCAGACCCAGATGTTGTTCAAGCGCTCCCTCCTGGTTACCTGATTCAGTGCCTAGATAGAACAAGTAGTAAGGGCGGCGGGATCGCTATCGACTACTAAGACCATTTAATCTGTCGCATGTTGGATAGCCCCTTCCTAGACTGCGAAAACGCTAATTTTTCTATCGAATTCACCCCCACACTTACTTTTGTTGGAATTCCACTATACCGCCCCTCAGGAGCACAGGGACAATTCTGCAGCTCGCTACTGGAAACTGTCCTAAATCTTGCCAGTGCTTCGCCCAATTTTAACCTTCTTGGAGATTTTAATTTTCATTTTGATGACCCTTTAGACAAAGTGGGTGACGATCTCGGAGCCTACCAGTTACACCTAAAGACTCATTAAGCCACACATATGAAAGGCCATCTCCTTGACCCTATTTTCTCAAGTATAGCAGAACTAAAAGGGAAGGAGCCCATCCCCTTTCCTTGGTCAGACCACTTCTCAGTCCCTTTTTCGTGGCACCCATTCACCCCGGGCTCCCATTTGCTAGCGTCCCACTTCCAAGCCCGCCTCCGGCCCAAACTAATCGTAGAAGACTAGACTCGTGAATTGGAATTAACCATACCCACCCACGACTCCAACCCTTCAGTAGCCAACAGAAAGTTCTCCTCGTGGATCGAAAACTCGTTGGATGTAGTACTACCCAGAAAAACCATTCTAAAAAAAAGCGGACCCAATAAATCTCCCTGGTTCACCCCTGAACTTCGCAAATTGAAACAACAGTGTAAAAGATTAGAAAGAGCATGGAGGAAAGACTTTGCAAGCGAGAAAAAATCAGAATACAGGTCATCCATTGCCTCTTACAAAGTAGCACTAAAAGCAGCCCAGGCTGCCTATTACGAGAAAAAAATCCTATCCTCCTCCAACTCCTCCAGAAAAATATTTTGGATCGCAAAAAAACTCATGAAAGTCCCCGACCTGCCCACAGCCCCTGACCCGTGTGGCCACCGTTGCGAGGAATTAGCAGGATTTTTCTCCACCATAATCCAAAATATACTCAATCTCCCCCCACTCACTAACAATGAGCACTCACCTGAGCCCCATGAACTAGAACCTCAGAATAACGCCCATCGCCTAGAATCATACGCTCCACTCACCGAGGAACTACTCCCTCCTATCCTAGACTCGATCAAGAGCGGTTCTCCACTCGACCCTGCCCCTCTCAACATCCTGAAGTTGGCAACACCCACCATCATCTCTCCCATCACTAATTTAATCAATGCCTCTCTAGCATCGGGTACAGTCCCCCAAGACTGAAAAAATGCCATGGTGAAGGCGCTACTAAAAACAAACCACTTAGATCCAACGGAGATGGGTAATTACCACCCCATCTCCTTACTCCCCGGAATTAGCAAGGTCGCGGAAAAATATGTCAACCGCCTACTTTCTCCACACCTCGAAACTTTTAAACTGCTCCACTCCTCTCAGACTAGCTTCCGCCCTGGCCAGGGCACAGAGACTGCACTGATAGTGGTGGTGGAGGAGTCTAGAAAGATTCTTGACTCAGGAGGATCTTCAGGCATCATCCTCCTGGAACTAAGTGCAGCCTTTGACACGGTGAACCACTGCACCTTGGTACACCGTCTCAAAAAAGTGGGAGTGACAGGAACGGCCTTATCCTGGTTGAAATTCCAGGTATTTGAAGGAAACACCTGATCTCAACCAGTGACGCTGCAATGTGGGGTTCCCCAGGGCTCGTCTCTGAGCTCCACACTTTTTAATGTGTACATGTCCCCACTGGCAGAGATAGTAGCCCCTTTCGGAATCCAATTAGTTACTTACGCAGATGACACCCAGCTAATCGTGGCATTGAACCAGGCACAACAGTCCCCCACGGACCTGTGCTCCTGTCTCAAAGAAGTCGCTAGCTGGATGAGCTCATCCCACCTCAAACTCAACGGGGACAAACTGAGCTCATGTTGTTGGGCAACCAAGCAATTTTTAATCCTAACACTCTGTGGCCGACTTGCATGGGGCCTGCTTCAACGCTAAAAAAGGAGATAAAAAGCCTGGTCATCTGGCTCGACCATGATCTCGCTTTAAGAACCCAGGCCAGGAAAACCGCTGCCGTCTGCTATGGTCTGCTCCGAACTGCACGAAAAATACTTCCTCTCCTACCTTGCCACTCAAAAAAGCTCCTGATCCAGGCACTTATCCTCTCCAGGCTGGACTACGGAATGCCCTCTATCTGGGTGCTCCCAACTCAGTAATTTCAAAACTACAAGTGGTTCAAAATTCGGCAGCAAGACTTCTCACGGGCACAAAAAAACGCTGCTCAGCCAAGCCTGCCCTAAGATCGCTCCACTGGCTTCCGATACATTTTAAGGCCCTCTGCATCGCACATAAAAACCTACAGGGCAAGGGTCCACCTATCATCAAAAACCTGATCAAACCATACAAAGCCACCAGAAGTCTCCGCTCGGACGGTCTCCACCTGGCTGAGGTCCCCAGAATTAAGTAGACTCGGACAGGTGGCCGCCTTTTTTCCTACAACGCCTCTAAGCTCTGGAACTCCCTTCCTCTCTCTATCTGCAAGGAAGCTAATCACCTGACATTCATCAAACATCTGAAAACATAGCTATTCCCATAGTCCCATCTGCACCTCTATCCACCTCTGCAGCGCTGGGATGCCTCCGGGTAGTCATGCGCTATACAAAAGCACTTTTCATTTCATTCATTATATGGACCTTTCTCCAAGACGAGTTTTATAGCATTATGTGACCGATTTGTCCAGACTGAGTCACTGCTTAGAGAGGTGGGTAGATACATATACAGCGGTGGTGACAAAATGTGCCTTTAATGGTGGTGGCAGCAAATCTCTCCAACATCCTATGAAAACTGGCTCCAGGAGATGATTACAATTGCAACTTACAAGGGTATAATCTGAATGATGGTGGAGGAGCAGCGTATCTTTGATGCAATATGGACTTTATTTCTTTCTAATTCTACTGTGTGAATTTTCTATGATGTTGTTTGTCATTGACAGTTGTCAGAGGGGTTTCTATCCCTAGAAGTGATATGGTGTGAGCTGTTTGTGTAGATGTAGTACACTGACCTATTGCTTAGTATAGATCTGTTACTTTGCTTCTCACAATTTGGAAAAAAAAAAAACAGGCTTGCCCCTTTTAATTTGCACAAAGGTGGCAATACCTAAACTCATTTTGTGATTCTCTAAACACTGAATCAAGACAATGCTCCCAGCGGCCTCCGAGTGTCGCATGAAGGTACAACACACAGTTATGATCATTTCATCTTCTACAGAATTCATAGTTATCAAAAATGCACATGTGAACATTGTATAAAAATATCAACTTCGGAAAAAGAAAACAGGCAGTTTATTTGCTCTGAAATTCATAAAAAGATACATTAACTCGATCTTCAATACTAAAACTTAGAAACCAATAATGAATGAACAGCCAGCAGTGCCTGAGCGGCCCCTGGTTTACACCCGTTGCCACATTTACATACCCAGCGGTGGTTATTTTGCATCTCTCTGTCCAGGCCCCTCCATGGTGTCCTGCCTGTTATAAGTGTGTTTTCTGCACTGAAGGCTTCAGAATCAACCCTGACTGAGCAGCAGCGATGGAGGTGAGGTTTCTTGATGCTTCTGCTGTGGATTCATTGTGAGAGCTGTGACTGCCGGGCTGTGGTTTGTTGATCGAGGAAAGAGATCTTTTTTTTTTATTTTTCCAAAGGTATTTTTATTGAGTTTTCTCGAACACACAATCAAAGATAGTACCATCACAGTACCCGATCTATTTTTAACATATAAAACATATCTGCGATGGGCAGTATATTTATCTCCAAAGGTTTAATAATCTGTAAAGAGTTCTGGCTGATTATTCTTGTCATTGATTACCTTTCTGATTTCAGAGTCCAGGGGGCAGATTGTGCTGACACAGACTCCGGAAGTCCACGGTATGACCCTGGGAGAAACCATCTCAATCAGATGTAAATCTAGCACATAAATCGCCAATGTTTTAGCCTGGTACCAGCAGAAGCGCGGAGAAGCCCCCAAGCCTCTCATTTATGTGGCCAACAATCGCCAGTCCGGGGTCTCGGACCGCTTCAGCGGCAGCGGGTCCGGCTCTGACTTCACCCTCAGCATCAGCGGGGCCGAGGCCGGCGACGCCGCCGATTATTACTGCCTGTTGATCCACATTGTGTAGCTGAGTTAGTTACACTGCAAACTGAACGTGTGGATGAAGGTAATTCCATTTTACTACTTAGGCACCTAAAAAGATCAGTTGCAGGGAAATTTGAGCCGCAGGCTGAGTGCTTTAGCAGATGTTAGCAAAACTAGTACAGTTAGGTCCTGGAATAGGGGGAGTTTGTAAAATGTGTAAGAGTAGGTCAGACCCAGTCCCAATCCTAGAGCCCATGTCTTGATTTGGAGGATTGGTGCAAATCTCTGCAGTTCAAGATACAGTTGTTACAGTGATGGTGGGAGAAATTAATAGGGGTGCGTGTTCAAATGGCTTGTGTTTAGCTTGCGGTGTTAATGAAGATTGTGTGAGGTTTGGCGGTGATGTTTTGAATGTCGCGTGAATGTGCCACTTACAGTGAAGAAGTTGAAGTTGTTATCGGGTCCGGCATGTCCTAAGATCCCGGGATAATGTTACAAAGTGTAGAAGACACAGTATTTGTAATTGTCTGCTAAAGTTGTGTGGTGCCTGTCATGAGACGTCGTCAACAGCACAATTGAGATAGGGACATTTATCTTTGCTTGTGATACTCAGGTGTGATGGATGTTTTACTAATTGGGGAGAGTCCCAGCAGATAGAGGTCTCATTCAAGTGTTTTTGGGTAGGTCGAAAAGCGTTATTCCAAATTATTTCTTGTATAATTGAATACTGTTGATTTCTTTATTGGAGCAGACAAAGTTGTTTGTTACAATTGCTTTGTATTTTGTTTGTATACATATTGCTGAGAAGAGTGTGTTTGTGAATATTGTAAAGGAGGGCGAGGTGCTGCAGAGGAGTCAGAATGATGTCACATTGTGTCACACTGAGATTGATCAGTTGCGGTAACGTCGCACTGGTATTGGTTGCCTATGTCACGGAGTACCACGCTGGTATTGGTTGTTGATGTAGAAGGAGAATTGTGATTAAACTATTAGTTCTGGCTCTGAAACAAAATTCTAATTGTGAGGTTCCCCTTCTTACCTAAAATGAAATGTTTTAAAGTCATATGGGATTTAATTAGGGGAGGTGTGACGATGCGCGTTAGGGAAGAAAAAGAGATACCACCCTGGGCTGGGATACTGCAGATCATTATATGGCAATAAAGGTAGGGCTTCACACCTGTATTTGGCGTAACAAATTGCATCAGGTCACTGAGAAAGAAGGTACACTGGCATTTCGACACTATGGCACATTCAATGTGAGTATTATTGAAGATATTGGATGAGATGAAACCACAGCCTAGATCTACACCGTTTGGAGCAATTAATGCTTGGGAGCGTGTGGCTCATGCCCAAGAGAAGGAGAGGCACCAGAGGAGAGCTAAAAAGGCTGTACACACTTATGCTGATGCGAGTTGGGATGCAGAACAGAGGGGGTGGGAAATGGATATGATAGAAGGATTTAAATTGTACCCTACATTAATGGGATATGAATTCGAGAAGGGAAAGTAACAAAAGCAGGAAAGAGGAAAAGGGGATGAGTTAAAGGAGCAAGATGTGAAAGACAAAACCAGTGACAGTGATTCTATTGACAGTCTTCTAAATGTGTTATTGTCATAACTTTCACCTCTGTATAATGAGACCCAAATATTAGAAGATGGAAGCGTTAAGGTAAACGGAAACTTGTGAATGGCTACATGGATTCATAAGTGCGAACCCTAGTAAAATTGGAGCTACCCCAATTAATGTGAATCAAACAAACCCAAGAGGAAATCCAGGGATTTGCATCTCTGGTACTTCCACCGCTCCTAATGTCCGAGATGCTGTCACAGTCCTGGTTACCATTGGCCCTGTGGTTCATATGTATAATTCCAGTTCCCCAGGGAATGTAGGACATATTTTGGCTTTTCCTGGCAAGTCAAAAGCCCCAAAGAGGGCTCCACAAAGCTGAAATGGGGGGAGCTTTGTCCCTTTTGTCCCAATGAACGTGCGTTCTCCTTGAGGTGCCAGTGCAGATTTGACAATGACCCAGACTGGATTTGGACATCTGAGGTCATTCCTGGGGTTGCCGGAGATAGATACGCTTACTTGGGAGCCACCTTTCAGTGTACACAGTAGCACCTCTAAAGAGTGGATAGTACCTAAGACCACAGGGATGCTGTCAAATTATAGCGATCAAGAATTAGATGAATGGCTGAAGGTTGTTAATGCCACGAAAGAGTGGGAGCTCAAGGAATGATTAAGTGATTGTTGAGGAGGCAAGTTTCCTTACCTGGACCTCCATGGTAAGGTAACTGTCTATCCAGAAGCCTAAACTTTTGATTTCAGTTTAAATTTAATTTTTAAGTTACTGTTGTTCATTCAGTCAGTGTTAACTCTGAGGCAGGCACTGAGTTTGGAGGAAAGTGCTCCTGTATCAGATTTGAGAGAGATGATGATTTGAGTATCATCAGTATATAATACTGTGGAAAAACCATGCTCTGTTATAATGTCTGCTAGGGGTTGCACATAGATGTTAAACAGAGTAGGGCTTAACAAGGATCACTGAGGTACCCCATTTTCCAGGGGAAGAAAGTCACAGCAAAAGGATTCTTCACTTACTTAGAAGCTTCTTTGCCCCAGAAAAGAGGTACGCTATTTAAGGGCGGAGCTGTTAATTCCTACTTGCTACATTCTTTGAATGAGGATTTAGTGAGACAACGTGTCGAACGTGGCACTGAAACCTAGAATGATCACATGCAGTTCTGTTAGACTCTAGGATTCCTTTGAGTTCTTCAGTCATGGATAGCAGTGGTGTTTCTGTGATATTCCCTGCCCGAACGCCTGTTTGCATACGGTGGAGGATTCCCTGTTCCTCAAAAAATGTGGGCTTTTTTTATTAACAAATTTCTCTATCACTTCGCCCATACATGCGAGAAGAGAAATTGTTCTATAGCTATAGAGGATTTGTTGGCAGAATAAGTCGGTTGATTAGAGTTTGAGATATGCCAAATCCTGTAATGATGAAATAGATATGAGGCAGAAGAAATTGAAGGAGAAACCCATGGTGGCACAAATTAAAGCTGCTCAGAGGGGAGGTCAAAGTCAGCCTTGTGTAGGGAATTTCCCTCCTATACAGGGAGTGTATCACCAGGGAGCTCCCAGGATGCCAGGTGGGGGTGGATTTCAGCAACAAGTTGGAGGTCGTGGTGTAATTAATTCTGTAAATCAAGGTCAAACTCCAGGGTTTGCCCAGCCCCAGAATATAATCATGTGCAGTCCCAAGATGAGCTGAGACCAAGATCTCAACATTTTAATGTACCACAGGCCCCATGATGCAAGTTACACAACCTCCGATTCCACAGCAAGCTGCTTATGGTCCTAGATATATTTTGAATCAGGTCCCAAATGTGAACCAGAATTATTTTCAGAATAGCAATTCTTTTCAGAAGTATCCCATGTTTGAGATGGTTGATAATTTTGCCTCCGATCAGTCCTCCTGTTGGTGCCTCATAGGGGAGGAAGATTGTGTGCTTGGCGTAGTTTAGGAGGTATACCAGGGTGGTCCATTTGTGAACAGTGAGGTAAATGGACACAACGCAGCATTTTTGGTTGATACCAGTGCTACCTGTTCTACTGTGAGAACACTGGAGGTTCTGAACCTACCCCTTTCGGGAAAAAGATTCCAAGTTGCAGACGTTGCAAACAAACAAATGGCCAAACCTGAAACTGGTGATGCACCTATAAAAATAGGAAATTTTGAGGATCATCACCAATTTGTGGTTTGTTATTCGAGCCCTGTGAGTTTGTTGGGACATGACTTGGTGTGCTAGCTGAACTGCACCATTATATGCACACAGAGAGGTGTGGAGGTTCAGGCCCATGATGAAGATGACACCTTTAAAATGTTTAATCAAATCCCAACTACTGAGTTGTTCCCTATGATTACAAGTGAGGAGTTGCCTTTGGACCTCAGAAAAACAGTAAAGTCAGAAGAGTGGGATCGCTCTGGAAAGGACATCGGTCTTTTCAAAGGAGTTGAGCCTGTCTGAATACGGATAATACCAAATGTTAAGTATCCCAGAACACCGCAATAAAACTTGACACCTGAAACGATTGCTGGAATAACTCCAGTAATCAAGGCAATGATCCAACAAGGTATTCTGCCCCTGCACTAGGAATGACCGATTACAAAGCATTTTTGTTTTTCTTCAGTGAGAGGGACGGCTGCTCTCTCTCTCAACGCTTACACAGACTCATGGAGGTGCCCGTAAAACCATTGCCTATTTTTTGGCTACCCTCGATCCAGTAGCTGCAGCGTTGCCTGGATGTCTCAAATCTATTGCTGTGGCTGGTGTCAGCATAGAGAGATGTGAAGTATTGTTATGGGTCATCCTTTAACTGTGTATGTGCCCCACTCCATAGCGATACTGTGGATGCATACTCGCACTTAACACTTGACAAACAGCTATTTGACCCCGTATGAGCAGATAATACTTGTGGCTGAGAATGTTATGCTGAAAATGTGTGCTGTCTTGAACCCTGACACCCTGTTGCCCCTTTCTGAAATGTACAATGATGAGAGTGAGGGGGAACATGACTGTCTCTATGTTACTGAACTGTGCACCATGCCGAGAGCAGATATAGAAGATGAGCCACTGCCTGAATTTGATTTTGCCTTATTTGTGGATGCTTAGGTCTGCGAGACCATGAAGGAAATTTATGAGCTGCCTACGCAGTTTGTACAGTTTCAGGAGTAGTCAAAGTTTTGTGGCTCTGAGGAGTGTTTTCTGCACAAGTAGCTGAATTGATTGCTCTTACCAGAGCATGCTGTGTCTCTGACCAGCAGTGAGTGGCCATTTTTACTGACAGTAAGTAGGGCTTTGATGCCATTCATGATTTTGGACAGTTATGGTCCCAGAGGACGTTTATAACCTCCTTAGGGTCGCCCAACCGAAATGGAGAACAAGTATGAAACACCCAATGCCTGCACAAGTTGCAGTCATCAAGTGTGCAGCTCATTGTAAGAGGAATGATTATGTGCCTTTTGGTAACAGATTTGCCGACGAGATCGCAAAGTACTATGCTCATAATGCTAGCCCCTTCAATGGTGAACGAGGGAACAGACAAGACCAGATACAATCTTTTGTTAACAACTGCTGATACTTGGGAGGAACTCAAGAGCTTCCTGACTTCCCTGGAATCTGACCGAGACGTGCACTTCAACAATGAAATCTTGAGGATGCTGTGTGCAGCTTTACGAGTTGAAGAGAGACTGTATTGTAGCCCTAGACCTGAGGCTTCAGTTCTGGTGGAACTGGTCAATGGGACTTTGAAATCCAGACTTTCAAAAGTGTGTTCTGCCGCATTTTTAAAATGGCCTGATGCTTTGCCACTTGTGTTGATGAGTCTACGCAATATACCTGATTGTAGGACAGGATTGTACCCCCATGAAATCATCATGGGCATGGCAATGAGCTTACCAGCAGTACCTGCAAATGCGCTTGTGAACATTACTGATGATACTTGACTACTGCAACAGACTGGCTGACGTGGTGCGTTTTGTGTCTCATCAGGTTGAATCAGCCACTGCCCACCACATAGGAAGCAGTATCATGACCTTAGCCCCGGAGACTGGGTCCTGGTGAAAAAACATGGCAATAGGGTTGCCTGGAGCCCTGCTGGCTTGGCCCTTTTCAGGTGATTCTAGTTACTACAACTGCTGTGAAGCACAGAGATCTCCCTAACTGGGTTCATGCTGCTCATACTCGCCAAGATTCATGTTCCCTTAATGATGAGCAGCACCTCTTTCAGAAGTGCAAGTGGTGGTCGAGAGACTACGGGAGCAGATTAGTCAAGCTGTGGGGGACCTGCAAGAATCTGAAACAACACTTGTTCAGCCTGAGGGAGTCTTGGAGAATCAGGAGTGGAAGCTGAAGCCAAATAATCTAGTCCTGTGGTTGTGACTGCACAATATTTAGACCCTGATGAAGGGCCTAGTGCTGTAGAACCACGAGTGGCAGCAGGTGAACGTTGGTCGAGGAGAGAGGAAGACTGGTTTTGCAAAGGGAAGGTGGGATTCAGGCTATTTCGGAAGATAATGGAGATTCTGATCTGAGTGGCAAAGGAAGTGAGGGGACTGTACTCAGGAGATCAAAATGTGCTACAGTGCATTGTCAGAGGTTTTGTTCCCCTGAATGGACTTACTTTGCTGCAAATTGCAGAGAGGAAGAGCTCTGGGCATTCTGGGATGATCGTGAAGCTTCAACTGAAACTTCAGGAGTTTGAACTTCAGTTTGATCTTAGGTTTGAACTTCCTTTGTTAATAAGATTGAGTGCCTTAAGACAACTTCTCTTGGATGTAGCTGAGTTTCTTTTTTAGGATGCAAGTGAATTTCACATGCCAGTAGACGAACTGAAACATTTCATTTTGGAACTGATTGTCAATGAACATGAAACTTTTCTTATCAGAGAAACTGCAATAGGATTTGTAGGAGAAGTAAAAAGAGTACCAAGGCCAGAGTCTGCTGAAAGAGTGTAAGGTTGTCATTTAAAAGAACATGAAGTAGGGCTAAGGAAGTTTCATGAAGATTTGTTCATAATAAAGTTGCTGCATACTTTATGAACTTTAGTTTTGTCATTTGCACAGTTAGACATTGACAGAGAGGATTCTGTTGCTGCTATGTTCCCCCAATGGTCCACTTGTAGGGGAGTAATGGAAGCCAATCCTAATATTAGTAGACACATAACAGCAGGCCCACTAATGGTTGTAGTTATAAGACTGGTTGTTTTGCTTGTAGGATTATATCCATCAACATCTAATTCAGTAGAGACAAAGTCTTACGTAATCCCAAATCTTCACGCCCTAGAGGTAATAGCTTGTATCCATTAGATAAGTCTGTATTACATGTAGATACATCTAGAGGCAATTATTGTGTAAATGCTTATTTTAAACTGCTTTATGGGTATACCGACACAATGGATGCCAGGAACTGCTAAGTCTTCATGCAAATTTGTGCATCAGCTGCATAGGTAACATTTACCACCGTATCCCTTTGACTTATGTTGTTACGTGTAGTATTTTATTGAGCCTTCTTAATGGGAAAACAATTTTTAATATATATTTTTCAATCAGGATTTCGTTTTTTCGGAGCTCCACATACTTGTGCATTTAACTCCTCACATTGACCCCAATGCTATTTTCCCTGGAATCAATAAAAGGTTCTCTAAATGCATCATGACCATAGACACTGCTCATACTCACAGACACAATTTGAATTGTATTCTAACAGAGGTAGAGGAGACATTTTTATATTTGGTTGAGGACAGGAGGAGAAACTTGGAATCTAAGTCAAAGACAGACAAACATATTTAGAATGAACATAAGTGGACTAAGGAGGAAATAGAGCATTTAGAGGCAGGAAATAAAGCAGCATTGACTCTAGATTAGAAACATAAAGGGAAATTAGGCATATTTGTGGAGAGGTCTTCATTTGACAAGCACTTTGTGAGAAAGAATGAGTGTGACCCTATATTTGAAGTTAGGGGAAATTGGAGTTTATTCCTGATGGGTGATCACTCTGTTATTCCTGGGGTCTACTATATTTGTGGAGTGCAGGCCTATTTCATATTACACAGAGGCTGGTATGGAACTTTTTACCTAGGTGTAGTTCTCCCAAAGATTTGTCATGTAGAACATTTCAATGATCCCGTGTAGGTATGAATTTTAGGCCTATTTGAGGTGTTACTGCTGGAGAGGTAGCAGGGGATATTTTTGATGTGATGATTCCATCTATGGCTGCGATTTTAAATGATATAAAAATAAGAAAGTTCCCCACCATTGTAGATAAGCCGGCTACTAGTACAACTGGAGCTTTATTGGTTGTAGATACAGAAACATGGCTATCAGGTGCATGGTATTGCAAAACCGTCTTGCATTAGACATCCTGTTCACAAAGGAGGGCGGAGTCTGCCGAATGTTCATGGTCCATCAATGCATCTCCTACATTCCCGACAAGAGTAAGAACTTAAAGAAGTTTTTCAAGAATATTTCTGACTTGCACAAGGATTTGCAGGAGTTGGAAGCGACAGGTTCTTATGAAGCTATTGGGGATGGATTTTCTGCTTTAGGCAAATGGTTTGGAAAACTGGCAAGTGGAACTTTGGGTGCCATCTTGAAACCTCTTATGATAATTGTCATTTGTGCAATATTCCAAATTGTGATCTTTAAGGGATATAAATGCATGAAAGTTAAACAGGGAGTGAAGAGATAGAGGGCGGATGAAGAGTTAGCAGAGAGTTAGAGTAAATAATTTTAACGAGATGAAACATCTGGAAGAATCTAGATGAATGATGTTTAAACCCACAAGTTTTTAGCTGGTATGTCTGATACAAACTGATTGTAATCTGTGATGACTTGATTCGCCATCAGAAGGGAGACTGCAGCAGCGTAATTTTGGCTCCACGTTTTTGGTATGAACAGGCCACATATAAATATTTACACATGGCCTCATGTATTTGTGTGACTTAATATCCCTAATGTGATGTGGTGCACTGAACAGCTACAGTAAGTGCATTAACAGTATAATCTTGATAGTCAAACAAGGGTGTATACTAATGTTTCCCCTGACAGTAATGTCAAAATTGCAGTTCCCATATATATCTGTATTTGTGTGGTTTGAAAAAGGTTAACTCTTATATAATCATGTATTCATTTGAATATTACTCTACATCAATATTGTAGCTGTACACGTATACATAATCATGCATTTATTGTGTACTGAAATGCTTGCTGCGTTAACTTGACCAAAGGCCTTAAGCATTTGAATTTCTTAAAGTTTAACCTTCAATGAGAAGCTTGCTTGGGTTGCAATGTTTTTCTCTCCTCTGCTGGTTCAGTTGTATGATTTCAATAACGGAGAATGGTACACTGTGTGTGAGAGATGTTGAGTTTCGGGAGTAGTGTTTTTGGCAGGGACAGGAATCCTGAACAAACAATGGGAGGACTACTGTTTGCATGCAATTGGGAGATAGGATGAATCTAAGGACATTCTGATGAGCGGACCAAAGAAAAGGAGTTTCAAGAGTAGTTACCAGGTTTTACTGTGTGAAGGTGAAAATAATGAGCCATGTGACATGGGATTCTCAAATGTTCTTTTGTAGGGTTTAATTGGTGATCACATTTCTGTTTTAGTCAGATTTCTTATAGACTCAGAGGGGTATACATTACTATTGTGTGGCTTTATGCTATACAATCTATACAATCTACAGATGTTCCACCATGCTGACACCTTCCTACCTTACTGGAACTGATTAAGGATTCCCCAATCAGTGCTTCAGCTCAATCTTACATTAGGAGATTTTGATTTCATCATGCATAATAGACGAGAAGACCGCATGGTTTATTCCGATCATCAGATTTTATTTCTTATATTCTGCAGTGCTAACACTGAATTCCTTGTATGTTTCATTTTATTGAGAGAAAATGTTGTGAAACGATTTGGCCGCCCAGTAGTGATCTTGTATTTTTACAATATATTCTTAAGACTTGTCTACATCAGTCTGGTTTTAAATTTGTAATAAAGCCATTCTTAGTCTCATTTACCAACTTTGGATCCTCATTGTTTAGCTGAATTGGTTGCACTGTAAATTGAACTTGTGGATGAAGTTAAGTCTCTTTTATTCATTAGGCACCTAAAAAGTCAGGGAAATTTGGACCAAAGGATGAGTGCTTTAGCACACCAGATCAAGTGCAAGACCACTTCATCATTGCAACCCTTTGCAGAGGGGAGGATGATCTTGGGAGGTAGTTTAGTTAATGCATGAGGGCATGGTGTACAGATTGGGCACGCCTTATAGATCAAGGGAAACAGACATGTCACAAGCGTAAATGAAATGTCTGGGGAACATGGGATTGAGTTATAAATGGTGGGCTGGAAGACACTGGACATTGGAAAATCAAGCACTACACCTATTTCTCATGTATTTAGATATTTAGATCTAGTGGAATTGGCAGAATTGACAACATAGGGGACAATAAGAGGGCTCAAGGAAGAGGCCTGCAGAACTCCCTGTGCAAAAGGTTTAAATTCAGAGTGATAGGGAGGTGTGTGCACACGCGCTCACACACACACAAATACACAGACACTTTTGAAATGCAGTAACATGGAGAGGCAAATATAAGTCCACACACAGATACATTTGTCAGCAACAACATGGATATACACACATATAAACACAATGTCTGACATTGAAAACATTGTGCTGGGGGGCAGAGATTGGCCTCAGAGAAGATGGCAGCTGAATAACTTCCTCCATCCGCATCTGCTCCTAATTAGACACTTTAGACAATATAATAGGAACCTGCTCTCTTGCAGCACCTATGAAAGTCCCCAGCAGAGCACCTGCACACAACAAGACAGCTTGCTTTTGTATATGGCGACCCCTTGGACCATTACAACGTCCAGCACCCAATGATGAGGAATGCCCCCAGACGATCAAGGGACCAGTATTCCCGCTCAGACTCTCAGCAGTAAGCTACCTTGGGGAGAGCCTCTAGCCAAGTATACCAAATGCGAAGATTGCAGGCCAGGTCCACAAATATCTGACATCTGGGGCACCCGCCCACCATAATAGCTTTCTCTTGAAAGAGACAATAAATGAAACCGAGGGCATGCTGTCCAACAATGCTATTGGCTGCCATCTTGAAATTGGAAAAGTTACATGCTCTGAAAGCAAGGTACTGCAGGCAAAAAAAATCCTGGGTTAACAGCACTAAACTAACTGCATAGGCTTGAACTGTAACTGACCTTATAAAAGACACTGTACTGCATCAGTCTTACTCTTACATATCACTGCTTTCACGGCTCACTCTAAACACCATAGATGCCTCGAAACAAAGGGGTTTCTTTACAAGCTCCTTATGTCACTGGTGTGTCACTATTAACATGGGAAAATGTGACACACCGGCAGCGCAAGTGGTTTGTTAGTGAGTCCCAAAGGATGCAGGCAACTGTTATCTTCCGAAGCTTTCAGGCTCAAAGGGGAAATCTACTCACACCTCCTGTTACCAGAATGTCCTCAGTCACTTTGGACACTCCCATGCAGGAACTAAATGAAATAAAAATCTCAATCAACACAATTGAACAAAACTCCTCAGAAACCATGCGTGAATTGAAAACATGGGTTCAGAAATGCCAAGCTTCAAGACGCAGCTGGATTGTTGCTTATATTATGACTGTGACGTAGCTCTATGAGGTTTGCTTTCCCACCCTCGGGTCACACAAGTGAACTTAGTTCCATATACCAGCATTGAATGTGAAAGAGAGGTTACTGTACTCCTGCAGAACCACACTCGATACATGGTTAAAATGAAATCTTTGCTTTTGGGTTACTCACAATCCCTGGAATAGGATCAGGGCAACAGTGGGAACAGTAAACCTATTTCACCCCTCACATTATCACACACACAGCACTAAGAAGGACAGATACTTTTAAGTAAAAGTATTTATTACAAGAAGGAGAACATTTTTCTTAGTACATCTAAAATAATAACACAGAATATCATAAAAACAGCAAATAGGCACATTGTAAACAACAAGAATAAAATGAACATTTCTAACGTGGTAAAAATGTCATATAAAAGTTTAACACCCTAAAACCTACTCCTCTGTGCCACCCTATGAGAGCATGTAGTAGAGTAACTTGCAGTCTAGAGTTTCTTTGGGAGAAGTGGCACATTGCATACCTTATTGACAGGCTGTCATTATCGGAAGAGCTGTGGAGGAAGCATTCAATGTGAAAGGCAAACGAGCTGCATTAGCAGGCTCCCGCAGGTACTTGGCTCTTATCTGCTTCAAAGTGCATTATCTACTCTGAAACCAGTTATAACCAAGATCAACGGTTTCATGCAGGATAATCTGGGGTGAAGTATCTGTCGAGTGGTGGTACTTAAATACTAAATATTATTAGGGAAAAAAGCCTTCTGACATAATTTCAGAAATGTGGTACATAGATTACAGGCACCAGACAAAAGGGTCCTAGACATATCTTTAAGAAGATGAGAGATGAGGAGAGGTCAATTTAAACTACACCTCTTTGATGAATTATATAAGGATGTTTCTTGATGGCCCTGACATATTGATGATGGAATACTTGCTCCCAACTGTGTCTCATCAGGAGTTATACATGGGTCTGTAGCAGAATAACTTGACACTCTCTTAGTTCTACGAATGATAAAGGCGGACAACATTCATGTTATTATAGTTTATATCAGATATGACAATGAAGTGACAGAATTCTGAAGGAGTGTGTTCCGAGATGGAGTTGAGGCCTGACCGGAATGGAGCCAGATTTTAGGGTCTTCACGTCAGGATGTCTCTGGAAAACAGATGATGGAACTAGAAAAGAAAGTTCAAGATACTCCGGATTGGGGCACTGACCCACGGTATCTCAGGCGAAAGGTCTTAGAACTCAAGAACAGGAGTAGAAGAGATAACATTTCCCTATACATGATCTACCAGAATCTGCATAGGAAGATAACATGCTTGCATCTTTATCCGGCCTTCTTGCCCAAACTGCTGAACATTGATTTTTGCCCATCCATTCCAGAGAGACCAAAAAATGATAAGTCAATAACTCACCCCTGTCGACCGCTCTCGAAAAACATGATCATTTTGGTGTGTTGATAGTGAAGCAGGTGCTTCACTATTAACACACCAAAATGATTCTTCAGTCAGCTAGGCAGCACAGTCCTGTTGCAGAGATTCTGCATATCCGCAGAACTATGCGCAGGAAAATGGGACCTTGGTGCATAGGGGCGAAGACTTCCTTAGTACCCACAAACCCCGTACCAACTAGCTATAGTGTCTCACTCGCTCTCCTACACACAATGGGAGTAACAAATGATTGGACACCTCAGAAAACAACACTCCCTGACCTCTCAGGAATCGTGGAAACAAGACACCTTTTTGCACACCAACTCGTACTCGTCCACAATAAGATCAAACAGAAACGCGTGGATAGTTAAACATATTTATTTTAACTAACGTGCTCTTAAAAGCAGTATACGTGCCACAACAAGCAGAAAGATGCATAATACTAATATAGTTAGCATAGCAGTTGGGCCATAAATCATGAAGGGAGAAATCATTTTATATTGATGGCAGAGAAAGGTCTACAGTGCCTAAACTCCTGCCCTCCACTTGATAGGTAGAATTATTATTATATAATAGAAGATCTCTGGGCTTTGTCAGCAGACCCCATACCTCAGGACATATATCGTATTTCTACGTCACAGGTGAAGGTAGCTCTCCTCCATGGAAAGGTCCCTCTCCAAGTGTGTGTCACCTAAGTGCACATTCCCATAATATCAAAATATGAGCTCCCGCCTATAGCAGCTACACCAGTATGTTATGTCTAGGTGCTAGGGCCTGACCAGAACAGAATACCAAGTGGCATTGTTTATCGACCTTGCTCACAGTGTTCAGACTAAACTCCAGGAACAGAGAGAACGTGCACAGCAAGTGTTCTCATGTGAAAGGCAGAGTCGCGAAAAACAGAAGCATGTACTGTCGTGTGTAAAAGGCAGCATCATGGCGTCTAAGCTCATGCTAAGTTAACAATGACACCAATGTCCTCATTAACCATGTGACAGCCCTCATAATTATAAAGATAGGAAACTCTCCTTTGCCACCGATTTCTCCATTGACACCCACCTTATACAGAAAGAAATGCCTGGTCCTGAGGCCCAACTTGAAACACAGAGGCTTAAGATTTGGCCTCCTTGGCCCAGCTATGAGGCTGGTCAAACTAGATGGCAAGACACAGGAGTATCAAGATCTGCATTGTTTGGAGGAGCTACTGGACAGCATAACAGAGACTTTGATGGAAACCTCACACCTCCCTTATCACCACAAGGCACCATCATGGTCAGACAAGATACACTCTACTGAAACACTGACACATCTTAAAGATAAATCCAGTGGAAAGCTAAATACCCACTTTTAATATCCTCTGTAAGTTATCACTCTAAATTTAGTTAGCCAAATGCAGATACCTTTCCTTCCGACTTAAGTACAATGCACATAACAAAAGCACTCTAGATGTGGTCTCTTAACACTATTGGCCTTGCAAGCTGTGTGAGACGGTAAAAGGCACTGTCTTACTTAGGCTCCCAAAAACCTGACATTGTCTTACTGCGAGAAACTGATCTATCCACAACTGAGATAGCCAAACTTACCAGAGACTGAGTATGCCATACGATTGCAGCTTCTGGTTCAGAAACCCCACCAAATACCTTCAACTCTCCCTATTTGCTCTACAGGAAGAGAGGCGTAACTTTTTCACAAAGCCCTGCCAATGAAGATGCAGAAAATATAGAGAAACCAACAGAGCCGCTATACCTTTGAAAAAGTAGTCTGCAAGGGCCATTCTTGGGCTATTAGATACATTTACACACCAAATGCTGGAAAGGTGGTTTTCTTCACCAAACTCAACAGACTGATAACGGGAATTTGCCACACAATGTTAGTGATCGGCAGCAACTAGCATTTCTGCATTAACCCTATTTTTGATGGATCCAGCTTTACAGATATCTGCAGCAACATTGATAGGAGCCTGTTGTTACCCTTATGTCAGATCACTCTCTCTCTGAACTGTGAAGACTCAAACACTTGACAGATAGAGAATACACATTTGTTTCCAGACCCCATGGAACTGAGGCCAGTATACACTATTTCTTGATGAGTGCAGCGATGCTCCATAAAATCACAAGTTGTACCATAGGCATCCATTGCATCTCAGATCATGCCTCAATTACAATGATAATTGACTTCCAACTGCAGGTCCCTAGGGACAAATACTGGAGAATAGGTACTTGGAGGTATAAACTCCCAGAGGAGAAAAGAAAACTGATTGCATACTTACAGGAATTCCTGTCTCTGAATAAGGACTCAGTGGCTTCGTTCCACACATTCTGGGCTGCAGGGAAAACCTATATAAGTTGAGGAGAGAGTCTGCATTAGCCAGTAAAGCGGCAGTAGTGAAAACATAAACACTAGAATCTGAAATTATTGCTCTTATTCAGGTATATCATGAAAACTCATCTGATGCAGCACTTTGCCTTCTCACTGCAAAACAATTCAAACTTGATGCGCTGCGAATGGCCAAGGTGGAAAAAACCCTGTAGAAAATTCAAAGTTGACACTATGAACACAGTGATAAAGCGAGCAGGCTACTGGCCTTTCAATTAAAGGGACTCATGGCAAAATCATACAAACCATTATTGTTAATAACAACAATATCTTACTTGGAAGTTCCGGGGACATTGCAACAGTATTAGCATTTTTCTATATTTACCTGTATATATCAGAAATCAGCGGGCACCATCTACTAAAAGTTTGCCCTTGGAAGACTGAATATTACTAGACTATCTCCACAAGTCAGACTGACCTAGGCAAAGAAATAACGAGTGATGAAGTAAGGTCTGCCATCTAGTAAATGCCCGCAAGAAAAGCCCCAGGAGAAGACAGGTTTCCAGATAAATATTAAAAACTGGCGTCTCTCTTCTCAGTTCCCATCTGGAGTAAGATGTTTCAGGAGATAACGAGCAACAAAGGATCACTTCATGCAAACAACAGGCCCAATATAACAGTGATACCAGTAATACCAACACCAAACAGAGATCCGCTTCAATGTGGTTATTATAGGCTGCTCTCGTTATTCAACAATAAAACCAAAATTCTGGCAAAAATCCTGCTACAAGAATAAAAAAAAGTAATTACTGCAGTGATGCACAAAAACCAAATTGGTTTGATTCCGAGCTGTTTTACCTGCAACCATATGCAAACTATGTTCCACCTACTATGGAGCGCAAGACATGATCTGGATGATAAAGTGACCCTCTACCTCAACACTGAGAAGGCGTTCGACTGAGTGGAGTGGGGCCACTTATTCCATACACTTTCAGACTCTTCTGATGACAATGACACCGTGGCTGCACCGAGATCCCACTGGTGGTATTAACTGTACCGAGTACCTGTGAGACCTGATTAATATAGACAGAGGGACTAGACGGGGGCGCCACACCTCCCCCTACTGTTTCGTCTTGCACTACAGCCTCTGGCCATAGCAATTTGCTAATCACAAGAGATCAAGGTATCACCACTCCTGTGGGCAAATTGAAACTGATGCTGTATGCAGATGACATCATTTTGACACTATTTTCTCCACAAACCTCTGCTTTGGCACTCATTGAAATTATCTCTTGCTTCTCCATTTTCTATGAGTACAAAATCAACTGGGCCAGGAGCGAAGCGCTATGCATTACTACATCTACCAACATCCATTTTCTACAGCACTTCATTTTTCGCTGGGTACAAACTTGGATGAAATACCTGGGCATTTTGATTAGCAGCAGCCATGTAGACAATGATTAAAGAAAACATGTAGGTTTTGATGGGACAAATGCAGAAGGACTTTGCGGTTTGGAGAAGCATGCAGCTCTCTTTCTGGGGGTGACTACAAACTGTTAAAATTATACTATCTTCACCTTTCAACTATGTAATTAGTATGATACAGTTCTGATACCCACAATTCAATTGTGCAACGCAGATCGCCAAATCATAGAAAACAACTAGCAAGGAGAAACTACAAGATTTTCTAGAGCAAAACTTCACGCCACTCTAACATGAAAGCCTAAGTTAGAGCTATAACATATCATCCTACCACTTTCACCTGGAGTTGGAATCAAACAACTGGACACTACTTGTAGTTCATCTCCAGTGCAGCTCATACGTCACTCATTCATATACAGCAAGCCCACCTGACTTGAAGATCATATTAATCCAATTTTAATAGAGTGCATTTGCAGGTGAAGAACCTGCAACAAAATACTATGGCAAAACCCATTCCTGCATATACAGGCACAAAGCAGACATTCGATTAACTGGAGATGAACTTTACTGGCCACACTGGGATCATGGTGGCATCTCCTGTATATGTTAACTCTTCTCAGAGGGGACCTTCTGGCCATTTCAAGCCCTGACATGGCCCCCATCACTACCATCGTCGGTAACCACCGACTCAATATCGTCTCCTATGCCTACGACACCTAGCTGATCCTCTCCCTCACCAATGAATCCACAGCCGCCAGATTCAACTTCCACAGCGGGATGAAGGCTGTTGCCATCTGGATGAAAGACAGTTACCTCAGACTCAACTCTGACAGGACTGAAGTACTCATCCTGGGACCCACCCCCTCAGCTTGGGAGGACTCCTGGTGGCCTGCCGCATTGGGAAACCCCCACCCCCAAGGACCACGCATGTAACCTCGGCCTCATACTGGACTCCTTGGTCACAATGAACTGCCAGATCAACACTGTATCATCATCATGCTTCTACACCCTCCGCCTGCTTCGAAAGACATTCAGATGGATCCCCACCAAATCCAGAAACACAGTCACCCATGCACTCATCATCAGCAGACTCATCTATGTCAACGCATTCTACACCAGTGTCTCTCAGAAACTCCCCAGAAAACTACAGAACGTTCAAAACACTGCAGCCAGACTGGTCATTAACATCCCCTGCTGCAGCCACATCACCAAACACCTTCGAGAACTCCACTGGCTCCCTGTCAACAAAAGAATCACCTTCAAGCTCCTCACACATACCTACAGAGCCCTCCAGGACAAGCATATCTGAACCACTGCCTCTCTTTCCACGTGACCCCCAGACACCTTCGCACTGCCCAACTGGCGACGGATCCACAAGCCCAGAGCCAGAGGAAGATCCTTCTCCTACCTCACCACCAAGACCTGGAACAACCTGCCTCTCCACCTCAGGCAATCCCCGTCGCTGACCCAATTCAGGAAGGATCTGAAGACCTGACTCTTCAACTGAACCCCAGCGCCCAGACAGATCAGCAGCATCCTCTCCCTCAGTGCCTTGAAGACAAATGCGGGTAAGTAGCTGCACTTTATAAAGCCTTGATTGATTGAGTGATTGATTGATTGATTGAGAGATGATTTTCGCATAAACGTGAACCAATTTTTGCCTGTCCTGCAGCTCGAACGATACCTCAATAACAAATTAGCTGGCCAAAAAATGCCAATAAACATATCCACCATCCATTACTCCTAATGAAAGAGGGGAGCTCATAAGAAATTGGTGCTGGATTGCTATGACATAGGACACATTGATTGACAACTACACTCTCAACAGAGAAATCTCCACAACAAGCATCCACTGCATTACAAACAAACAGCATGACGAGGACTGGAGATAACTGATCCAGGACCATAAAAAGACTTTACGAGTAGCACAGGTGAAGAGCAGCTTTTTCCAGATCCTCCACAACTGGCATTGGCTTTCTGTTAAAATATGTAGGGAAAACTCAGCCATAAGCAGGAATGCTGACATTGGGAACACCCTAAAGAAAGATAATACACAACTTCTGGCTCTGCCCACGATTATACTCATAATGGCACTCCGTGGCACTGCCTTCACAGAACAAGTGATCGACCTGTAAAGGCCTCTATTGATCTCGCTCTTTTACATAACTCTCAGGATATAGTTGGAATCACTAATCATAACAAGCATTGGTAAATGCATTAGCTTTTACCTATGTGATTAATAATAAGCTGCTTTTTGTTGTATGTTGCAGCTTGCTGAGTAGTTGTACAATATAAGTTACAGAAAGTCTGTTAAAGTGTTATGACTTGTTTATGTAAAAAAAATGCAATGTACTGCGCTGTTACTAGTGGTAAGTGAGGGTAAGTAATAGCAACATTTTGAAAAATGAAATGAAAGAGGGAAATAATAGATTTAATTGATATAATAGCAATACTGTGTGTTTAGAGGAGTTCTGCAGATTGTGGGCATGGTGCCACTGCACCTGCTGCATCATTTAAATCATACCTCTAGTGCCTGCAAGATATACATTTGTGACTGGCTATTTAGTAGTAAAATATAGCAATATTTGGTGTTTAGTGGGATTCCTAGAGATTTGGGCCCCAGTGTCCCTACACCTGCTGCACTATTGAAATCATGACCCTATTGCCTGCAAGGTAACAGCACTTGTTAATGCTTATTTAGTAGCTGAATATTTAACAATATTTTGTGTTTAGAGGAATTCTGACGAATTTTGGGCCCGGTGCTTCTGCGCCTGCTGCACTATTCAACTCCTGACCCTGTTGTATGCAAGGTAACTGCACTTGTGACTGCCTGTTTAGTAGTAAAATATAGCAATATTAGGTGTTTAGGGGTGTTCTGATAACTTTTGAGCCCGGCACCACTGAACCTGCTTCACCATTCAAATAAAGACCCTGTAGCCTGCAAGATAACTGCACTTGTTTGAGTGTACTTTGGGGATCAAACCATAATCTTTGAAACCACTCAGTTGAAATCATAACAATCTTTTCAGGCAAAATTCTAAAAAACATATCATATCTTTAATATCATGGCATAAACATACGAATATATAAATTAAAATAGGAGCTTCATTGAACAGAAAGAGGTCTCAGAAATCATTTGAATGCATCTAGCAACAGTCCCCTATATGAATCAGTTAAATGAAACAATGAGAAAAAGCCAGGACATATCAATCTTGGCTTCAAAAACCCAGTTCTGGAAGAACCAATAGAGTGTCAAAACAATACTGAGCATACAATTTTACAAACAAACAATATGGTTAGATTTAAATAAAAAGACAAAAGAGAGTTTTCATAAGAATGAGGCCTGATGCCAGTCGTCCACCATATTGAGTCCACTGGATCTTGAGTCCAATTGTTTAATCCATTTGAGTTATTTTCTTGTTGTCAGGCTGGAGATGTGGCCTCCTCTCTAGTCTTGGCATATTTGCTTGCCACTCGCCTTAGAGATGTGGCCCACTAGTTAGAGATGCTGCACTAAAGGTACTCCAGGCACATTGCACCTGATACGGCTTCTATGCTGAAGGATACAACTTTTCACCATCTGTGTGGCCTGACCGATATACACTAAATCACAAGGGCACCAAATCTCATAAATAAAGTTACTTGAGCTACAGTTAGTGCAGCATCTTAAAGTGGTTTCCACATTCAGGCGCCTAAAATGTTTGTGTTAAAGCAGTAAGTACAAACAAGACAGAGTCCACATCTGTGGTGACTTACCAGGGGTGTTAATCTCGATTGTGAATCAAGGGTAGTACCGGTTGATTTGGGTAAAGTTGTGGTCTCTTTGTGTTGAGTGAAGCTCCTGTATTTGTTTATATCACCACATATTTATGTCGAAAGGTTAAAGATAGGGCATGTTTTTGGGAATTCATGGGTAAAATGATTGAGTGTTTCTATTTCAACCGATTGGTTTCCAGGGTTATTGTTTGGTGCCCATAGTGTACTTCTAACCAACAAAACTACCACATCTATGTACATTTCTTTTTGATTTCCTAAACAGGCTTTTTTCCCATCTAACATCTGGTTACTTAGATTCGGTGGGTCTTCACTTTTGAACCCCAGTTTTGGCCTGAACCGTTCTGCAGGAGCTTGGACCTTACGTGATGCTCCCATGGCTATTCAGCTAGCTCATGCCTGCGCGCTGTAAGCATGCTTTGATTCAGTCAGTGGCTTCTGGTTACAAGTTCTACCTGCTTCCACTTGACGACATAATAGTTTCATTTTTCACCCACCAGGGATACTGATGGTTGTTCCCCTTTTTTCTGGTTCCAGACCGAATAGTTTGACACTGGATGGCTGACGATGTTCGTGGATCATTCCATTCATTGGACATTCACCCCTTTTGTTAGAGGTGAGGATGAGTAGCATTTCCATTCCTTTTCTTGGGTATTCAGTGGCAACATGTTCTGAGTCCACTCCAATATGCTGGTCACTTACTAGGTATGTATTAGCTTCATCCTGTTCTTTAATCAGCTGGGTTGTAGTATTTTTGTTACACTATTGTTAGAAGGGTGAGGTACCATTTTTGACACTATCCAGGTCAGACCATGGTGGTATTCCTGTCTAGCCACTCAACAATACATTATACGTGAGGGATTCATTTTAATTTACCTCCATTTTTTCATACATAGGCACAAAGAAATTTGGGGCCCCTTTATTCTGTAATTTGTTCAGGCTACACGCTGTCGGGTTTGGGTTACCTATGCATGCTCCTAGGTCATTAGATAAATTGCAAAACATTACTTACCAACTGGCTAATCAAAAATTATTTATTTTTCCATTGAAAAATATACTTTTTTATCCATTTCGGCTCTGTGATTTATACTCCTGAGTCTTTCAGAATTGTTTTGGCACGTGCAACATGCACATCAGGGGTATATTATATTGTGCACTTTTGAGATAGCTGGACCTCATTAATTTCTCTATTTTTGTAGGTGTTTCCAATCAGTCCCAATGAAGACTCCTCCCAAATATCTGATAAGGGTCATAGTGTTGACATATTAACCTGTAGAATGCCATTTATTTATATTCTCCTGAAACGCACTCCAATTCCGAGACAAAATTGAAAGTAGCTTTGCGAATGTGTCTATATAGTTTCTATTTTGTCTGTTAACAATCTTAGTGCACAGCTATTCAAATTTGTCACTTTCATTAGGGCTGTCTCAAAAGAATAGTTTGGAAATACCCCAAAAGATGAACCTCCGGGAGAACATATTGGTTTTGCTTCTCTTCTTTTTCTCCAGGATCCACTCCTGAATCCTGAATCCCTTAAAATATGCAATATTAGATCTTGGGAAGGCCTCCTGTGTTAGGAGAGGTAACTTATAGGTAATAGCTATTGATAGGTCAGTACATTTTTCAATTATCTAATTTGATCCTCTTTTACAATTCAATAATTAACTTTTCAACTGAGGGTTTCTTTACTACCCACTACAAAACATTAATTTGACTGTTGGGGTATATAGTTTCTATGCACTCCATTTTGTGGGCCAGTTTTATTTAGTGTTTTCTAGTCATTCAATTATCAACATCTTTGAGTCTCTATTCCATCTGAGCAGTTCTATTGAAGAATTGTTCCAACTCATCATCCGGTCATAGCAATTGCACCTTTGTTTCCCCAAGAGATATTTTTGGAAGTTCTTGCACTTTGTTAGTCTTTTACACTTCTATGAGACTGGTCTTTAATAGTTTTAATTTAATAGGAAACTTATAGTTCCCCTTCACTTTCCTGCTTTGGGACATTACCTTTCCAAGGTTCCCTTGTGGGATAAAGAGCTCTTCGACACAGCGTCTAAAGTATCACTCGTTTCAAACTCTGGTCTCATGAGAGGAGTTCAACAGGTTCATGAATTTCCCAAAAACATAATCTTGGGTGGGGGGCTCGAATCCATTTCTTAGCTGTCATTTTGTCTTGGGTTGGACATGGGCAGGCTCTTAAGTGATGGAATATATATAAGAATATAACAGAGGAAGGACTCACGAGCTGTTCCCCCTTAACCTGTGTCATCCACTGTCCAGGAAAATCTTAATGTTGTGATATGCTCCCACACCATTAGTTTCGTCTCATCTCTCAATCTGCCTGGGGAGATTTACCTACATGGGAATACTGTGAGACTCCTACGCCTCCTGTCCCCTGGCATTACATTAACCTTTGGCATTAGGTTCCATAAACCCCCAAGAGGACTGGTTCTTGACTAAAACCACGTCATTGCCTGTATTTGGTAGGTTATCTTTGCTTTTGTCAGAAAGGGATGTACCCCCCTCCCTGGAGAAGGGTGCAAACTGTAAAACGTATGATCATGCCTCAATTCAACCATGTCTCGAGTAGGCTTCCATTGCAGTTTGCAAAATCATCGCTCCAGTACATACATAGCTGGAAAAGGGCACTGTGTGGAGAACACACTAATGGCCATGTCTAAGCATTTCAGAATAGCAAGATGCACCAACCTCTGGTGGTCTCTGGCTCCCCCACTTGAACTACTTCAACACAGCGGATTATCTGGCATATTTAGCACACTTCTTTCCTACAGAGTTAGAGCCCCTGGATTGGTTCATTATAGAGTCATTTGAACAGAGACATCATGACATCAGCAGGCACGTACAATGCAGCATCTCATTCCTAGCCCATTCTCAAAGAAACTGAGCCTGGCGGGGTGAAAGAGCACACATTCCTGCACATGCGTGGTTTCATACATGGGCAAGCATCAACCTGGAATAGCGCTACTTGCCTGCTGGAGGACGAACAATATTCCGCAAAGCCTGGTCAGCTTTACAAAGCACTGCATGGCCAGCACTAGTCACTGCAAGAGCTCCGTTTGGCAAATATGTCCACATCTTCGAACTGGCGACAATGTGGGGGCTCTGAGGGAGACATGCTGCATCTGCCATGGTAAGGCCTCACCATACACAGCATGTAACAGAAAGTGGTGGCAACAATAAATACTAATGGCGGAGTTTACATGACCTTCCTCCAAGACTAGTTTTATAGCATTATGTGACCGATTTGTCCAGACTGAGTCACTGCTTAGAGAGGTGGAGAGGAACATAAACAGCGGTGGTGATAAAATGTGCCTTTAATGGTGGTGGCAGCAAATCTCTCCAACATCCTATGAAAACTGGTTCCAGGAGGTGCTTACAATTGCAACTTACAAGGGTATAATCTGAATGATGGGGAGGAGCAGCGTATCTTTGATGCAATATGGACCCCATTTCTTTCTAATTCTACTGTGTGAACTTTCGATGATGTTGTTTGTCATTGAGAGTTGTCAGTGAGGTTTCTATCTCTAGAAGTGATATGGTGTGAGCTGTTTGTGTAGATGTAGTACACAGACCTATTGCTTAGTATAGATATGTTACTTTGTTTCTCACAATTTGGAAAAGACACCCTAAGCTTGCCCCTTTTAATTTGCACATTGGTGGCAATACCTAAATTTATTTTGTGATTCTCTAAGCACTGAATCAAGACAACGCTCCCAGCGGCCTCCGAGTGTCGCATGAAGTTTACAACACACAGTTATGATCATTTAGTCTTCTACATAAAGCATAGCTATCAAAAATGCACATGTGAACATTGTATAAAAATATCGACCTTCAGAAAAAGAAATCAGCCAGTTCATTTGCTCCGAAATTCATAAAAATATACAGTAACTCGATCTTCAATACTAAAACTTAGAAACCAATAAAAAATGAACAGCAAGATATACCAGAGCTGCTCCTGATTCAACCCCTCCCCCTCTGTCCATATTTACATACCCAGCGGTGGGTGTTTTGCATCTCTCTGTCCAGGCCCCTCCATGGTGTCCTGCCTGTTATAAGTGTGTTTTCTGCACTGAATCACTTATGTATATATTTAAATGAAAGTGGCAAGTGGACAGCCCTGGCTCATGCTGGCATGGCTATGGTCAAGTCTACAGTAATCTTTGAAGTGTTGCCCATATTGTAACATAGACATCACATAAAATCTGGATATCTGAGAACGTTAGTCTGATGACTGGGGCACCATTTTACATCGTATCCGGAACTTTGTTAAATACAATTGGACTATTTCTATGCTGAATACCACATATAAGTAATTGAAATGCATAGGATTATTTAACAGTTTCAGAGATATAACACAATTTAAAAGATGTGCATTGTTTGATGCATCTTATTTGTATTCTTGTCATGCCTTTTAGAATTCCAAATCTTGATTCCAAATCATATTGGAAACCTTTCAAAAATATTTCCCCCTAATTACCAATATGTATGTTTGTAAACAATAGCCCCAGTTACATGTACAACAAACATCCAGGTGCATAGCGACCTAAAATCTAATGGAATGGAGTAGCTCATGGTTTAAGTTGCCTATGGAGACGTGCATAGATCCCTTCCAGCACGTCATAGGCAGGGCCACTGGAATTATGAGGCGGGGGGAACCAAATTATCCAGCAGGGTTGACTAAATTATGTGGCAAGAAAAGTCAAATTCTACTGCATAATGCAGCACATTTTGGGACAGTATAACTTCATTATTTTCTCATGTTTGCACTTTATTACTGACAAAGGTTTAATCACATCAGTTTCAGTTTAATGCAAATATGGCAATAAGCAAAACAAAAGTGACCATTCGATCTTTGTGAAGGGCCCTCCACTGCGTGGCAACATGCATCTCTGAGTTTTCGTAATTTTTAAGCCACTTGAGCTAGAAACAAATGTTTTTGTTAAAATCTGCCTCTCATGCAGCAGATGAATTGTGATGTCACAAATGTTGAAAATCCTTAAATAATAGCGGGAAACGCCGCGTGCCAAAAATCATATCATTCTGATGGCCCTGAATATAGGTGATTAAATCTGTGGCAGAACACCATTAGAAATGTAAAGACCAGCCCACTGAAAGTATTTTCCCAAAATAAATGCTGGTCGTGTAGTTCTGTTGTGAAGAGTTCTTTCGTGAAAGATGCCAACATTTAATTGGAAAGGTCAAGCTCCAAAAACGCACATTGGCATGCAGTCAACATTAGTGTACGAACAAGCATTTAAGACAATGTTACTGATATTTTCACTGCTTCTAGAAATACGTTTTGACTTTGACTTTGAGATGCAATATAATTCCTTTCTTAGGACACCTCTGCAAGTTGCGCTTTCTTACAAAAAAGAAAGGATGGTGAAGGGATACAGTTCTGATAACATTTATTCTTCAATGCAGGACATTCCCTGTATGCGGTGCTTTTGTCAGGGTGAATGTTTATTGAGACGTTACTGCAGTCCACTTGCAGACACCTGGGCGTGGGGCTGGAAGCGACTCGGCTGGAGCTGGGAGTGTCAAGGTCTAGGCCCCTTTTCATGCAGAGTGAGTTGCCTGGGCAATCGCCCATTCACACCTGCTCCTCGGCCGCACGCAAGACAAAAGAAGCCCTCGCCTGGCATATCTGCAGGAGGGGGATGGGCGCCTCTGAGGATGGGGCAACTTCGAAATCTTCTCAGGTTTGCAGCCAAAGGGATAGAGGGCTTTGATTCTCAGACCCGTGATTAGGAGCACTTCTAACAAGCTCACCCCAAAAATAGACATTAATCAGTTTTTAGGGAAATAATACCGAGCACATCGATAGAACAAATGCTAAATGTCGCATTTGAAATATGTGAAAGTTTTTTAAAGTTAAATAATACCATCTCTACACCTGCATTAGCCACTGGATATTTCTGAAAAACACACAGGGCTTGTGATGTGCCTGTGATTTTTCAGTAATTTGAAGTTTGTCTGTAAAATGTTTGACTAAAAATATGCTCCATTACGTGATGCAAACATGGTTTCTGTGCGCTGATTTCTAGCAAGCCTACTAGCTAACTAGGACCTTTAACCCTGAAAAACTGGAATCTCTAACATTCCGGACTCCATTCTTTATATTCTGCTGTTTAGCTTTTCCATTTGCTAATGTATGGCTGTAAGCATCTTAATGCCAAAAATTACAAGAAACAAGTTGAGCGCCTGCAATTTTGGTGACTTAGGGGCAGATGTACGACCATTTTTTGCGGTCGCAAATGGGAATTTCGCCCGTTTGCGACCGCAAAATAGGTCAGCCCCATGTACAGACCATATTTTGCGACACGCTAATCTATTGGCGATTCACAAAATATGGTTAGTGACTTGCTATTAGGAAGGGGCGTGCCAAGGGCGTCCCTTCCTAATAGCGAGTCCATTACCCATATCAGATTGTTTTGCGACCGCTTTTGCGGTCGCAAAACACTCACAGTTTACCACCCTTTTTAAAAGGGTGGTAAGCAACTCGCAAAGGGAAAGAGGTCGCCAAGGGACACCTTCCCCTTTGTGAATGGGTGCGTACATATTTTTAAGAGCAGGCAGTGGTCCCAGGAACCACTGCCTGCCTTAAAAAATAAAACTGAATAGTTTAATTTTTCTTTTTTTTAAATGCATCCCATTTTCCTTTAAGGAAAAAGGGCTGCATATGAAAAAAAAACCTGCTTTATTAAAAAAGCAGTCACGGACTTAGTAGTCTGCTGACCCCAGCAGGCCACCATCCCAATGAGTGTGAGCCATTCCCAGTGGGGTCGGAAATTGTGACAGACTCATGAATATTAATGAGGCATGCAATTTGCGACCCCATTGTGAATCGCAAACAGTGACTGAGACACAGTTGTACATTCATTTTTGCGAGTTGCAAATTGACGCAATTTGCGACTCCCAAAAATGAATGGTCGTACATCTGGCCCTTGATCTCTTGTAATTAACATGTCTATAAGCTCAGGATTTCACTAAGAGGCTACGTTTGGTGACATGCACACCTTGTTACCTGGAATGACCCAGTCTTGCTGACTCTCATAATTAAATTCTCAATTTATCCCATTCAGGGTACGAGTAGCCAACTCAGTGTTGTGTTTTTCTTTTTGCCGAGGCATGAACTTGGCACAATTGCTGTCTGAGTCTTGCACTACACCAACGGAAACTGCAAAAGTGCCTAGATGAGACTGCAATCTTGTACAAAGATCTCACTGCAGGTGCCTAACTCCAAATGCAGACCTCTGCCCATCTGCAGTTGCACCCCTATGCCCAGATCTCACAGCAGTCCTGTGCCCAAATGAGACTACAACTCTATGTCTTAAACTGCAGACTTGCTGCTGCCAAGGGAGCACAGCACTGCAGTCTTATTTTCTATGTATGATACCTTAAAGGCTGAGAGGAAGTTGGGATAAGATAGGAAGTTGTTGACAATAGTTATCGCTTGGATTGCGGTAACGGTTGAAGTTAAGTTGTCCTTCAAAGCTTTTTTGACTGTGAGCCTGCAGAGCCACCATTTGATCATAGGATTTAGAGGCTGGGAGTTGTTTTAAGGAGGCGAAAGACCAGTGTCTATCATTTGATGTATTCAGATTATAGGTCCTGGTGGACTGGGTGGCTAGTGTTCTTATCCAGAGGTGCTGCTCCTGTATCTGTCCTCTGGCACCAAGTTCAGCTGCAAAGAAATCATAGAAACCATCCAATTAGGTAATCCTTGTGGTGTTGCACTCAGAACTGTGTAATTCTTTTAGGCTCCTCGGATGTTCCTTTGAAGGTTGTTTGGCATTGGAGAACTGATTAAAGCAATATGTTCATCATCATCAAATCTTTATTTCGGTATTACAGTACCATAAAATAAACACATGAATCTTAGTTAATAATATTCAGGGTAAAGGGTACTAATAAAATGCTCCATATATAAACTCTTAAAAATGAAAAAAGAAAAATAAGAATTAACAAATTCTTAATACAACTGTACAAGCACAGAAAAAGATCAAGACTAGACAGATCTCGTTATTAAATGATTCTACCTATCGGGACGCAAGATAAAGTGCTAATGCATTAATAAATATTGTTTATATCTCGATAGCTGGTGTATACGGCCCAATTAAGCAGCATCAGCCATTTTAAAAAACCCATGCCCCGAGTGACCAATAAAAGGGATAAAAAGCTTAAAATAATGACATAAAAACCAATTATTTACAAGGACGATGTACGAGTGTAAGAAACACACCCATCTGGACTGATCTGATATGATTTCAGTTTGTTTTATTCATGCTAGTCGGGGAAATAGTTAAAGCCCTCCTTCTAATAGCCCAAAGCTGGCCCAAAAATGTTGCAGTTGCACAAGCATAGAGTGGTCTCGCATCTGACTTTAAAATACGTAGGGCATCTTTGTGGCTGTGCGTCCCAAGTTGTCTACATACCGGAGCTAGCCAATTCCTTCTAGGTCTGGCATAGGCAGCACAAGCAAAAAAGACGTGGCCTATTGTTTCGTAAGGGCATGAACAGGAGGGACAGCCCTTAGGCTGTGCTTTATTTGTCAGCCAGGAATTAGTGAAGACATTAATGGGTAGACTGCCATGTCTGAACTGAGTATACAATTTCCTGTCTGCCGGCACCTTAATAAAATCATATCAGTAAAAACATCAGTTAAACAGCCATGACGAATTTTCAGGAAATTCTTCTGTTCTACCCATGCCCAATACTAAGGGCCTCTTTTATTAGAAGTGATGCATCGCTGCGTGAAAGCAGCGATGCGTCACTTCTCAGTGCGCCCTCCCTGCGACATGATGGATGTGTCATATTTACTGTATGATGCATCATTTCGCAAGGAGTTACAGATACGTCAGTATTTCTGACGTATCTGCAGGCGCAAAAGTGAAGCATTGCTGGAGTGTGCCACAAAAGTGACACAACTGCATCAATGTGTCCTTTCACATGGGGCAAGCGCCAGGTGAAAGGACCTGCGTCAGTCTTACGCCTGCTGTGAAGCCGGTGTTATTTTTTGACTCATTTGCACCCTAGAAGTGACGCAGTGAACTCTCGTAGATTTCACTGCGTCACTTCTACGAGGCTTACTTACGTGGGAACGCCCCCCTGCATACATTATACCTGATGCAGGTATAATGTAGCGCAGGGAATTACAAAGTGATGCATCTGCTTAGATGCGGCACTTTGTAAATAGGGTGTACCGGGAGGCATGCTTTACGCTGCCGATGCGTCACAAAAAGTGACGCAACGGAAGCACAAAACTGTCGCAAGGCCTCATAAATAAGGCCCTGAGATTTTAATTGGACCCTAGAGTATGTGGGTGGGAGACCATTAAGCTCCTTAGGCACGCCTATGCCTGCCCAGATGGTGTCTATGTGTGTAATCCACCCAATTTTATGGTTTTTGTCCAGAGCAGAAACTTCGGTAAAAGCAGCGGCATAGTGGGCCAGCTCTGGGGTAGTGACCAATCTATGCCGAAAGAGCAATGGGCATAGATTCGCCTGGTCATTAATAGACTTGACACCCAGGTCAAGTTTCATGGGGAGAAGAGGAGTGCTTTGGTGAAGTGATACCAAGCTCTTGAGGAACTTGTTTTCCACTATTGAAAGAGTGTTTACATTTATTGAACCCCACAGTTCTGCCCCATAAGGCACACTACTCACTACCTCACAGCTGTACAACTTGAGGGGAGGGGCTACAGATTTGGTATGAGAAAGACAGTGCTCCCGCCGCAAAGCCCCAGTTAACTGGGAAAATTTCAGGGACGCCTTCTCTAAGAGTTTCTTCCAAGCCATTCCCTTGGACAACTTGATTCCCAGGTACTCAAAAGAACCAATCCTCTCAAGCGGAACATTGTCTAAGACCAAGTTACCTTTAAAGGATTTATGGGGATTTAGCATCATCAACTTAGTTTTAGTAGCATTGATGACCAGACCCCTCAAATCAGAAAAGGCCTTAAATGATTTAGAAGCTTTTGTAGGCCCATGGGTGTTTTGAACACCAAAAGGGTATCGTCCGCAAACAATAATATGGCTATTTTATGATTTGCCAGGGAGGGGGCATCGGCCGGAATGGAACACAAGAGGTCGGCTACCTGATTTACATATAGGGAGAAAAGAGTGGAGGCCAAGACACACCCTTGGCATACCCCCTGTCGGATCTTAAATGGCTCAGTGGTTTGCCCCTGATTTCCCCACCTCACACAGGCAAAATGTTCCTCATGTAGATTGATCAGTGGTTCTAGAATTTCCAAAGGCATTCCCATGTCCGGAAGGACTTGCCAAAGTAGATCCCTGGGGACTAGGTAGAAAGCTGTTTTACATCTATAAAGGCAAGAGATAAGCTGCCTTTACCCAGCACAACTACCTTCAAATACAGCAAAACAAGGCGAAACGCCTGATCGATGATGTAGGTTTTCTGCCGAAAGCCCGCCTGGAGAGGAGAGAGAATGTCGTTCTCATCCATCGAGGTCTCAATTTTAGCTAGGAGCGAGCGGCAGAAGACCTTCTGGGCACAATCTATCAGGCTAATTGGACGGTAGTTGGTGGGCTACGACCTGTCCCCTTTCTTAAAAATGGGTACTACTTCCGCCCCCTTCCATGTGTCCGGAATACTCCCCCCGCCAGCCATATCATTGGCCAGTTTCATGAAACAGGTTGCCCAGTTGCCCCTATCAACACGAAAAAAGGTCGCCAGGGATGCCATCGAGTCCGAGGGCTTTTGCAGGGATAATAGCATCTAAGGAGTGCATTATCTCCTCCCTAGTTAATGTAAGGGTACATTTTGGAACACCTATATTTTGGAGTATAACTCACTAAAATGTTTATGCCATTCTACGGCCTTAACGTTGTTTGCCAAGGAAGGTGTACGTTCGAAGTTGCTTTTAGACACAAGGGACCAAAACATCCAACTGTCAGGATGCCCAATGGCCTCCCCTAGGTCTTCCCATCTCCTTTCATCCCATTATTTTTTGGCTTTTCCCTGCACCTATTTATATTCCTTCCTGGCTTTACAAATACTAGCTGGATCTCTATTCCTAATAGCAACAGTCAATCTCCCTCTCAGGGCCCTACACTCTTTATTAAACCATGCGTGTTTTCCCAGAAGCCTTCCCTGTGATATCCAGGTCCTGTTAATAGGGGCATGAAAAAAGCAGGGCAGGCGATCAAAAAATTCCCTATGGAGGATACTACAACTGCTCTGTATAGGCGAATCCGTGGTCGCTGATATGAGAGTCGCTAAATGCTCAGTTAAGGCATCCTTAATCGATTCGGCCTTAGATTCGTCTGCCAAAACCACAGGGCATTTAAGTTGGCGCTTATTATTTGTGGGGATTAGAGCCTTTGTGCTTAATGATATTGGGGGCTCAATCCCGGTGTCTCCCCAGAGGTTATCAAAAGACAGAATAAGGGGGTTTGTGATCACTATCACAGGACGGGACTATGGCCATGTCCTGTACCAAGGGCCAAAGTGTCAAATCCACCAGTAGGTAGTCAATCCTACTTGACCCATTTGGTCCAGTGAAGGTCATTTCTCCTCCTTTGTCTGAGATGGTTCTACCGTTAGTGGGCCTTAATCTATATTCTAGAGATATCGCATTCAACTGGAGAGCAGCTTGCGAGCATTTTTTAATCAGAGTAAGCTCCAGGGGAGGTACCCTCCAGACTTTGTCCTCCTCGTTCACGTCATTGGCCTCAGCCCAGTCTAGTGGCTCAAATGTTACGTTGAAGTCACCACCGACTATTAGTGGATGACTTTCATGCCTGGCTTCCAATAAATTACCCAGGACCTGGAGGGTTGGAGAACTACCACCTCAAGTGCTCCTAGCATATAAGTTATATATATCGGCCGTCTTACCCTTGCCATTGGTTAACCTAATCCCAAGAATATCCGGGCTATTGATAGCCAACTCTTTTGCTTCACAATTTAGTGTAATGTTTACAAATGTAAGTAGCCCTGCTGAATACCGGCCATGTTTGGATTGTATTGCTGGTCTATGAAAAGATTTATACCTTGGAATGAATGTAGGGGTCAAACTCCAGGTTTCTTGGAGAGTACATATCTCAGTTTGAGAGATAAACTCCAGCCAATGCGGGCAATCAAGCTTCCCCCTTATACCCGCCACATTCCATGAAATAATTCTCAGCGTTTGCTCATTACCTTTAGGAATGGGAGCCTGAAAAGGAATTGGGACATTCGATTTAGGCGATGCTTGGCAATCAACTTTTGTATCCGAGCCGCTGGCCCGGATACAATCACTCGATGCTAATAGTGGGTCGGAATCTTGGGCCATCTGTAAGAAAGGTAACGTACTCACTGGCTCGCTGGGAGATTCATCAAGATAAGACTATACTGGGTCAGTGGTGTTCATAGGACCTATAGTAGTATTACTCAAAGGATCCTTGGTGGGGACTGAGATTAGTCAGTCATTCTGCAATAGGGATGAGATAGGAGAATCCCCAAGAATCTGGCGTGCATTTTCGTCTGGTATTGAGGGGATGCTTAATCTCAGCCTAATTTTTGTGGATGGAATTGGGAAAGATCTAGCCTCTAGGGCAATTAGATCATGTACCAGGTGCTCTATTGCATCAACTGTACTATGATTTGAGAAGCACCTTTTGGCAGATACAATGTCATCTCTAATTACTGATCTGCACTCCCCGGTATGCCTCAACCAATGGCTGGCTTTGTTTTTTAAAGATTCAACATTCTCGTACTTAATACAATTTAGGTCTACTTTAGGAACATTGGTCATGTAAATTGGTAGAGACAACGGATTGTTTTGCCTGCAATGAGATAATAGAGAAGGCTGGCAAGGTAGGGACACCCTATTGCAACATGTGGCCATGCTCAGCAAGGCTGGCCTTAAATGCACAGCAGAATGGTGGAAAGGTAGAGTAGAGGTAAGGAGATTGAAGATATCTTTTATAATTCTCAAAGAGGTCAAGTAGTAACTGGTTTGGCAGAGGCTGGTAAGGCAATGAGATAGATGTAGCTAGTATATGAGTGGGACATGTTTAGCTTCAGTTGCTGTTGGATTACAAGTTACTCTGGTAGTCAGTCTCTTTGTAGGGAGCAAGAGTAGCGTGATCCAATGAGAAGGCTTGCGATGTAACATCTAACAACAGTCCTATGTGGGGGTCTCCTAAAGGTGGCATAGGCATTATCCACAGGAACCGAAGGGTTGAATGTACCAAAAGTAATCAATATGCACCCAGCAGGGCACCTAGAAGCAGCATGGGTGTAATCCACAAAAACAAACACCTTCAAAAGTGGTCAGGTATTTATGTCTATGGGTCGCAAAGTGAATATTAGTCTGTAGGTCAAATTGCAAACGTCTTGGACAGCAGCAGTCAGAAACTTTGCAAGTCTTTGCAGGTTAAAAAAGCTTTGCTCACTCCTAAAGAAGGTGGAACCAAGGACATTATATTTTCCATAAAACAAGGGTTGTGCATGGAATTGATCATCAAGCATACAAAGACCAAACAGCAGTATACAAACCAATGGTTCAGACTTGGATGTTTCCATTCATTCCTTCATGCACTCAAACGCTCATCATCCATGCACTCAATCATTCACCATTTTACTTATGCCTCTACTTATCTATCCATTCATTCATTGGTGCAACTGCTTCTGGTACAGTGTGACAGCTAGTCTGTGATAGGTGTGAGAGAGCTCTCAGTATTTAGGGTTTTTTGTTTATTCACTGTGATGGAGTTAACAGTTCCACTTATGTTTCATTGAGGCCAGGGATGAAAAACTGCAGAGTATTTAAGTAACAACATAACTGGTTGTGCTTACTGTTTTTTATCAAGCAAAAGTTACATTGGTATACAAAGTCTCAGCCCCTGCCGATCCCTACTACTTATGACACCTGCCAGTTGATCCGGAGTCAGTATATGTTGTCACGTTAATAGCTCTGCATCAGTTCCTACCAGTTTCTATGCTTGGCTAACACTACGACCACTCTAGCTGACCTGTGTGCATGCACACATAGTGCACATATGCAACTTAGTGCTAGACATGCATAGAATTAAAATTATGCTGGCATAATTCTTTGAATTTCATGAATTTCATGGTACTCTTATTATGCGAAATTCCCGTAATTACATCTTTATGCCACTTCGCATAATTACACACCAATCGCTGTATACAAATTAACACAAATTGAGCAGTTTGCTTTTGTTGAAATGTATCCTGTTGGGCTTGGACATCCCAGCAGGGTCACACAGAAACATTTTGCCTTCACCCCTCCTGTGTTCTGAGTTTTGTTTTTGGTGACCTTTGGACTCTAGCACTGTTAGTAGTGGTAAAGTGCACAAAGTGCTTGTGCTCACTCCTTTATTCATGGTAAAATTGTGTACACCCAATAGGCACATCTAATTTACCTGTAAGCCCCTAGTAAAGCTGTACTACATGTTCCCAGTGCCTGTAAATTAAATGCTACTAGTGGGCCTGCAGCACCTTCTATCCACCCACATAATTAGTCCTTTAAAACATGTTGCATGTCTGCCATTGCAGCCATATGTGTAATATTAAACTGCCTATTTGACTTGGCAAAATGAATATTTTGCCAGGCCTAAACCTCCTTTTTTAATGCACAAGTCTCCCCTAAGTTAGGCCCTAATCACCCATAGGGCAGGGTGCATTGTATTAAAAGAATTGGACTTGTACGTTTAAGTTTTATATGGCGTGGAAGTAAAAACCTCCTGAATTCATTTTTTCACTACAGTGAGGCGTGCCTCTCATGTAGGATAACATTATGTTACCTTATTACATTTAATAAGTACTAACTCTTGATTGGGAATAGGTAGAAATATCTTGTTTGACCTCGAACAAATTGTAATTTAAAATCCTCTTCAATGGTATGTCTGATTTTAAGTTACAATTCAGAAAATGGCACTTTTAGAAAGTTGGCATTGTCTTGTCTAACCATATGGTGCCTGCAGCCTCTGTCCTGAGTCACATGACTGTGAATAACATAGCTGTTGGCTTTTGTATGTTCCTCCCAAACAGCAACACAAAGGGGGACTAGGTTTGAGCATCATGGGCTGTTGTGTGCAGATTTAGATTCTGTATATAGGTTTCCCGATTTAAGCTCTTATATAGGTACAATTCTATTTGGACATAGAAATCTGGCCCTTATTTAGAATTGTCCGTACAAACCAATACAGGCATGGCCACCTACATCCGTCCATCCACGTCACAACAAATTCTTGGAAAACCAGACCCTTAAGCCTTTAGGAATTTCCCTCGGCTTGAATATTGATTTCTCCAAGAACTCATTAAGTATGCATGAACATCTATTCCTTAGGGGTTCATTCATGACGTTCCTCTGCCCGACTTTTACGTCAATACTGGCATTCCTAGACACCTTCAAGGTATAAATATACCAGCACTTGCCCTGGCAAATTGCGGTTCCCAGAGGATTCGATCCAACCCAGACTAAGCAGTTCGCCACGGCAAGTTCGGAAGGAGATCGAGATCCAGCCTGATGCACTGACCTGACGCTGCCATCCTCCTCGCAGAGAATCCAGCTCCAGTGCTCTCCGACTTCCCTTTGGGGGGTTAGACTATCGAGTCCAGAAAAGAGATTCCAACCTCTCTCATTCTAAGGTATGGAGCTGACTAGAACTTAGAGAAACTTTTGGCAACTCTTGGCTAAACTAAAATATAGCTAGCTATACTTTAGAAATGGCACATACTTCAACCTCGTACTGCACTTAGGTTAGGTACACTGGGGTAGAACAATTTAGAAGCATCAGATGAGTATCACATTTTAGCTTATGTTAATTATGTATGTATTTTGATTAATATATGTCATAGCTACAAACCATGCTATTGCAGTATTATTTTATCTTACTGCTAACCTCGTACATATTGTACTTTGCAGTCTGTCTTATGATTGTAGCAATTCATATCTCTTGCATGAGAAATAAAACTGTTCAATAAACCCTTTTATTGAAATGCCTGTCTCTCTATTTCTGTGCAACTCTGTAGAAACGAAGCATGCACGATTGACTGAGTGAAACTGTTATCTATTGTTTCCACGATTCTGAGACTGTTCCGATTCTAAAAGGAAACAAAGTTGTCATGTTTATGCGGTTGTCAGAGACTAATCCCTTCTTGTATATTCGAGAAGTTTCTAGTGACCTCTGATTTACCTGGCACACACAAATAATTAAGTTTAATATACTCGAAAGAAACATAGTGACCTTAGTCCTATGTCAAATCTATAGTGTATGTTTTTCCAATGTGCAGAGCCTATCAGGGATATAGGAACTACACTACAGGGCCATCTGCTAGGATGTGTGAGGTGCAGCTCTTACCTGTTCCAATTACATTTCAAAGGGGCTGCCTTCAGCACACTAACAAAGAACTTTACAACAATTTTTTATCACCCAAGATCTGTTGGACCCTGGGCAGGGGAAGGGAGGAAGTTTCCAGAAAGCATACGTAGAAGTGCCTAGAGGTTTCTGCCACTTCGAAGGCTGACACCATGTATACATATTGGACCCTAAGACCAACTATTCAGTCACTCCAGGACCTATGGAAGGATTCAAAAGGACTGCCATGTACTTCAAAGGACTGCCCTGCTGTTTGAGGCCGGCCTGGCTTCTCACAGCGCTGCTCTCTGCCTACCAGAAGACTGCCCTGATACTTGAGACTTGCCTTGTTTCTCAGAGTACTGCCCTGCTGTTTCAGTCCTGCCTTGCTGCTTGAAAGAGAGATGGCCATCTACTTGTTCCCAGGAAGACCTGAATGACTTCAAGGGTCAGTTGGCTGTCATCTTGTTCTGTCCTACAGGAACACCACATGCTCCAGAGGTCTCCCTGCAACTGCCCATCTGACCTTCTACAACTGGCTGTGCCTGCAACTATACCTACCCGAGCTTTGCTGGTCTCTGCTGGAGGGAGTTCCTAATCCCCAAGAGGAGCTTCACCGGGTTTCCAACCCTTTGCTGGCATGGGTTGAGCTCCTCCGGTGAAATCCTGAGGTTTCGAACTCTGCGTACCAGACTTTGAGAAGGTAACTTTTTCAGCAGGACTAACCTGGTGCCTGTATTCAGCCCGCGCTCTATCACAGTCAGCCTCAACTTGTGACTTTGTCCCAGTCTAGTGCGACCGGATACCCACAGATAATGCTTTCTGCTTCTTTGCGCTATTTTCACTTAAATGTTTAAAAAAATCATTGCTCTGGTTCTACTGCTTGGATTTAATTTGTTTTATTGTCAAATTATTTATTAAATTCTACTCAATTTTCTCTTTTGGTTTTGGTTTTCTTCTTGTGTTTTGTTTTCAATGTATTACTGTTTTATGCTGCATAAATACTTAACACAATGCCTTTAAGTTTATCCTAACTGCTTTTGTGCCAAGCTACTAGAGGTTTAAGCACAGGTTAATTTAGTGACTTTTGTGATTCACTCTGACAAGGATTGTAGTTGTTGCTTTAGTTGAGTTCTCACCCCCCTCAACCATTGAGCCAACTTCCTACACATTCTCAAACCAAAACCTGCTGCAGTGAGGATGCATTTCATATTAAATTATAGCCCAAAATGATAAATTAGCATTTTGTGTAATTACGGAAAACCAAATTATGTGAATTTTGAAAACCCCTTATTAGTGTCCTTCAGGCGCAGGCCAGATGTGGGATAGAGTAGGCTAGATGAGAGTTTCTGGCTCTCCACCAAGGAGGAACACTACACTGTGCATGTACCGCAGAGCATGGACTTGTGCATGTTCGCAAAAGCAGCATAGGTGAGTAGTAGATAAACAAGCACAGCAAAGAATAGACCATGTTCAATGCAGTCACCATCCATTGGGATGGAGATGCTGTGGCACACAGATTTCACAAAATAAAAACATTGTCTTACTGTATTTGACATTGGATCTGCATTAACAATATTTCTAACAACTATGAGCAATGAAAGCATTTGATAGTATTTGATTGCAGAGAATTGTTTGCGCAATGCTAAAATCACTTTGTATTGTGAAGTATCAACCCTCTGGGTTGATGCCTTTGATTAACGCAAATCCAGATCTTCTAAAGTAGACAGGCCCAGACCTGCATCAGCTCCTTAAGCCAGTAGAAGCCAAGCTCAAACAAGGGGCTATGGGAAAATCCAGTGATATGTCTAAGTATAATGTGTGCTTTGAATGAAATCATACATTTTACATGGATTAACACAGCGGGTGTGTCAAGATAATAACATTTGTTCTGGAGGATATACCTTGAATATAGTTCTCACACTGACACCTGTTACATTTTAGCCATAGTGCAGTGCTTAGAATTGAGCAAAACAGAGTTTTTGAAATGTGCACCTAGTGACATCACTGACGTATGACTCTATAGATATGGCACTGCACATTTTTTTATCATTTGCGCAATACAGTACAAAGAGTTGTAAATCTGGGGCCCAGATCTCTGGCAAAGCTCCACCAAACCTCGTCAGAGAATATATCAATTCAACATTTCCACTGCTACGGGCCTTATTAAGAGTTTGGCGGTCTTCTTGTAGGACCACCACTGCGGGGTCCCAGGAAGACCGCCAAGACCATGATGAATCCACCTGCCGGATTCCGATTTAGATCTAGGGTGGGCGTGCAGTGCGGCAGCGGTGCCAGCAGTGGATATGTTAGGCTCCAGCACATGTGGGCACAGTGTGGCATGCACCATGTTGTGCATGCCACACAGTCCATGCACCATGGTGCAATTCCAAGGGAGCACAACATGTAACATGAGACTGCCAGCAAGGGTACAGTACAGAAAGCAAACGTCCACCAGTCTGGGACAGGTTGAGTAAGCTGTATTAACAACACAAAGGTTTCTAGGGGAACACTTTGAGTAGCTGTCACTAAGGTGTTAACATATACATATTGGGACTTTTGTGTTTAACTTTTCAGCCTGGAAGGCAGAGGTCACATTCAAGGCGCTGAGCCTTACAAAGTCCAGAATTACAGGAACCTCCCCCAGCCCTTCAAACCAAATTTTATTTGCATTTGGAATTACAAGGGAAAGAAGGATTAGGAAAGACGGAGACCTGTGAGCAATATCTGTAATAATAACGGCACAGAATTTACTTAAACTATCAAGGAAGTTTCGTTTTTTAGTACAATGAAAACGACATGCATGCCACAGTCTACATTTCATATGTACTCCATGAATGACCAGAAGGCATGATTTTAAACTGCAAAGAGCTAATTTTGCTGTATTTTGTAGCTCAACGGATATGTAAGGCTTAAAAGTGCTTAAAAGTGCTAGTACAAGTATACTGCCAGATGGGCTATGCACAATGAAACTCCAGTATTTTTTAAACATAAATAATCTTTTTGTAAGTGTCACTTACAAAGGAAACACAAACTAAACAAATTTGATTGTACAAATAAATCCTAGTGCAATTTCCATGAGTTTCAACGCATTGTTTTCTTCAGTTGCTCACAGCATTGACCATTAGTCCTCAGCTAGGTATTTATGAGGGCTGAGGAAGCCAGCAGCCCATTGTTGCCTGGTATCCTGATTTTCTCTCCTCGAGATGCAAACTGACTTCTTTGGTTATATACCTCTACTCTACTTCTGACTCCGTGGGGCATATTTACAAGCCCCTATTGCTACCACAACGTCACTTTCAGTGACACTGTGATGGTCATAGGGGCCGCGCCGTATAAATAAGGCACCCTTTCATGCTGTATTTAGCGTTAAAGGGGAGGGCAATGGGTGTTGCTGTGGATATGCCACTGCAACAGTAATTGATTTTGACGCTGCTCCCTATTTACAAGGGCAGCCTAAATCCGAGGCAGAGCCAAAGTAAAGACCAGTGAAAACCTGGGCTTAAACAGGCGAAACGAGGAGAAATTATTTATTTCTTCCCGTTTTTGCAGTTTCCATGTGTGCTGCCTTGTGCAGCACACTGCCTTGTGCAGCACACATAGAAATAGCGAGCTGACTATGATTGTTTATGTGCAGGAAGATCCCCCTTCCTGCACATAAGCAATATTTTTTTTAAAAAATGCAGTTTTGCAACTTCTATGTGTGCCACATTAAGCAGCACACATAGAAGTTACAAAACTGCATTTAAAGATGGTTTATGTGCATGAAGGGAGACTTTCCTGCACATAAACATCTTCCCCTCAACACAGGCAGCCTTGCACTATGGTGCAAGGGTGCCTGCGTTGGCACTAGGCAGCTAATGTTAGTGCAGGGGGAAACGCAGGGCTGCACCATATTCTTGTAAATATGGTGCAGCCCTGCGTTTCTAGAGTGACGAAGTGTGCTGTTAGCCTTTTTGGAACACACTTCACCACTTTATTGTAAATATTCCACCACAAGTCAACAAAATGCAACTAGCATTATGTAGGCCCCAGCTCCTGGGGTTAGATTTTTACCTCCTTCTGGATTTATTGCTTTGGGACTTAAATATTTAGCCTTCAGCCAGGCCTGCACTGAGGATTTTAGGAATTAAGCCCAGGAAGTAGCACTGCATCTCATTCAAACATATGTATGTGTGTTGACATCCAGTGTGGTTATTTTTCCTTGACTTTTTTTTACTATCTCTTTCAACATTTATTCCATGTTATAAGTTGAGTGTAATTTTACTCACACTGTGTTTTTGTGGATTATAAATCATGAAACAGTACTGTCACTTCGTACGTATTGCTGAATCACAGTCTACCTAAAGAACATAACAGGTGAGTGCAGGTTTCCCACTATTTGAACAAGCTCTCAGCAGGTGCAATTTAGAAGACTATATGGTAAACATTTGTAAACTGGAAACCTTTGACCAATGGCCCATTCACTACGTGGCCAGTCAACCTATACTGAACATGAAACAAAAGAGAACTTCCACCAAATCAGGGCCATTGATTTTTTGTTTTGCTGAAATAACCCTCATCAATAATGGTTTGTTTCAACAAAACAAAAAACAAATTACTTTTAATTATAAAAGGTTTATCGAAATTACTGCGCCAAAGAGTAATGCATATTTGGAAAAATTACTCGGAGTACACCGACGTAATGAAAATTATTTCCAGGGGTAACTTCAATATCATTACACAAAATCCATGTGACAAAATTAATATATTCACACTTTGTCCTGTGGGGGTTTCTATATATTCACCCACCATCCCTGTGCGACCTCTAGATTAACATACACTATAACTGTGAGTGAGTACTTCAGTATCATCCCACACCGACCCTGTGGAGACTTGTATATGATCACACACCATCTCTGTGGGGACTTCAAGATGATAGCACAGAACCCTGAGATTGTCACAGTATAACCAGAAACCATGTCTTTGATAGCTTCAATATGAATACAATTAATCATTATGGGGTTTTTACTACTACATACCCCCGTACGGACTTCAAAACAATAACACACATGCCTATGAGGACTACAATATGATCCTGCAATATCCCACAGACAACGTCATTATATTCACAACTCATCTCTGTTTGGGCCTTAATTTGATCACACGCTATCCCTGTGGGAAATTCAAGATGATAACAGAGAGTTCTTCAATATGACCATACTCCATGCATGTGAGTGCTTCTTTATGGTAACACACCATCTTTGAGAGAATATCATTATGATAACACAAAATCCTCTAAGGTATTCAATATGACCCCACACCATACATTTGAGGACCTCAATACGATCAAAACTCAAACCTGTGGAGATTTTAGCATGAACGCACAACATTCACATCAAGGATTCAATATGATCATACACTATCACTGTGAGGACTTAATATGATCACACACTGTCTCTGTGGGGACTTTAAGACGATAACACAGAACCCAGAAAGGATCTTATTATAATCCGACACTATGCCAATGAAATCTTCAATATGATTACACTTCATCACTATGCGGTATTCACTCTGACTCACCACCACTGTACAGACTTCAATACAATAACGAACCATGCCTGCGAGGACTTCAATATGATCACACAACATCCAAGTGACAACATCAATATATTCACACCTCGTCTCTGTTTGTGCCTTAATATGATCACACACATATCTTGCGTAATTCTGTGTAGCGTAATTAAGCAGAATTACCAAGAAGTTCTGTGAAATTATGTGGAAATACGTGAGAAGAGTAATTCTGCATTTGTCAGTTTTTTCTTAGCGCAAAAATGCCCCCTCACATCCAAAAAGTATGTAAGGATTGCATTTAGCACTAAGAAATAGCTCTAAATACAACAGAACATGAATAGTGAGCGTGAACAGCTGCTCACTAAATGTGCACTTGGGGCTGGATTTTCCCCCAACATACTCCTGGTATTTAGCACTAGTTTCTTAGCACTATAGTGCCCCTGATCATAACCCTTAGCAGGACAATCAGATATCTAGGTGTGGGCACCACCCAGGGACTATCCTCAGGTGGCAACAAGCAGTACACTCCATCTATAGCGTGACCTTCAATGAGGAGCAAAATAGCCATTGGAGATAGAGTAGTGAACTGAGTCACAACCATACAGACACTCACACAAGGGGGTTGGGAGGACGGGTATATTTTCTTTGTTTTATTCTTTTCCTTGTATTACCTTGTCTCTTTATTGTTGATTGAAACTGTTTATGTTAAGATGTGAATACACTGTACCTTTTGCTGTACTGTTAGTAGACAGGATAACCAAGGGATCAAAACTTGTGTCACTGGCCCATTATTGACAAATACTATATCCCTGTTAGGCCTAGCACCTGGTCTTACCCAGGAGTCGGGAGGTGCCTTTGAGGGCTGGGGACCCCAATGTACATATATCCAGGGGATATGGGACAACAATCGATTGCATGATTTCTGACTTCCTTCTCCTGACACAGAGTTAAAATAATGTATGGCAAATTCATTAACTATGTTAATCACACCAACGTCATGTAACATGCAATATATATATATTTATTTTTAAAAGGAAAATAGCTTGAAATGCTACATAACATATCTAGCATCATGAGCACCCGCTCACGCTTGCTAAATGTGCTCTAGTGGTAGTATTTTCCCCCCAAATTACTCTTAATTGCGCAAGCAAGTATAATTACATTATGATCTGTAATTCCACATCAAGAGTAATGAGGATTTACCAAAATTACTCAGATGACTGTGGTGTAATTAAAAACATTTCCAGGCGTAACTTCTATACGATGACACAACATTCAAGTGACAACATCAATAAATTCACATATTGTCCTTGCTTCTTCTATGATTACACACAGTCTCTGTGGGGACTTCAATATGATAACACAGAACCCTGACTGGTTCTCTGTATCATCGGACAGCATGTCTGTGCTATCTTCAGTATGATTACACATCATTATTTAGGTGGTTTTTACTTTGACACACTATCACTGTGCAGATTTGAACACAATAATAGCCATACTTGTGAAGACTTCAATATGATTACACAACATGCAAGTGACAATGTCAATACATTTATATCTCGTCCCTGTTTGGGCCTAAATATGATAGTACACTATCACTGTGAGGAATTTAAAATGATAACATATAATCATGTAGGCACTTCAATATAAACATGTGCAACCCATGTGAAGACATCATTACTGTACCACAAAACCCTCTCAGGACTTCAATATGATCACACACCATCCTTGTGGGGGCATCAATACAACCATGTCATCCCTGTGCAGGTTTCTAAAATTCAGCACTATTATGCAGAATTACACGAGAAGAGTACTTTTCCAATTGGTGCTATTTTCTTAGAAATAAAATGCCCATTCACTTCCAAAATGGATGCGAGGATGCTATTGCACTACGAAATAGCACTAATTGCAACAGAACATGATCAGCATGATAGAACAGCTGCTCGCTAAATGTGGATTTGGGGTGGGATTTTCCACCAACTTACTGATGGTATCTAGCATGAGTTTGTAAGCACAAAATGAACACTTGCATCCAAAATCGACACAGGAATGCTTTATGTGGTAAAAAAATAATGCTATATGCAACACAATATAACCAGCAGTTCAAGCAACCACTCACACTTGTTATTTTCCCCCCAAATTACTCTTCATCATCCTTGCAGATGTAAATGCATTATTATTGCTAATTCCATGTCAAAGTGTAATGCGGATTTACCAAAATTACTCAGATTACTCCAGCATAATTAAAATTACTTCCAGACCTAACTTCAATATGATTGCACAGCATCCTTGTGGGTACATCAAAATGACCATGTTACCCCATACAAGTTTTAGTGTGATCACACACCATCTCTGTGGGGACTTCAATATGATCACACACCATCTCTGTGGGGACTTCAATATGATCACACACCATCCCTGTGGGAACTTCAATATGATCACACACCATTTCTGTGGGGACTTCAATATAATCACACACCATCCCTGTGAGGACTTCTATATGATCACACACCATCTCTGTGGGGACTTCAATATGATCATATGCCATCTTTGTGGTGACTTCAAGATGATCACACGGAACCCTGAGAAGACCTTAATATAATCAGACAACATGCCCCTGAGAGAGTCAATATGATTGCAAATCATCACTATGGGGTATTTACTATGACACATCACCACTGAGCAGACTTCAATACAATAAAACACCATGCCTGTGAGGACTTCAATATGATCACACATACAAGTGGCAACATCAATCTATTCACACCTTACCCCTGCTTGGACCTTAATATGATCAGACACTATCCCTGTGGCGGGGCATCTAAATTGTCACACACCATCTCTGTGGGGACCTGTATATGATTATACACTACCCCTGTGAGGACTTCAAAATGATCTCACACAATCGGCGTTGGGACTTCAAGATGGTAAAACAGAACCCTGCGAAGAACTCAGTATAATTGGACACCATGTCTGTGATAGCTTCCATATGATTACACATCATCCCTACGGGGCAATCACTGTGAAACACCACCACTGTGCAGACCTCAATACACTAACACACCATGCCTGCGAAAACGTCAATATGATTACACAATATCCAGGAGACAACATCAATATATGATCACACACTCTTCCTGTGGGGGCTTCAATATGATCGCACTCCATCTCTGTGGGGACTTCTATATAATCATTCACTATCTCTGAGAGGACTTCAAAATGATCACACAACAACACTATCTAGACTTTAATACAATAACACACAATGCTTGTGATGATTTTACTATGATGAAACAACATCCTAGTGACAACATCAATATATTCACACATTGTCCCTGTTTAGGCCTTAATATGATCACACACTATAATAATATCCACATTTGTAATGTGCGAACAATCACACGTAAGGGTCTCTAGGCGCTGGGGGCGTCTGGAAGATTAAGCGATTAAGTAAGCTATTGCCCAGAGTCACATGGTGATGGGCTAATCTGGGGATTGAACCGTGATCCCCAGATTCCAGAGTCAGTCGCCCTGGCCGCGGTGCCACACCTCTTCATGTGGGAATTCAAAAATGATAACATAGAATACTGCAGGCACTTCAGTATGAAGATACATCATCCCTGTGAGGACGTTATTACTATAACACAAAACCCTCTGAAGATTTTTCATATGATCACACACCAACTCTGGGGGGCTTCAATATAACCATGTAATCCCTGGATAGGTTTCAGTTTGATCACACACCATCCCTGTGGGAACTTCTATATGATCACACACCATCCATGTGGGGACTTCAATATGATCACACACCATCCATGTGGGGACTTCAATATGATCACACACCATCCATGTGAGGACTTCAATATGATCACACACCATCCATGTGGGGACTTTGGTATGATCACACACCATCCCTGTGGGGACTTCAATATGATCACACACCATCCATGTGGGGACTTTGATATGATCACACACCATCCCTGTGGGGACTTCAATATAATCACACACCTTCCCTGTGGGGACTTTGATATGATTACACACCATCCCTGTGGGGACTTCGATATGATCACACACCATCCCTGTGGGGACTTCAATATGATCACACACCATCCCTGTGGGGACTTCGATATAATCAAATGGTATCTCTATGGGGACAGTATGATGACAAAGCATCCATGGAAAGCTTAAGTTTGATCACACAGCATTCCTGTGGGGATTTCTATATAATCACATACCATCCATTTGAGGACGTCAATATTATTGCATGCCATGCCATACATCGGAGACATCAATATGATCATGCCTCAACCCTGAGAAGATGTTGGTATGAACCCCCAACATCCATGTTAAGGTTTCGGTATGTACATGCACTATGTCTGTGAGGCTGTCACTATGATCGCACACTATCACTATGAGGACTTCGTTACAAAAGTGGACTATCGCTATAAAGGCTTCAGTGTGATCACACAATATCCCAGCGATTACCTCACATGATTGTTGTGCACCTCAATATAATCTCACACCAACCTGGGTTTTGAATTTGTTCCCCCATCTTCCCTGGGAGGACTTCAATATGACCACTCTATATCCCAGCCATAATCTCTATCAGCCAACAAATAATCCCTTGGGGACTACAAGCTGTTCAAACACCAAATGTTTAATCTTTAGCTATACATATATTACAAATATTTATTTTTCAGAAAGCCACATATGTCATCAGTGATGTAATATCTGACGTCATCAGCAGAGGATTGCGGTCGCGTGAGTTATAGTTGCCTGCACTAACTATAACGGGGGAATTTCATTGTTTTTTTACGAGAGAAATGTCCAGCTAACTATAACATGTGTGAAACCTATGGTTTTTTAAGTGAATTTGCAAGGTTTTTTAAATGCTAATTCCTAACTATAACGTGTGTGAAACCTATGGTTTTTTAAGTGAATTTGTACGTTTTTTTAAATGCTAAGTTATGTATTTTTCAGGTTTTTCACAGTGCGTGCATCGTGCGCGCAGGGTGCGCTTCACGCACCGTGCGCGCGATGTGAGCGTTCGGTGCACTTCGCGCACCGAACGCCCACGATGCGTTGTGCGTGCCGCGCGCGTATGGTGCGCGCAACTCGCGCTTTTTCGGGAAAAAAAACCTGTTGTTTTCACCCTGGGGGGTCCTTCAGTGACCCCCTGACAAAGGCTAGGGGGTCAGGAACTGTCCACCCTGCCCCCTTTTCACGTTCTCCACCTTTGTTTTTCACTGCCTCAGACTGCGAGAGACAAAATGGCGTCCGACACTTCCTGATTTCCACCGATTCGAATGTTTACTGACATCTAACAGCCAATCAGAATTGCGCTCGCGCACGGCAGCGTGCGCGTACGGTATGCTTACCGTACGCGCAAGGTGCGCGCTTATAGATATATATGTACTTTTAACTGCAATTTTCTCAGGAACTACTGAACAGATTGACTCCAGATATCCAAAAGGCACATCCCTGACCTGAGGACTACCTCTATGCCAAATTTCAAGTAATTCTGTTCAGCCGTTCGGGCTGTACCTTGGACTAAAGGTCCCTATGGGGAAAACGCGTTTTGGGACCCCCCTTTTTCTCAGCCCCCGCTTCACGAATCCCCCCGAGACTTTCAGGGTAGGAGCTGAGCGGAGCGCCCCACCTATTTTGAAAAATTCGCAAGGATTCGTCAACCGGTGCCAAAGTTATTCAAAATAGAATTTTCAGATTTCATATGGAAACACGGTCCTAACTATAACTATCTACTGGCGACCGCCAGTAGATAATATAGCAACAAAAATGTTCCTGCATGGTAAAGGTATGTATGGTTTTTGCTTCGTGGTACAGGCAATGTTGTAAAGGCTGTTTCCCATCAAGCTATCATCTAAAAGGACATATTCAATAATGCATAGCATATTAATATGTAAACAAAGGCAAAGCAACATGAAGACTCTGAATTCCTTGTACAAGCATTAAAATGTAACAATAAGCATTGATGCCTTTAAGTTATTTGCCAAAAATGATAAAACCAGTTTATATCATATCGCAGTGCACCATCATTCTTTAATTACAGTTAAGAATCTACCGACAATAGTAAATTATTGTGGGATTGGAAACTGATCCAAATTGCTTTTAGCAATATTTATAAAACCACTAACAAAATTAAGACACAATAATCTAAATGTAATACTTCATGTAAATAAAGTTTAATTTTAATAAATGAAGAAAAGGTTAATTTGCATGTGAAATATTTGGATAAACACAAGGTTATGCAGCTTTTCCTTTCAAATGTCTGTCCTTTCTGCTGCTAGTGTGTGTTTCTAGTCAGCAAAGTGTGTTTAAATGCAAAGTGTGTTTAAGACTGCAGTACCGCCTCCTGCCTACAGAGGCAGAGCTGAGCAGAAATATAAACACACTTGATGAAACACAGGTCCCCACAAGGCAATTTTTTAAAAAGTTGTAAAAATTGGCACAGATGTTCCTGACACCGTTTTGTATCATTTAGAAGACATTGCCTTGTGGGGACCTGGGTTCAGGTCCCCACAGTGCAATCAAGTCCCCACAGCGTGAGTGTGTTATCACACCCAAGTCCCCACAAGGATAGTAACACAAACCCACAAGCACACACACAAGCACACACACACACACAACCACCCACACACACACACACACACAACCACAAACACACACAATAACACAAACGCACATCCACACACACAACCACAACTACACACACAACCACAACAACACACAAACACACACAACCACAACCACACCCACACACACACACAACTACAAGCACACACAAGCACACACAACCACACAAACACAATCACACACACACACAACCACACACAAAACCACACACACACACAAACACACAACCACACACACAACCACACATACAATAACACAAACACACAACCACACACAACCACAACTACATACACAACCACATCACACAACCACCACACACACACAACCACAACAACACACAACCACACCCACAACCACACACAACCACAACAACACACAACCAAACACACACACAGAACCACACACACAACCACACACACACCCACACACCCCCACACACAACCACACACACACACAATAACACAAACACACATCCACACACACAACCACAGCTACACACACAACCACAAAAACACACAAACACATACAACCATAACAACACACACAACCACACACAACCACTCACACAACCACAACCACACACAACCACAAGCACACACAACCACACACACTCACACACACACACAACCACACACACACAACCACAGTCACACACAACCACAACCACACACACACACCGACACACACACACTCCCACACACACACAACCACACAACCACACACACACTCACACACAACCACACACACACACAACCACACACACACAACCAGACACACCCCCACAACCACACAAACACCCACAACCACACACACACAACCACAAGCACACACAGACACACACACAACCACACACACACACAACCACACACACACAACCACACACACACAACCACACACACACAACAACACAAACATACAACCAAACAAAACTACAACTACACACACAACCACAGCCACAACAACACACAACCACACACACACACAGAACCACACACACAACCACACACACACACACACACATGCACACAACCACACATACACACAACCTCACACAAAACCACACACACAAACAACCACACACACACACAACATACACACTCAACCACACACACACAACCACACACACACAACCATACACACACAACCACACATACACAACCACAACCACACATACACAACTACACACACACAACCACACACACACAACCACAACCACACACATAGAACCACACACACACAACCATACACACACAACCACACATACACAACCACAACCACACACACACACAACTACACACACACAACCACACACACACAACCACAACCACACACACACAACCACACACACACAACCACACACACACAACCACAACCACACACAACCACACACACAACCACAACCACACACAACCACACACACACATACAACCACACACACACAACCACACACACACACACACACCACACACACACACACAACACACACACACAACCACAAACAGTTTTTTGGGCTATTAGCATAAATACGCTGTCCCCAAACACTATGAACACCTCGGGAAAGTTTGGGAAGTCACCCCCAACTTTGAAACCACTTGCTGTTGCAGAGTGTGTGCTGTACACATGGCAATACCTTGACACAGCGGACTGTTGCAAGGAATGCTTTAAGCCTCGGAGGCTGACAGACCTCAGTCTGTGCATTAGTTCACCCCGTCTTGGTGCTGCATGAAAACAGGGTGCCCACTGTCCAGCATGAAGTGAGACATTGTGATCGGGGCTGGAGATGCTATTTAGCAATCTGCTTAGAACATTATGTTTCATTTATGGCGTTAAACATAAAGGAGCACTGGCAACGCTGATAAAGTAGTGACTAAAACTTTTTAAAAAGCCTGCAGTACTGAAACAAGCATTTGCAATGCAATAGGTCTCGCATTTGCAAAAGTTTAAGCTATTGGCATTGTTCATGACAATGCCTTTTTTATCTATTTTATAAAACAAACACATAAATAAATGCCATTATCATTTATAATGCCAATATCTAGTGTTGCATTATTATTAGCAATGCCAACTGCTCACACTTTTATAATGCGAGACCTATTGCATTGCAAATGCTTGGTTCATATGTGAGGATGCATAGCATTTCCATTCCATTTGGTGGGTATTCAGTGGCAACATGTTCTTTTGGTTCTCCGAGTCCTCTCCAATATGCTGGGCATTAGATATGTATTAGCTTCATCCTGTTCTTTAATCAGCTGGGTTGTAGTATTTTTGTAACACTATTGTTAGAAGGATCACGTATCATTTTTGACACTGTCGAGGACAGGCAATGGTGGTATTCCTGCCTAGCCACCAGTGGCGACCTGCACAGGTAAGGGTGGTGAGACAGCGGGCGAGGTGGGGGCAGGGTGGGTGTGGGGAGAGTCAACAAACAACTGGATTGGTAAAATTAAATAAAAAATGAATAAAACCACTTACCTTGCGCTCACCTCATCGACGATGCAGTGTGAGCAAGGTAAGTGGCTTTGTTGATTTTTTTATTTAATTTTACCTATCCCATTGTCTGTCCACTTCCCCCACCCTACCCCGCCCCGTCCATGCCCCATCACCCCATCACTCTTACATGTGCCGGACAGCACTGCTACCACTCAACAATACATTATAAGTGAGGGACTTATTTTAATTTTACCCCTTTTTTTCATACATAGGCACAAATCCATTTTAGGCCCTTCCATTCTATAATATGGTCAGGCTACACTCTGGCGGGTTTGGGTTACCTATGCATGCTCTTAGGTAAGTTGTCCTAGATAAATTGACTTACCATTGGCTAATCGATAAATTATTTATTTTTCCATTGAAAAATGTACTGAGTCCCCCAGAATTCTTTTGGTAAGTGCAGCATTTAGATTAGGGGTATATTTTATTGTGTTCTGCTGAGATAGCTGGGTCTCATTAGTTTCTCTATTTTTTGCAAGTGTTTACAATCAGTCCTATTGAAGACGCCTCCCAAATATCTGATTGGGGTCGGAATGTTGCCATTTTAACATGTAGAATGCCATTTATTCATATTCTCCTGAATTGTACTCTAATTCTGAGACAAAGCTGAAAGTAGCTTTGCGAATGTGTCTATATCGTTTCTATTTTGTCTGTTCACAATCTTAGTCCACAACTATTCACAGATGTCACTTTCATTAGGGCTGTCTCAAAAGAATAGTTTGTAAACACCCCAAAAGATGATCCTCCAGGAGAACATATTGGTTTTACTTTTCTTCCTTTTTCCAGGACCCACTCTTTAATCCTGAATTCCTGAAAATATGTAACATTAGATCAGGGAAAGGACACCTGTGTAAGAAGAGGTACCATATAGGCTCTAACAATAGATAGGTCAGTAAATATTTCAATTGTCTAATATGACCCCCTATAAAAATTCAGCAATTAACTTTTCCACTGAGGGGTTCTATTCTACACCCTACAAAACATAAATTTGACTGTTGGGATATTAGAAGGTTCTGATTATCAAAAAGGAGAACCATTTCTATGCACTCCCTTTTGTGGGGCAGTGTTCTGAGTGTTTTCTAATCATTCAATTAGTTTCAACATTTTTGAGTCTCTATTCCACCTGAGCAACTCTGTTAAAGAATTATTCCAACTTATCATCCGGTCCTACCAATTGCACCTATATTTCCCAAGGAGTTACTTTTTTATGTTCTTGCACTTTGTTAGACTTTTACACTTCTATAAGGCTGTTCTTTAATAGTTTTAATTTAATTGAGAGCCTGTAGTGCCTCTTCACTTTCCTGCTTTGGGACTTCACCTTCGCTAGGTTCCTTTGTGGGATTAAAGATTTAGGAACACTGAGCTCTCCGACACAGCTTCTGAAGTATCACTTGTTTCAAACTCTGGTCTAATGAGGGGAAAATTCAACAGGTTCATGAATTTAAAAAAAAACATATTCTTTGGGGGTGGGTGGGCTTGGATTCATCTCTTGGATGTTATTTTGCCACGGGTTGGGTCTGGCCAGGTTCTTAAATGATGAAATATATAACATTATGATGGAGGAATTACTCAAGAGTAGTACCCCCTTATTATGTGTCGTCCACGAACCTGGAAAATTGTAATGTTACTGATATGCTCCCACACCATTAGTTTACTCTCATCTCTCAATCTGCCTGGTGAGACTTACCTAAATGGTAATGCAGTGAGACTCCTATGCCTCTTTTCCCCTGGCATTACCTTCCATAAATCCCCAAGAGGACTGGTTATTGACTACAATCAATTCATCCCCGTTTTCTTGTATTTGGTATCTTTGCTTTTGTCACAAGGGTGGTAGTCCCCTCTCCCTATGGAGAAGGTCGCAAACTTTAAAATTGAGGGTCACAGCTTAGTTCAACTATGTCTTCAGTATGCTTTCATTGCAGTTCTCAGATTCATCGCTCCATTGCATACATAAGCTGATAAAGGGCAATGTGTGCAAAAAACAAAACAATGGCCATCTCTAAACATTTCAAAATAGCGAGAGGCACCAACATCTGGTGGTCTCCAGCTCCCCCACATGAACTTGTCCTACACAGCGGATCATCTGGCACATTTAGCACACTTTTTTCCTACAGAATTAGAGACCCAGGATATTTTTTTTATAGAGAGTCATTAGAAAGGAGACATCATGCCATTAGCACGCAAATACACTGAAACTTCGTGTTACTTGGATCCTGACAATCCCATACTCAAAGAAACAGAGTGTCACTGGGATTCTGCTTGCCCAAAACTGTGCTTTGGGACAACAAAACAGTATGAAGGGACTGTGTCTCCCCGCCACATCAGTGCCTATCAGCCCAAGTTCCTGGCTAGCTCACAGTGTCTTACCTGAGCTCCTAAACATTCCAGAGAGCAGGTAATTTTGGCAACCTAGAACAGACACTCCCCCAGGAAACCATGGAAACAGATCATCACCTTTCGTCACTCACTCTCTGTCATGCATGTCCATAGTAAACATCAGTAAGACATGAAGAAAGTTTACAATACATGTATTCAAACTATTGTAGTATATTATGAAGCAGATATGCTGGAATCGCCAAGCAGATGCAACTAAACAAAGTGATTAGCATTACTATAAGGCTGTATAAAATAAACATTCCAATCATGGTAAATTATCTATCTGTCTAGGCCTACCCTCACGGTGTAAGGACAGCGGTATAGATTAGAGATCTCTGAAATGTCGACAGACCCCATACCTGTGTGGTTAGGTTGTCCTCCTCATGAGTGTATACTCAGTTTACGCAAAGCTGTATGTCATGCTCTGCGGGCGTTTGATCCAAGATCCCTGTTCCTCTGCCAGAATCTCCTCTATGTTCTAAAAATAGCGAGAGCTAGTTTATATAATAAAATCTACTGTGTTGGAAAACTACTGCGTTGGAAAGCTGCAGCTGTGCCACCATATTATGTCTGAAGTGTTAGGAATTGTTGCTAACCAAGCATAGAAAAAATGTCTCGTTGTTGTGCGTTCTGAGCAACGTTGTAGATGTACAAACAGAAGATCCTCTGAATAATGAAGTACATGTTCTGTGTGTTTCCAAAACAATGTCAGGAAAATAAACGTCTGCCTACGCAAAGCAGAGTCAGCCTGCCTGAAATCTGTAAAATGCAAAACTAAGGAAGAACCAAAGTGAGTCTTAGAAAGGGAATCACTACCAGAGCACGTTGGAGTGAAAGGACATACATTTCTGCACATGAGTGGTTTCATACATAGACAAGCATCAATCTGGAATAGCGCAACCTTACGTGTTGGAGGACGCACGATATTCTGAAAAGATGGGTCAGCTTTTATATAGCACTGCATGGTTAGCTCTAGTTATTGCAAGACCTCAGTTTGGCAAATATGTCCACATCTTTGCACTGCTGGGCATGTGGGGGCTCTGAGGGAGACATGCTGCATCTGCTGTGGTAAGGCCTCATCATACACATCATTACACAGAAAGTAACAGTGACAATACAAACTAATGCTGAGGTTTATCTAGACTTTTCTCCAAAACTAGTTTTATTGCATTATGTGACTGATTTGTCCATACTGACTCATCGTTTGGAGAGGGGAGTAGATACATATAGTTGAGAAGATCCATGAGTTGAGCTTGAGGCAGCTGTTCCGCCTAGAAGAGGAACAGCTGCCTCAAGCTCAACTCACAGAAGACAAAAGTCCTCATCATGGGCTCCACCCTCTTGCGTGGGACGACTCGGGTGGCACGCAGTACTTAGAACTCTCCCAAAACCAACAGACCACGCGCAGAACCTCATCATTGTGGACTCCTTGCTCACCATGAACTACCAGATCAATGCGGTCTCATCATCCTGCCTCCACACGCTATGCCTGCTCCAAAACATCTTCAAATGGATCCCCACCAAGCTCAGAAAGATGGTCATCCATGCACTCATCATCAGCAGCAGAATCGCCTATGGCAACGCACTCTACGCCGCCATCACCCAGAAACTCCTCAAGAAACTGCAGAACATCCAGAACGCCTCAGACAGACTCGTCCTCAGCATCCCTCACCACATCCACATCTCCAGCCAACTAAGAGTGCTCCACTGGCTCCCAGTCAACAAAAGAATCACCTTCAAGCTCCTCACACACATCTAAAAACCCCTACACGATGCGGACCGGCATACCTCAACCACCGGCTCACATTCCATGTGTCCACCAGAGACCTCGGCTCTGCCCAACTGGCCCTGGCTACCGTTCCATGTATCCACAAGACCGCAGCCGGAAGAAGATCCTTTTCCTACCTTGCAGCACAGACCTCAAACAACCTGCCCCTCCACCTCAGGCAATCACCGTCACTGCCTCTATTCAGGAAGGACCTCAAGACCTGGCTCTTCGACTGAACCACAGCGCCCTCGACAGACCAGCAGCTCTCCCCACACCAGAGCCTTGAGACCATTGCGTGTGAGTAGTCACCCCATACAAGGCATTGATTGATTGACTGATTGATATATGGTAGTGGCAAAAGAAAATGCTTTTATCAGTGGTGGCAGCAAATGTATCTAACATCCCATGAAAACTAGCTCCAGAATATGCTTGTAATTGCAATTTATAAGCGTATAATCTGAATGATGGTGGGCTGTATATCATTGATGCAATATGGACTCTATTTCTTTCTGATTATACTGTGTGAACTTTCTATGATGTTGTTTCACATTGACAGTTAACCAGAATTAGTATGCAGTTCCTAAGATGTGGCAGGTAATGGTAAGAAAATCAGTGGTACCGGGGTATGGGTGAGGGCGAAAGCAGGAGAGAGAATTCCTCCTTATGGAATGGAGACCCTCACACACCCAACAAGCGGGTGTCTTGCTTCATCATCGGGTCGGTCCGTCTGTGCCCTTAGCTGGTACCCTGCATCTTCTTTCCTCAGGGCCCTCTAACAGGTCATGTCCCTCAGGCAGGAATCTTCTTGGTACTCTTCTCTTTGAGTGGAGGGTCACCTTCATTCCGCCTCCTCTTTGCTCGAGTGCGCAGTGCTTGCACCTTGAGGCTGTGGCGTTGCGGAGCTTGGTCCTACCTAAGTTCGAGCGTGCTTGGCAGGGTTGGTCACTTCGTGTGACGTTCACCTGGATGGGCCAATGGTGGCCATCCAGTGCTGTTGTGGCCAGCTAGTGCATCTTTTACACTCTCAGGGGGAGGCTCTCTGGTGCAGTCTTGCTTTGTCTCTGTGCCTCTTGAGATGGTGCCATCTGCTGGCTCCTTGGATGCCTGCTCTTTTCTCTAGCGGTGGTGGCCATTCAATACAAGGGGGGATACAGCACCCATCTTTCTCATCTGGACATTTCCCTGCCGTGTGGCCTTTTCTCTCATGCATTTTTAATCTTCTCTGGGGAAGCAGACCTCTTGCTGCAGTCAGTGGCAGCGGTACTTGCTGGCTGATTAGCGGGGCCTTTTGGGGGGGGGGGGCTAATAACCTTCTCTGCTTCTGTACTCTCTTTCTTTTGCCGGGGCACTGTATTTTTGGGATTTCCTGCTTAGCTGCACTTGGCTTCAATGGACTCTTGGCAGATTCCTTGGCTGGGGTAGCTTTGAGCTTCTTAGGGCTCTCTCCCGGCAGGAGTTCACACTCTTGGCAGTCTCTTGCTATGCTGGTGGCCTGTTTCCTCTAGGAGGCATGCATCTCACTTATGGCCAGTCCTAGCCCTCCTCCCTAGCCCCAGCCTCCGTTACAGCATGGGAGATGGGGAGCTGTGCAGTTCAGTTTGGGGGGAGGGGTCATGGCTCAGTTCCAGGCTGTGCTTGCCACTCAGGCACCTGGCAGTGTCAGGTAGAGGCTGTCCTGCAGGGTTGTCTCAACCTTCACTCATTGAGGGCAGAGGACAGCCTGTGTGTCACAAAGCACACTGATTCATCACTACTGTAGTGATGTCAATCGGCCACCAGGGGCCTCGCAGTCTTCTATGCACACTTCCAGGCTTCTCTCTTTCCTGGAGTGAAGACAGGCAGCGCAGGGCTGGGAATGCTGTCGCATTGCCGGTTCAGGGTATCACAGGCCCACTAGGTGGTGCTGCAGCCACCATTCTTCACATGCCACAGCAGCTGACTTCACTGTCTCGGGCCTTGTGGGGGCTGAGATTAATGGAGACGCAGGGGTACCCAGTGCTGTTGCAGTTGGGCTGCTCAGGTTGTGCACACTTTGCTTTCTCACTGCTACTTAGGGTGAAGTTGTGGTAGCACTGTTGTTCCTTCTCAATGCCAGGCGGCCCTTTGAATCAGTTAGATCTCGGGGTGCTATGCAATGTGCTCGCTCCAGGAGGAGCTGAGGTCGCCGTCTGCGCTCGGTGCAGAGGCTTGCTGCATGAAAGGACGAGGGCCCCCTCATGAGATGGTAGGGACACGTAGTTCCGCAACTCCCTTACTCTGTCCTACCTTTTCTAGGGCACCGACAAGCAATGCCGGCTGCTAATGGCAGTGCCGGCATGCGGGTGCAGCACTTCCTCCAGTTCCAGCATTACGCTTTTCTTCTGCAGGAGGTGGAGGGGTGTGTACCTCTTCTCCATTACAGCAGGGCGGCTTTACTGTTATGTTTGCCCGGTCAGAGCTGTCGCCTTCAAGTACCCAAATAGGTGGGTGTATTCTTCTCGCCCATGCTTGGGACATTCAGCACATGGGGGGTATGCTCTGGCAGTACTGCTCGTCCTCTGCGGCACTAAACCCCTTGTCTCACTCTCTTGCATCCGCAGTTTCCCGCTGCCACTGGTGGGGCACACCTCATGGTATCAGCGAGTGTACAGGCTCTCTGCCCATACAGGCACTTCAGGAGCAGGGGGCTTCTCGCCACTTGCAGTGAGGGTCAGCAGTGTGAAGGCACTTTGGGGCATATCAACAAGGGCGTTATCTCTGCTTTTTTGGCTTTAAAAGCCAAAAAAGCAGAGATAAAGCTAGCACCCTATCAACAGCTACTTTATGATAGCGGGCGGATGGAGGGCGGGTGGAGAGACCAACCACGACACATCCGACTGGCTCAAGGAGCCCGTTGGTGCGTTGGAGGGACTGCAAAACCTACAAAAGGGTCCCCGCCGTAGGGATTACAATGTCCCTTTCTGCCTGCCGTTTCATGGAGGTTAACCCGCCATGAAAAGGCATGTAGAAAGTGACTTGGGGGCCTCTAGTGGACCCCCTCCCTTCCCACCTGGCCCTCCGATATGGGCCCTGGGGGGGCACCTATGGTGCTCCCCTACATATATTCCTGCACCATGGGGCAGGTACATAGTGCAGGGTTATGTGCAATGTGTTTATTTTGGTCTGCAGCGTGTGCTGCAGCCCGCAGCGCACACCACAATACAAATACAAGATAGAAAGATTGTGACCGTCCTAATCCTGATGGCGGGAGATCTAGTGTGTCGGTCCTGTTCCCAACAGGATGGCGGTTGGACGCTTGTCCGACCACCATCATAATCAGGCCCTTACTTACTTACCATGATCTACATGCCTGCCTACCCATTGAGAAGTTGGGACTCAGTGAAATGAAGAGGAAAGTTGTATCCAAATTGCAAGGTAACGCTGTGTGCTGCTGTCTGTCTTAGGGTTGAATTGCAAGCCTGGCGGTCTCGCCTGCAGAGATCTCTGTTGGTCCAAACAGAGAATATGAGTTAGTTTGCTTTTTGGTTGACCTGAGGGCTAGCGTCGGACTGCTGCAGGTAGGGGTGAGATGCTCACAAACATGGGCCGATTTCTTTACTTTCTTTAAAACACCCACATGTCTTTTGAGGTTTGCAGCTAATTTAAGCAACCCCTCTCCCTCTTCAAATTTGAACAAATAATCAGCAGTGTGCTGGGTTTCAACACATCAGCTTGTTTTGCATATTTTTAAAATTGTGACTAGCCCTAAGGGCAAATATAATGCAATAGATATATAGTTTTTGTGTTGCTATTGTTTGTATATCTTTACGAATTTAAATATAATTTGCTGCAAGTACACAAGAATGAAAACATTCTTCTTGGAAAAGCTGCATAAGAACATTTTTACCCTCAGCAGTGCATAGTAAAATCTCAGAGGTGTTTTGTCTAGTTCTGCTTTACCAGTATTTTCACATTTACTTTAAACTCACTCTTGATGCATCATGTCAATAATTTAATATAGTTTATATTACTGGAATTTTCAGATCATTGCCTTTCTTGTGTTTTCTGACAGAAATGATGCAGGTGCTGCAGCGAATCTTATGATTGAAAATATGTATATTTATAATGTGCACAATGTTACGTTGAAATAAAGCACAACTGCAAAATTTGTAGTAGGTAATCATACTTGAATGTTGAGGGCCTACTCATAAATCAAATGCTGGACCAAGTAGGCTTAACTGTTGATTTCATGTTAAATGAGAGACAATGTGTTAACCAAGAAAGGCCTGTTTTTCACATTGAATAGATGTTTGTTCAAGATGTTTTTCTTCTCTTTGCTGCAGATGTTGCAACTTAGGAAGCCTTCTGCTAGTTAGCGAATAGACTCTTGTTTTGTATTAGACAACTTATAGTGGAGTTACCATCAGGAAGAAACAATAATAGCAGGAAAAAAAGATTCATGGGAAGAAGTTTGGACCTCAAGAAGTAACATTCTAACATTTCCTTGTACAAATGTCTGAAAGATTATTATGCCCTGGCGCGAACATTACAAATGAATCTGTTCTCAGGACAGGAGTATGTTGATATTTTATTGGTGGATGAGGAAGACAAAATAAAATGATGCAACATATCATTTTTATATCAGTGTGTGTTCCTAGAGAGGTTTAGGTCTTGCTGGCTTGCAGAGCAGAATTTAGACCCCAGAACCCATGAGCCAGATCCTACAGGGATTTCCTTTCTCCGACATTCTGACTAGAGACTTGTCTCTGATCTCCTAGAATGCTCTACATGAGAGGTTACCTAGCCTTATTTTATATGCCTGTGAATTATGACTGAGATTAAATTTCCAATCTGATTTTCAAAAGATTTATTTAATTTAAAATGAATGTCTATTAAATAAATAGATGAAAACCTAAAAAGTTTTGAAGCTAAAACCCTTTAACTCACAATAACTCTCATTATTTACTCAACAATAAATCTTTAATGATGTATTGTTCATGTTGATGATTGTTAATCACTTCTCTTCGTCGACCTTCAAAGGTCCATACGGCGAGATTGCTCCCAAAGATTGATATACAGGAAACACAGCTCCGTTTGAGTTGTACAGCTGATTTAAGTTACCCCCATCTAATTTAAACATAAATAATCAGCAGTGTGCTGGGTATCAACACACCAGTTCATTTTGCAAATTTTTGACTATGTCTATGGGCTAACATAATCCCATGGATATATTGTTTTTCTGTTGCTATTGTTTATATACCTTAATGGATTTAAATATTGTTTGCTGAAAGGATACAAGAATGAAAATATTCTTCTTTGAAAAACAGAATAAGAAATATTTTTCTCCTCAGCAGTCCATAGTAAAAAACTCAGAGGTGTTTTGCCTAGTTCTATTTTACCAGAATTTCCACATTTACTTAAAACGTATTCCTGGTGGATCATGTCAACAATTTAATATAGATTTTATCACTGGATTTTTTTTAGATCATTGCCTTTTTCGTGTTACCTGACAGAAACGATGCTGGTGATGTTGGTTTAAAAAAACATGATTTGTCATTCTTTGTTCTGAAGAAACTTTAACTACACTATTACTGTCACGAAGCTTGAGAATGGTTATGTTCCTGAAAAATTCCATTGATAGCAAACTGTATTACAGTCTTGGCATGTATCAGATAAACAGTTTCATTTAATGTGGAAATGTTGAAAAGATAGGTGCACCAGAGAGGACAGAACTGGTTTGGACTGGGCTCAGAGACCCTTGCACAAAGAGAACAAAGACCCCTGAACTTTAGAGTACTTCTGGAACCAAGAGGAACCTTTTCCTAGGAGAAAACCTGGAGAAGCTGAGGAGAAGTACTGCCCTTCCTGCGTGTCTGGTGTTGGCCTGCAGTTGCTGTTTTCTGCCAAGGAAAGGAGAAGGACTTTGCTGTGAGCTATGTCCTCTGTTTGTGGAAAGTCTCCAAGGGCTTGAGTAGAGCTTGCCTCTGTTTTAAAGTCTCAGGAACACAACAACTTTACCCCCAGCTCCCTTGAACTTCCTTGCTGGGAGTTCTGAACTGCCAAGAGGTGCCTGTGACTGTCTTGGGTCTCTGGAGGTTGTTTCTGCTGTTGTGAGCTGGAAAAGCAATGCAACGACAAGGAAATCGATACATCGCTTTTCTTGAGACAGTTTTTCCAATACAAAGCCGTGGTGCAAGCAGAATCTCCCAGCATTGCTGCGCCGCTGCAGCAACCAATTCAGCGCTTGGTGCCGCGGCAACAATTGACTTATTGAGGGATTGCGGCTGAAAAGGTCGACCCAGCGCTGCTCGCTGCTGCCGCATCGTTCTCCTACGCAGCCCGGATTTCCACGCATCGTCCCTATGTGGCAAGTTTTCCCCGACACATTACCCGCTAATCTGTGTCGTCTCAGAATCGACGCATAGCTTTACCCCACAGACCGGACCCAACACATCGCTCCCCTGAGTACAGCGGAACTGTCACATCGCATCCACAAAGGTCTCAGGAATGACTCATCTCTTTGTTTTTCAACGCTTCTCATCGCTGTGGCTGTTTGGCTTGGTGAATTTTTTCGCAACAACAGGTACTTTGCAAGAAATCACACATCCATAGTTTTCTATAGACCCAGTTGCTAAAACCGTTTGAAAGTCATTTTCTAAATACTTATATTTTGGAATTTTGTTGTTTTGGTCTTGTTAAGTTTAGATAAAGAGACTTTATTTTCTAAACCGGTGTGGTGTCCATTTGTGGTGTTATCACTTTTCTACTGTGAGTGTACAAATGCTTTACACATTGCCTTTGGAATAAGCCTGTCTGCTCGTGCCAAGCTAGGAAGGGGGTGAGCAGGGGTTATCTCAAGTGTGTATCCCCCTTACCCTGACTAGAAGCAAGTGTCCCGATTTGGACAAAGGTACCTCCCTCTGCCAACTAAAGACCCCCATTTCTAACACAAGTAGACTGGTTTTTATTATTAATTCACTATTCAAGAAAAGCAGACAGACAGCAATTGGCGGAAGGGTTAACAGCGGGCTTCCCCATTCCTTACAACGGACCTGTTGCCCAGCACGATAGCCGCAACTTAAAATCGATATGGGACAACCCAAAGGCGGCTAGTCAGAAGGTGGCCAAGGAGGTCCAGTTGGGTAGAGTAGCCGGCCCTTTTCTGTCCCCCCACTACCAAACATGATAGATTCACCGTTGGGCGAAGTACCTAAGAAAGACGCAGGGTAATTTAGGTTGATATACCACCTGTCACACCCACATGGGGACTCCATCAATGACTGGTTGGAGCAGGGCAGCTGCTTGGTCCTTAGGCGATGCGGTATACTTGATCAAGCAGGGGAAGGGACACTATTGGCCAAAACAGACATAGAATCAGCTTTACACTTATTGCCGGTGCACCCGTACAGCTACCACCTCCTCAGGTTTCAACTGGGCGGGGAATATTACTATGACAAATGCTTGCCCATTGGCTGTTCTATTTCCTGCTCGTATTTTGAATCCTTCAGTCGTATTCTGGAATGGGAACTCGGGACATGCCACCCCACAGGGGGAAGGGCCCACTACTTAGATGACTTCCTGTTCATTGGTAGGGCTGGAACAGGGGAATGTGCTGACCACCTCCACCTGTTTGTGGGCCTGGCGCAGGAGTTGGGAGTCCTGCTTGCACAAGACAAAACCGAGGGCCCAACAACCAAGCTATCCTTCCTCGAGATAGAACTAGATTCAGTGGCTTGGATGTGAAAGTTTCCACAAGAGAAGTTGGATGAGCTGCGCCAAATTATACGGCGCCTACGGCAGCAAAGGAAGGCGACACTAAGCGAGATACAGCAGCTGATGGGGAAACTGAACTTTGCTACGAGAGCGGTCATCACGGAGTGCCCCTTTGCCAGACACCTGGCCTGGCTGACAAGGGGCATGTCACAAAAATACCACAGGGTTCGCCTCACGCAAGGGGCGTGGTAGGACCTGGGGCAATGGGGCAAATTCTTGGCCAAATTTAATGGTGTCCTCATGTGGCGTGAACTGTGGATGCATGCTGACCAGTTAGAATTTACACTGATTCAGCAGGGGGCTATGGATTTGTGGCCATCCTGGGATCGTCATGGGCAGCTGCACAATGGCCAGACAGCTGGCAGCAATACAGCACCATGGGCAACATCACCTTGCTTGAACTGTTCCCCATTGTAGTACCATTCGTATTATGGGGCCATAAACTGGCTAACAGACAGAGAATCTGTGGTCAGACAACCACGCAGTGGTGCAAGCGATAAACTTAGGGACAGCAAAATGCCCGGCTGTGGTCAACCTACTGGGTAACTAGTTGACTGCCAACTGAAAGCAAACATAGCTATTAGGGCAAGGCGCATTGTGGGAGTGGACAACTCAATAGCAGATGCCATTTCTCGTTTTCAGTGAGGCAAGTTCAGGGAGCTCGCCCCGTTTGCGGAACAGGCTATGACACCAGAAGAACTGTGTGAGTTGGTGGACCAGGAATGAGAGAATTGTTGGACATCGCACTGGCCCCCAAGACAGAGAACTGCTATCGTAAGTGCTGGGCAACCTTTGCTGACATAACAGGCACCAGGGAGGAGCAGATGGTAGGGCAGGAGGAAGTGACAGCTTTTTTAGAATGGGCATTCCAGAACGGGAAGAGCAAATCATGGGCACAAGCACTCCTGAGCGCAGTGGCTTACCACTCCAAACTGGCATCCGGTAAGGATCCCACAAGGTCCTTTTTATGCAGAATGGCCATAAAAGCCTGGGGCAGATTACAGGCCAGAGATGGGGACAGGCAATGGCTCATTGATTTTGCGGCCCGAAAACAGGCAATCTGCACATTCTATGAGGTATGCAACGGGGAACAGGAGACAAAGCTATTTAGGGCAGCATTCGCACTAGTGTTCTTCAGGGCATATAGGATCAGCGAGATAGTGGCCCCTGCAAAAGGGAACCCAGGGAAGGCATGCATACACAGAGCAGACGTAAACATGGGAACAGGGCATATGATAATCTACCCACATCGGTCAAAGACGGACCAGGCGGGCAAAGGGAAGTTTACTATGACCAATTGTATCAGGGACCAGACTTGCTGTCCAGTGTGCCTCGTCCGAGATTATACGCCACAGGAACGCCGGCATTGGGGCCGCTATTTATACGTAAGAAAGGGTCATGATTAAGCCGGTTTCAGTTCATAGCAATAATGTGAAAAACACTGGAACGGGCTGGGCTCCCACTGAGGGAATTTGGGTCACACTCGTTCCGCATAGGGGCAAATACCAAGGCGGCAGACCTGGTATTGAGCGCGGATCGGATCAAAGCAATAGGGCGCTGGGCATCAGGCGCCTTCACATGTTACATACACGCCTCAGGATACTGAGTCTGGTTTCTCACCCTACCACCGTCTAGGCCTGTCGGAGAGGCTCAAGCAACTTTGGATGGTGGGGTAGTCCAACATAACGGGGGCACTGCGGTGGGGAGCGGCGAAGCATGAATTCAGCGGAATCAGGCTCCGGAACACAGAAGGTATCTGTCTGGGGCAATCGGGGATGAAGTGGGACCAGCTCCTCCTCGCAGTACAAAGTGCACTGGGGCAAAGTGGCAGGCCAGACGCAGTAGTGGTCCACCTGGGGGGTAACGATATGGCAGCCATAGGGAGGACAGGCCTCTTTGAGAAAATGTTCACAGGGCTTGCAGCTCTAGCGGAGTTAGTCAGCCGGCAGAGATCATTTTTTCAGAAATAATAGTCTGCAAGGCGTGGAGGGGGGCCCTAGACCAGGGAGCATTTGAAAAATCTAGACGCAAGTTAAACATTACCATGGCAAAGATATGCAGGGCCAATTAATGGTGTTTAGTAAGGCACGGCTTCATTAACCTGATATCCCCGGGCTATCACTTGGAAGATGGGGTACACATGACATGGGTGGGCATGGACATGTTCATACTTAACATTGTGGGGGTCCTAGAACAACTGGGTTTCTCTTAAATCAAAAACGGGCAAGGAGGGAAAGGGGGGAGCTTCATCCGATCGACGAACTGTAGGTAGCATGGCAGAAGAAACCCAGAAAAAGTACGCAAAAGAGGGAAATTACTAGAGGTAGATGGGCGACTCACACAGTGTCCTTGGGATGCCTCATGGCAGGGACACTGAGTGAGCGAATGACAGCACACAGCCACAGGCAGAATAGATGAGATGCTCGCGCAGGGTCCTTGGGATGCCACACAGCAGGGGCACTGAGGAGAAGGCAGCAGCCAACAAGGGTGCAGGGCAAGCAGAACAGCACTTGCAGCCCAGGCTGCTACTAACGGATACCCAACTAAGTCGATAGTAAGGGAAGCCTGGAATGCAAACACAGAGGCCTGGCAAAAGGGGCATCTCGAGCAAAGACTGTGCTGTCAGGAATTGAACAACTACGAGAATGTTACAAGGACAATGCAAGATGCACAGCAACATGGATGTTTATGAATGAACAAAAAAAAATGCAAAATGTGCAAACCATGTTATGTTAGAATAAACTGCGGCCTTTTTTATGCACCATACCATATTGTCACTGGAATGATAAAAGGGGAAAGGGACGCATTTTTTGGGCGGTGAGAGGGGGAGGAAGGTTTGTCCCTTGTAGGGGTTGTATTTCATGTTCAAGTAACACTTGCAAAGTATTGAGAAAGAAAAGGCCTGGTGTTCCATTCACTTGTAAAACCTAGACATTATGGGCAATTGTTTCCAGAAATGTGGAGTTTTTAGAAATGTATCACACAGTCCCTTATGTCACTGGCCCCACAATTCACACTATTTAATGGTAATATACACCACTGACAATCATTTTCAAAGAGTGACTGAGTTTGGTAAATTACACTTACTGTGATAATACTTATCCGTTGGTGTAGTGCATTTGAATGTGATGCCCTAATAATTTAAGTGACAGCAGAGTCTGTATAAACCCCGAGGCAAAGGTTGCCTTATTTCAGCCCAGGAATCCTAGCAGATGACGATGTGGAGAAAAGATTTAGACACATTCTGCTTCTGAAACACCACACTGAACCCTAGTGAACCTCAAACAGGCGAACACGTGCTAGCACTGCCCTTTCTTCTCCCCCTGGACAGTGATGTCCACTCTCTCATGTGAAATCACCTCATACTGGGTATTAGTGCTACCATGGTACTAGTGCAGACATCACTGGTGAGTGGAAGAGGAGACACAGTACAAGCATATGAAAAGGGGACATTTTATATTATAAAATGTATTAAATTCCAAATAGAAGCATTGATGGGGAAAGCCTGTAAAATTAACCTGACATACACCTAGCGAGGGAAGGCAAGAATCTATCCTGTGTAATAATTCTCTTCCCTCTTATAGAACAGTGGCTGCACAGAGATGTGTGATGTGTTGTGTTTATGTATTTGTCTAAATACTTCTGACGGTATGATTCCATGTGGCCAGTTACATCTGGACCCAGATCCTGGCACATGCATTACTGGGGGTTTACTAAATCGGTGCGGAGAACAAACCAGGAAATGTATTGTTGACTGTCCTATGTTCTTGTGGATTCATCTCTACACCACAAAGGTTTTCTAACAGACGTGGCATCAGAATATAACATTATTCGAAGCCATGAAGGATTAGTAGTGTGTGGTTGTGATCTCAGGGGGCTCTGGATTACAATCAGCTGCTGCACGTGCAGCTCCTGCGAGGCTCTCTTATGTGCAACAACGAGGAGGAGGATTGAGGTACAACACCTGGTGCTGCGTCTTCCGATCTTCTGAAAAGGGGCATCATTAAAAGACCCACACACATGAGGGCGACTGCATGAGAGGCGTCATCTCAGGAGGCGGAGCACTGAGTGAGCTGCAAGCCCACCACGAATCCGAGCATCCATCCGGCAGAGGCAAGATGGAAACCTGCAGACCAGATTTGCATGCAGGGTGTCGGTGTTTTTGCAAAGCTCCATCTGGGGCTTTCCATAGTGTTCTGTCTGGTTATAAATGGGTTTGCAGGGAATTCATCAGAAGTTAGAGAGCGGCTGTTGTAGAGCAATGAAGATGGAGTTAGCAGCTCAGTTCTGGATATTTCTCTTCTGGCTTCATGGTAAGAGCAGTGACTGCTAAGCTGTTAAATATTTGTCTGAGATTTGTATGTGTTTCATTTTTAAAATACAAAATATATCAGTGTTTAATATTTTTCTAAAGGTTTCATACTCTGTAAATGGTACTGGCTGTTTATTGACGTCATTAATTCCACTGTTCTTTGACGTCATTAATTACCTTTCTGTCTTCAGAGTCCAGAGGGCAGATTGTGCTGACTCAGACCCCAGAAGTCCACGCTATGACCCTGGGAGAAACCATCTCACTCAGATGTCTGTCCAGTTCATCCATCAGCAGTAATTTACACTGGTACCAGCAGAAGCGCGGAGAAGCCCCCAAGCCTCTCATTTATGCGGCCACCGGTCACCAGCCCGGGGTTTCGGACCGCTTCAGCGGCAGTGGGTCCGGCTCTGACTACACCCTCAGAATCAGCAGAGGCCGGCGACGCTGGGGATTATTACTGTCAGCAGGGAGCTAGCTACCCGCTCACAGTGACACAGAGGCGAGCAAAAACTGTCGCTTTCTCTTTCTGCCCTCAACAACCATCACTGCTGCTGTGCGGGACCCGTGACATTCATTGAACACCTGGGCAGACGGGGCATGACTCTTCACTCATTGAAGGAAGCTACTTCACGAGTTAGGATTTAGCGTGTAATATATGTAGCTGCAGAGAGGTCGTTTCATTTCAAATTAGTATTGTGTTGTCAACTGAGTTCTCCGAGTAGATTTTTTATTGCAAGCTTTCCACCCCCTGGCATGCTTTCCAGCATGATTTCCACCCGCTGGCATGCTTTCCACCCCCTGGCATGCTTTCCACCCGCTGGCATGCTTTCCACCCATGCTTTCCACCCGCTGGCATGCTTTCCACCCCCTAGCGTGCCTTCCCCACCCGCTGGCATGCTTTCCACACCCTGGCATGCTTTCCACCCCCTGGCATGCTTCCCACCCCCTGGCATGCTTTCCAGCATGCTTTCCACCCGCCTTCCACCCCCTGGCATGCTTTCCCCACCCGCTGGCATGCTTTCCACCCATGCTTTCCACCCGTTGGCATGCTTTCCACCCGCTGGCATGCTTTCCAGCATGTTTTCCACCCGCTGGCTTGCTTTCCACACCCTGGCATGCTTTCCACCCCTGTTGCGCTAAAAAATGTCCGTGCTCTTCAAAGAACCATAGCAAACATTAATTGTTTTATCAAACTTGGTATGTCGCTTATGAAGTGCCAACTTAACCCCATTCAGCGCACCAGAGTACATTAAAACACAGATAAAACAGACAAATAGGACACGTGGAGGCAAAGCTAATAGGTCTCCATTGGAACTAAATTTGAGAGCCAGACCTATCAACTTTGGCAAAGCTTATTCATATTGTACACTCTGGCCCAACAAGGACAATGTTCTGCTTTGCACCTGCCAACAATACATGATTAAAATACACAAGGATCCCTGGTCACAATTTGTTATTCTCGAGCCCCTGGAGCTTTGAAAATCTGCAGGGAACACTTTCCTTGCTACAATATCTTGCAGGTAAGTACTCATCTGTTGCTGCTCTAGGGAGGGGTAAGAAGGCCGGGGCATTTAACTAGGCATGGTACACATCATGCGTGCATCAAATTTCTTTGCGGGCGCTGAAACGCCAAATGGCGATGCAGCACGAGCAATTAAATTCGTTTTATTTATTCATTTACATTACTCCGGTCGGCCTTGAGCCGGAGTTTACTACCCCTCACCCTGCGCCTTCTCCGCCCCGCCTCACCGCCCCGCAGCACTCCCTCCAGGAGCCGCTACTGGTTACACTGCACCAGGGATGCGTTCCATAGGTGGAGCATGGGTGTTCCCACATACCCACCAATGGATTTTGGCGCATTCCCAGATTTACTAAAAGTGGTAGACGTAGAAGTTCCTCAAAATGCTACGCCTTCACAGGTTAGGTGTAAGTAGAAGAACTATCTAAATTGCTCCTTGTTCTTTTCTCTTTCTACATGTGCTGCATTCTGCAGCACACCTAGAAAGAAGAAAAAGCCTCAAAGGATTGTTTTCGTCCAGGAAGGTTTCACTTCCTGCACATTAACAATCCTGCCTGCAACATAGGCATCCTTCCACCATGGTGCAAGGGTGCCTGCATTGGCGCTAGGGAACCAAAAGTGCATCAGTGCAAGGAGTGGGCAGGAATGCGCCATATCTTGTTTGCTATGGCACATTCCTGTGCTCTCTCTTTCACACAGCATAGCGCAGCAAGGTGGCTTGCTGTTTTGCGATGCATGAAAAAATTATAAATATGGCACAAGTTATTGAGAGGCTCTATAAAGAACCGATGATATGCTTGGTCTTATAAATGGACATAATAGAGCCCAATGTGTAGGGTTCTTCAATCGAGTTCTCAACATTGGTTTGACCTCTCCTAGGCAAATATATTAGTGTACATTGAGGACAAATGACAAAAAAGTCCCTGTACTCTCCTATTTTTGAAAAACAGTAGGACTATTCCATGTTTGTTGAACTTTACATGCTGTAATAAGTTTGTTATATATTTTTGCATAATATGTCCTGTGTTTACAATTCACACATCTGTATGTCTTGTTAATGTTGTATACATTTTCTGTTTATAATTTTGTTTATGATTTTCACACTTTTGATGCATAAAAGTAACACAAGAGGGTTTAATTCTAGCTTGCCTTGTGATAGGAATCTCTGTTTTGATAACCAAGTGAAAAACATAACATGTATATGATTACCATCCAGGGATAATTAAAAAAGCTTACTGAGGTACAAAGAAAAGTTGATTTATGGTGTCAGAGGTAACTTGTGTTTGTGTATTTATTAGGATTCTCACCTCTGCAATTCCTCAACCGAATCATTCCCCTGTTTTAAGACCAGTTGTTTGACCGTATGGCACTGGCTGGCAGCCATCATGTGTATCCAGCCAGTGTGCTTTTACCATAGGCCTGTGCTGTTCTTTGTTCCCCATGTTTCCTTGCTCAGCGTTGTTGTTTGACCATGTGGCACTGGCTGGCAGCTTTTTTGTGCATCCAGCCAGTGTGCTTTTGCCATATGCTTTCATGTGTTCTTTGTTCCCATGCCTCCTTGCTCTGTGTTGTTGTTTGACCATGTGGCACTGGCTGGCAGTCATTTTGTGCATCCAGCGCCTGTGCCTTTGACATAGACATGCATTGATGAATATAATATCAGTTTAATAAGAAGCTTGAGGATCATTGTAATATATGTATATTAAGAATATGATTTTGATGAACAACGCTCATATATTACATGCATTTTTCTGCATTCTTTTTTATTTTGCACCTTCTTGCCTCACGATAGGTTTCTTCTCATCCTCCCATACACACATCAGCAATTATTTATTTTTTTATCGTATTTTCTTATTTTTTATTTTAATTGTATTTTGCATTTTTATGTTTTAATTTTTGTATTTTTCATTTTTATTTTTATTTTTTTGTAGTTATTGTATTTTTTATTAGATGTTTCTATAATTATTTATTTACATTTTTTTGCATTTTGCCTCGGTCTATCAATCCATACATCCATACATCCACTATAGGCGCACAGCCACGCAACAGAACTCAGTTTTTTTTAAGTATAATTCCATTTCCTCCTGGCTGCAGTGCACTGCACACACATCAGCATCATTCATTTTTTTATGATTATTCCATTTTACCCCGGACCACATTACCTGCAATAGGCTCACACTAGCCTTAATTTTTTTAAAATATTTTATTATTCCATTTACCCATTCTGTTCCCTGACTGCCACAGGTGTCTCCTTTAGAACATATTGACATAAAGCAAAGAGCTATATCTGTATGTTGTGTTATCCTGATGGGAAATCACATTTTATGGTATGGTGGTGTGGTTTGACTTTAAAGTGGTTGGTGTATTATTACCTAAGTAACCAACAACACTAATATTGCCTTCGTATGTACTAATTCAAACAGTGACAATTCCACGTTTCACTAAATGTTTTTCTTGCTTGTTTGCATTTAGGTGCACAAGAGAAGAAGAGACGTCATCTACAGTCCTGCCAAACAGAAGGCCTGTACAGTGATGTCACTCCTCCAATCTCTTCCGCTTGTGCCACTTCATGGCACTGCCAATGGAAAGCTTTAAGATGGCCGCAAAGAAATTTGCTCAAAAGAAAGTGGTCAGTGAGAAGAAGAAGCAGTTTTCCATCAGTGGCATGTTGGTCGAAATCTTTTTCGGACAACGTTGTGTGCCTTCCGCACTGGCCTCCAGGGAGCAAGCTGAGAGAAGCACCCCCACATCAACTGCACCACCCCAAAGGAAGCCCTAGACCATGTCTTTCAGTGAGGCAGCAACTGCAATCATTTTGACACTGACTAACGGTGACGTTGAATTCGATTTTCTCCTTTCACAAAGTAGTACCCAATCGTATCTGGAAACAGTGCAAAGTGAACAGCAGCCACAGCCAGCAATAATACATCTTCCAGATGTTGGAGCAGAACAGGAGGTCGAGCTTCCTGCCAAGCAATAACCTACTCTTTTAGAATCACTGTCTCCCCAATCTCCAGCAAGGAAAAGGAAGGGTAATACTCCACCACCTTCTCCAAGCACCACTTCTGATGATGACGATAGGGACATGGAGTGGAACACACCAGAGTCCGGGAGATTCCAGGAGAGGCAAGAAACAAAAGTTCTTGAATGCCTTAGAACTATAGAAGAGGATGATGAGGAGGATGAAGACGACAAGCTTGTCATTGTGGAAGGTGACACATAGGGATGTGGCACAGGTAGCACCGCCAGCTCCCATATTTGCAATGCTCCATCTGAGACCTGCACCAACCCCTCCCTCAGTAGAAATATGCACTGCAGAGACAATCAATGACATTCCCACCCACCTCCAATTCTTCTTCAGGCATTGGCAGTGGCACACTAAAAAAGTACTTCTCCCCAGTTCGGAAATATTTATGGTTAGCAAAGAATAGAAGCACATTGCAATATGCAAGATTTGCCACACAAATGTTAATCGAGATACTGGAGGCCAAATGGCCCATATGAAAAAATATCACACAACCTGGTGAGAGGGGCACTTTTAAAAAATTGATATATGTGGTCATGGTGGTGAAGGTGAGAAGAGCTGGGGAACCTGAGTTATAAGTCCAATCATGGTTGGAGGTGATGATGAGGAAGAAGAGTGTGGCATCCTCATGCAAAGCAGTCCTGTCCCCAGCAGTGCACTAGAAGAATCACACATCTCAGCGACTTTACAATGGCACAAGAAGACTCAGAGTCAGCTGGAGATACCACAGCATACAGTCACTGCCCCACCACGATGCGCACGGAGTCTACCACCACCTACTTCCCAAAAGTCACCTGCACCAGTGGCCCCAGAAAATAAGAAAATAATTCAGGTTACTATTATGGGCATGGGGGGCCCTCCGACCCCAGCCACCCAACTGCACATTTGTACAATGGGAAGCTGGCAAAAATGTTAACGCTGGACCTCCTCCCTGTTTCTTTTGTAGAAAGAGTGGGATTCTTATAATTTCTGGCAGCCATCTGCCTGAAATGGAAGGTTCCGGGTCGGACCTATTTTGCCAGAGTTGTTGTTCCAGCACTACTTCACGATGTGCTGCAGTTGGTTGGACAAGGTTTGGAGCAAAGTGTTGTTCACACTCTCCACCTGATAACAGACATGTGGACCAGTTGTCAGGCAACTGATTACATTTGCATCACTGCACACTGGATCTCTTTTGCGGGGGTAAAGGGTCTTGGCCCTGAAGAAGGTTTTAAGAGCGTTCGGCGGCATGAAACAGTAGACATGTTCACCACGGAGAAATCATATACAGCTGCAAACATCTTGGATGAATTTAACAGTAAGGTGTATGAAGAGCTGTGACCCAGAGGTCTTAGAATTGGATTTGTTGCCATGGACAATGTCAGTAACATAGTCAAGGCCATGGCAGATGGTGGCTATTTCGGGGTCCTATGTTTAGTGCATTGCATCAAAGTGGTGGTGTTAGACTGTCTCAAAAAAGAAAACATAGTCGGCAACATACTGACCATCTGCAGAAGAATCTGCACTCAAGACAGCCATTTCTTTTAATCCCGGAAGCAGTTGTGGATTATTCAGCTTGCGAATAGAGTACCAGTTAAAGACCTGACACAGGAGGTGCCAACACTTTGAAACTCGACCTTTTACATGTTGAAACATGTTTGGACAGTGCGAAATGATCAATGACAATGTCATTCAAAGAAGAGGGGATGCAATTGGGAAAGCTGTGACCATAAATACAGACAAATGGGGCAGAGTCAAATGCCTGACACAGATGCTACTCCCTTTTGAGGTTATAACATGGGAAGTTAGCAAGGAGGACAGTATGATGAGCCAAGCTATCTCATTGTTGCAGCTGCTGCAGGACCAGCTAAAGAAGGTGACTGAAAGTTTTACACTTGCATGTGTGAACAAAAACACAGAAGTGCATGCCTTGTTTGAGAGCTTAATCCTTTGTTTGGCTCATAATTTAAGGCTGAAAAATGACATCATCTTGTATAAAGAGTACATCTGTGCCACACTACTTGATCCATGGTACAAAAAAATTCTGCCCACTTTCATTCCTTTTTCTGAAGTGAATGTTTCTAAATAAAAGAGGTGGGTTGTTAAGCAAGCCAGAAACTTGGAAGAAGAATGGTTGCAGCTTAGAGTAGCAGTAAGCAGTTCTGGAGTGTCACCTTCCACTTGCAGAGAGTGCAGTCATGTCTCACAGCAGCCAACGCCAACAACAAGAACAATGGCAGCAACAGAAGAATCAGACCCAACCTCTGCATTGGATTGGTATCAAACGGCAGGGCTTAAGTCCAGTGCAGAGGAGATGGCAAAAGATTTCGAGCAAAAGACAGCACCAATAACCATTTGGAGTAGGTTCCAGGGTTATCTGAATGATCCAAAAGACGTCTATGTAGATCAAAACCCATTGACATATTGGTGCAGGATGATCCGCCATTGGGCAGAGCTCAGCAGGCTGGCAATAAAGGCTTATCCTGTAGCCGGTGTCTCTGCTGAGCATGTGTTTAGTGCAGCTGGTGCAGTTGATACAGTGAGAAAGACCAGTCTCACGCCTCAAAACATGGAGAACTTGACCATTATCAAAATGAACCAACATTTCATACCACACAATTACACATTACACATTACAGATTTCCTGAAGATGATTGCCCTTTAAACCTATTAAGCAAAAAGGTGCCTGTAAAGGACACTCCTAGCCTTCTTTTTTTCATCACCTATAAAGGCTGCCCCAGAACATATGTTAAAGACTGTTAAATTCCAATATGTTGCTTGCATCAAAGAGATACAATTTTGTACCTAAAACTGTGCTTGTATTGGAAGAGGTAACTACTGCACAAATGAGTGATATATTATTTAGTTATTGTGAGTTACAATTGATGATTCATGTGATGACAGACAACTAATTTGTAAACTTGATTTCAATGATTTGCAATGTTTGAGGCCTGAGGGGGTTCATTTCTCCTAAAGGTGGTTGGCCCTTTCACACTAAGGGCCTGATTATGAGTCTGGCATCCAAGGACTGCCAGACTCATAGTGGTGCAACGGTAGTGGTCCAGCCACCGCCGGACCAGCGGTCCCACCATCCCATTACAGACCACCCTGGGAGCACTACCACCACCAGGTTCCCTGGTGGTGGTGCAGCAGGGTAGAGGCAGCAATATGCTTGGCGGGGCCGTCGCAGTGTTGTAAATTAAGGCAGAATGTGATTAAGCATTTACTGAAAACATTAGTGTTTCCCTTTTATCATGTTTTCCTCATTATGTTGGCCGAAGTCCGGACTCCATTTGTATTGGCATGCTGCCATGTGTTCACCACGAGGAGAGTCCGACCTTTGTGTTAGTTGCTCTTGTAATCTGCCTAGCAACAGTTTATAAATAGCTCTCTCTTGTCCGTCTGGCGCATGCCCAGACTTGACCACATCTGTTATAATTAGCTTTGCTTGACCATGTGTTTTCGCGGGCCCAAGGAGTGTGTTAGCTCCGCCCATGTATTGATTCGGTATCGAGAATGACCCTAAATGGTAATGTTCTTCAACTCTGTGGTATCCACCCACTCATGAGCCCCTTTGCTGTGTATAAAAGGGGACTGTGTGTGCAAGTTCTTTGTGCTACTCCTTGCAATACTGAAGAGTGTTGTGTGGATTGTAGGACCACCCTTAAGGGTTAATAAACGTTGTTTTTGTACTTTGCAGTTTCCGTGCCAACTTCCTTATAGATTTCGTTACAGAAGAGCGAACCCTTGTCTCTTGCGGGCCTAGCTGGGGCTTGTATTCATCAATTGGCGCCCAACGTGGGGCTCATCGGCGACTCGGATGCTCGAAGGACTGGTCGCGACGAAGGTGAGGAGTTTGGCCGGGGACGTGATCACTGCCAGCGGCGTCTTAGCCCTGGCATCCCGAGGTTTTTCTTCCTTTCCTTCCGAGCTGACCGTCTGGGTGGCGCCGGTCATCGACTGAGACCTCTTCTGTCGGTCCTGCCGTGAGAGCCGTTTGGGCGATTGTGGAGCTTGGCAGTTGGAACCTGGACTCTTGATTGGTAAGAACCGTTGTACGGTACTTGCTCCGAGTTTTGAAGCCTGGTCTGGCTATTTGAGTTTGATTGATGGTGACTAGTCATATTGTGAATTTGTCTTTGTGAAAATATATGCGTTGCAACACATATAGGCAGGTAATGTGGAGAAATTTCTCCGGAGCTGTGTAAACTTTGAACGGCGCAGCGATTAAGTGCCATTTTTCTTGATAATACTGCATATTTTGCAATATTCCTAGCATGCCTGCTTTTAGCGCACTTCGTAAGTGGTGCTGCTGTTTTGGGAACCGGTTGAACCTCGAGGAATCTGCTCCAGCTCCCCCAGAGGGAACTCCTAATAGGGATATGTACGTGAAGCATGGTCTTTCTTCCATAATGTACAGCACGTTATGGAGGAAATATACGAGGAAGGATCCTGAGTTGCGATGGCCTTTGTATGGATCTTTTGATATACGTAAGATTGAGTATGTGGAACAGTGTATGTGTAAGCGACGTGCTCGTCAGGATATGTTTGAGTGTGTGCGATTATGGGTGAAGGAAGTGCGTGAGCGAGAGAAACGTGAGAAAGCGCTGTTTGATAAGGAGCAGCGAAAGAATGATCATATGCGAGCGCAGGAAGCGAAGCGTCGGGAGGACAAAGAGCAAACGGACAGACAAGAGAAAGAGCGTAGGCTACAAGTTTCGGGTCAATATGTTGTTCATCAGCCGCTTTATCCTGTCCTTAATAATCCTGATGACGATTTTTATTTACTAGATCGCTCTCCGCCCCCTTATGTTGGCGCATCTGCTCCGCGGCCGCAAGATTCTGGCCCGGCTCCGGGTAAGGTCGACACACGGTCCATGTTATCGGCCGAGCATATGGCTGAGCTTCGGAAACTTTCCCTCCGTGCACTTAAGGGCAAGATGTCTAAGGATGAGTTGTTCCATACTTGGGGGTCGTGGCAAGATAGAGAGAGGGTGTATTTTCTGTCTCATTTTTCAGAAGAAGTAATTGCTGCTTTCCGAAAATATTCTAGTGTCCTTGAGCCTGACGAAGTGTCTTCGGATGCCGGAGCATTACGTAATGGTGTTTTTTCTCCCCCTAAGGCTTCTGAGGCGGCTCGGCGGCTGTTCGCTTTGCGGGACGAGGTGCTGGCCCTTAGAGAGAAAGCACGTCAACAAACGGAGGAGGAGAAGCAGTCGGATTCGTCTGCAGCAGGGGGCCACCCATCCGCCTCCCAGTCAGATAAGGATGACATAGTGCATGTTAAACCAATGCGAGAGGCGGCGCCTTTGTATGTTCCTCCCAAGGGAGCAGGGACTAGCTCGGATATTAACTCCGCCGATGCAAGGGGATATTTTGTATATAATTGGGTTTACACTCCATGGCATAGGGCCGATGTTATGGCATTAAAGAATGCGCTACCTGACCCCCGCAAGAATCCAGCGGCCTTCTATGAAGAAGTCGAGGGGGCCTTGAATTCTTGCATTATGACTTTAGCGGATATAGACCTGTTCTTTGGCCTTATCCTACCGCCGGATACGTGGCGCTCTGTCCGAAAGGTAGATGATGCGGTTGCCTTTAAGGCTCGATGGTCTGACCTTGAGGATGAAGATAGGGAAAGAAAGCCCGCACAGAAACCACCCCAGAATATTTTAGATCTCCCTGCGGCTATTGTGGCTAAGTTGAAGACGATTATCCCCCCTAAAAAGATTGACTGGAATATGTTAGCTGCATGTAAACAGAAAGTTGACGAGTCAGTCGCGGACTTCTTTACGCGTTTTGAGGAGACGTTTCATGATTTTAGTGGCCAGTCGCTTACTGACGACACGGGTCGCCACCTTTTCGCGGACAAATATGTGGCCAATCTGCTACCGGCAGTTGCGGCCCGGTTAAAAGCGAGTGAGAGTTCTTGGTCCTCCGCGACACCGACGGCCCTTCTGACCATCGCTCAGTATTATGAGCGTCAGGAGCACGAGGCGAAGGGCCAGGAGGAGAAGAAATCGAAAGATCTCAAAACTAAAGTGATGTTAGCACAAGTATATGGCCCGCCCCGCCGGGGTAATAATAATAGAGGAAGGGGCGGATCTTATGGTCCCCCTTCGGGCCGATCTGATTTGAATAGGAACCAGTGTGCGTATTGCAAGCAGTTGGGCCATTGGGCCAGGGATTGCCCAGCGTTGCGTGCTTCGCGTCAGGGGCACACTCCGAGTGGCCCGAGAGGTAGAGGGGGCTTCTCGAACTTTAGAGGGAATTCCAACGATAATGTCCGTTTCGATACTGCTGGACAGCACCGAGATAGCTCAAATGTTTTCGATCGCCAGCACCAGTATCATGTATCGGACATCGATCGATCGGGATATCATGATTCTCAGCATGCATAGGAATGCGTAGGATGGGGGTCTGAATCAGTTGAGGTGCCGGTCGATCAGACGGGTCCTTATGTATCGGCTGAGGTTTTAGGTTCTACTGATCAGTTCCTAGTGGATACAGGAGCGACACGTAGTGCATTGTCTAGGTACTTGGTTCCGGGGGCTCCCCCATCCGGCTCAATAGTTACATCGGTAGGGTTTGACGGTACACTCTCCCGAAGCCCTCTTTCACAGCCCCTTGCATTTAAAGTTGATTGCTTTTCTGCGCCTTGTCTGTTTCTGCTTGCTCCGTATACACCGGATAACATTATGGGCCTTGATATGTTAAAGTACTTTAGGGCTACAATCCGCTGCTCCCCTGAGGGTGTGAGGGTGATTTTAAATGACAACTACCCCCGATCTGAGCGGATGTGTATGATCTCAGAGGATGCGTTGTTGGCTACCCTCCCCCGAGCTTTATGGGCGACTTCGGACACAGATGTCGGACAAATGGTGATTCCTCCGGTCCACATTAGTGTCCAGGAGGGGGCGGTACTACCACGCCTCCCACAGTATCGTATTTCCCAGGAGGGCGAGGAGGCTCTCATACAGATTGTGCAAGACCTGATCGCAGTAGGAGTAGTGGAAGAAGTTCCCTATAATATCTGTAACAGTCCGATTCTCCCTATTCTGAAAAAGGACACGGATGCAAAGGTCTATCGGTTCATAATTGATTTGAGGGAGGTAAACAAGATCGTGATACCTCAGTACCCGGTGGTTTCTGATATCACGACGTTGCTTACCTTGGTCCCGCCTACGGCGACCGTGTTCTCAGTGATTGATTTGAAAAATGCCTTCTTTTCTATTCCCATTCACCCTGATAGCCGATTTCTTTTTGGGTTCACATTAAACAATAGATCTTATCGTTTTTGTAGAATTCCCCAGGGCTATACAGAAAGCCCTAGTATTTATAGTCAGGCTTTGAAGCGACAGTTGGATTCCTTTGCCTTACTCAAGGGGGTCGCCCTCATTCAATATGTCGATGACATCCTGTTGGCGGCTGACACCCTGGAGTTGTGCGAGAAAAGTACGATAGCCTTACTTTCCTTTTTAGCATCCCACAATCACAAGGTCTCTAGGAAGAAATTGCAATTCTGTAGACCAAAGGTGACTTATTTGGGTCACCTTTTGTCTAAGGAGGGGCGTGCACTCACACCAGATCGTATCCAAGTAATTTTGGACACACCAAGGCCATCCACGCAGAAGGATGTACGTGCATTTTTGGGTCTTGTTTCTTTTTGTAGACAGTGGATATTGGGGTTTTCACACATAGCTAAGCCATTACTAGCTCTCTTGACAAAAGACACGCCCATCCCGATCCCCTGGTCAGATGAGTGTGACGCTGCTTTTCAGCAATTGAGACAGGCCCTTTGTTCAGCACCAGTGTTAGGGACCCCTGATTATGCAAAACCCTTTTCGTTGTATGTGCATGAGAAAGATGGATGTGCATTATCAGTCTTAGTGCAGATGCACGGCGATAAGCAGCGCCCTTGTGCATACTTTTCGGCTGTACTTGATCCTGTCGCCCGAGCATTGCCAGGGTGTTTTCGCTCGGTTGCGGCGACAGCTGTGTCAATACGGCAGAGTGAAGGAATTGTATTGTCCCATAAACTGTTGGTGTTAGTTCCCCATGCTGTTGATGCCCTGCTTAATCAAACAAAGACACAGCATTTGACCAGTGCCCGTTTAACGGGATATGAGTTGACGCTTTTGGCTCCTCATATTACGTTGAAAAGGTGCGTGACATTAAACCCGGCCACATTGTTGCCATACCCCGAGACCCAGCCTGAGGCGCAGAAAGTGCATGATTGTATTCTTGTGACTGAGGAACAAACAAAGGGTCGTATTGATCTCCAGGATACGCCCTTTTCAGAGGTAGATGGAGAATTGTGGGTAGATGGATCTTGCCTGAAGCTACCAGATGGTACGGCTTCAGCAGCGTATGCAATTACCACGTTACAGACGATAGTGGAGACAGCACGCATACCACAGAAATCAGCTCAAGCAGCGGAACTGATAGCGTTAACACGAGCGTGTGAGCTCAGTACAGGATTGTGTGTGAATGTTTACACAGACAGCCGCTATGCCTTCGGAGTAGCGCACGATTTCGGCCTACTCTGGAAGGAGAGAGGGTTTCTAACGTCACATGGGGTGCAGATAATGCATGGGGAGTTAGTCCACAACCTTTTAACTGCATTGACATACCCAAAGAAAATCGCCATTGTTAAGTGTAGCGCCCATAGGAAAGTGGTTGATAAGGTTGGAGAAGGGAATGCGTTAGCGGATCGAGTAGCACGGGAGACTGCGATGCAGCCCGGTACTACTGCCATGTATGTAGTGAAGTCACAGGTGGAGAGATGGCATGATGCGAAGGAGGAAGTGCGAGAAATACAAAAGACCGCTTCTGACAAAGAGCGGGAACAATGGGCTAGCGAAGGAGAACTGGATGACGAGGGTTGCTGGAGAAATAAGCAGATGGATAGATGGAAATTACCCACGGCCTTTGTACAACCTATGGTTCAGATGGCACATGGGCTAGCACATGTTGGAGCTTCCGCAATTGTGAAATTGCTTACCCAAGTCTGGGAGCATCCAGAGATTGCTAGCACGGCAAAGAGGGTGGTGCAGACCTGTATGATCTGTCTGAAGTATAACCCAGGGAAAGGCACGCGAACTCCAGCAGGAGGATTTGCGACGCCCACTGCACCCTTTGAGGTTCTACAGATGGATTACATCCAGCTTGAGCGCTGTAACAATTTGAAGTATGTCCTAGTAGTGGTCTGCGCCTTCAGTAAATGGGTTGAGGCGTACCCTGCGAAAGACAATACTGCAATGACTACAGCGAAGCTATTGCTGAAAGAGTTTTTCCCCCGATACGGCGTCTGTAGACTTCTGTGGAGTGATAATGGCCCTCACTTTGTAGCGGATGTTATAAAGTATGTCTTGAAGGGCCTAGGCATCACCCAGAAGTTCCACGCCGTATTCCACCCCCAGTCTGCAGGACTAGTCGAGAAGTATAATGGTACGCTGAAGCTTAAGATCGCTAAAATTCAAGCTTCAACATCTTTGACTTGGCCAGACGCCTTGCCACTGGCGTTATTGTCAATTAGGTCGGTGCCACACTCTCGAACCGGCCTTACACCCTATGAGATAGTATTTGGACGCCCAATGAATATTTGGGGTCCACCAAGACCTAAGGCTGTGTATGATGTACCTTGTGTAATGATGAGTGATTATCTGGCACAGTTAACGGATAATTTGGTTTCTATTCATCAACAGGTCCGAGAGGCGCTCCCTGATCGGTCTACTGGCGAAGGACATGGTCTCCGGCCTGGAGATCATGTGATGATAAAGGTTTTCGACAGATCGAACAGTTTGGAGCCGAGATGGGTCGGACCTGAGCAAGTCCTTCTTGCAACGAGGACGGCTGTGCGAGTCTCGAACAGGAAGAATTGGATCCATTCCTTGCACTGTCGAAAGGTACCGCCCGGATTGGTGGAGTCTGCTGTGCTGACCGATCAACGAGACATCCTAGCAGCAGAGACAGGCCGTGCTGCAGAGCCAAACGACACTGAGGAGCTCTTTTCGGACCACACGACTTCTGGAGGAAGGCGATATCATCTGCGACCAAGGAAGTGAGATTTCCAGTACCGGGACATACTGTCAGAACGGCCCTTGGGTTAGTGAAACGGAGAGCCGATGAGGCAAGGGGGGGGGATCAGCCCTGCATTAGTGTAGCGACACCCGTCTTGGCCCGCTGGTGAAGAAATCAACCGCTGCCCAAGGGGAAGAGTTCTGACAGACCTTTTTAGTTTCAGGAAGATATCAGGGTATTGTTTCCTTTGACATGGAGAAGAAGAAAATTCTTTGTGCGTTGGGGTTCATGCTAACAGTAGCCATCGTTGGTATAACCACATGGTTTGTGGAGGAGGCAACTCCTGCTCGAAAGACGCTTGTGTTGACGACTCCAGTGCCTGCGGAGCACTACTTTTATACGTTGCCATATCAAGAGTTGAAACATCGACAATCCTATTTGAATAACACTTTCATCCAAATGCTGCATCACACCCACGTTGCTACGAATGCTACGAACTGTTGGATATGTGGGATGATGCCAGCCCATCAGAAGAAAGGAGGTACGCCATTCATACCACTTCCTTTCTCTCACAATGGCTCTTGTAGAGCATGGTACACTTTGTTGTTTGCCACTCGGAAACCGACAGTGGGACGATTGCTTTTCAGACTTAATAAAGAATGCCATCAGGACAAGAATGGATATCCACAAGCGAATGGGACAATTTGGGAATGGGAAGAGTACCGACCGGACAATGAATCCATCCCCTATATCTTCACGAACACCAGAGACACTGTGGGGAAGGACAAATTCGTAATCCAAGTAGCACAAGCCCAAGCGGACCTGTGTGTCCAGAGTGTGGGTTTTATTCCTGTGGGTGTCAGTGATTGTATAACCGTACTAAACATCGATGGGTTAAACAACAGCACCTTCTTAGCGTCCCATAATACCTACTTTGTATGTGGAAATAAAGGTTATTACCGTTTGCCGGCTGGGTGGTCTGGGGTATGCTATGTATCATTCCTATTACCTCCTGTATTCTTAGCACCTGCGTCATATCATAAGGATTTAAAACTGTTGAATAATGTGACTGTAAATAGATATAAACGTACTCTATCAATTGATGATGTGGATCAGACCGATACCAGCTTGCAACAGTATATTGATTTTAACTTAGGACTGTTTTTCTTTGTTGGAGCCGCTTTGAATAGTAGGAAGATCCGAAGATTAACAAGAGTGGTAGAAGCTGTGACTAATCAGACTGCTGCTGCTCTTGGGAATCTTACGGAAGAATTACAGATTACCAGAATTGTTGCATTGCAGAACCGTATGGTATTGGATGTAATGCTAGCTGATCGAGGAGGAGCCTGTAAAATTATTGGAAGTAGCTGCTGTGTGTTCATTCCTGATCATACGCCATCCGTTTATAACGCCATTAATAAGCTGCATAAAATAGCAGCTGAAATCCACACAGAAAACGGCACTTGGTCCTTTTCTGGATGGTTTTGGGCGTTGGTTACTGCCTGGGGATGGAAGGTCTTAACTGGTCTCTGCATTATTATAGCAATTCTGTTCTTTCTCTGTATGTGTATTCAATGTGGACCATTGTGCTGTTCCGTATGCATTTCATTCTGCATTCCAGATAAGAAAGCTATTGCCGATGTTGCCCGCCAGAAGGGTCTAGCTAAAGAGGTTAAAGGAATGATGATAATTGACATATACGATGATTATTCTTGGAGACCAGATGTCTTCAGTAAATGCTGAAAGGGTCGTCTGTTGTAAATTAAGGCAGAATGTGATTAAGCATTTACTGAAAACATTAGTGTTTCCCTTTTATCATGTTTTCCTCATTATGTTGGCCGAAGTCCGGACTCCATTTGTATTGGCATGCTGCCATGTGTTCACCACGAGGAGAGTCCGACCTCTGTGTTAGTTGCTCTTGTAATCTGCCTAGCAACAGTTTATAAATAGCTCTCTCTTGTCCGTCTGGCGCATGCCCAGACTTGACCACATCTGTTATAATTAGCTTTGCTTGACCATGTGTTTTCGCGGGCCCAAGGAGTGTGTTAGCTCCGCCCATGTATTGATTCGGTATTGAGAATGACCCTAAATGGTAATGTTCTTCAACTCTGTGGTATCCACCCACTCATGAGCCCCTTTGCTGTGTATAAAAGGGGACTGTGTGTGCAAGTTCTTTGTGCTACTCCTTGCAATACTGAAGAGTGTTGTGTGGATTGTAGGACCACCCTTAAGGGTTAATAAACGTTGTTTTTGTACTTTGCAGTTTCCGTGCCAACTTCCTTATAGATTTCGTTACAGAAGAGCGAACCCTTGTCTCTTGCGGGCCTAGCTGGGGCTTGTATTCATCAGCAGTCCAGCCAAGCATATAACAAGTTTCCTCTCTGCCGATGGTGTTATAGAGATTCCTACTCCATAAACACCGTGGTGGAGAGCAAACAAAAGGGGTACTACAGGGTCCCCTGTACCTCCTCTGCATGGGGATGCATGTTCATGCACCTCAATTTCCACACCGCATGGACTTTTAAGTCCATGATGTGCAGGAATCTTGTGCACTCCCATTGCAGTGCCTGTTTTCAAGGCACTGCAATGGGGCTACCACACCACCCACCTGCCCGCCAGACCACTTTAAACTTGTAATCTAGTGGGCAGGCGGCGGTGACCTTTGACGGTTCAAGAGCACAGCGATGGCATACCGTCTGCTCCCGCACCGCCAAAAGTCGTAATCAGGCCCTTAGCAAGATTTACTAGCAGGGTCCATACCTTTTTTCTGGTTCCTCAGAGACCTGACAAGTCACTTTATTTAACAATCACAAACGTATACAAAATACTTCAATTCTGTTTCTATACATTTTCTTTAACAGCAGTGCACTACACGTCTATTTTGCTCAAGACGGGACTGGTATGGAGTTTCTCAGAGTCTGGAGGAGGATGGAAGGACTCAGTGTTGGTCTATCTCATCAACAGCTAGAAGAGGGAGGTTATCGGCTTCAAAGGGAAACCATGACTCTGAGTTGTGGTGCTCAGCTATGTGGAATGGATAGAGGTGTGTTGACTTGGGAAATGCTGCTGACTGTGTGTGTTGCACTGGAGGCAAACGTGAAACTCTGAGTCCTCTTGTCTTCTTGGGACACTCCTCATGAAGCTTACCTTCCTTCTGTCCTTCTCCTTGACTCTAAAATACAGTTTCTGTTTTACAATCCACAGGCCTTCTCATCTCCTGCATGAGCAAAAGGCGAAAGCTGAGCTCAACACTCCTGCTTAGCTCCAGATACAGTCCAGACAGGCACCCAAGAGTGAAGGACATTCATGAGGAGAATGTAGATGTACTACCCAATTTTGCAATACAGTATCATTTTTCTTTTAGCAATCATATTTTTAGAACTGGGTGGGTTCACTGGTCTATAATCAGATTTTTTTCAAACCTAGAAACCAGAACATTTAGATATCTGATAACTTGGGTCTCAGGGGCAGAAAGACTGTTTGCATGCATTTAACTGTACTGTGTCATACTCATTCCTTTATTTCCTTCCACAACAGATTGTTGATGATATGCTGCTCATCGTCCAGATAAATGTTATTGTCCTTGTGTGGTATTTGTCTTTCTCACACCTTTCCCCAAATCCCCTTTTACTTCCATTCATCAAACCCCTAACCCTCTTCCCCTGGACTAAGTGATTTATTGAGGTGTGACTTAATTTACACAAATAATGGATCGCACATTTGGTGGGGCTGTTGTGGTGAAAGTGACACCAACTCACAGCATGTAATCCATAGACCACTGTAGATAACAGTCATGTTTTGGTAACAGTGTAGAGAACATCTAAAGGGAGGGCAGGGTACAGAAACTTATTAGCCTGGATAGAGCTTATGAGGACTCCCATTGTTTTGGAAGTATGTACCTTTCAGAACCGAAATGGTTCACTTTTTGTAATATCTCAGTAGTGCATTATGGGTGTAGAAGTCCCACGGGAAGAACTTTGCACGAGTGTGGGGAATATCATTGGTTCATGAAGAGGGTGGGACTATGCCTGCTTGAATTAAAGGAAGGGTTAACGAGAGGAACGTTTGTCACGCTGTTTTGTGAAAGAAGCCCGTGAGGGTCAACAGATTTTAATACTTGCAGCAAATTAAGGTATGAAAGCAGGCTGTAGTTGCGCTTAAGCTTTGAGTAGGTTTTAGGCGTGCTCATTGTAAGGGAGAAGTGAAAGGGGAATGAAGGTCTTATTTCTGGGTGCTTTTTCAACAATTGAGGCTAACAAGGACGGGTAGTAGAGCATTATAAAGACAGGTCCATGCAAGTTTGTTGCGAGATGAATTACGTTAGAGGGAAAACACTGTTCAATGTTAACTGGGAAAGCATGATACGGCATCTTTATAAACAGTGATAGAGATAGCTGTGATCTTAATACATTGTGTTTTTATTTGCAGAGAACCCCTGAAGAAGGGCCAAATTAGGCCCGAAATGCATTGGGTACCATCAGTTCTGTAATTAAGGATGTTTGTCGTATTTAAACGTGCTCAGAAAAAGGCCCGGAGGGCATATCTGTAGCATAAGAAGCTGTTCAAATATCACTTCATCTTAAGTGTGCTTGTAACATGGAGAATAAAGTAAACTCATGGAATTCACTTGGAGTACTTTGGATTAATTGCTGTTATAAATTTGGATTATTGGTAAATTAAGAAGGCGAATCACGGAGAGGCTGTGCACTGGACTGGAGTGAAACTCCGCTCCTCAAGTCTTTGAAATGGCCTGATGCTTTGCCGCTTGTGCTCATGAGTTTACACAACATACCTGATTGTAGGACAGGATTGTCCCACCATGAAATCGTCATGGGCAGGGCAATGAGATTGCCAGCTGTACCTGCAAATGCGCTTTTGAACATTACTGATGGTCTGATATTTGACTACTGCAAAAGATTGGCTGACGCGGTGTGTTCTGGGTCTCATCAGGTTGAAGCTGCCACTGCCCCACCACATCAGGAACAGTATCATGTCCTTAGTCCCTGAGAATGGGTCCTGGTGAAAAAAACATGTGAAAAAGGGTTGTCTGAACCCTGGCTGGCATGGCCCTTTCCAAGTGATTCTAGTTACTACAACTGCGTGAAGCGGAGATGTCTCCCTAACTGGGTGCTTGCTGCTCATACTCGCCGAGTTCCATGTCCCTTGATCATGTAACAGCACGTCTCCCAGAAGTGCCAGGGGTGGTCATGAGACTACAGGAGCAGCTTAGTCAAGCTGTAGGGGACCTGCAAGAATCAGAAACAGCATTTGTTCAGCCTTCTGGGGATTCTGGGGAATCGGGAACTGAAGTTTAAGCCAAAGATCTAGTCCTGTGGTTGTGACTGGACCAGATTCAGACCCTGATGAAGGGCCGAGTGCTGTAGAACCATGAGTGCCAGTAGGAGAATGTTGGTCGAGGACAGAGGAAGAATAGTTTTTCAAGGAGAAGGTGGGCTTCAAGCTATTCCTGGAAATAATGGAGATTCTGATCTGAGTGGCAAAGGAAGTGAGGGGACTGTACTCAGGAGATCAAAACATGCTAGAGTGCCTTTTCAGAAGTATTCTTCCCCTGAATGGACTTACTTTGCTGCAAATGACAGAAAGGGAGAGTTCTGGGCATTCTGGGATAATTGTGAAGATTCAACTGAAACTTCGGGAGCTTGAACTTTAATTTGATATTAGTTTTGAACTTCCTTTGTTGATAAGATTGAGTGCCTTGATACATCTGTATGTCTGAGTTTCCTTTTCGGGATGCAAGTGAATTTCATGTGCTAGTAGATGAACTGAAAAATTTCATTTTTAAACTGATTGTCAATGAACTTGAACTTTTTTTTATTTTTATTTATATTTTTATTAGGGCAGTAATAAAAACCGAAGAAACATGACATCCCAGGGCGAATAAACAGATTGGAAATAACGGATATCAAATAGCTACCAGCAAAAATACATTTACATGGAATTGCATAAAATAAATCAGGATTAACATGAACTACAGAGATATTTGATAAAAAAACTAGTGCGAAAGGAATAAAAAAATAGGAAAGGGAATATGAAATATATTGCACAGTAGCCCAGTAACTTGAACTTTTTCTTATCAGAGAAACTTAAATAGACTTTGTAGGAGAAGTAAGAAGAGTACCATGGCCAGAGTCTGCTGAAAGAGTGTTAGGTTTACTGTTAGAACCGGCGGTCTCTAGTTGGCAGAGGTATACACTTCTGACAAATAGGGACCAACCAACTCTAGTCAGGGCAAGGGGATTACACACTCAGATAATCCCTGCTACCCCCTTGGTAGCTTGGCAGAGCAGACAGGCTTATCTCAGAGGCAGTGTGTTAAGCATTTATGACCACATACAGTAATAAAGTGAATACACTACAGATGGACACGACACAGAAGTTATTATAAAAATAGTATTTTTATATAAGGCTTAGCACAAGACCAAATAACGACAAAAATATACCACAGTCTTAATAAATACTCTTTGGAAGGAAAAATGATAGTTCAAGTAAGGTTTCTTCTTGGCAAATAGTTCTTTGGCAACAAAATTAAGTATTCTCCTGAAACACAGTTCTTTGGCAACAACGTGACCCCCACAGGAGTCACACGACGTCGAGTCTACAGGATTCCCAAGGTTCGGCGTCGACCGCGAGGAGCGCTACGTCGAGCCTGGAGTTGCAACAGACCCCACAAGTACAGTACCTTGAGAAATGAAGAAAAACGATGATCCACGGCGTCGAGATGTCGGCGTCGAGGTCGGCGTCGATCGTGCCTCGGAGTCGGGTCGATCTGCAGCGGCGTCGAGGGATGTCGGGCCGGAGCAGCGCTCACGGCGTCGAGAAGGGCGTCGAGTCGATGCGATCAGCAGCGGCGTCGGGACGGGGTCGCTTGGAGGTGGAGCCGATACTCACTCCTCACTGGCGTCGATACCGGCGTCGAGACGGGGTCACTTGGAGCCGGGGCCGATACCCACTGCTCACTGGCGTTGCTGCTGGCGTCGATCGGGCCCGGCGGCTGGCGTCGAAGGCTCGGGACACTGGAGCCGTTACTCACGATGTCGAGCTGGATTTGGCGGTGTCGGCGGCGTCGAGACTGCAGATTTTCCCTTGTGTACTGGAAACAACACTTTCCAGCAATTCAGCAATTCAGTAGATGGTGAAGTCCTTTGGCCCTGTGACTTCAACAGGAGACTGGCACTCTTCCAGCCCTTGGAGATTTTCTAGCAAGCTTTTAGAGAGTACACACCAAGTTCCTCTCTCCTTGTTCCTTGGCAAAAATAAAGAAGCAGCTTTCAGGTTCCTCCACAGCAAAACAGCACTCTGGCAGAAAGGGGAGGCAAGTCCTTAGATCAGCAGGCTTCTTGTCCTTGGTACAGGTTTCCTTGTCAGAAGTGATCTGAGTTCTTGGTTCAGGGGTCCTTCTCTTATACCCCTTTTCTCCTTTGTTCCCTTTGTCCAAGCAGGGAAATTCCCCCCATCTCAGGTTCGTTGTGAGTGTTGCCAGGCAGAGGCACCTGGCCTATTCACTAAGCAGGGCAGAGTCCTCAGCCGCCCAGCAGGAGGTGGAGCCAGTATTGTGTCAGGCAGGGCAGGCTACTCTCCCCTCACTCTATGTGTAAATGCCTCACTCACCCCACACTGACTCATTCAGATCTCTGGAGCCACCCAGCCCCTGACACACACACCAAACCAGCAGAGACCGGTGGATAGTTGGACAAGAAAATAGCCACTTTCTAAAAGGGCTATTTTCAAACATAGAATTTAAAAACCATCCGTCCTAAAGGGTGTGTTATTAAATTCTGAGTTCAGGGATACTAAACTCGACTTGCTACCATGCTCCTTGAGTCAGATAGATTATAATGGAATTAATAATCAGTCTGCCCAGTCTGGCCTATTGGAGGCAGGTAGCCCTTCAATAGTGAAAAACGAAAATGGCTGTAATTCACTATTAGGTCATGCCACACACATCAGGGTATGACCTACCTTTTACCAGCAATGCACCCTGCCCTAGGGCCTACCATAGAGGTGTCTGAAATGTGGCAAAGTGAAGGTTTAGAGACTGGCAAGTAGGTTTCCTTGCCAAGTCAACATGGCAGTCAGGGACTGCACGCAGGCGCTGCGGTGGCAGGCCTGAGACACATTTTACACGCTGCTTCTGTGGGTGGCACAACCAGTGCTGCAAGCCCACCAGCAGCAGTTAACTTACACGCCCTTGGCACACGCAGTGCACTAGACTAGGGTCTGAACAGTAAGTCAACCAAGCCAATCATGGTAACACCAATCAATGTAACAATTTAACATAGGGAGCACTGGCACTGTGGCACTGATCAGCAGTGGCACAGTGCCCAAAGCAATAATCCAGCAAAAACATCGTACACAGAGGAGGCAAACAGAAAAAAATGGAGGAGAGACTCATGCCAATGATGCCAGGTCTAACAAGTGTCCCCTCCAGCTGAAATGTGGGGAGAACTACCCTTCACCCAGGGAGTCCTCATCACTAAGGCGGAAAAATCTGGACAGACCATCAGCATTGGCGTGATCTGTACCAGGGCGGTGTTCCACCGTAAAGTCCATCCCCTGTAGGGAAATGGACCACCTCAACAGCTTTGGGTTCTCACCCCTCATCTGCATTAACCATCTGAGGGGCCTGTGGTCTGTCTGAACCCGGAAGTGAGTCCCAAACAGGTAGGGTCTTAGCTTCTTCAGCGCCCAGACCACAGCAAATGCCTCACGCTCTATCGCACTCCACCTTTGTTCCCTGGGAAGTAACCTCTGGCTGATGAAGGCTACAGGTAAGTCTCGGCCCCCCTCATTCATCTGTGCTAGAACAGCCCCCACACCATGCTCTGAAGCGTCTGTCTGGACAATGAATTCTTTTGAAAAGTCGGGTGCCTGGAGGACCGGTGCTGTACACATTGCAGTTTTCAGGGTGTCAAAGGCGTTCTGACAGGCGTCAGTCCAGATCACAAGTCTCGGCTGCTTCCTGGAAGTCAGCGAGGTCAAGGGGTGCACAATGTTGCCATACCCCTTGACAAACCTCCTGTAGTAACCCGTGAGACCCAAGAAGGCTCTCACCTGAGTCTGGGTTTTGGGCGGTTCCCAAGCCAGGATGGTATCTATCTTGGGTTGCAGGGGGGCCACCTTGCCGCTCCCTACTTGGTGCCCCAAGTACACCACTGAACCTTGCCCAATCTGGCACTTACTAGCCTTGATTGTGAGGCCTGCTCTGCGCAGGGCCAACAACACTTCCTGGAGGTGGCGCAAGTGTTCCTCCCAGCTGGCGCTGAACACTGCTATATCGTCCAGGTAGGCGGCGCTGAAATCTTCCAGCCTGGCCAATACCTGGTTAACCAACCTCTGGAATGTGGCAGGGGCATTCTTCATCCCAAAGGGCATCACACGGAACTGGTAGTGCCCATCTGGTGTGGAGAATGCAGACCTCTCTTTTGCCCCATCAGTCAAGGCGATCTGCCAGTACCCAGACGTTAGATCAAACGTACTAAGGTACCGGGCAGCCCCCAACCGATCGATGAGCTCATCAGCTCTGGGGATGGGGTGCGCGTCAGTCTTGGTGACCGAATTGAGTCCTCGGTAATCCACACAGAACCGAAGTTCTGGTGAAGCACCAGGCGCTGCAGCCTTTGGGACCAAGACCACTGGGCTGGCCCAAGGACTGCTAGAGGACTCAACCACCCCTAAGGCAAACATCTTGGAGACCTCCTCCTTGATATATGCTCTGACCTTTTCAGTCACCCTGTAGGCCTTGTGCCTCACAGGAGTGCTGTCCCCAGTGTCCACATCATGGACACACCACTGAGTGACACCAGGGATTAAGGAGAACAGATCAGGGAATTGTACCAACAGATGGCGACAATCTTGCTGCTGCTCAGGGGTCAGTGTGTCAGAGAGGACAACACCATCCACTGACCCATCTTTTTCTTTTGCACACAGGAGGTCAGGAAGAGGCTCACTCTCCTCCTCCATCCCAGCATCTGTGGCAAGGAGCATGCCCACTTCGGACCTTTCTAAGTGGGGCTTTAACCGGTTGACATGCAGGACCCTTAAGGGGTTCCTGGGAGACTTCAAGTCCACCAAGTAGGTGACATCGCTCTTTTTCTCCACAACCTCAAATGGTCCAGTCCACCTGTCCTTGAGCGCACAAGGTTCCACAGGGGCCATGACCCAAACTTTCTGACCAGGTTAAAGCTCAACCAGAGTGGCATTCTGATCGTACCACCGCTTCATCTCTTCCTGGCTGGCCTCCAGATTTACCTGAGCAAGATCTCTGAAGCGCCGAGTCTGGTTCCTAAAGGCCAGCATGTAACTATATACATCCTGGGGAGGTTTCCTGGGAGATTACTCCCAGCCTTCTTTAACCAGACTCAAAGGTCCTCTTACCGGGTGACCATACAAAAGCTCAAATGGGCTGATCCCTAGAGACTTCTGTGGCACCTCACGGTAAGTAAACAGCAGGCATGGCAAGAGGACGTCCCATTTACGCCTCATTGGTTCTTCAAGACCCATGATCATGCCTTTTAGGGTCCGGTTGAATCTCTCAACCAGCCCATTACCTTGAGGGTGGTAAGGAGTGGTAAACTTGTAGGTTACCCCACACTCCTTCCACAGAGACTTCATATAATTAGAAATGAAGTTGGTGCTGCGGTCTGACACCACCTCTCTGGGGAACCCCATGCGGGAGAAAACACCCATCAGTGCCCGTCCCACCACGGGGGCCATCACTGTGCGGAGAGGGATGGCTTCCGGGTACCGGGTGGCATGGTCCACCAAGACCAGGATAAACCTGTTGCCCATGGCTGTCTTGGGGTCCAGTGGCCCCACAATGTCAATTCCCACTCGCTCAAAGGGGGTACTGACGACGGGAAAAGGTTGGAGGGGAGCCTTCTGCTTCCGCCCACTTTTCCCACTTGCCTGGCAAGTTTGACAGGTCCTACAATGGATATCTGAATCCCTTCTCATCTGGGGCCAATAAAAATGGGTGACAAGCCTGTCATAGGTCTTGTCCTGCCCCAGATGTCCAGCTAACGGAACGTCATGAGCCAACCCCAGTAGGAAGGCTCTGAAGCGCTGGGGTACCACCAGCACACGGGCTGACCCAGGTTCAGCAGCCTTAGGCTCGCTATACAGGAGGCCGTTCTCCCAGTAAATCCAATGTGATCCTAACTGATCACTTGTCGTTTGGGCTGAGGCCTGCTGCCTCATACCCACAAGAGAAGGGCACACTTTCTGTTCAGCACAAAATTCCTCCCTGGAGGGACCACCATCCTGCTGCCAATGGGTCAGCTCGGGCAGGTCTCCCAGTTCGGCCACTTGTTGTCCTGTTGGTTCCAGGGCATCCCCCTCAGGGTTTGCTCCCTCCTGGACCGCGGGAACGATGGGGGACGGTTTCCCGCGCCCCCTGCCTCTTCTCTTCACGGTTGGGACCTGGGCCATACTTTCAGGCTCCAGGGCCCCATCAACACCCTTACTGACTGACATGGACCGGGTGGTCGCACACACCCACTCAGGCAGACCCAACATTTCCAGATGCGATTTTCTCTCCACCTTAGCCCAAGGGGAGTCCTCCAAATCATTGCCCAAGAGACAATCAACAGGCATGGCGGGCCTCACAGCAACCTGAAGAGTACCTGAGACCCCCCCCCACACAAAAGGAACTTGAGCTACCTCACACTGACTCTGTGAGTTGTCAGCAGCTACAACGGGGTAGAATGCATGAGGGACCACATGCTCTCTGTACACCAAGTGACACTTGACAGCTGTCACACTCGCTCCGGTGTCTCTGAGAGCTTCCACCCTATGGCCATTAATGGTCACCCACTGCCTATATTTCTTAGTGTTACTAGGCAGAGGGGTTGGAGGGACCATTTCCACGTCTCCTAAAGAGACCAGGGACATTTCTGCGGGACCCCACCCACCGGGGGCACCCATCTCATTCCCTCCCAGGGCTACATTCGTCACCTGACGAGGGGGTGCACGTGCTGGTGCATTGGAATCCTTCATGGGACACTGGGGATCATAATAATGGTGTCCCACCTGCTTACAAGCGTAGCAGGTCATGGGGCCCCTTGGAACAGGTTTACCTGTCGGGGCCTCTGGCTTCTTCACAGGGGGAGGCTGGGAACCCTTCCCTTGGTTCCCTTGGGGATTACTTTGGGGCCCTTTCTGAAACTCCCTCTGTTTACCCCTGTCCCCCCCACTCTTCTGCTGGGGACCCTGCCCACCTTTGGCTGAGTCTCCCACTGGACCCTTGTGGACCCTGGTACTGACCCAGCGGTCCGCCTCCTCAGCAAGTTTTCTAGGGTTAGATATCTTGCTATCAACAAGGTGCTGGCGTAGCTCTGGAAAACAGTTATTAGACAAGTGCTCCCAAGCAAACAAATCATAAAGAGCATCATAACTATCAACCTTGCTACCCTTTACCCAACCATCCATGGCTCTGCAAAAAAAAGACACATATTCAACCCACGTAGTACCAGGCAACTTCTTACATTCTCTAAAGGTTTGTCTGTACTTTTCTGGGGTTAAGCCATATCTCAGCATTAAAGCATTTTTCATATGGGTATAAGACATCCTATCCTCAGCAGGAAGGCTCAACAAGGTATCTCTCCCTTCATTTGTAAAGCGGCTCCACAACCCCGTTCCCCAATCTTTCTCAGGGACCCGGTGGGCCAACAATGCTAACTCATATGCTTTAAACCATTGGCTAATATCTTCATTCTTACTGTAATCTTTGATCACATCCTTAGGAAAATAAAACCTACTTTCTGCAGGCACAGATGGAGCGCTGCCACCAGAGGGATTCAACTCTAAACTCTTTTCTTTAAGTTCCATCTCCCTCAACATCTTCTCACGTTCAAATGCTAACTTCTCTCTCTCAAAATCTAATCTTTTGCTCTCCATTTCAGCTTCTCTCAGGCTCTTGGCTTTTTCCAATTCCAACTGCCCTCCTAATTTAAGTTTTACCATTTCTAACTTGTACCCCCTCTCCCTCTCCCTGTCTTCTAATTCTTCAGGGGAAAGGCTCCTAGAGGACGCACTACTGCCTGGAGATGACACTGGCCCACCTGTGGGCCCTTCCTCTTCCTCTTCTTCTTCCTCTTCCGGTACCACCACCGGATCAGAGGGATTTCTGGCCTCTAACCAGGCCTTCAGCGCTTTGAGGAAGCCATCTTTCTTTGTGACACCTGTGGTAGGAACTTTAAACTGCTTGCAAAATCCTTTTAGATCTTTTAGCGTGTAGGAATCTATCTTCTCTTTATCAAATTCCCCCACAACATTCTCCACAGGTGTAGCAGCTCTGGCATTCTCCATGGTCAAAACTGGCAGTGTTTAAAAAAAAATAAGTTCCAGGAAAGCGGAGAACAAAAATAGGATATCCTACCAAAAACAGATTGTGGCTGTGTTATGGTCTGCTTTCACTATGTAGCATACACTAATCACTGCACATGAGTCATAAATGCAAAGTTCAATCCCACCGCTGACCACCAATGTTAGAACCGGCGGTCTCTAGTTGGCAGAGGTATACACTTCTGACAAATAGGGACCAACCAACTCTAGTCAGGGCAAGGGGATTACACACTCAGATAACAGCTGCTACCCCCTTGGTAGCTTGGCAGAGCAGACAGGTTTATCTCAGAGGCAGTGTGTTAAGCATTTATGACCACATACAGTAATAAAGTGAATACACTACAGATGGACACGGCACAGAAGTTATTATAAAAATAGTATTTTTATATAAGGCTTAGCACAAGACCAAATAACGACAAAAATATACCACAGTCTTAATAAATACTCTTTGGAAGGAAAAATGATAGTTCAAGTAAGGTTTCTTCTTGGCAAATAGTTCTTTGGCAACAAAATTAAGTATTCTCCTGAAACACAGTTCTTTGGCAACAACGTGACCCCCACAGGAGTCACACGACGTCGAGTCTACAGGATTCCCAAGGTTCGGCGTCGACCGCGAGGAGCGCTACGTCGAGCCTGGAGTTGCAACAGACCCCACAAGTACAGTACCTTGAGAAATGAAGAAAAACGATGATCCACGGCGTCGAGATGTCGGCGTCGAGGTCGGCGTCGATCGTGCCTCGGAGTCGGGTCGATCTGCAGCGGCGTCGAGGGATGTCGGGCCGGAGCAGCGCTCACGGCGTCGAGAAGGGCGTCGAGTCGATGCGATCAGCAGCGGCGTCGGGAGGGGGTCACTTGGAGGTGGAGCCGATACTCACTCCTCACTGGCGTTGATACCGGCGTCGAGACGGGGTCACTTGGAGCCGGGGCCGATACCCACTGCTCACTGGCCTTGCTGCTGGCGTCGATCGGGCCCGGCGGCCGGCGTCGAAGGCTCGGGACACTGGAGCCGTTACTCACGATGTCGAGCTGGATTCGGCGGTGTCGGCGGCGTCGGCGGCGTCGAGACTGCAGATTTTCCCTTGTGTACTGGAAACAACACTTTCCAGCAATTCAGCAATTCAGTAGATGGTGAAGTCCTTTGGCCCTGTGACTTCAACAGGAGACTGGCACTCTTCCAGCCCTTGGAGATTTTCTAGCAAGCTTTTAGAGAGTACACACCAAGTTCCTCTCTCCTTGTTCCTTGGCAAAAATAAAGAAGCAGCTTTCAGGTTCCTCCACAGCAAAACAGCACTCTGGCAGAAAGGGGAGGCAAGTCCTTAGATCAGCAGGCTTCTTGTCCTTGGTACAGGTTTCCTTGTCAGAAGTGATCTGAGTTCTTGGTTCAGGGGTCCTTCTCTTATACCCCTTTTCTCCTTTGTTCCCTTTGTCCAAGCAGGGAAATTCCCCCCATCTCAGGTTCGTTGTGAGTGTTGCCAGGCAGAGGCACCTGGCCTATTCACTGAGCAGGGCAGAGTCCTCAGCCGCCCAGCAGGAGGTGGAGCCAGTATTGTGTCAGGCAGGGCAGGCTACTCTCCCCTCACTCTATGTGTAAATGCCTCACTCACCCCACACTGACTCATTCAGACTTCTGGAGCCACCCAGCCCCTGACACACACACGAAACCAGCAGAGACCGGTGGATAGTTGGACAATAAAATAGCCACTTTCTAAAAGGGCTATTTTCAAACATAGAATTTAAAAACCATCCGTCCTAAAGGGTGTGTTATTAAATTCTGAGTTCAGGGATACTAAACTCGACTTGCTACCATGCTCCTTGAGTCAGATAGATTATAATGGAGTTAATAATCAGTCTGCCCAGTCTGGCCTATTGGAGGCAGGTAGCCCTTCAATAGTGAAAAACGAAAATGGCTGTAATTCACTATTAGGTCATGCCACACACATCAGGGCATGACCTACCTTTTACCAGCAATGCACCCTGCCCTAGGGCCCACCTGTTATAACTTATGATCTTTCATTATTACACTGGCGACGATTGGAAAATAATCTACGTGTGTACTACTTCTATGGATTATGGACTTTGAACTTAATGGATTTAAGAGAGCTTTCAAGCTGGTTGCTGAGAGAAATTGTACTGAAACTGTGAGTAAAGTGGAATTTGCTGCGTATTTCCTGAAGGAAACTGTAAAGATGTGTGTAAAGTGATTGGAACTGCAACTGAAAAAGGAACTTAAGAGAGATTACAAGTGAACTTTTGGAAGCTGACACTCAAGAGCCCCACCAGTGACCTATCCATCGGTCGCCCTAATATGTATGTGTCAGTTTCTTATGTGTTAAAGTGAACCTACATGGCGTTAAAGTGAACCTACATGGGAAGGATGGTTGTGAATGCCCGCGACAGACATCCCTACTTATTTGTATCGGCCTTGAACATATGTTTGATGAAAGAGACTGCGTTTAAACGAGCTAAAGAACTATTGGAACCAAGGAGTTTAAAAGAAAAAGAAAAAGGAAATGTAACGGAAATGCCCTGGTCAAACCGGCACCCCTGTGAAGCATTACACTTTAAGGGATAATAGACAGAGGCTGGTTGAGTCTTTTCCAGAGGGGCAACAAATTCAACATTTTAGTGTCTGACGCATCCTGCAGTGTTTTCTGTTATGAGAGCCAATCTATTTGATGCTGTGGATTTTAGATTGTTGACCCTTTGGCACCCCAGAGGAATTTTAGCGGCTTGTTGTGGAAGATCGGCACTGCCCATTTCATTTTATCTGGCAGCGAGTGTGTCTCTGGAGGAGGAACAGAGATGCGGGCAAAATTGCCGTAAACTGCCGTGCTGACTTTCAAAAATTCAAACTATTAACGCGCTACTCACCCTTTTACGCTGATCAGCCACAGAGTCTTGTGTGACGTTTCATTTCGTTCCAGTCTTCACAGCTGCCTATAGACGTTTTCCAGCAACAGCGTGCCTGGAGCCACTCGGTATGCGTCGTCTTCTCGGTGCAAAACGGAATTTTGTATACCTCGTTGTTTTCAAGCAGCGTTGCAGCTTTGCCAACCGTGTTTGTGTTCAATAAAGTTTGCTTGAAACTGTGGGAGTCCGGGGATGTAGCAGCTGCACGCAATGTTCGGTTTGTCTTCTCTTCCAAGATTCTTCTGCTAACGTGGATTTCAGCAACTGCTTGCCAATGTTTCTGACATCGTTTATACTTCTATTTGAAGAACACTGTGTGATTGCAGCTGTCTTGGACTTACACTGTAAGAATCGATCCTTTATGACTTGGATTGTGTCATTTTATTTTGTGAATTAGTGCACATCTTTACATTCTAGGGAGGTCGGTATCCTTCTGGTGGGGTGGTGTGTGTCTCAGTTCTGGTTCAAGGGTGTTGAGTCAAGGGTGTGGTGTACAATTTTATGGTGTGGTTGTTAGTGAGTAGTGCGCTTTCATGCTGGTGAGTACCCATTATTTTGGTAGGGTTGTGGAGCTGTGTGGAGTGACGTTTGGGAGCTAAATGCACTGTTCTGGATCATAGGGGGTTGTTCCCCTATTTCTGTGTTTTGCTTCTGAGTTTAAGGGAGGTGTTTTTCCCCTATAGGGTGACGTCGTTCCCCTATTTCTGAGTTCAAGGGAGGTGTTTTTCCCCTATAGGGTGACGTAGTTCCCCTATTTCTAAGTTTAAGGGAGGTGTTTTTTCCCCTATAGGGTTTCCCTATTTCTGTTATTGGTATCATAGGGAGGTTTATTTTCCCTATTTCGGAGTCTTTTGGGAGGTGTTTTTCCCCTATAGGGTGACGTAGTTCCCCTATTTCTAAGTTTAAGGGAGGTGTTTTTTCCCCTATAGGGTTCCCCTATTTCTGTGATTGGTATCATAGGGAGGTTTATTTTCCCTATTTCGGAGTCTTTTGGGAGGTGTTTTTCCCCTATAGGGTGACGTAGTTCCCCTATTTCTAAGTTTAAGGGAGGTGTTTTTCCCCTATAGGGTTCCCCTATTTCTGTGATTGGTATCATAGGGAGGTTTATTTTCCCTATTTCGGAGTCTTTTGGGAGGTGTTTTTCCCCTATAGGGTGATGTTGTTCCCCTATTTCAGTGTTTTGTATCTTAGGGAGGTTTATTTTCCCTATTTCCGAGTTTTTGGGAGGTGTTTTCCCTTTTACGGTGTTCCAAGTTTCTTAGGGTGGTGAGTTCCTCTTTTGCAATTACAATGTTCTGTGTGTCTAAGGGAGGTGTATTCCCCTTTGGGGTGGTGTGTTTACCCCATTGCTGTTCATTTGTTGGTGGTGTTTTCCCATCTAATTAGTTCCCTAGGGAGGGGGATGGGGTTCATTATTGGTTTTCTTGCAAGTATTTTCTGATTTGTTGTATGTTTACTTGCATAATTAATTTTCTGTTTATGTATGCAATGGTATTTTGGTTATATCTTGATTTTATGCATTTGTATCTTTATGCTTTGTTTTCGTAAGGAAGGGAGATGTGTTATAACCTGTTGTGTTGTGTGCATCTTCCTCATTGCTACTCTGTCCCTTGCTGCTCAGCCATGTGTGATGTCACTTAGAATGTTGGGTGTGAGGGACTGGAGGAGTTGGCAGTTGGAAGAGATGGGGCTGAGCAGCAGGGAGGCTGCTCCTGGTGGGGCTCCACTGGAGATCTGAGGCCTTACTTATGATCTTTATATGGACTTTGTTACCTGTCAAATAAACCTACAACCTGTTCTAAGCGGCCTGTCTACGAGACATCCTTCATTATTACACTACCATAGAGGTGTCTGAAATGTGGCAAAGTGAAGGTTTAGAGACTGGCAAGTAGGTTTCCTTGCCAAGTCGACATGGCAGTCAGGGACTGCACGCAGGCGCTGCAGTGGCAGGCCTGAGACACATTTTACATGCTGCTTCTGTGGGTGGCACAACCAGTGCTGCAAGCTCACCAGCAGCAGTTAACTTACACGCCCTTGGCACATGCAGTGCACTAGACTAGGGTCTGAACAGTAAGTCAACCAAGCCAATCATGGTAACACCAATCAATGTAACAATTTAACATAGGGAGCACTTGCACTGTGGCACTGATCAGCAGTGGCACAGTGCCCAAAGCAATAATCCAGCAAAAACATCGTACACAGAGGAGGCAAACAGAAAAAAATGGAGGAGAGACTCATGCCAATGATGCCAGGTCTAACATTTACCCTTAGAAGAACATGGAGTAGGGCTAAGGAAGTTTCATGAAGATTTGTTCATAATAAAGTAACTGCATACTTTATGAACTTTAGTTTTGTCACTTGCACAGGTAGAGCCCGACAAAGAGTATTCTGTTGCTTCTATGTTCCACCCAATGGTCCACTTGTTGGGGAGTAATGGAAGCCAATCCTAATATTAGTAGACACATAATAGCAGGCACACTATTAATTGTAGTTCTAATACTGATCGTTTTGCTTGCAGGATTATACCCATCAACATCTAATTCAGTAGAGACAAAGTCTGCAAGTAATCCCAAATCTTCACGCCCTAGAGGTAATAACTTATATCCGTTAGTTGAGTCTGAATTGCATGTAGATACATCTATAGGCGATTATTCTGTGAATGCTTATTTTAAATTGCTTTATGAGTATATTGACACAATGAATGCCTAGAACTGCAACGTCTACATGCAATTGCCTGCATCAGCTGCAGAAAGCATTACATACCACCATATCTCTTTGACTTATGGTGTTACCTGTAGTATTTTGATGAGCCTTCTTTATTGGATGAAACATTTTGACTATTATTTTTTTCAACCAGGATTTCATTTTTTCTGAGCTTCACATACTTGTGCATTTAAGTTGTCGCATTGATCCCAATGCTAAGTTCCCGGGAATCAATAACAGGGTCTTTAAACACATCATGACCATAGACACTGCTTATGCTCATAGACACAATTTGACTTGTATTTTTACAGAGATTGAGAAGATATTTTTATATTTGGTTAAGGACAGGAGGAGAAATTTGGAATCTAATTCAAAGATAGACAAAAATATTTACAATGAACATAAGTAGACTAAGTATGAAATGGAGTATTTAGAGGCATTGACTCAAGATTGGAAACATAAAGGGAAATTATGCCTCTTTGTGGAGAGGTCTTCATTTAACAGCCACTTTGTGAGAAAGATTGAGTGTGACCATATATTTGAAGTTAGGGAAATTTGGAATTTAATCCTGATGGGAGATGACCATGTTATTCTGGGGTCTATTATATTTGTGGAGTGCATGCCTATTTTATATTACCCAGAGGCTGGTAGGGCACTTATTAGCTAGGTGTAGTTTCCCCAAAGATTTATCATGTAGAGCATCTTAATGATCTTGTGTCGGAACAGAATATTAGGCCTATATGAGTGCTGGAGAAGTAGTAGGAGATATTTTTGGTGTACTGATTCCATCTGTGGGTGTGATTTTAAATTATATAAAAATTAGAAAGTTATCCACAGTAGTAGATAAGCTTGCTACTAGTACAACTTTACCTTTCTTAGTTGTAGATATGGAAATGGTGGCTATCAGGCCCATGGTATTGCAAAACCGTCTTTCATTAGACATCCTGCTTGTAAAGGAGGGCAAAGTCTGCCAGATGTTCAGGGTCCAGCAATGCTGCACCTACATTCAAGACAATAATAAGGACTTGAGGAAGTTTTTTAAGAATATTTCTGACTTGCACAGGGATTTGCAGGAGTTGGAAGCGACAGGTGCTAGAGAAGGTATTGGGAATGGATTTCTGCTTAAGGCGAATGGTTTGGAAATCTGGCAAGTGGAATTTTGGGTGCCATCTTGAAACCTCTTGTGATAATTGTTGTTTGTGCAAAATTCCTAGTTGTGATCTGTACGGGGTATAAATGCATGAAACTTAAACGGGTAGTGAAGAAAAAAAGGGCAGACATAGTCAGAGTCAATATTATGATGACATGAAACGTCTGGAAGAGTCTAGACAAAAGATGCTAAAAACCACAAGGTTTTAGCTGATCTGTCTAATGCAAACTGATTGTAATCTGTGATGGCTTGATTCGCCATCAGAAGGGAGACTGGAGCAGCGTAATTTTGGCACCATCTTTTCGCATATGAACAGGCCACATATATGTATTTACACATGGCCTCATGTATTTGTGTGACTTGATATCATTTACATGATGTGGTGCATTGAACAGCTTCAGAAAGTGCATTTACAGTATAATCTTGATAGTCAAATAAGTGTGTATACTGATGTTTCCCTTACAGTAATGTCAAAATTGCAGTTCCCATATATATATCTGTATTTGGGTGGTTTAAATAAGGTTGTTAACTCTTATATTTATTTTGAAGGTTTTATATAGCGCGTACATGACCCTTGAGGGTATCAGAGCGCTTTACATGTGGAAATAAACAGCTAAGTACGATGTATGCCATTATTGTCTCCTGCTATAGATAATTACAAAGGTGTATGCTCAGAGACATAAAACATAAAGACATTGAAAACAATGGAGGATAACAACTGTTATGCAGGTCAGTTCGCTGTTCATGTAAATTTACTCATGAGTAGAAACTTTACTTCTTTCGTGAAAGAGGCAGTAGAGGAATTCAGTCTGGTTTCTAGGGGAAATGCGTTCCAGATCCATGGGGCGATTCCAGAGAAGGCTTGGTTATAAGTTTTCTTTTTGGCAAATCTTTGTGGTTTCAGAAGAAGAGTGTTGGAACTTCTGGAGGATCTATCGCCACATGAGAGCACCAATTTCTGAGTCAAATATCTCGGGGTCTTGTGGTGAAGGTCTTTGTGAGTTATGCAAGCGATTTTTTGTTGAATTCTTGCTTCAAATTGGAGCCAATTGAGAGCTCTAAGGTCAGGGGAAATGTGGCAGTTTCTTTTAGAACCCATGATGAGTCTGGCAGCCGAAGGAGGCTCTTAGAGGGGTCATTGAAGACCTGGGAAGTCCGCAGACTCCCAAATTCTAGTCTTGGGATTACTATAGCTCGTACTGTCAATTTGAAGTCATTAGCGGGAAGGAAGGGTTTTAATTTTTTCAGACTGTTCATCTGTATGTTTGCTCCTTTTGTTGAGGCACTGATATGCTTATGCGTGTTTAGATTCCTGTTGAGTATTTTTCCCAGCGATCTTGCTGAGTCGATAACTTGAGGCTGGCAGTTGAGCGCTGTAAGTTGTTTAAGCTATTCCTCGATGATAGTTGTTTGACTGGGGGCAGCAATTAGGAAGAATTCAGTTTTGAGGGTATTTAGTTTCATGTGGTTTTCAGCAAACCAGAGCTGTTTATTTATTTGCATTTATTTATTTATTTGCAGTGTTTTATATAGCGCTGGCTAGACCCGGAGGTATCAGAGCACTTTACATGAGGATTAGCGAGTTACAAAGATCATGAGTTTCTAGAACATAGCATAAAAATAGACACACATCCTGTGGGGAATAGAAGGTAGAGGGGAAAGTAAAAAAGGATTGAAAGGCCGATCGGGTCAGGCAGACCGGCAAGGGGGAAAGAACTTCAGGGGAACCAAAAAGTCAATGAGAGTCAAACAAACCAGCTGGGGACCAGTTATCACCACATCCAGTATCGTGGTAACTGTACAAGATGAGAGGGTGGAAGAGACAAAGGGGGGTCGGCTAGAGGTGAAAGACAGTCAGGCGATGCAGGGAGCAGTCCAGCAGCAAGAGAATCGGTCGAAGCTGCTAAGATGGTGGACCCTGATCATCTTCTTGCTCCGCCATCGGCAGATCATCGGAGAATTTGTCAGAAAGGTGGGGGAGGAAGGAAACACAGCAGAGAGACGAGGAAACTATGCCCAATGTCCGGCTGGGTAGGTGACGGCCGCGGAGGTGATCCACAGCCAATCTCCTCTATAGCTGACTAGGCAGCTCCACCGGGCATCGGCCATGTTACTAGGGCTCCGTGGTCAGTAAAAAAATCACGGTTCTTCAGAGGTTCTTTTGAGATCATCCGCGGGAGTAGGTGAGTCAAAGCACCGCAGTTAATAAGAACCCCAGGTGAGTACAAAGGTCCAAGGAGTGGGTAGATTCAAGGGGATTAGGGCCAAAAAGGCAATCCCTAAACAGGGAGCTCCCGGCTGGAGCTCCTCACCGTGTCTCCTCACCTTGTCTCTTGTCTCCGGGAGTGTGAACACCAGGGAGGGTCCCCCTCCTCCGTCGTATGGCGTAGACAATTGCAGATTCAGATGAGTCTCTCGTGACCATGCGGTGGGCCCAGGCCTCGACCGAGGCACCATGTCGCTCACCCTAGAGGCCGCTGTGGGCAAGTAGCAACCCCCGGCCCATGGGCTAACTTCTCACGTGTCACTTCCCGTGGTCCGCTCACCCACCAGTCCACGCTCAGGGCAGGGCCAGCAGCCAGGCGCTGGTCGAGGTTTCGATGCAGGGGGGCTGACCGACTGCTCGTCTGTGTTTTTTTTAGAGTTAAATTAAGGGATCTGATGTCCTTAGGAAAAGAGACCTTTAGGTACACTTGTGTATCATCCGCGTAAATGTGATAATGAATGTTGGAGGAGCTAAGAATTTCAGTAAGAGGTTCCATGAATAGGTTAAAGAGAGTGGGTGAAAGGGAAGAGCCCCGCGGGACTCCTAATGTGACTGGGATGGACTTAGATAGAGATTGATTGACCTTGAATCTTTGGGATCTATTTTGGGGAAAAGAGCTGCACCAGTTTAGGACAGATCCTGAAAGGCCCATTCTATGATTCAGGAGGTCTAGAAGATTGTACTGTTTGCCGGTTCAAAGCCGAAGATAGGTCAGACAGGATTAAAAGACAAGCTTCATTTTGGTCTAGGATTTTTAGTGCATCAACCACTATGTGCATCAGAGCCGATTCAGTACTGTGCCCTGTGCGGAAAGCAGATTGGTATTGGTTTAACAGGTAGAATTGTTCCATGTGGTTGCAAATTTGGATGCGTACACATTTTTCCAGGAGTTTAACCAGTGTTGGAATGTTAATAGATCAGGCAGGACATTTTTAAGTCTGTGTGGTCCGCCGTCATTCTTTTTAGGATGGGGGACACCTGTCCTCATTTAAGGTTTCTGTTAAAATGCCCTGAAGCAGAGAGGCATTGATAATCCTGGTCCATAGTGGCAGTATCAAAGGTTTGAACTCATTTAAGTAGTTAGCGGGTAGAGGACAGACAAAGTGGTTCAATGATATGAGCCCTTTTAAGATTTTGCCTTTGTTAAAAGTTTGGAAGGAGGACCAATGCCGCATTGTTTTTGAGGGTGAGCCTTGGTGTGCATATGTTAAAGGTTAAACTCACAAAAAGAAAACCGTACAATCTAACTGTAATATTGAAAAAATGTGTGTGGGGAGGTGTATAAGGGAAATGGACAATTTGTCTTATAAAGAAGAGAACCCTCATGCTTCATCATTGGGTTCCCTCTTTCAAACTGTGTCCACAAGGTACTCAGTGTGGGATCAGTGTGGGCTACAACTCTCCAGAAGGAGAGGAGCGTGAGGTGTTTTGTGTTCCCCAATGTAATAGGGAGCGAGGGGCAGATTGTAAAATAATATTGAAAAAGTGAATTAAAACTAACTCATTTATTTATTTATTTATATATTTAGTTGAAGGTTTTATATAGCGCGAACAAGACCCTTGTGAGTATCAGAGCGCTTTACAAGTAACATGTAGAAAACAAGGAGTAACCATAGCAAACAAAGCTATAAGTGAGTCCAAATGTACAATACTCATAAAAGTAATAAAGCAGCTAACTATAGCAGAGAGAAGACAGAATGGAGCATAAAAACAGAACTGGGAGAACAAAAATACAGTAATAGGTCAGTAAATTCACGTGAATTTTGCCATGAGGATCGCTTTCACTTCTTTTTTGAAGGAGGCAGAGGAGGAGATAATTCTTGTTCCAATGGGCAACGCATTCCGGATCCTAGGAGCCATACCAGAGAAGGACCAGTTGTGGGTTTTTTTCTTGGAAAATCGTTGTGGTTTCAGAAGAAGAGTCTTGGCACCAGTTTCTGAGCTAGGTAGTGCAGGGAGTTATGGTGAAGGGCCTTGTGCGTCATGCACACGATTTTCAGATGTATTATTGCTTGAAACGGTAGCCAGTTGAGGGCTCTCAGGACTGGGGAGATGTGAGAGGTTCTCTTAGAGCCCGTGATGAGTCTCGCAGCGGAGTTGATGGCGGCTCTTAGCGGGGCTGTCGACGTCCTTGGGAGGCCACAGAAGGTTACCGCCTCATATTCCACAGGGATTACTAGGGCTTGAACTGCTTGTTTGAAATCGAAGGATGGCAGAAAAGGTTTCAGTTTTCGCAGTGTCTTCATGTGGAAGTCAGCTCCTTTTGTGGAAGAGCTGATATGCTTCTGCATTTTTAAGTTGCTGTCCAAAGTTACACCTAGCGATTTCGCTGAGTCAACAATGAGAGGTTGTCCTTTGAGAGCAGTTAAGTGCTTCAGCCAGTCCAGGATAGAGGGTGTTTTGTTAGGGGGAGCGATAAGGAGGAATTCCGTTTTGAGGGAGTTTAGTTTCAGGTGGTTTTCGGCCAGCCATGTTTGGGTTTTTTGTAGTGTGGTGTTGAGCGATTTGATGTTAATGTAGATTTGGGTGTCGTCTGCATACATATGGAAGTGAATCTTTGCGAGGCTGAGAAGTTCGGTGAGAGGTTCCATGAAAAGGTTGAAGAGGGTGGGTGAGAGGAAGGAGCCTTGCGGGACTCCTAGCGTGACTGGCATGGAGTTGGATAGGGATTGACTGACCTTGAATCTTTGGGATCTATTTTGGAGGAGAGAGGCGAACCAGTTAAATACAGCTCCAGACAGTCCCATTCTGTGTTTCAGGAGTTCTAGCAAGTTGCCTTGTTTGACGGTGTCAAATGCTGAGGACAGGTCAAGTAGAATTAGTAAACATGCTTCGTTTTGATCCAGGATTTTTAGAGCGTCGTCAATTATATGTGTCATGGCAGATTCGGTACTGTGACCTGCTCGGAAGCCTGATTGAAATTGATTAAGCAGGTTGAATTGGTCAATGTGACTGTTCAGCTGCATGTTAACAAATTTTTCCAGGAGTTTGGCTAGCATAGGTATGTTAGAGATCGGACGATAGTTATTTAGATCCGAGGGGTCAGCTGTAATTTTCTTCAGGATAGGGGATACGTGACCTATTTTCAGGATGTCCGGAATGGATCCTTGAAGGAGGGAGGTATTTATGATCTTGGTCCATAGGGGTAGTAGCAGAGGAAGGAAGTCTTTTAAGTAGTTGGCCAGGAGCGGGTCTGTGAAATGGTTGGAAGGTTTCAGAGTCGTAAGCGTCTTTAATATGGATTCTTCATTGTAAGTGTAGAAGTGGGACCAGGTTGCGTTGTTTTTGAGCTTGAATTTTGGGAGGTCATTAGCATGGGCACATGCAAGGGGAGGTGATGGGCTCTTTAGCATGTCTGAGAGCGATAAGAGGTCATTGAGAAGGTCTGATTTAATGGATTCTGTTTTAGAAGCGAAGAAGGAGGCAAATTCCTCACAATTGGGTAGAGTGACTGGGACGGCCTTCGGGAGCATGGGTGCGTTCTTGGTTTGAGCTTTAATAAGATCGAATAACTTTTTGGGGCGGTTCTTGGCTTGGTCTAGTTGAGTCCTGAAGAAGTCGGTTTTAGATTTTCTGATCTTTCTAAAGTAGGAGTTTCTGGAGGTTCTTAGTAGCTTGAGGTGGTCAGCTGAGGGTGCGGCTCTACAGCGTCGTTCAATTACTCTGTCTGTCTTCATTTAGCCGTCCACCCTACCACGGATTTGAGACTTTTGTGGATGTTCTTTTCAGTTGAAGAGGGGCTATTTTGTCCAGTAGGTTGTTCATTGAGTGAAAGTAGTAGTTGGTCAGGCCCTGTACATCGGCTAGTTCTTCCGGGGATATAGTAGGTTTGAATTAGATGATGCTAGAAGGTCAGATATGACGTTTTTCAGGTCTCTCTTCCAAATTGTAGTTCTCAGAGGTTGTGTAGAAAGACGTTTAACCATTTCTAACACTTGGAATGTAATGACATGATGGTCAGAGGGGAGGATCGAGTCAAGTTGTGTGGAGTCCACCTTGGAGATTACTAGGTCGATTGTCAAACTAATCTTCCACGTCCATTAGTTTGCCAAAACATCCTCATTTCTATTCCAATGTTCTCTTATACTTGCTGTAAATAACGTGTATCTATAACCAAAATTCACAATAGTGCACTTGTCCATGTTGTCTGCGCTGTAATCTTATTTTCTTAAAACTGTATCGTTTTCATTACCACCTTAAAGAAGATGTACACTTGCATATATGAAACCACTAGATTTCGAAAAAAAAGGTGCGTCTATGAATGTGTTGTGGCTGTCTAATATCATGTCGTAATGTTCCACAACATCTATCACTCTCCGTAGTCGAGTCTGCTGCTGACGAGGGCCTGGGTGACTGTCTTTCTTGTATTTGTCGGGATCCATCTGTAGATCTTGCGGAGCATGCGGAGGGTGTTGAAGCAGGAAGAGGAGACGGCGTTGACCTGCTTGCTGATTGAGAGCATTGAGTCGAAGATGATTCCCAGGTTGCGTGCGTGGTCGGTGGGTGTCAGGGCTGCTCCCAGTGCCGTCGGCCACCAGGAGTCGTCCCAGGCTGAAGGGTTGGAGCCGAGGATGAGGTCCTCCGTCTTGTCCGAGTTCAGCTTATGACGGCTGGTCTTCATCCATTTGGCGACGGACTTCATTCCTTCGTGGAGGTTGGCTTTGGCGGTGATGGGGTCCTTGGTGAGGGAGAGGATCAGTTGAGTGTCGTCGGTGTAGGAGATTATGTTGAGGTCGTGCTGTCAGGCGACGTGTGCGAGCGGGGCCATGTAAATGTTGAACAGTGTCGGGCTGAGGGAGGATCCCTGGGGTACGCAGCAGATGATCTCGGAGGCTTCAGACCAGAATGGGGGAGGCGGACGCTCTGGGTTCTGCCGGAGAGGAAGGAGGTGGTCCATTCCAGCATCTTGTCTCAGATCCCTGCGGCATGGAGGCGTGCGCGTAGTGTGCGGTGGTAGACAGTGTCAAAGGCGGCGGAGAGGTCTAGGAGGATTAGTGCTGCGGTCTTGCCATTGTCCAGCAGCGTCCTGATGTCGCGGTGGCGGCGGTAGGGGCAGTCTCGGTGCTGTGATTGCTGCGGAACCCTGACTGGGAAGGGTCCAGGATTCTGTTTTCTTCGAGGTATCAGGTTAGCTGTCTGTTGACGATTTTATTGATGACCTTGGCCGGGAAGGGGAGCAGAGAGATGGGCAGGAAGTTCTTGAGGTCTCTTGGGTCAGCTTGGGTTTTTTCAGTAGGACGTTGATCTCGGCGTGTTTCCAGCTCTCTGGGAAAGTCGCAGTCTCGAGGGAGAGATTGATGACGTTGCGCAGGTGGGGTGCGATGGAGCTGCTTGCTTTGTTGAAGACGTGGTGAGGGAAGGAATCTGACGGAGAGCCGGAGTGGATTGTGCTCATGGTCTTGATGGTGTCATCGATGCTCACGTTGGCCCAGGCTAGCAGGGGGTCGTGGTCAATGGTGTGCAGAGGGTCTGTTGTGTTGCTGTCTATTGGGTCTGCCTGGATGTTGAAGCTGTCGTGGATGTCTGCTATCTTGCGGTGGAAGAAGGTTGCATGGGAGTCGCACAGGGCTTGTGACGGCAGGATGTCGTTGGTGTTGGAGCTGGGGTTGGAGAGTTCCTACACGATGTTGAAGAGCTCCTTGCTATTGTGTGCATTGTTGTCGAGGCGGTCTTTGAACGAGGTTCTCTTGGTGGCCCTGATGAGGTGGTGGTGGTTGCGGATGGTATCCTTGTGTGCTCTGCGGTTGTCCGGAGTTTGTTTGCTGTGCCATTTCTTCTCTAGTTTCCGGCAGACTTGCGTGGAGGCTAGGAGTTCTGGGGTGAACCAGCTGGCCCCCTTGCTGGTGTCTCTGTGGGGGGTTTTCTTCAGCGGGGCAAGGATGTTGGCGCAGTCTTCGATCGAGTGTCTAAGGCTGTGGGCAGCGTCGTCGGTGTTGGAGGCTTCAGTGGGTGGGCTGAGAGCGAGGTTTGCATGTAGTTGGTCTTCGGTGATTTTGCTCCAGCAGCTGCGGGGGATCTGTTGGGTGCGGTGGTGTGTGGTGGGTTTCTGGAAGGTGAAGTGGATGCAGCGGTGGTCGGTCTAGAGGAATTCGGTGGTGTGGCTGACAGAGACGTGCGGGCTTGAGGAGATGACGGGGTCGAGCGTGTGGCCGGCGGAGTGGGTGAGCGTTGTGATGAGTTGATTTAGTCCGAGGTTGGCGAGGTTATCAATCAGGGTTGTGGAGTTGTTGTCGTTGTTCTCAAGGTGAAAGTTCAGGTCTCCGAGGAGGATGTAGTCGGTGGAGGTCAGGGCGTGCGTGCTAATAAAGTCGGCGATGGAGGTGCTGTACTGGGGGCGGGGTCCAGGGGGTCGGTAGACAAGGGTGCCTCTGAGGGTGGAGTTGGAAGTGCATGTGTTCAGTGGTGCTAAGCGCGTCATCTGTGCTAGTCGCGACCCTGATGCTGTTGAGGGTGTGGAGTGTGCTGGCGTCGTAGCAGCGGCGGTCGTCATGGCGGGGGCCAGGGGTTCTGGCGCTGGGCGCGGTCCAGGCACGGATGGGCTTGCCTTAGGTGAGCCAGCGGTGCGCCAGCGGTGCGCCAGCGGCGCGCCTGCTGAGCGCGGCCGTGCAGCAGCCTGCATATATGGAGAGGTGGGAGGGAGGAACAGCTGGGAGATGGGAGGCAGGGGCAGCGAATGGGCAGTGGACAGTCAGGGGGGTGGGGCCGCTGGGTACACAGCGGCAGGGGCGGTGAGGGACGATGGAGGGAACAGAAGGAAAAAGGGCACAGAATAGGGCAAAAGGGCACAAAATCAATTAAAAATGAGTGGCACAGAAGGCAAAAGGGCCACAAAAACGAGGGGGAAACGAGTGGCACAGGAAGCAAAGGGCACAGAAATCAATAAAAAACGAGTGGCACAGAAGGCAAAAAGGACACAGAAATATGGGGCAGCTGGGAAACAGAAGGCAAAACCGGGCAGAGACACGGGCAGCGAGGGGTACAGAAGGAAAGAAAACGGGCAAGGACCACGTGCAGGCAGTGGGGGAAGACAGACAACAGCAGTCACAGACACAACAAAGAAAATACAGACAATACATTAAAACAATAGGCAGAAGATTAACAAACTCACGATTCCTCAGCAGCGGCAGCTGGGGCAAGGACACACAGGCGGAGCTGTGTGGAGGGGGAGCGACCTACCTGGTGGGTCAAGGGTCACAGTGTGCAAGAGGGAACCCAATGATGAAGCATGTCACCCTTGGGTGAGTGAGGGTTCTCGTCTTTATAAGACAAATTGTCCATTTCCCTTATACACCTCCCTACACACATTTTTTCAATATTACAGTTAGATCGTCTTGTCTTCTTTTTGTGAGTTTGGCTATAGTGGAGCAAGACAGTGGATGAGATTATTCCACAGTTTACCCTCATAGTGAAAGTAGTACATATGTTAGAGGGTGACAGAGAGGGTGTGAGGGTATCTTTCGGGATGTAAGAAAGAAGCACTAAGGCCTTACGCGGGTCCATCTTCATGTTTTCGGGCTTGTCAATGAAGAAGGAGACAAATTATTCGCAACTGGGTAATGAGCTCGGTCCAGTTTACTGGGAGGTATGGAAGGCCATTTGATTGCGCTTTGACTAATTCAAATAGTTTTTGGGGTCTATTTTTGACTTGGTCTAGCTAGTTCCTAAAAAGGTTTGCTTTAGACCTTCTGGTATTTTTGTTGCTTCATGTTATTGAGGCAAAAGTTTGTGAATTGATTTGGCCTCCCAGTAGTGATCTTGTATTTTTACAATATGTTCTTAAGACTTATCTACATCAGTCTGGCTTTAAATTAAGTAATAAACCCATACTTAATCTCATTTACCGACTTTAAATCCTCATTGTGTAGCTGAATTGGTTACACTGTAAATTGAACTTGTGGATGAAGTGCCTTTTATATTGCTTAGGAACCTAAAAAGATCAGGGAAATTTGGACTGAAGAATGAGTGCTTTAGCGCACCAGATCAAGTGCAAGACCACTTCATCACTGCAACCGTGCAGATGCTCAAAGACTTTTCAGCGGGGAGGATAACCTTGGGAGGTAGTTCAGTCAATGCATGTAGGGCATGGCGGGCAGACTGTGCATGCCTTATAAATCACAGGGAAACAAACATGAAATTGCGATTTCTTAAATGCAATGTAACACGCACCCAAGTTGTGCGATTTCTCCTTAAGAAATCGCAAATTACCACCAACTTCAAGTTGGTGGTAAATTGTGATTTCTTTGAAATATGCACTTTTTTGCATATTTCAAAGTGCCATGTGGTGCACATACATGCCCCTCGGGCATGTATGTGCACCATATGTGCACACATGCTGATTTCAGGGGTGCATCAGGGTGTTATCATGACACCCTTGCACCTTTGAAAATATTCTCAACTTGCGATTAGCAAATAGCGATTCGCAAATTGAGAAGGACTTCCCATTCATTGCTATGGGCCTCCTGGCCCATAGGAATGAATGGGAAGGTATTCCTTAATTGCGATTTCGCAATTTGCTAATCGCAATTAAGGAATTTTAAGAAATCGCAAAATTTGTGTGATTTTTTAAATACATCCCGTTTTGCAATTCCCAAATAGCGATTCTCAAAAAATCGCTATTTGAGAATCGCAAATGGAGATGTTGATACATATGCCCCCAGGTGTTATATCTTGGTCCTTATCAGAATAATAACTACGAATGATAAGGGTGGGCAAGATTCAAATTATTATAGCTTATATCGGATATGACAATGAAGTGACAGAATTCAGAATGAGAGTGGTCCGAGATGGAGTTGAGGCCTGACCCCAATGGAGTCAGACTTTAGGAACTTTACGTCAGGATGTCTCTGGAAAGAACATGATGGAAATAGAAAAGAAGGTTCAAGATACCCCGGATTGGGGCACTGATTTATGGCATCTCAGGTGAAAGTTCTAGGAACTCAAGAGCAGGAGTTGTTATGTTTCGTGGGGTACCCCAATATAGGCTTGAGTAGTCGCCTAACCCTTCACCTACATTTACCGTACCATTGCACTACATAACGGGTTTTGGTAATGACCTTTTTACCTAGTTAAGCACTGTATAAATGTTGTGTGGTTTTCCCCGAAAACTGGAATCATGAATTATGCATGAGGATTCTCAGAATCACAGCAGGATTACAATCTCCTGCATATTAACTATGTATAAGGGTCATCCCTTCCGTCATCCTCAACCAACATGACACAGCAAGGTAGAATCCCCTGAGGGTACCTTTTAGGTATAAATACACCACATCTTTGCCAGGGTAGGCAGAGGAGAAATACTACCATGCTGACACACTGACACGAGACGCTGAGGTTCCTGCACGCAGACACTCCAGCACACCGTTGTCTGACATCCCTCGCAGAGTGTCCATCTCGAGACCAAGACGGGGTCCTTCATTCTCTCGCACTAGGTAATGGGGTTGGCCTCATCCTAGGGGGATTCTTGGCTCTACACCTACAAACATGCTAGGTACACTTAGGTACATTTAGTTAGGGTTGCATCGTAGGCGTAAGCATTATTACTGTTAAATATTTAAATGCTTGCATATATTCATTGTTTTAGCACTATGGTAGAAATCTATTTACTCTGTTGGTGCTTATAATAATTTTTAGCTGTCTCTGTCTTATGGTTGTTTCAGCACACCTATTTTACACAAGAATGACCCAGGCTCAATAAATGCTTATTGAAACGTCAACACCATTTATTCTGTGTATCTCTCTGAGACAAAGTGAGCATGAGGGCCTGAATGAAAAGTACTGTACTGTTTCCACGATCCCTGATGGGACAGAGTTGCCACGTTCGATAGTTGCCAGGAACTATTCTCTCCTTGGTAAGAGGAGTTTACAGTGGCACTGCGAGCTAGCTGGTATAAAGGCGAACATATCCAGTGGGGGGTGTCTGGAATCAGTCTAGAGACCAATCCCACAGTTTATGTTGTCTAAACATGCAGATCCTATATAGATTTATAGGAACTACACAAAAGAGTAGAAGAGATATTTGTCTATAAGGTCTACCAGAATCCGCAGAGGAAGAAAATATGTTGCATCTTTTTCGGGCCTTCTTGCCAAAACTGCTGAACATTGATTTTTGCCCATCCATTCCAAGAGAGCCCACAGAATGTAAGTCAATAACTCAGACCGGTCGACCACTTCCAACAGTCATGATATGCCTGTTTCACCATCAACACAGCAAAATGATTCTTCAGTCAGCTAGGCAACACAGCCCTCTTACCTATCAGGATGGGAAACTCTCCTTTGACGCCAATTTTTCCATCGACACCCACCTTATACGGAGAAAATGCCTGGCCCTGAGGCACAAGCTGAAACACATAGGCTTTAGGTTTGGCCTCCTTGACCCAGGTATGATGCTGTCACACTAGATGTCAAGACAACGGAGTATCAAGTCCCGCATGGTTTGGAGGAGCTACTGGACACCATAACAGAGACTTTGATGGAAACAGCCCCCTCCCTTATCACCACGAGGCACCATCATGGTCAGACAAGCCACACTCTACCGAAACACTGAAATCCCCACTCCAACGAATAACAAGTTCAGACACTCATTTCAAGGAGATAATTTGCAAGATGACCACACTCCAAGCAATAAGGACAGACCCCTTAATACCCTTCATTGGCTGAGAGTGGGTGTGGCTTACAGAAGTAACCGAGAGTTGCTCACCGTTATAAAGTAAATAACATCTTGGGGCCTTTATATTTCACCAACCTCCTGTGCGCTCAGGAACTTACTGCTTCTTAAACCGTCTTACAGATAAATCCAGCGGAAAGCTAAATACCTACCTTTAATATCCTCTGTAAGTTATCATTACAAATGTAGTTAGCCAATGCAGATACCTTTCCCTCTGACTTAACCCCAATGTGTAAAACAACAGCACTCTAGATTTAATCCCTTAACACTAGCAGCCTTGCAAGCTATGTGAGATGGACAAAGGCACTATCTTACTTCAGTTCCCTAAAACCTGACATTGTCTTACTGCAAGAAACGGATCTATCCACAACTGAGGTAGCCAAACTTACCAGAGACTTGGTAGGCCATACGATGGCACTTCTGGTTTAGAGACCCACCAGGTACCTTCAATACACCCTAATTGCGCCACAGGAAGAGAGACCTCCCTTTTTCACAAAATGCTGCTAATGAAGATGCAGAAAATATAGATAAACCATCAGAGCCTGTATGTCTTTGAAAAAGTAGTCTGCAAGGGCCATTGGATCTATTTACACACCAAATGCTGGAAAGGTGGTTTTCTTCACTAAACTCAACAGACTGATCATGGAAATTGGCCACACTATGTTAGTGATCGGCAGCAACTAGAATTTCTGCATCAACCCTATTATTGATAGATCTAGCTTTACAGATATCTGCAGCAACATTGATAGGGGCCTGTTGTGAGACCTTAGGTCATATCCGTCTCTCTTTGAACTGTCGAGACTCAAACACTTGACAGATAGAGAATACACATTTGTTTCCAGACTCCATGAAACTGAGGCCAGTATACACTATTTCTTGATGCATGCAACAATGCTCCATAAAATTACAAGCTGTACCATAAGCATCTCAGATCATGGCTCAATCGCAATGACAATTGACATCCAACTGCAGGTTCCTAGGGACAAGTCCTGGAAAATAGGTACATGGAGGTATAAACTCCCTGAGGAGAAATGAAAAACGATTGCATACTTACAAGAATTCCTGTCTCTGAAAAAGGACTCAGTGGATTCTATCCACACACTTTGGGCAGCAGGGAAAACATCGATAAGAGACAAGTTGATGAGAGACTCTGCATTAGCCGGTAAAGAGGCAATAGTGAAAACATAGACTCTCGAATCTGAAATTATTACTCTTATTCAGGAATATTGTGAAAACTCATCTGATGCAGCACTTTGCCTTCTCAATACAAAACTATTCCAACTTGATACACTTCTAATTGCCAAGGTGGAAAAAACCCTGTCGAAAATGAAATAAAGACAATATGAACGCAGTGAAAAAGCGCGTAGACTCCTGGCCTTCCAATTAAAGGGACTCATGGCCAAATCATATATACAAATATTGTTAATAACAACAATAGCTAACTTTAAAATCCAGAAGACATTGCAAAAGTATTTACATCTTTCTATAATCACTTTTATACATCAGAGAGTTCAGAGGATACCCTCTACGAACAGTGTACTCTTGGAGGACTGACTCTTACTAGACTATCTCCACAAGTCAGAGCTGACCTAAACAAAGAAATAACAGATGATGAAGTAAGGTCTGCCATCAGTGAAATGCCCACAGGAAAATCCCCAGGGGAAGATGGGTGTCCAGCTAAATATTATAAACTGGCAGCCCCTTTCTCAGTCCCAATCAGTAAGATGTTTCAGGAGATAACCAGAAACAATGGCTCACCTCATCCCTACAACAAGTCAAATATTACAGTAATGCCAGTAATACCTGCACCAAACAGAGATCTGCTTCATTGTGGTTATTATAGGCTGCTCTCTTTATGGAACAATGAAACCAAGATTCTGGCAAAACTCTTTGCTACAAGAATAAAAAAGGTAATTACTGCAGTGATGTACAAAAAACAAATTGGTTTGGTTCTGGGCTGTTTCACCTGTAACCATATGCAAACTCTGTTCCACCTACTATGGAGCACAAGACATGATCTGAATGATAAAGTGACCCCCTCCCTCGACACTGAGAAGGTGTTCGACTGAGTGGAGTGGGGCTACTTCTGCCAAACTCTTTCGGCCTGTTTTGATGACTATGACACAGTGGCTGCACCGAGTTCCCACCATTGTGATCAACTGTACTGAGTTCCTGTCAGACCTGATTAATATAAAAAGAGGGATTAGGTGGGGGTGCCACACCTCCTCCCTACTGTTTCGCAAGCGGTCAAGGTATCATCACACCTGCGGGCAAATTAAAATTGATGCTCTATGCAGATGACATCATTTTGACACTATCCTCTCCGCAAACCTCTGTACCGGCACTCATTGAAATTATCTCTTGCACAGGACTTCATTTTTTGTTGGGTACAAACTTAGATGAAATACCTGGGTATTTTGATTAGAAATCCACATAGACAATGAATTAAACAAATCATGGAGGTTTTGATTGAACAAAAACGGAAGGACGGTGCGTTTTGGAGCAGCATGCAGCTGTCTTTCTTTCTGGGGCGAGTACAAACTGTAAAAATGATGCTAGTTTCACCCTTCAACTATGTACTTAGTATGAAACAATTCTGATAACCACAATTCAATTGTGCAATATAGATCGCCAAATCAAAGAATACATCTAGCAAGGAGAAACTACAAGGCTTTCTAGAACAAAACTTCATGGCACCCTAACATGAAACCCAACTTAGAGCTATAAAGACAAGATAACGCCAAGATAAGAGAGTCTCATAAAGACAAGTTATCTTGTCTTTCTGAGACTCTCTCTCGTCATATTCTCCTAACAATAACCAATTTCCGAAGATGTATAATTTTTTTATTGGACACTTGGATGTATTAACATATTACATTTTGGATTACAGGACTCTTTTCTTTAAAAACATGTATTTAGATATTGTAACTACCTGAAGTATAGGCAGACTTTATTATGATTCTGATTCACATTATTTCTTTATTCTTTATTAGTATTAGTAGTTCCTTCTTAGTATTTGGTTTCTTTTTGCTTCCTTTTCTTCTCCTTTTTATTTTGTGGACCATTCGATGTTTACTTATTAGTGTACAATATTTGATCTCAGCTGGCACCTTGCTCTTACGTCTCTGGTACGTTGATGGTGATAAGGATTCTTGTTTTTCCTATTGATAAGTATAATGCTTTTCCCCAGCTGTGGTATAACGCTAAATGTTGCATTTTTATACACTTTACGAAGTATGTAGTCATTTGCGTTTTTACATTACAATACAATTATTTGAAATCATAAAAAAAAAGAGCTATGACATATGTTTATATCACTTTCACCTGGAGTTGGAAACACACAACTGGGCTCTACTTGTAGTTCATCTCCAGGGCGGCTCATACGTCACTTGATCATATACAGTACTGCCCATGTGACTTGAAGATCATATTAATCCAACTTAGGGTGCATTTGCAGGTGGAGAACTTGCCACAAACCACTATGGCAATACCCGTTCCTGCCTTTACAGGCACCCTTTATGGCTTAATGCAGACATTGGATTAACTAGAGATTAACCCTACTGGCCACACTGGGAACATTGTGGCATCTCCTGTATATGTTAAATCTTCTCAGAGGTGACCTTCTGGCCATTTCAATCCCTGAAATGACCCCCCTTGCTGCCATCGTCAGGAAGCACAGACTCAATATTGTCACCTATGCTGATGACACCCAGCTGATCCTCTCCCTCACCAATGAACCCACAGCCACCAGAGTCAACTTCCACAGTGGGATAAAGGCCATTGCCGCCTGGATGAAAGACAGCTGCTCAGACTCAACTCAGAAAAGACCAAAGTACTCATCTTGGTACCCATCCCCTCTGCTTGGGATGACTCCTGGTGGGCCGCCACATTGGAGTCCCCGCCTACCCCCACAGCCCACTAGCGTAATCTCTGCATCATACTGGACTCCTCGCCAGATCAATAACATATCCTCATCATGCTTTCACAAGCTCTGCCTGCTTCGAAAGACATTCAGATGGATCCCCACTGAATCCAGAAAGACAGTCACCAACACACTCATCATCAGCAGACACGACTATGCTCTCCACGGCAGCATCACCCCGAAACTCCTCAGGAAACTACAGAACATTCAAAACACTGCAGCCAGACTGGTCCTCAACATCCCCCGCCACAGCCACATCACCAAACATATTTGAGAACTCCACTATGAACCACTGCCTCCCATTCCACTTACCCGCCAGACACCTTCGCTGAGCCCATCTGGCCATGGATCCACAAGACCAGATCCGGAGGAAGATCCTTCTCTTACCTCGCCGCCAAGACCTGGAACAGCCTGCCTCTGCATCTCGAGCAATCCCTGTCGCTGACCCAATTCAGGAAGGATCCCAAGACCTGGCTCTTCAACAGAACTACAGCACTCAGACACATCAGCAGATGGATCAGGGCCTTGAGACCCTCACGGGTGAGTAGTGGCACCCTATAAACCCCTAATTGATTGATTGATTGATTGATTGAGAGATGACTTTCTCAGAAGCGTGATCCAATTTTTGCCTGACCTGCAGCTCAAACGATACCTCACTGACAAATTAGCTGGCCAAAAAATGCCAATAAACATATCCACCATCCATCACACCTAATGAAATAGGGAGCTCATAAGAACCTGGTGTTGGATCGCTAGGACATAGGACACATTGATTCACAACTACACTCTCAACAGAATCATCTCCACAACAAGCGTCAACTGCATCACAAACAAACAGTATGAGGAGAACTGGAGAGAACTGATCTAGAAACATAATAAGACTTTATAAGAAACAGAGGTGATGAACAGCTTTTCCCAGATCCACCCCAAGTGGCATTGGATTTCTTTTAATATATGCAGGGAAAAACTCAGCCATAAGCAGGAATGCTGACATTGTGTACAATCTAAAGAAACATAATACACTACTTCTGGCTCTGTCCACGATTACACTCATAATGGCACTCCATTGCACTGCCTTCACAGAACAAGTGATCTACCTAAAAGTCCTTCATTGAACTCGCTCTTTTGCAGAACTCTCAGGACATAGTTAGAATCACTAATCATAATAAGCATTGGTAAATGCATTAGGTTTCACCTACATGATTAATAATAAGCTGCTTTTGGTTGTAAGTTGTAGCTTGTTGAGTAGTTGTACAATATAAGTTACAGAAAGTCTGCTAAAGTGTTATTTCTTGTTTATGTATAAAAAGGCAATTTATTGCACTGTTACCAGTGGTATAGTGCGGGTAAGTAACAGCAACATTTTGAAAAATTAAAGGAAAGAGGGAAATAACAGAATTAATTGATATAATATCAATATTATGTGTTTAGAGGATGTTCTGCCAACATTTGGGCCCGGTGCCACTGCACCTGCTGCACCATTCAAATAATGCCCCTAGTGCCTCCAAGATAACTACATTCGTGACTGCCTTTTTAATAGTAAAATATAGCAATATTTGGTGTTTAGTTGAGTTATGACACCTTTTGCCCCTGGTGCCACTGCACCTGGTGCACCATTTAAATCATTACCCTATTGCCTGTAAGGTAACCGAACTTGTGAATGCCTGTTTAGTATTCAAATATTGCAATATTTGGTGTTTTGAGGGATTCCTAGAGCTTTGGACCCCGGTGTCACTGCACCTGCTGCACAATTTAAACCATGACCCTAGGGCCTGCAAGGTAACTGCAATTGTGTCTGCCTGTACAGTAGTATAATACATAGATAGAGGAGTTCTGACAACTTTTGGAACCTGTGCCACTGTACCTGCTGCACCATTCAAATAATGACCCTGTTGCATGCAAGATAACTACACTTGTGACTGCCTGTTTATGAGTGAAATATAGCAATATTTGGTGTTTAGTAGAGTTATGACAACTTTTGACCCCTGTGCCTCTGCTGCACCGTTTAAATCAAGCCCCTTTCATTTCTAAAGTAACTGCACTTGTGACTGCCTGTTTAGTAATCAAATATAGTAATATTTGATGTTCAGTGGAGTTATTACAACTTTTGGCCCTAGAGCCACTGCACCTACTGCACTGTTTAAATCAAGCCCCTTTTAACTGCAAGGTAACTGCAGTTCCGACAACTTTTGGGCCTGATGCAACTGCACCTGCTGCACTATTCAAATCATGACCTTAGTGCTTGAAAGATAACTGTAGTTGTGACTGCCTGTTTAGTTGTAAAATATAGAAATAATTGCAGGTTAGTGGGGTACGTGGAGATTTTGGTCCCGGTGCCTCTGCACCTGCTGCATTATTGACATCATGAGCGTAGCACATGCTGGATAACTGCCATTGTGACTGCCTGTTTAGTTGTAAAATATAGCAATATTAGGTGTTTGGAAGAGTTCTGACAACATTTGGGCATGGTCCCACTGCACCTGCTGCACCATTCAAATAATGACCCTGTTGCCTGCAAGATAACTTGCTCGAGAGTACTTTGGGAATCAAACGATAAACCTTGAAACCACTCAGTTGAAATCATAACACTCAATAATTTCAAGCAAAATTCCCAAAAACATATCATATCTTTAATAACATGGAATAGACATATGATTATATTAATAAAAATAGAAGCTTCACTTAACAGAAAGAGGTCTCAGAAATCAATTGAATGCATCTAGCAACAGTCCACTATCTGAATCAACAAAATGAAACAACGACAACAAGCCAGGTCATATCAACCTTGGCTACAAAAACCCAGTTCTGGAAAAATCAATAGTGTGTCGAAGCAATAATGAGGATACAATTTTACAAACAAACAATATGGTTACATTTAAATAAACAGACACAAGAAAGTTTTCATAAGAATGATGTCTGATGCCATTCCTCCACCATATTAAGTCCACCGGATATTGAGTCCAATTGTTTAATCCATTTTAGTTATTTTCTTGTGATCAGGCTGGAGATGTAGCCTCCTCTCTGCTCCTGGCATATTTGCTTGCCACCTGTCCTCAGAGGTGTGGCCCACTAGTTGGAAATGCTGCAGCAAAGGAGCTCTTGAGACATTGCACCTGAAACGGCTTCTATACTGAAGGATACGACTTTTCAACATCTGTGTGGCCTGACCAATATACACTAAATCACAAGCGCACCAAATCACATAGATAAAGTTACGTGATCTACCGTTAGTGAAGCACCTTAAAGTGGTTTCCACATTAAAGTGCCTAAAATGTTTGTGTTAATGCAGAAATTACAAACAAGACAGTGTCCAAATCTGTGAATCAAGGGTAGTACCGGTTGATTTGGGTAAAGTTGTTGTCTCTTTATGTTGACTGGAGCTCCTGTATTTATTTATATAATCAAATGTTTATGCCATATGGTTCAGGATATGACATATTTTTTAGAACTATTGCTAAAATGATTGAGTGATTCTATTTCAACCGACTGGTTTCCAGTGTTATTGTTTGGGGCCCAAAGTGCACTTCTAACCAATAGAACAACCACCTCTATGTACATTTCTTTTTAATTTTCTAAACAGGCTTTTTTTGCATGGTTACTTAGATTCATTTTTGGCCTGAACAGTTGTGCCCGAGCGTGCACGTTACATGATGCTCCCAATGGCTATTTGGCTAGCTCATGACTGCGCGCTGTAAGCACACTTTGATTCAGTCAGTGGGTTCTGGTTCCATGTAAGTTCTACCTGCTTCCACTTGACAACAGGATAGTTTCATTTTTCACCCACCAGAGATACTGATGGTTGTTCCCCTTTTTTCTGGTTTCAGACCGAATAGTTTGACACTGGATGGCTGACAATGTTCGTGGATCATATAATTCATTGGACATTCACCCCTTTACTCTTATGTGAGGATGCATAGCATTTCCATTCCTTTTCTTGGGTTTTCAGTGGCAGTATGGTCTTTTGGTTCTCTGAGTCCTCCCCAATATGCTGGGCACTTACTAGATATGTATTAGCTTCATCGTGTTCTTTTATCAGCTGGGTTGTAGTATTTTTGTTACACTATTGTTAGAAGGGTCACGTATCATTTTTGACACAGTCAAGGACAGACAATGTTGGTATTCCTGCCTAGCCACCAGTGGCGGCCAGCACAGGTAAGGGCGGTGAGGCAGTGGGGTGTGGTGGGGGTGGGGTGTGTGTGGGGTGAGTCGACAAAAACAGGATAGGTAAAATTAAATAAAAGAAATTAATAAAAAACCACTTGACCTTGCCCTCACCTCATCAGCGATGCAATGAGAGCAAGGTAAGTGGTTTTGTTGATTTGTTTATTTAATTTTACCTATTCCATCATCTGTTGACTTACCCCCACCCACTCATCACTGCCGCACCACTCTTACATTTGCTGGCCGCCACCGCTTGCCACTCAACAATACATTATAAGTGAGGGATTTCTTTTAATTTTACTCTATTTTTTCATACATAGGCACAAAGCACTTTTAGGCCCTTCCATTCTATAATATGATCAGGCTACACTCTGTCGGGTTTGGGTTACCTATGCATGCTCTTAGGTCATTTGTCCTAGATAAATTGACTTACCATTGGCTAATCAATAAATTATTTATTTTTCCATTGAAAAATGTACTTTTTATGTGATTTATACTCCTGAGTCCCCAAGAATTCTTTTGGTAAGTGCAACATATACATTAGGCCTCATTAGTTTCTCTGTGGTTACAGTCAGTCCTAATGAAGACGCCTCCCAAATATCTGATAGGGGTCGGAATGTTGACAGTTTAACATGTAGAATATCATTTATTCATATTCTCCTGAATTGTTCTCTAATTCTGAGACAAAACTGAAAGTAGCTTTGTGAATGTGTCTATATAGTTTCTGTTTTGTTTGTTCACAATCTTAGTGCACAAATAGTCACAGATGTCACTTTCATCAGGGCTGTCTCAAAAGAATAGTTTGGAAACACCCCAAAAGATGATCCTCCAGGAGAACATATTGGTTTTGCTTTTCTTCTTTTTTCCAAGACTCACTCTTTAATCCTGAAAATATGTAACATTAGATCAGGGAAAGGACTCCTGTGTGAGAAGAGGTACCATATAGGCTCTAACAAGTGATAGGTCAGTAAATATTTCAATTTTCTAATATGATCCCCTTTAACAATTCAGCAATCAACTTTTCCACTGAAGGTTTTGTCTTTTATACCCTACAAGACATAAATGTGACTTTTGGGATATTAGAAGGTTCTGATTATCAAAACGGAGAACCATTTCTATGCACTCTCTTTTGTGGGGCAGTTGTTTAGTGTTTTCTAGTCATTCAATTAGTTTCAACATTTTTGAGTCTCTATTCCACCTGGGCAACTCTATTAAAGAATTGTTCCAACTTATCATCCGGGTCTACCAATTGCACCTTTATTTCCCCAAGGAGTTATGTTTTTTAAGTTCTTGCACTTTGTTAGTCTTTTACACTTCTATAATGCTGTTCTTTAATAGTTTTAATTTAATTGAGATCTTGTGGTGCCTCTTTACTTTCCTGCTTTGGGACTCCACCTTCGCTAGGTTCCTTTCTGGGAGTAAAGACTTAAGAACACTGAGCTCTCAAACACAGCGTTTGAAGTATCACTGGTTTCAAACTCTGGTCTAATGAGGGGAGAATTCAACAGGTTAATGAATTTAAAAAAACATATTCTTGTGGGTAGGGGGACTGGAATCCATCTCTTGGATTTTATTTTGTCACAGGTTGGGTCTAGCCAGGTTCTTAAATGATGGAATATATACAATTATGATGGAGGAATTACTCACGAGTTGTACACCCTTATCATGTGTCATCCACTAACTAGGAAAATTGTAATGTTACTGATATGCTCCAAATCCATTAGTTTAGTCTCATCTCTCAATCTGCCTGGTGAGACTTACCTAAATGGTAATACAGTGAGACTCCCATGCCTCTTCTCCCCTGGCATTACCCTCCATAAATCCCCAAGAGGACTGGTTATTCTCTACAACTAATTCATCTCCATGTTCTTGTATTTGGTAGGGTATATTTGCTTTTGTCACAAGGGTGGTAGTCCCCTCTCCCTATGGAGAAGGTCACAATCTTTAAAATTGAGAGTCACAGCTTTGTTCAACTATGTCTTCAGTATGCTTCGATTGCAGTTCTCAAATGCATCGCTCCAAATGCATACATAAGCTGATAAAGGGCAATGTGTGGAAAACAAGATAATGGTCATGCCTAAACATTTCAAAATAGGAAGAGGCACCAACCTCTGGTGGGCTCTGGCTCCCCCACATGAACGTGTCCTACACAGTGGATCATCTGCCACATTTAGCACACTTTTTTCCTACAGAATTAGAGACCCAGGATTGGTTTTTATATAGAGTCATTTGAAAGGTGACAACGTCTTCTTACTTGGATCCTAAGGATCCCATATTCAAAGAAACAGAGTGTCGCTGGGATTCTCACTGTGCCTTACCTGAGCTCCTAAACATCCCAGAGAGCAGGTCATTTTGGCTACCTAGAATAGACACTTACCTTGGGAACCATGGAAACAGATCATCACCTTTCGGCACTCACTCTCTGTCATGCATGTCCATAGTAAACATCAGAAAGGCATGAAGAAAGTTTACAATATATTTATTGAAACTATTGTAGTCTATTATGAAGCAGGTGTGCTGTGATCGCTAAGCAGATGCAACTAAGGGGGTGCTACAGGGCGCACAGCAAAATGGCTGCGCTGTAGTGCAGCTCCGCTAGACGGGGCCTTTCCCTCTAAATATCAATAGGCGACCTACACAAATCAGGTCTCGTAAATAAAGTAGACACAATTTGTATCACTACACCGGCTCAATCCACTCATTCACTGCAACAAGAAGTATTGGTAGCTGTGTGGTGGTCACGTAGCCCCTTGGGGTGACAGCGGCCTGCGACGCACCTGTTGGTGGACCACTGCCAGGGTCCTAGACCGGTGAGAAGGAAACAGGGCAGGTGAGAGGGCCGCACTGACCCAATACCTCATTTGGATCCTACCGCATTGCACTGGGGACTTCACTTGGTTGCAAAACCTGTTAAACCTGTAATTTATTGAGGACTCGCTGCTCTGGAAGTGTGGCGCTTTCTCTCCTGCACAGATCTACCACGAGGTGAGTCTAACCACTGGGAGCCGACACTGCATCGTATTTGAGGCAGCTTCACTATCGCTTACTTTGCCGGTGACACTGTCTGATATTGCGGTGCGCGTAGGGTCCCAGAGTGCGCAGAATTACTACGTTACTGGGTCGAGCACTCTTTTTGACTACACACGTTCAGTGAAGGAGCAGGACTAAAAATGGGAAAAACTGAACACAGCCAATCTCGCCTCACATTTGAGCCCCGCAAATTCGGTAAATCGCAGCAGCGGGCTACCTCTGATTCAGAAATGGACGCCCCTTCTGAAAGTTTATCGGCAATCGAAAAAACACTCCTAGATGTACAGACCAGCTTACAGTCCATCGATGGCAAGATATCAAGCTTAAATTTAAGAATGGATCACATGTCCACTAAGCTGGACAAACACGCTCTGCGCCTGGGCGAAGTGGAAACATGCATATCTGACGTTGAGGACAGCTTGCAACAAATGTCCAGAAAAACACTAGCCATGGAAAAAGTGCTGGCTGTAATGCAGGCCAAAAATGAGGAATTAGAAGCCAGATCAAGGGGAAACAATCTACGGATCACGGGCCTACTAGAGTCCACCACTACTGTCTGCCTTGAAACTTATATCGAAATCTTGCTGCAGATGATCTTTGGAGCTGAACATTTGTCACCAATGCTAATAGTAGAGCGAGAGCACCACCCATTAGCTGCCTGTCGTACTCTGGGTGCTCCTCCGTGCCCCATAATCGCGCGTCTGCTGAATTACAGAGACCGGGATACCATCCTCCGACTGGCCAGGGAGCAGGGGAACATCGTCCATGAAGGGAACGCCCTGACTTTTCTACCCGGATTTTACCGCAGTAGTGCAAGCAGTGAGAAAAGAATATCAACGTATGGAACGAATCCTCATGGTGGAAAATGTCTTTTATGCAATGCTGTACCCGGCGCGGCTCCGCATGAACTCGAACGGAAAATCGTAGATCTTGACAATGCGAAAATCCGTGATGGATTAGGCAAAGACTCTAAAGCGCAGAAACCTCCAACCTTGCGGACGACAACAACAATGGCTCTTTGCAAGAAGTTCCTGAGTGACAGACTGTTTTTGTCAGTATAGGTCTAAGACTTTAGCAGTGAAGCTTGGTTTTTCTACTACACGAACTGTGCACAAACATTACCTGTCCTACCCCATCAACTGCTTTCTGACCTGATGTCCTGAACTCTGGCTATGCAGATAAGATATTTGATACTACTTTCGTGAATGTATGCTGCTATGCGGGGGGAGTAATTTTATTGTCACAACTGTGCTCCATCCACCTCCCTTTCAACCTGGGAGGATACCTGGTTTTACAGTTCTTCTCAATTTACTTTCTTTGACATTCTTTTCATTCTTCTCTCCAAGCTCTCTTTCTCAGAACTCGACCTTCAGGTATTTCGTTCCCACTTTCTTCTGATTCTGTCCCAACTTGCTTTTCCCTTTCACCAGTTTCTTTATCCACCACTTGTTCTGGTTTCCCTACTTCTTTCCCTCCTCGGATCTCTGGCACGCAATCTTCCTGCTGACTACTTGTCCCTTCACCTAGCTGGATGTTGCAGTTCCCTACACCTCCTCGGGGCTCTTCCGCAATCTGTCCCTCTCTCTCTCTGTAACTGTCCCTTCTTCATTTAAATCTATTATTTCAGGTGGAATTTTTCTCAAATTTCCATCTGGGATTTGTTCTTTTTGACTTTCTTTTACTGCTTCTTCTTTGTCTTTTCCTTCCTTCTTTTTAGGTCCTTTACTGGGACCTTTCTTTCTCTACTCGTCTTCAGAATCTGAGCTGTCAGAAATCTGCAATCTTCTTCTCAGAGAGACACTTCTGGGGACCAGAATCTGCTTTGGTTCATTTTCCCCCCTTTCAGGATCTTCACGTGTTTTTGGTTCTTCGTGAGCTGATTCAATACTTGACTCTGATTTGTCATAGTACTCTTTCTCCTTGCAATCCACCGGATTTGGTATTCTCAAGGTATGGCTGGCATGGATCCAGTTTTTCAGTCCAGCACACTTCACAGCTGTCGTCGTGGTCAGAATGACTTGTCTTGGCTTTCCCCACCTGGGAACCAAACAGTTTCTTATTCTGTGGACCTTTTTCCTCACCCAATCTCCTGGGCTTAGATCATGGGCTTGCTTCTTTTCAAGGGTGGTGGCATCCGCTCCAACCTGATGAAACACAGAATGAACTGCCTCAGCCAGGCCTTTACAGTACTCCAACACCATGTCATCAGAAATCGTCATCAGTTTGTTGACTGGTATGTAAGCATGCCTCATTGCACGTCCCATGATTATTTCATGAGGACTTAGCCCTGTAGTTCCATCTGGGGTTGCACGTATGGTCATCAAAACTAGAGGCAAGACATCAGGCCATATCATTCCTGTGGCTAAACACATTTTCCCAATTCTGTTCTTGATTGTACCATTCATTTGCTCAACCACACCAGAAGCCTCTGGTCGATAGGCACAGTGCAGTTTCTGTTGTACCTTTAATGCTTCACTGACCAATTTCACAATCTCATTATAAAAATGCCCTCCTCTGTCTGATTCAAGGGTCACTGGGAACCCGAACCTGGGGATGAATTCCCTCAAAAGCAGCTTTGCTACTGTCAATCCATCATTTCTCCTCGTCGGGTATGCTTCTACCCACCTGGAGAATAGGCAGACTATGACCAGAACGTATCTCAATCTGTTACATGTTGGCATCTCAATGAAATCTATTTGCATTCTGGTAAAAGGCCCTCCTTCTCGGCCTATAGTTCCTAGGCTCACCACTGTCTTTCTCCCAGGATTCTACTGCTGACAAATTAAACATCTCTGACATAGGCTCTCTGATATGATTTTGAATTTTGGGTTGTACCAGGTCTGCTTAAATGACCTGATCATAGCATCTCTCCCTATGTGTCCCTGGCCATGATACATCCGTGCCATGGTAGACAACATGCTATCAGGCATGACTGGTCTTCCATCTCGATAGACCCATACATGATCCTTTTCCCTTGGTGCACATCCTGCTTTTACCCACTGCCTTGTTTCCTCATCTCGTGCCTCCTCCTGCAATTGCCTCACTTCTTCCCATGTCCTTACAACGTTAGTAAACATTAAGGAATAGGAAGTCATTTTTTCTCCTTTGCCCGATTGACTGAATAATGATTTCTGGCACAGTACTGTGCCATGTCATTGGCATAACGATTGCCAACAGTAACATAATCCTCCCCTTGGTTATGGGCAGCACATTTCACCACAGCCAATTGTTTAGGCAGCTGTATCGCCTCAATCAACTTTCCAACCTCTTCAGCATTCTTTATAGGAGTTCCACTTGAGGTCAGGAAACCTCTTTGCAGCCACAACTGGCCAAAATCATGGACAACTCCGAAGCCATACTGGCTGTCAGTTATCACAGTCACTCTCACACCTTTCCCAATTTTGCATGCTCGAGTCAGAGCCACTAACTCTGCTACTTGGGCAGATTTCACTCCTTTCAAATAGGATGCTTCTATCACTGTGGAAACCGTACACACTGCATATGCTGCACTCAACACTCCTTCTTCTGTTCTCAAACATGACCCATCAACAAACATTACATAACCATTTTCTGCCAAAGGTACATCTTTTATGTCTGGTTGTGGTTTCGTACAATACTCAAGCACAATCAAACAATCATGATCTGCTTCATCTCTCACTTCCACATTCTCACCATCAGGTAACAACTTTGCTGGATTCACATTCACACATCTTGCAAGGCTCACATTTGTTGCACCTAATATGACTTTATCATACTTAGTCAGCCGACTATATGTCATATACTGAGTACGACTCCTTGTTAAAAGAATCACCACATCTTGAGGTACAAACACTTTCAAAGGATATCCCATCACGATTCCTTCACTCTGTTCCAAACTTCGGCATGTTGCAGCCACTGCTTTCAGACATCCAGGTAAGCCTACAGCTACTGGGTCAAGCATCGATGAGTAATATGCAGTCGGTCTCCTCAATCTTCCATGCTTCTGGATTAACACAGAAAGTGTGCATCCATTCCTCTCACTGCAATATAACTGAAATTATTTTTCATAATCAGGCATACCCAATGCTGGGGCTTCACACAACCCATCTTTCAATCGTTTGAATGCTGCCAATTCTTCCTTGTTCAATTCAAGGGGATCTTTTACATCACTCCTTGTTAGCCGAACCAGAGGTTTTGCAATCAGCGAAAAGTTGCTGATCCACTGGCGGCAGTACCCTACCATTCCCAGAAACATTCTCACTTCTCTTTGAGTCATGGGAGCTCTCATTCCTTTTATGATTCTGATTTTGTCTATTGTTATTTTCCTCAGTCCTTTTTCAATGTTATGTCCCAAATACTGTACTTCCTTCTTACAATACTGCAGTTTGGCTGGGGACACTTTTAGTCCTCCATCTGCCAGGTGATTTTGTAAGACTATAGTGTCTACTTCACAATATTCACGAGTTTTCGACGCCACAAGGAGGTCGTCGATGTACTGCACTAGTACTGAACTCTCGGGCATTTGCAGACTCTCCAATGACATTTTCAACAATTGATTAAATATTGAGGGGCTTTCTGTATACCCCTGTGGGATTCGGCACCATGCCAAAATACGGTCTCCAAACCGAAATGCAAAAATTTGCTGACTGTCGTGATGCAATGGAATGGAAAAGAACGCATGGCACAAATCAATTACTGTGTACCATTCTGCATCATGGGGAATCTGATACAAAATCACTGATGGATTTGGCACAATGGGACAGCATGGTACAACGATTTTGTTTACCTTTCCCAGGTCTTGCACTATTCTGAATTTCCCATTTGGCTTTTTCAGGCCCATTATGGGTGAATTACATGGACTGCTCAATATTTCTCTCAGAATTCCTTGCTTGATCATCTTCTCAATTATTGGAGTTACTTCTTCAATTATTTCAGGTGTCAATCTATACTGAGGAATGTTTGGATAACTAACTCCATCTTTGACAGTAATTTTTATATCCTTCTCAGTGAAATCAACTTGATAGGATTTTTGCAATGCCTTTGGTCTGTCAAAATCTATACCCATTTCATTCGCAATTTCCTCTAATCTTTCATGCAGGTTTTTCGCTCTCCAGGTTGTACTCTTACAAAGAAACAACAATTCCTCATCCTGGTAGTTTTTCAATTTCTCAGTAGGGATGGTTCCTACTAGTAGTTCTTCCAATACCATTCGTAATTTTGCCACATCTATTGACTGGGATTCTTGATCCTTTTTCTGTAACTCTCTGATCCATTCGTTCAACTCATCTACGGAAGGTCCCACTGGATTGTTTACATTATTTTGTTCTGGGGCCTTTTGTGGTTCTAATAATGTTTCCATTGTCATTCTGCTCTTTTCAGCATAAATCTGATTTACAAATGGATTATTTGAAACATTTGGTTCAAACATATTCATTGTCGGTCCCCACGGATTGTCAATTTGACTCCGTTCAGTATTTTCAATTGTATTTGGGCTTCTGTATGGCACTGTCAAACAATGTTCAGTATCTTTTTGTTTCTCAAATATGGGCATTACTTGACCTATCGTTACTGGAACTGTTACAGCTTCTAGATTCTTGGTCAATTCTCTTATTTTCTCAGTTAATTCTAGGGTAGTTTTGGCCAGTTCTACTGAATTCTCATCATTTGCCCTACTTCCTGTCTGTTTTTCTACCTCTCTTGCATAGTTACTTTTCCCTAGTTCTGGTGACATGGTCTCTGTTTTAATTATTCGTAATGTTTCTCTCATTGGGGCACTTGGTGTCAATGCCTCTGGTTCTGGTCGATACGGTGGTGGGTTTTTGTAAAACACTTCATCAAGAACATCATCTTCTGATTCATTCACTTCATACCCACTCGAATCCGTATTCCGCCTTTTCTCAGTGCATTTTCTCCCTTCATTATCTCCTATCATTCTCACGGGATACATACCATCAGTCATACTTGAATTCCGCCACCTTTTCATCCTGTCTTCATGTGTCTCATGTCCGTATGATCTACCAAACATGTATCGATAACCCCTACCACTTCTCTGTTTTTCTCGTTCATGCATTTCGTCTTCCCATTCCGTCAATGCCTCAAACTGCGTCGGTCTAGGTCTTGGTTCTCAGTTCATCATTTTGTCTCGGAGGTTTCTCAAGACAGCCAAATTAAAGGAACCATGTTCTGGAAACGCCAGGACTCCATCGTCCTTGGTGTATTTTACCCAATTATCTAACCAAATACAAGTATGATACCCATATTTTGCAATCATTGTAGATGCGGGGGTTTTCGGTGGAGGAAGTAACTGTCCTTCCCTAGTCTCAACTACTTTATCTTTCTTGAACCACCTTTTAATTTTTCCAAACCACGATTTCTTCTTTTCTGGTGGTTGGTAATACATTTTCTCGTTTTCCGTATACCGTTTAGTCCTCTTACAATGGTACCGCAATTCTGCCCACTCACAGCGCGACTCTTACTAATGCACCAATCAGGAGTGTCTATGTCACTATCACAATCCTCCAGTCTCAGCGCGACTCACACTAACGCACCAATCAGGGAGCGTTTACGTCACTCTATATTCTTCCACTCCTAGCGCGGCTTTACACTAACGCACCAATCCGGAGCGTTTTACACCTTCAATCTACTGTCCAATCCCAGCACGGTCGTTCTGATGTCAGCAGCCGCTGCGGCAGCTCGCTCTGCTCTGCTCCCGTCTACCCCTCCTTTACAAGACCGCTCCGTGAACTCTTACTGTAACTTTTTACGATTCGATTAGTAACAACACAAAAACATCTCCATTGTCTGCTTCGCTAACCAAAGAACAGCAAAAGACCTTTCTCACAAGAATTCCGTCTGTCCCGAGAGCAGCGCTTACCTCTGCCCTACTACGGAATCGTTACTTCCATTGATAAAGTAGCACATCCCTCTATTTCACCCTTCTAGCAAGCATTCGCTAATTGTTTCTCTGGTATTTTAGAAATAACCTAGAGTTTTCGCAATCAACCCGAATGCCTTTTCATTCACACTCGTTCATACAAGAAAATGTAGTACATACGCACAGAATCCTGTCTTTCCCGAGAACAGCGAATAGTCTGTCCTACTACAGAATTATAACACTCGTTAACAAAGCAGCGCTTCCCTCTACTTTGTCCTTCTAACAAGCTCAGAGAACACCTGCTACCTTTTCAGTGATAAGCGTTATCGGTATGCCAATTGGTTTCCTGGTACTTAAAGACCAAAATTTCACAGGTAACCTTTGCTATCATACACACTTCTCTCATACAGAAAATGTCTCTATTGGCAACACACGACGATGTCATCGAATTGAACCCAGACAATGCGCCGTGCAACTTCACTTGTCACATGTTTCCCCTGTGTACCTACAGGGGTACAACAATCCCGTCTTTCCCGAGAGCAGCATCTGCCTCTGCTCTACTACGGAACTGTTAAACTTCCAACTTCCTACATCCCAGAAGCCGTGCAAACAACATATAACTCGACGCGACTCAACATAGAGTGTTAGTACATAAATCAATACCAATCAACAATCAATAAGCTATTTACAAGCAATCGTCGCTAAACCCAAAACAATAGCTAACCATCATTCTGCTACCAAGAAAACTGCTCCAGCGCTGAATACCACAAATCCCCTCACTACTGACCAGACCACAGATCTTCTTCTTCTACAACCACATTTCATTCACTCATTCACTGATGGGGCCCATAACACCAATCATTCATTCTACTTTCAGATCAATGGTCCTCGAGAGAGGGGAGTCCTCTCTTTATTCCATGCGCTGGAAATGGGAGGAAGATCGCACCAATCACCTGATGAGAACAACAAGTTTACCTATACCTCCCTACCTCACCAGGGTCTCAATACATTATAACCTAGCAGTTCCTCCCATACTATTGGCCATGGATCAGCCAGTTGCTGGGAATAGCAACACTTAATTCTTCTAAACAATATACATTGAAATACTTCAAATAATACCCCGACACAGTTCTTTAAATGAAATAGTATGTTTATCTAATCAAAGCATAAGGAAATCATATAGCATTCAATATTTTGGTTCGCATATTTACCTAATCTGGCTAAATGGCGTCCTCTATGTCAAATTCAGATCTTTCGTCTCTATGCCCATAAATCAAAGAATCAGTTTGTAAGTTAATTGGGCATCTGATCAGTCCATCAGAGTCTCTGGTAAGCAGCTGTCCAGCAGTGTCACCGTCCTCTCCGTCAGCATAACGTCGGGCAATCTGGTAAAGTGAAGGTGTGCTCGCAATGGAAGCTTCCTAACCCTACTCTCTCTAGTCTACTTTTATAGTGAAATTTTGACAACAAATGTTTCAATACATGTTTTAGAATAAATTTGATTGGTTAAACCAGGATCATTCTTCCTGATTCCCAAGCATTAGATGTTGCATTAGATGCAGCTCTCAATTTATTAATAAAGTAGCAACAGTTTCTAGTCCATTCAGGGCATGTTGATTCCCATGCGGGGTTGTGTCCTTAGTGTCATCAATTATAACAGTTCATAGTTTAAGAAAGTCCTTTGTTTGAGGCTTGGCACTCCTCCCAGGATGTCCTTCACGAGTACAGTCTGCCTGGGGTCAGGACGTGGTTATTGTTGCTCATCTTTCACCGCAGGCGCACTTCGCTCAGTGACTTCTGTGTCTTGTCGGTGCGTCAAAATATGGATGGCAGCCATTTTCTGGCCACTCCTTGAAAGGTCAACTTAAACAAAGAGACATAAAACGTAATTAATACTTTGAAATGACTATTAAAATGTTATTCCCTCACTAAACCCTCTATGTGTGTGTATTTATCTAGCAAAAGCAACACGCATTGCGGTTTATACTCACAATTTAAAGCACGATTCACAAATCACATCACAAAAGCAACATATAACATGCAAAGTCTAAATATCTGCCATTAGTATGCGTACAAAATTAGTTTACATATCAATCAGGCCATGCAAATGCGATTCCCACGTGTATTTTCTAATTAGTAATATTGATTAATTAAACACACAGCAAACCATTAATACTATTAATATTAATCAATTATTCATGTTAACTAAAAATGATAAATTGGAGGAGGTATACAATTCTTAAGGAAAACCTCGCTCCAGCAATAGCGCAGCTGAATGTGGAGGGGAAAAAGTTTGAGACCGAGAGGGTCTTAGCTCAGAAACAGATGGCGGAGGCTGAGAGGGCCTTTGCCAGAGAGAAACTAGCTCTGGAGGGTAAGTTGTCCCCTGAGCGCAGTTGTAGTTGTCTGGATTCCCCAGGGAGGGTAGAGTCCAGTGGTGGCAGCGATATAGAGTCCAGTGCAGGACGTCCCATTACCAGTTCCCAAAGTATGGTACCTTGTTCCCGAGAGGAGGAGTACAGGTTGAAGTTTAGGGGCAGTAAGAAACTGTCTCACCAGACTTGGGATGATTTTCCAGAAGAATGTGAGGAGGCACTGACTAATTGGGTGACGGGTAACACGGAACCTGAATATCACGAACTGTTTGATCTGGTTCTCAAAGAGCACCTGTTGGGGTGTGGGTTTTCTGATCTATGGCCATTGATGGTAGAAGCGGACCGCTGGGAAAGGGCCCGAGGTTCTGATGAGGCATGGGAGAGTACTTCCAACAGTAGTGGCTCAGGTATCTTCCCGTCCAGTATTGGGGAAGAGGCTCAGAGTAGCCCAGCTACGTCCCAGAGAAGTGAGGGGGGTGTAGGGGTTCATGACCTATCTCAGTGGAGTAGGAGTGAGTGTGTGACTTCGAGTCCCCAGATGCCCGAAACCCAGCCTCAGAGCCTGGATGGTTTCTTCAGGGAACACCAGGTTGGGGGCCTAGGCTGTCCTGTTAGCCCATTTGAGGAGGATTACCTAGTGTATGGAGAACCTGGAGCATCTGTAAGTAGAACTCCAGTGGTTCTGGCGACTGGCAGTACCGCTCCAGTAGGGAGGGTACAGAAGTCCAGCGAGAGGGGTGGCATGGGGCTGTGTTCCCCAGTGGAGGAGCCAGTGGGTCAGGGACCAGCCAGGAGGGCTGAGTCTCCTAGAGGTGACCATGGTGACAACACGTCTGTCCTGGGGGATCTTCACGCACTATCAGGTGGACAGGGGACGGGAGATCTGTGCCAGGCAGACTGTCACGCAACATGTGAGGCATATGTTACCCTCGGGGGGATGGTGTGTAAGTACCCAGAAGTCCTGGAGTGCCAGGCAAGTACTCAGCCAAATGGGTTAAACCCATGGTTGGGAAGCCAGGTTCAGGATCAGCCTGACCTGGAAGGAAGGACGACTGTAAGCAGCGTCCTGACCGATGTAGCTGCTAGGGGCACCACTCCAGTTGGGAGGGTGCCGGACTCTGGAAGGGGGTGCAGAGGGAGGGAGTCCTCGCCTCTAAACCCTAGGTTGGGAGACCAGTTCTCAGGAAGAGGTCCTGAGCTGGTGGGTGAATTGTGTTACGAGGTCACCTCTCAGAGGAAGAGAGGGCGGAACCCTAGAAGAAGAGGTAGGGGGAGGAGAGCCTCGCCTGTGACTGTTAGTCAGCTTGAGGGTACAGACCCTGGGCTGGAGGATCAGTGGCAGTTTAGAGTAGAGAATGGTTGCTATGTGCCAGGGGTTACTACCCCCCACTCTGTGGTTAGGCAAGGACCAGTGGCACCTGGATGGCCTAGGGCCTGGTCCTGGCCGCGGACAGCTGAGGAGTACCAGTGGGGTAGCCCAGTTGGTCCGCACAGCTTTTTCAGAGGGAACCACATGGGTTCAGAGTGGCGTAAAACCGGAGAGTGTCCCTGCCGTTGCGGGCCTGCGTCCATGTTTTATCGCCCCAAGCAGGGAAGACCATCACGGTGGTGATTGGTCTACCCTGCGTTTTGGCTGGAAGGGGGTTGCGTTGGACTTGGCGCTTCTGGCAGGTTCACCCCTAAACCTTTTTAAGATTATCTTAGCTTTTTCCCTATGTCATGTAAGTGGTTTTAGGCCTCTAAGCGCTTTTACACTGTGTCCCAGTGGAAAGTGCGGGTGCGCTGTTACATTTAGTGAGACTGACCTGCCCGCCCATAGGAATGCATGGGGAATGTATGTATCCATGGGAGTTCCTGATGCGTGGGGAGTGCAGGGTCGAGTTTGGTATGTGCAAACTCGTGAGAGTGAATGCTGCGCGATGATGTGTGCAGCGTTACTGTGTCTAGTATAGAAGTGTCACTTCTAGACGCTGGCATAAATGTGAAATGACTGTCTGACGTGTGATTGGCTGGGGTGCCTGGCTCCAGGAGTCAGGGTGGGTCTGCCCCAGTGGTGAGTGGAGAGATCTGCATGTTGATGAGTGGGAGGAGTACACCTGGGACCTGAATAGGGCTGGGCTTTCCCCACACAATGCTGGCTCCGCCCCCTGTGGTGCGACTGATGACCCTGGCCTGTTCTGTGAATAGGGAGAGGGGCTGAGCAAAACAAAGTGCTCAGGAACCAGTTGCATCTGGTTCGCCCCTTCCCTGAACCTAGAGACAAAGGAAACCTGTGTTTAAAAGGGGCTGTGACGGGAACCTACCCCGCCTCCGTCGGTAAAGGAAGCCCCGTGTCTGCCCAAAAGCCGCCCGGGTGAAGAGAGGTCCGCGCCGCAGAGAGAAGACACCCGAGCGAGGAGATGCCGCCTCCCAAACCGACGGTGAGTGCGGGCGTCCCCGCGGGTCCCTCCTCCGCTTCGCACAGCGCTTCCCCTGCTGCACTGCCCGCAGCGGCAGCTCCAACATTTGGGGCACATTTCTCTGTGGAAGCTCAAGAGTCCCCCGAGCGGGACTCCAATGTCGCGCCCATTGTCCTTGAGGGCTCGCGAGTCCCCCGAGCGGGACTCCAACGGAGGGGACATTATTAATCAAGAGCGCCAGTGCGCTCCATCGTGTGGCATAGTTCATTCCCAGAGCCTAGGTGGCTCCAGCGTGTTTTAGACCTTGCATGCTCCAACGTTTGGGGGCATAGTTCATTCCCAGAGCCTAGGTGGCCCCCTGCCCGCTGCATATTTGATTTAAAGGCACAGTGGTGCCCAGGCTCCTTTTCCCAGCTGCCCAGCACTTAGTGGGCAGCTGCAACGTTTAGGTTGTGCCCCGGTGCCCTGTTGCTTATGCTGCGTTGGCAGCCCAGCCCTGACTCTGTGGACAAAGGGCGTTTGAGCCCCTGAGAGGCCAAGTTGGCCTGGGGACAGTTTTCTATGTTGTGCCCTCACCTAGGGTACATGATTATTCCTACATGTGTACTTTTGCGCCATGTGTATTGCCTTGATGCTATTTTTTTTATTTCTAAATGTGCCTATGTGTAGGAGAGGGTTTTTCCTAGTATAAGTTATGCTAGTGTGTTCGTGGTGCCCTGCGTGATATATGCCTAAGGTGTCTAGGATTGCGTAGGGTGTACTTACCTGTTACCAGTGGTTACTGGTTGTGCGCTACATTTATTATTTGTTCTACATTTACAATTTGGTGATTTGTGATGATTCTGACGGTGGTCCATGTGGCCCTGTCTTTTGTAAATAGTCCCCTGTAAATTCCGCCCAGTGCCAGTTGGCACAGTGTAATTTGTGTGAATATTATCTAATGTGTTTGGTATAATACAAAGGCTAGTTTTATATATAACCTTGTGTGGAGTTTCTTTTGTGGTGGGCCTTGGGTGTTGTTGCTGGGTGCGCTCGCAAACCCTTTACACATTGCCTCCAGGATAAGCCTGACTGCTCGTGCCAAGCTACCAAGGGGGTGAGCAGGGGTTATCTTCGGCGTGTAACTCCCCAGCCCTGACTAGAGTGGTGGTTTTCTGCCTGGCTTTGGCGCAAGCCCTAGCCAACCAGAAATCCCATTTCTAACAGTGTCACATTAATAAAAAGTACACATAAAAAACGGTGACTTGCATCAGAAGCTCTGTAGTTCTCTTTAAATATCTGCTTGTTGTAGTCAAGTCGTTTTGGAGTCTTAAATGTTCAAATGGTTTTATTTCTTCAGTTGTAAAAACTATTGTATGAATTCTGTTAATTTTAAATCTAGATAGGAAGTGGCTTCAAAGTAATTTTCCACTGAAGCGATTCTCCAGCATGAAAAATGATTTTGTTTCTACATGTTTATGGGTAGAAGCAACGCCCTTTTCATGACTAACCAAACAAATTTGACAGGGTCCTTGAGGTCAAAGGTTAGGGGCACCATGCACAAGACACACAATTGATGGACGGAATGCTGAGCAAATCAAAACATTCACCCCCAGTCAAAAGATCTGGGTGAAATCCATCATTCTTTTGCTCACCATGCCACCCCAGTTTAAACCTGCCATATGCAAATCAGCCTTGACCCTTGGCACGGCTCCTCCCATGTTATTGGTTGAAGATTCATGATTCAAAATGGTGGTATTTCATCTGCTTGTCCTTTCAAGTTGACAGTGAGGAAATCTTTCGGGAAGACTGAAGGGGGGGAGGTAGATGAAGACAGGTGGGAAAGGTAGATTTATATTTTATATTGTGGAGGTTCTCAAAATGTACACCCATTTCTTCCCATTTTCTCCCTCCTACCCCCAACGCCCTGCTGTCAGTCTTATTAATGCAGAATAAAGGTCAGCATGTGGGGCTCAGAAAAAGCTAAACATTCAGAATGAATAAATCTTCCTTAACCATTTCTCCACAAGTATATCTATGAAACCTCAGAGAACTCTTGAACTCTTGCTCTGATTTACTTCGCGGGGCATCTAGATTGGCAATGGGGACCCAGCAGTGGAAAGCAGCTCCTTCCTCATTTAGATACAGGCAGGGGCGTAACACAGGCCCCGCAGCCCCTGCGGTGCGGGGGGGGGGGGTCAAGCTCCAGGGGGCCCCCGCAGCACAGCACTCGGACTGCAGAGCTCCTGATTGAGCCCTGAGGGGGCCCCTGCACGTCCCTTGCAGGGAGGCCCCCTCGAGTGGATACAGGGACTCAAAGGGTGTAGTCTGGGATGATCCGCTTGCCATAGGAGTGGCCAAATCATGAATTCCACTGGCATCAACTAACAGACAAATGATCTACTCATTTTAGCAGAGTTTGAAGTTGTTTAGAAAATCTTTCAAAGTCTCCAGGGGAACAAGATGCAAATGTATATTATTTTTCACACCTCTGAGAATGAAGACTGTCTTTAACTCTTACTCCCAGGGCATAAGCTGCCAAGAAAGGGCTTTACTGCTCTGGGTGTCAATTGTAGTAGTGGGTCCAACTCTGGAGGCCACCTCTGAGGCATGGTTTCAGTTTTTGGGGCCCCACCTGGGGTGCATGGGACACTTTTGCGATTGCATCGAGAATTCGGCCCAGTTCTGGAGGCCAGAGCAATTAATAAATATTTCTCTACGAAAGTTCCCAATCCCCTTTTCTTGTGTCTCTCCTAGTGCATTTCCTCCTATTCCCGCCTTGCATTTCTAATTGCAGTTTACTTTGCAGAAAAACACACTAGCCCACCGCCTCCCGATCACATGCTCCTCAGAGATTCCTCATTTTCCACTCGCTACTAAAACAAAATCCAATGTATCTCTGGGTTCCTCTTCCTGGCAACTCGTGTAAACGGCGTGATGTAGTTCTCAGAGGCCTCAAGCAGCTTGCATCTCCATTTACCGGACAGGAACATCTTCTTGGTGAACCATATATGGGTAGTTGAGACTTTGTCTCCCAAAAGAAGAAAAGAGGAGGAAACACAGGTGTGCAGCAAAAAGAACTGCTACTATTGTTGTGGACTAATCTAAAGAGGGACTTAAAGATAAAACATTTCTACAAAAAACATGGATTTCAGCAAGAAATATGCTCAAAGAATAAACGCAGAATATATGTGTGCCTCTCTTCCAACATTTAAGAGGAAAATACACCCTTTTTAGGTCTCGCCTGAGACAGCGCTTTAGCGCTGCACTCGCGAGAGCTTTTGTAAATGGGGGATCTGGAAGTGCAAACAAGTGCTTTCAGGCCTCCAAATACAGTGCATGTGCGCCGGGCGCGCGCACCATTTGGCAGCCTGCACACCATTTGCTTTCACTTTCGCAGCCGCACAGCCGCTTTGATGTTTGATCGCGATCACTTTCACTTTTGCCACCGCACGGCCGCTTGTTCTGTTTCCTTGTTTGTAACAGCTCTTCGCTCATTCAGCGCGGCACCTCAATTCAACTTATTGTTCTTCTTTGATAGAACAGTTTGCACATCCTTTGTTATGCACAGTTGAAAATGAGACTTTTTCGTTTGCATCCTCCTGGTCCTTCATTGGGGTTTGCGCGAGGGAAAAGAATGCGGTGAAAACTCAGTGCAGTTGAGTGGGTTAAAACTATTAAATTACTCGCCCCTTAAAATAAATTGCATTTTGGATGTTCAGCACGCAAAGAAAGATCACAATTTCCCACTGTGCCATTTTAGTATTATTATTCAGCCAAACCCATGCTACTCGTGCGTTGACCTCTTTAAGCTGAAAGGCTGACATGGTCCTTTTGGGATGTGTAACCTTACCTACAGTCACTGTATATAGTGGGCGCAGACACAACAATTTCGTACTGCCTTCAAAGCATTTTGAGAGCGCGTTTAGTGAAAATGAATGCTTTCTAGGCTGTCAATGGAGACACAAATAGAGGCTGTTAAAGTAAAAGAGATTTTTGGGAAGAATATGGAGAACGGTTCCCTCTAAAAAAGCAACGTGTTGGCAGCGATTCACGACGTTGCTGGGACAGGCGATGCCTCCCCAAGATGGGCTGGAAACTGCGGTTTGCTGCTGCCTGCAATGCTTACCAGCCCCCTGCAGGTGAACAGCATCTCCTGCAAGTGTCGCAGCAAAAGAATCCTCCCTTGGCATCGTGGCCCACGCTCCTCCGAGGACTGTTTGAGCTGTGCTCTGGAGAAAATAAATCTGGATGTGTTCCATGTTCTTCTGTCTGATAACGGAAAATGTTTTAATTCATATTGATGACACTTTCCTTTTTTTCGAGAGAATTTACTTCTGACAGTTTTGAAAAAGCCACAACGTGCGTTTCTACATTAGGGTAATGAATTCAAAATTCAAATATCCTTCATTTTCTAATACCTTGAAATAAATAGGTGAACATCCTTACTGGTTTCGTATATGACTGCCGCAAATGTGTGACCCTCCACAACTATCCATTTATGTATTTTCTTAAAGTATAAGTAATTACAATTAAAAACAGTTGAGGTCTATCGGCATTGCCAATGCTGGTTGCTTACATTATTTTCTCTTCCATTATTACTGCAGGCAGATCGGTCCCTGGCCAGCACTGTGGTGTCTATAAATCACTTAAAGTCATATCACGGACTACCCAAACGCCATGCGATGCCATACGTGGGACTGATTGTGCGCTAGAGCAGTGCCAAAGAATAACTCAGTATTCAGAGAAATATCTGAGATCTTCACTTTACATACAACGACGAAGTGCACAATTTGAAGATCTTACATATTTATCTGAATACTTAGCGCACAATCAGTCTCTCCAACAGCATCGCAGCACCTTTGGATAGTCCGTGCTATGACCTTTCAAGTGATTCCGTGGCTGCCTGAGCAATCAGCGAGTAAACAGTCTTGTCACTTCTGCTGCTCACCGTTGTTAACCGCCGGCACTCCACCGGGAGGTAAACAGTTCCCCCCACTCTTGGACCTATTCACTAGTGCAGGAAGGTGACAAATTAAGGCTGCCCTGTAAAAACCCTGTGTTCCTACCTTCAACTCTTCACTGACAGCTCTGAGAGCGAGAACAGAAACACATGCAGGGAGTGATCTTCCTGCAGTAATAGTGAAAGTGAAAATAATTTATAATGGGCATGCTTCCAGGGATTCAATTGTTGGGACTGAGAAACCCATCCCCAAAAATAATTCTGCCCCCACCCCCTTAAGAAGAACTAAATACTGCAACTCCCAGAGTGCAGGCGGTGCCAGCTACAGTTCAAAAGTTCAAATAAGATCACAGTTTTGGTTCTCCTCTGTACTAAAGTGCAGGACGTTCTTTGCCACCCTGTAGCTGTGGAGAGCTTACTTGGCAACAGCACCAGCAGTCACCCCGCGCCTTTACAAATCACATCGGGCTGCTTTTTAGGTCTCGACCTTGCTATCGCGTAAGCGATAGCAAAGCGAGACTATAGAAAGCGGGTTTAAAAAGTGCTCACAAAAAGCGGATTGCATGGCTGGCACGCGCACAATCACGCGCATCGTGCCGCCATGCAATCTGCCTTTTGGGAGCACTTCAAAGGGTCTGCTCGCTCCCCCGCCCCCAAGCTCCGCCGAGCTTGTTTTTCTCCAGGGCTTAACAGCCCCAGTCAGATCCCGGCACATGGGCTCATAAATCTTGTTTTGGTTGTTTTGCGCTCCGCCGGGCTTGTTGATATTACTTCTTACATACGCTTCGCACCAGACTTCTGAGGATTCTAAGTGGTGCAAACAAACGATGCTAATGTTACTCGAGGTTGGCACTGCTCGATGTAACGGCACGCATCTCACCCACCTCGAAAAGACGAAAGGCTGAGTCAAACTTGCACGGATCTGAACTCACAGCCTGAAAATCAGTGCATGTGTAATTAGCAACCGTACACATACGCTAACATGCCACAAAATGTGCATTCTTTGTTCTGTAAAACCTACATTATTATTTTTATTTTGGCCCAATAAATGTTTGCATTGTCAAAAACCCCGAATGGGATTTGTAATAAATTGAGAGGTAAAATAATGGGATAATTATAATAAACATTATTCAGATGGGCCACAAAGGCTATGTAACAACTGTAACACTTATTGCAAGGCAGCGAGATGAATTGCTGGCTGCTCTAGACGCACACCGCCGGGTGACATTTCAGGAGAGAGCCATTTCAATTCGTGATCTATAATTCATGATTCCAGATTTAGACAACAATGTGTACTGCCATCTCTCTCCTTGGTAATTACTGTAGTCAGCCCTCGGCGCAGTATGTACATATTTTTCATTTTTTATTGCACCGTATGCTAAAAGGCATACCCAGCCTGCAGATGTTGCCAGCAGCAAGCGATGGCGCAATCACACAATAATAGTGAAACAGGGCACATTTCGAGCTGACTTATGGACGGCCACGGGCCCTGCCACTGAACCAACACGTTCATGCCGACCTGAGATACTTAATGCAGCGGACGGGGGCTCTGCATGCCGGGCACGTCCACACAAACTGTCCTGGGCGGCTGCTCGTTACACTAATTGTGAGGCCGGTCCAGAGAGACGATGCAGCATTTATCGATAGGTGACTAATCACGGCGCCTGTCAGTCATGTACATGAGCCCGCCCCCTTGATGCTTTGAAGATGATGATAGACGACATACACGGCCTGTGTCTGATGACTGAAAGGGAACAGTTCCAGAAGAGTGGGCGTGTCACAGGCTGTCAATTACTGTTTGTTAGCCTTAGACAGAATTCGTCCTCTGCCAGTATTAAAAAAACACACACACACACAACAGGGCTCCGTAGAATGAATGACTTTAATCTGTTCTTCAAAATTGTTTCTTGAAAGACAGAGCAGAGTTTTCATTAGCTAATGCGTTGGCAGTTAGTCCTAGCCTTCCGCTGGAAAAATGCCTGGCAACTACAGTAAACACCAACGTCAGCACGTTATTCCCCGCGATCAGGAAAAAAGCGTGTAATTGGATAATAATGATTGCACCTTTCAGACTCAGCAGAGTTGGGGGGTTTTCGGCATTACTGGTCAACTCCTAACAAGGGCCAAAGACAGAAAATAGTTATTAATTTGCAGCACCGCACTCCAAAAGAACAGTGCGCTTATTTTCTTTTTTTTTTACTTTTAGCACTTAGTAAGATGAAGGTTCTGGAAAGTCATTTCAGTGGGTCCAAATCTGAGTTAATTAATTAATTAAGATACAGATTTATTGGAGATGGAGGCTCGGAATGAGGTAAGCAAGACAAGAACAAGGCTTTTCACAAGAGATCAAGATGAGCTTAGAGAGAAAAATCAGAAAGCCGGAAATTTGTGCAATAAAATGCCAGAATTACTGATATACTACACTTGTCAATGGCAAAAAGAACAAGCATTTGCAATGCAATAGGTCTCGCATTTATGCGAGATTAAGCTATTGGTATTGTTATTTGCAATGTCAACAGCTCAAACTCGCGTAAATGCGAGACCTATTGCATTGCAAATGCTTGTTAAAATCGTTTTTTGTTTTCTAAACACAATTTCGGTCAAGGACCTTAAAAGCAAAATACAATATTCAATCTCATTTAAAAACAACACTACAAGGAGGTAAAATTCAAATCCGACATGCCACAGGTGCATTCATATGGTGTTCATTACAGTCTCACGTATAGTACAAATGTAGTAAAGTGCTTTAGTGAGTGAAGTTGTGCAGATGTTTCTTAGGATTTCCATAGGAAATACTTATCATTTAGTTGTTTTACAAGGATTTGATTTTGCCGTTTTAAAATAGGACAGCAGTGATTCGAATTTATAATAGTAAATATTTTGACTATATCTAGAACTCGATAGCTCAGTCACTTCTAGTCCTGGCAACGTAATGCAGCAAAATACATATAGATAAAATCAAAATCCGACGACACATCGAAAAATACACTCATATAATTTCCATGTATAAATCTCGCATGTAGGACAAATGTAGTAAAGTGCTTTAGTGAGTGCAATTGTACAGACACATCCTAGGGTTTCCGTAGGAACTCACTTGTCATTCAAATATAAGAAAGGGCTTTGATTTTGCTCTTTTAAATTAGGACAACAGTGATTCGAATCTATAATAGTAAATGTTTTGACAAACATTAATAGATTGGTCCCCTTCAGTCCAAGGCAACATAGTGCAACATCATAAATACAAAGACATATAAATAACACATTTTTAAAATCATATCGAGCCATGAGCTTCAGCATCTAATATCTGTTTGGGCCAAAGGTATCTTTAGCCTAATCCACCTGACACAGGTGTTTGAAGTCTGAAGAATTCTCGCCCACCTCTGCATCTTACTTCTGATTGGATCTGACTTGGCCATCATGATTGTGATGAGCCACCAAGAGCACCGAGGCGTTAAAATCTAGATCTGCGGGAGCTGCGCAAGGACCAATGTGTGCATATTAAGAACCGTATCAGTCTACGGCCTCATTAAGAGTATGCGGGCGGGGGTATCCCAGTGGAAGATACCACTCTGCCACACTACGGGTTGTCCACTTTTCTGAGCCTGAATTTACTGGGTCCAAAAACACGAGACCCAGTTTTACCGGCGTGAATCTGCACCCAGTAGAAGCACAGCTGGAGAGGGACAAGGCCTTCAGGTACTGCCCGGCCCGTCCACTCCGGCCAGCACCACAGCAAGTGCAGGTAATACTCCATCCAGCCAGGCTACTGACTCCTCTTGACCTGGAAGACCTGCCTGAACTTCACATACCATTCCTGACATGTCAACCTGCTGAGAGTAGGTGTCAAACGCCATCTGATTTGTCCCCGGAATAGTGGAAAACCAGTGCAAAAAAACCTGTAATTCTGGGTCAACTTCCTCACTCCATAAGCTCCTCATGGAGGGATTGTGGGGGGGGGGTTATTGTGGGGGGGGGGGTTATTGGGGGGGTGTACTGCCTGGAATCGGAGTCTCCGGGCCCCTTCCGCACACCGGAATCTGGTCAACTCTTGATGAATGCCTATACATTTAATTTAGTATCAGTCCTTGTTCCCAAACTACGTCATCATTGACGGAAACGTTGGCAGAATCCTCCAAGACTAACCATCAGCACTTAATACACCAGGAGGCCAGAACTACAGTGCAAACGCTTTAGATGTGGGGGCTCTAGGGCGCAATAGCAGAGATCGCTGGTCGGCTCTTTCCTCACATGAAAGGGACAGTAATGCGGTAACTGCTTTTATCAATGCTTGTTGCAACTAAATGACAACTATCCCATCTAAGTAATGCATTGCCCCAGCTGTTCCTAGAGGACAGGCTCACACGCAATAGAACGCATTAGACAGAACATCCTGTGTACATTCACCACAGGATAGTTATACCAGAGCGCGGACCATCACATTGTACCCAACACCAGCAGCCACTAGAGAGACTTCAACATCACAAATACGAAAGAATGCGCACGATGGAGCAGCACAGAAACATTAACACAGATGAAATGCAACCAACAGCCAGCAGGACAATAAAACAGACAGACTCAGCAGGGATCCCTTTGTGAGGATGCATTTGTAAACCAATGGAAAAGCTCAGCGGCCACACCTCCCCAACACTACAATAAAAATATGGAAAAGCTCAGCGGCCACACCTCCCCAACACTACAATAGAAATATGGAAAAGCTCAGCGGCCGCACCTCCCCAACACTACAATAAAAATATGGAAAAGCTCAGCGGCCGCACCTCCCCCAACACTACAATAAAAATATGGAAAAGCTCAGCGGCCGCACCTCCCCCAACACTACAATAAAAATATGGAAAAGCTCAGCGGCCGCACCTCCCCCAACACTACAATAAAAATATGGAAAAGCTCAGCGGCCACACCTCGCCAGCACTACAATAAAAATATGGAAAAGCTCTGCGGCCGCACCTCCCCCAACACTACAATAAAAATATGGAAAAGCTCAGCGGCCGCACCTCCCCCAACACTACAATAAAAATATGGAAAAGCTCAGCGGCCGCACCTCCCCCAACACTACAATAAAAATATGGAAAAGCTCTGCGGCCGCACCTCCCCAACACTACAATAAAAATATGGAAAAGCTCAGCGGCCACAGCTCCCCAACACTACAATACAAATATGGAAAAGCTCAGCGGCCACACCTCCCCAACACTACAATAGAAATATGGAAAAGCTCAGCGGCCACACCTCCCCAACACTACAATAGAAATATGGAAAAGCTCAGCGGCCACACCTCCGCAACACTACAATAAATATATGGAAAAGCTCAGCGGCCACACCTCCCCAACACTACAATAAAAATATGGAAAAGCTCAGCGGCCGCACCTCCCCCAACACTACAATAAAAATATGGAAAAGCTCAGCGGCCGCACCTCCCCAACACTACAATAGAAATATGGAAAAGCTCAGCGGCCACACCTCCCCAACACTACAATAAAAATATGGAAAAGCTCTGCGGCCGCACCTCCCCAACACTACAGTACAAATATGGAAAAGCTCAGCGGCCACAGCACCCCAACACTACAGTACAAATATGGAAAAGCTCAGCGGCCACACCTCCCCAACACTACAATAAAAATATGGAAAAGCTCAGCGGCCGCACCTCCTCAACACTACAATAGAAATATGGAAAATCTCTGCGGCCGCACCTCCCCAACACTACAATAGAAATATGGAAAAGCTCAGCGGCCGCACCTCCCCAACACTACAATAAAAATATGGAAAAGCTCTGCGACCGCACCTCCCCAACACTACAATAGAAATATGGAAAAGCTCAGCGGCCGCACCTCCCCAACACTACAATAGAAATATGGAAAAGCTCAGCGGCCGCACCTCCCCCAACACTACAATAAAAATATGGAAAAGCTCAGCGGCCACACCTCGCCAGCACTACAATAAAAATATGGAAAAGCTCTGCGGCCGCACCTCCCCAACACTACAATAAAAATATGGAAAAGCTCTGCGGCCGCACCTCCCCCAACACTACAATAAAAATATGGAAAAGCTCAGCGGCCGCACCTCCCCCAACACTACAATAAAAATATGGAAAAGCTCAGCGGCCGCACCTCCCCCAACACTACAATAAAAATATGGAAAAGCTCAGCGGCCACACCTCCCCAACACTACAGTACAAATATGGAAAAGCTCAGCGGCCACACCTCCCCAACACTACAATACAAATATGGAAAAGCTCAGCGGCCACAGCTCCCCAACACTACAATACAAATATGGAAAAGCTCAGCGGCCACACCTCCCCAACACTACAATAGAAATATGGAAAAGCTCAGCGGCCACACCTCCCCAACACTACAATAAAAATATGGAAAAGCTCTGCGGCCGCACCTCCCCAACACTACAGTACAAATATGGAAAAGCTCAGCGGCCACAGCACCCCAACACTACAGTACAAATATGGAAAAGCTCAGCGGCCACACCTCCCCAACACTACAGTACAAATATGGAAAAGCTCAGCGGCCACAGCACCCCAACACTACAGTACAAATATGGAAAAGCTCAGCGGCCACACCTCCCCAACACTACAGTACAAATATGGAAAAGCTCAGCGGCCACACCTCCCCAACACTACAATAAAAATATGGAAAAGCTCTGCGGCCGCACCTCCCCAACACTACAATAAAAATATGGAAAAGCTCTGCGGCCGCACCTCGCCAGCACTACAATAAAAATATGGAAAAGCTCAGCAGCCACACCTCCCCAACACTACAATAAAAATATGGAAAAGCTCAGCAGGCCGCACCTCCTCAACACTACAATAGAAATATGGAAAAGCTCTGCGGCCGCACCTCCCCAACACTACAATAGAAATATGGAAAAGCTCAGCGGCCACACCTCCCCAACACTACAATAAAAATATGGAAAAGCTCTGCGACCGCACCTCCCCAACACTACAATAGAAATATGGAAAAGCTCAGCGGCCGCACCTCCCCAACACTACAATAGAAATATGGAAAAGCTCAGCGGCCACACCTCCCCAACACTACAATACAAATATGGAAAAGCTCAGCGGCCACAGCTCCCCAACACTACAATAAAATATGGAAAAGCTCTGCGGCCACAGCACCCCAACACTACAATACAAATATGGAAAAGCTCAGCGGCCACAACTCGCCAGCACTACAATAAAAAATATGGAAAAGCTCAGCGGCCACACCTCCCCAACACTACAATACAAATATGGAAAAGCTCAGCGGCCACAGCTCCCCAACACTACAATAAAAAATATGGAAAAGCTCAGCGGCCACACCTCCCCAACACTACAATACAAATATGGAAAAGCTCAGCGGCCACAGCTGCCCAACACTACAATAAAAATATGGAAAAGCTCTGCGGCCACAGCACCCCAACACTACAATACAAATATGGAAAAGCTCAGCGGCCACAGCACCCCAACACTACAATAAAAATATGGAAAAGCTCAGCGGCCACACCTCGCCAGCAGTACAATAAAAAATATGGAAAAGCTCAGCGGCCACACCTCCCCAACTCTACAATACAAATATGGAAAAGCTCAGCGGCCACAGCTCCCCAACACTACAATAAAAAATATGGAAAAGCTCAGCGGCCACACCTCCCCAACACTACAATACAAATATGGAAAAGCTCAGCGGCCACAGCTCCCCAACACTACAATAAAAATATGGAAAAGCTCTGCGGCCACAGCACCCCAACACTACAATACAAATATGGAAAAGCTCAGCGGCCACAGCACCCCAACACTACAATAAAAATATGGAAAAGCTCTGCGGCCACAGCACCCCAACACTACAATACAAATATGGAAAAGCTCAGCGGCCACAGCACCCCAACACTACAATAAAAATATGGAAAAGCTCAGCCGCCACACCTCCCCAACACTACAATACAAATATGGAAAAGCTCAGCGGCCACAGCTCCCCAACACTACAATAAAAAATATGGAAAAGCTCAGCGGCCGCACCTCCCCAACAGTACAATAAAAATATGGAAAAGCTCAGCGGCCACACCTCCCCAACACTACAATAAAAATATGGAAAAGCTCTGCGACCACACCTCTCCAACACTACAATACAAATATGGAAAAGCTCAGCGGCCACAGCACCCCAACACTACAATAAAAATATGGAAAAGCTCAGCGGCCACACCTCCCCAACACTACAATACAAATATGGAAAAGCTCAGTGGCCACAGCTCCCCAACACTACAATAGAAATATGGAAAAGCTCTGCGGCCACACCTCCCAACACTACAATAAAAATATGGAAAAGCTCAGCGGCCGCACCTCCCCAACACTACAGTAGAAATATGGAAAAGCTCAGCGGCCACACCTCCCCAACACTACAATAAAAATATAGAAAAGCTCTGCGGCCACACCTTCCCAACACTACAATACAAATATGGAAAAGCTCAGCGGCCACAGCTCCCCAACACTACAATACAAATATGGAAAAGCTCAGCGGCCACACCTCCCCAACACTACAATAGAAATATGGAAAAGCTCAGCGGCCACACCTCCCCAACACTACAATAGAAATATGGAAAAGCTCAGCGGCCACACCTCCCCAACACTACAATAGAAATATGGAAAAGCTCAGCGGCCACACCTCCCCAACACTACAATAGAAATATGGAAAAGCTCTGCGGCCACACCTCCCCAACACTACAATAGAAATATGGAAAAGCTCTGCGGCCGCACCTCCCCAACACTACAATACAAATATGGAAAAGCTCTGCGGCCGCACCTCCCCAAAACTACAATAAAAATATGGAAAAGCTCAGCGGCCGCACCTCCCCAACACTACAATAGAAATATGGAAAAGCTCAGCGGCCGCACCTCCCCCAACACTACAATAGAAATATGGAAAAGCTCAGCGGCCACACCTCCCCAACACTACAATAGAAATATGGAAAAGCTCTGCGGCCGCACCTCTCCAACACTACAATACAAATATGGAAAAGCTCAGCGGCCACAGCTCCCCAACACTACAATACAAATATGGAAAAGCTCAGCGGCCACACCTCCCCAACACTACAATAAAAATATGGAAAAGCTCAGCGGCCACACCTCCCCAACACTACAATAAAAATATGGAAAAGCTCAGCTGCCACAGCTCCCCAACACTACAATAAAAATATGGAAAAGCTCAGCGGCCACACCTCCCCAACACTACAATACAAATATGGAAAAGCTCAGCGGCCACACCTCCCCAACACTACAATAGAAATATGGAAAAGCTCTGCGGCCACACCTCCCCAACACTACAATAGAAATATGGAAAAGCTCTGCGGCCACACCTCCCCAACACTACAATAAAAATATGGAAAAGCTCAGCGGCCACACCTCCCCAACACTACAATAGAAATATGGAAGAGCTCTGCGGCCACACCTCCCCAACACTACAATACAGATATGGAAAAGCTCAGCGGCCACACCTCCCCAACACTACAATAAAAATATGGAAAAGCTCAGCGGCCACACCTCCCCAACACTACAATAAAAATATGCAAAAGCTCAGCGGCCACACCTCCCCAACACTACAGTACAAATATGGAAAAGCTCAGCGGCCACACCTCCCCAACACTACAATACAAATATGGAAAAGCTCTGCGGCCACAGCACCCCAACACTACAATACAAATATCATAATGCCACCTATCAAACACTGCACCACGTTTAGTCCCCCGCAATCAAGCTCAATGCTCAGCCTACGCATCACACACTGAACACATCAAAGTCTTCGGGATGGACCAGAACGCCATGCCTGAAAGGGAACATCAATGATAACTCAGACTCTGGTCGGTCAGAAAACCCCGAAAAACACACATTCTAGACGCCCATAGCGCGGCAAGGCTGTACTCAGGTGTTATTAAAGAGCTTATAGTGTTATCGAATATATTCCCAGTTCTAGGTTTTGCTTTATTTGCCAAATCTGCGGAGGATAAAAAGAAGAGAAATTGCTGTGAAATACAGAATCGGGCCCTTTGTGACTGGTGACTCAGAGACAATGCGCGCTTCAGGCATCACGAGTGAAATTTAGGAGCTGATCTTTTATGCACGTAATTGACGCGGGATACCAAAGGCCTGTTCCCTCACAGACATGATACTTCAATGAGTCGGGCTCAGTACAGCTGTCTGATGTTATATTAACTATATGTATTGAGTACACATTCACTCAGAGGTTTCTAGGCGCTAAGTCTTGGCGCTAAGCAAATTAACACATTAGAAGGGACTAGGACATGATGCTGGCCTGCAATATTTTGGTTGAACAGTGTTTTTGGGTGTTGCTGGGTTGGAGCAGCATACAAACACCACAACGCCCACTGGAAGATTTTAGACAAAACACTTATATGAACGTTGAGGCGATTCTATGTGACAGAGTAAGGGAGAATGGTAAAACGAAGTGCAGAGCTAACAAGAAACCACCCTTCCGCTCACACACACATCGACCCACACACACACACACACACACACACACACACGCACACACACACACACAATCAACTCATCATAAAGTGTACACCCACGTAGTGATCCATTCAAGCTAATACAACCACACATTCACACATCCTGACTCCATCACCCACCCCCTTGAATACTTTTCCACTTAAATCTACACAGCCACTAATCAACATCAATGTATATATATATATATCCAAGCAAACCCAGTCATCCATCCACACAAACGTGAGTGTGTGCCTGAATGTGCTGTCGACGACTAAGTGTATCTGTATGTGTGCCCTCCATTCGTGCATTTAGTGGCTGTGAGTGCTATTGTGCCAGGTGAAATTATGCCTTGGTATGTGTGCACCATGTACATCACGGCCCTGTTGCGTGCACTATAAAAAACTGAAACTTTAACCTGGGTATTACAGAACTGAAATAACACCATGCCTCAAATAAAATGTAAAAGACAACAAAACAAACAAGTATTGGCAAAGACAACGGGTTTGGGTTCTCTATGGGTTCACTATGCTAACACATGCAGCACTAGCACATAAGCGAGAAACACAGTAGGGGGCCAGCAGGAGTGAAGATAGGGCTATAATTGAAGAGTAGTCCCACATGCAGTTCATTGCAAGAGTGGAGAAGGCATTAAACACACAAATAACCAATAACATTAGGTGAGAGACAGGGCACAAGTCCTAAAAAAAGAAGTGAAGGGACTGGCCTAGTTTAGCAGTATGCAAGTGACATCACGGCGCGCGACTTCACAGCGCACAATATACGGCCCACGACATCACACATGGCATCACAGGAATTGACATCATAGAAAGTGGCATCACAAGCCACAGCTTTACAGGAAGTGGCACCAAAAGAAGTGACATCAGATCTAAAGCCCTCACATATATGTTTAGCAGGTCTATCATGTGTAGGTTTGAGCACATTGCGAGGACAATACTACAGTGAGCTATGGAAGATGATATGCAACTTCTACTCCTTGCAGTCCCCCAGTTTTATGTAACACATCCTGTACATTCATTTACAAACATATCATTTATTGGACATGTTACATGCACGTGTTAATGTAAATTCCTTCAACACCTTGCATTGGAATGAGAAGGACTATGCAAGAAAAACTTGTGGTATTTAATTTATGTTAACGCCTCCTCAGGGGAAGTAAGCTCTATATATATGCAATTTGCTTTGTATAAATACTGAGAAAGAACAACACATCTGATATTCTTACAGTGCATGCATATCTCCTAAACAGAGACTCAAAAAAATGAAGAGCTGCCTCTCTTAAGTATGTGTGAAGTGCTAACAAGGTGGGAGCCTTTGTTTCCCCTCCGTTTCAGGTGTGAGGCTCCTGACTGCTCCCAGCCAAGAGACTGCATAAAAGGAGACCTGATGACCCTTCAAATTCGGCCTTTGTTATGGGCCCAACAGGAGCCTTACATAAGAAAGCCACGTCCCCGCCTGAGCCTTGTTGCTTATTGCAGATGGTAAGCAGACACCGTGCAGGCGCTGCTGAAAGTGTCCGGGTGTTTGGAAATTACACCGGGACAAGTTCAGCACATTATTCAGTGGGGCCCAAATTCTTAGCAGGGTGGACGGCGTTCACCCTCTGAGAAAAGTCCACCCGTGTGTTCACCTCGAATCGTGCCTTGGCGAGAGATGAATACTCCACTGGGCTTCGCCAAGATACGAGTGACAAAGTCTCAAGCCAATGACTGACCAAAGAAAGCCAACATTGAAAGGTGCGGATCCCAAAGCCTATTCTCTGAATAGTGTTAGCAGCAGGCCAGTCTGACAACTCAGCTGTCAAAACCCAGACATAAAAATGGTTAAAAAAATACATAATCAATTCCCAGTAATGTCTTGAATAAATAAAACTTATAAACGTACCTAATGAAACGTGAGAGCAGAGGTGCAAAACTAGGCTAACTACTAAATAGGGAGACACTGTGCAGCGTGGACCGGGGCGGGGCAGTGCAGACACTTGAGTAGGAGTGCAATGGATCGAGAAGGGGAAGACACTTAAGTAGAGGTGCAATGGATCACGATGGGGAGGGGCAGACACTTGAGTAGGGGTGCAATGCATCAGGAGGGGAAGAGGCAGACACTTGAGTAGGGGTGCAATGGATCAGGACCGGGAGGGGCAGACACTTGAGTAGGGGTGAAATGGATCAGAACAGGGTGGGCAGACACTTGAGTAGGGGTGCAATGGATCAGGACGGGGAGGGGCAGACACTTGAGTAGGAGTGCAATGGATCAGGACCAGGAGGGGCAGACACTTGAGTAGGGGTGCAATGGATCAGAACAGGGCGGGCAGACACTTGAGTAGGAGTGCAATGGATCAGGACCAGGAGGGGCAGACACTTGAGTAGGGGTGCAGTGGATCAGGACCGGGATGGGCAGACACTTGAGTAGGGGTGCAATGGATCGAGAAGGGGCAGACACTTGAGTAGGGGTGCAATGGATCACGATGGGGAGGGGCAGACACTTGATTAGGGGTGCAATGGATCGGTACGGGGAGGGGCAGACACTTGAGTAGAGGTGCAATGTATGAGGATGGAGAGGAGGCGACACTTGAGTAGGGGTGCAATGGATCAGAACAGGGCTGGCAGACACTTGAGTAGGGGTGCAATGGATCAGGACCGGGAGGGGCAGACACTTGAGTAGGGGTGCAATGGATCAGAACAGGGCAGGCAGACACTTGAGTAGGCGTGCAATGGATCAGGACCGGGAGGGGCAGACACTTGAGTAGGGGTGCAATGGATCAGAACAGGGCGGGCAGACACTTGAGTAGGGGTGCAATGGATCAGGACTGGGAGGGGCAGACACTTGAGTAGGGGTGCAATGAATCAGGAGGGGAATGAGGCAGACACTTGAGTAGGGGTGCAATGGATCAGGACGGGGAGGGGCAGACACTTGAGTAGGAGTGCAATGGATCAGGACCAGGAGGGGCAGACACTTGAGTAGGGGTGCAATGGATCAGAACAGGAAGGGGCAGACAATTGAGTAGGAGTGCAATGGATCAGGACCAGGAGGGGCAGACACTTGAGTAGGGGTGCAATGGATCAGGACCGGGAGGGGCAGACACTTGAGTAGGGGTGCAATAGATCAGAACAGGAAGGGGCAGACACTTGAGTAGGAGTGCAATGGATCAGGACCGGGAGGGGCAGACACTTGAGTATGGGTGCAATGGATCGGTACGGGGAGGGGCAGACACTTGAGTAGGGGTGTAGCAGGTGATAGGGCCCTCATTCATTCCAGTACTCTGTTATATATCTTACACATAAATAGAAGTGCTGTTTGATGGAAAGAGATCAACAGACAGAAAATAATTTGAGACAGGGATTTGTTATTGTTTCATAGGTTAAATTCCACTAATAGCCATAAAAACTGTACAACTAAAGAGAGGACAGGTGGATGTTTCCTTTAAACAAATGCCACCTTATGGTGGTGCCTGAAGGTATCAGCAACATTCAGCAGTGATAAGACCTCACACACAGAATTACACATGATAGCTATCAATAACAGGGCAGCTTTGTTGGCGGATCATGTAGATTTGAAGGTGTACCACCATAATGTTTGTTGTTTGGCAGTCAATAGACAAAGCTGGCCAAATGGAAATGTGGCTAGCAGGCTATGTGTGAATATACCTGATTATAGCGTTGGCTGGGCAGCTAGAGGTAAAGAGTACGCTTAATAATAAATACATGGTGGGGCGCAAATGATGCAAAAATAGCAGCGATAATGCTGGCCAATGTAGTTAATGTTTCTTGCACAGCCAGGGATCTAAATGTGGTTATATTCTGTTGGGTAAACCTTGATAGAACATGTTTAGCAATAAATGCTTGGTATCTCCCTAGAGTGACACACCACACCCTTTTCCACAAACCCCTTTTCTCTCAAAAAGTCCTTGAATTGTGGGAAAGTCTCAATATGAGAATATTAGCTGTATTACATTTCCACACTGAGGGTGCCAAATAAACAAATTGGAATAACAAAACTGTAAGGAAAAAACACGCCGTCTAAGGTGGACATTTATTGCGGAAGATGAAAGAATAAAGTTTTTTAAAATGTAACCAGTTTCGTGGAATTAATGGACTGAATGCACAATGTATATATCAGCATTAAGGACATTGCAGTATTGATTATACATTGGCTTACTGAGTGCTCCTCCAGTTGCTGTATTCAATTTTCTGTTTATATGGGGTTTCTTGGGCAGTGAAACCTCAGGGTGGAAGCACCTAGATTCAGAATTATAAGGAATTGCTTTTGGAGCAGTGCAATTTGACTAAAACTGCATTTTTGCTGTTGGGATTTATAGCAGCCTACTTTGAAACCTGCTAAGGAAATACTTGAGTGCCTACATGGCCAGTCTTGAATCAGTGACACTAATGTCTGAAGAGCACACTTGTGAGAGAGCGAGAGAGATGACTGGAATACAACTACCTTTAACACATCACGAAGTACCAGTTAACATGAAATTCTACGATACCATGATGGAGTCGAGGAGGGCCTCATTGTTTATATTGTAATTTAAGTCCCAGTAGTGTGAAACAATACTGGTTATAGCAAATACAATAAATTGGTAACATTACATTGCTGCTTAGCTGTCCAGAGACAAAAATATAACAATGTGTGAGCTTAAGGTTCCGCCAAGTAATGGATTAGCTCCGGACCTTCTGCTTTCTGAGCTCGGTTTGTAATTATGCGGCTATCCAAGTCAGCCGACTTTTACAGAAGCATCACATGAAAATAAAACTGTTTTGTATTTAAGTATTAGGCGCATCACGTGCGCTGGGAAGGTGAATTCCAATCTTGTATTTTGTGCAATTTAAAAAGGTAAAGATTTAGCAAAGAGGGAAATCGGCTCACTCAAAACTGAGTATCAGTATCTGTTATATGGGGCACATGCATCAAAAAACTATTTTGCGATTCCTTAATAGCGATTTTTAAGAAATCGCTATTTCGGAATCGCAAAAGTGAATGCATCAAAAAAGACCTATATTTTAGCGATTCGGTAAAAATCGCTATTCTCAATTGCGATTTTACTTTTACCGATTCAGTAATAGGGAAATCGCAATTACAGAATTGCTAATAGCGAATTACCCATATTTCTGCATTGGGATGACATCACAACCAGGAAGTGAATCTGTGAATGCACACACCTGTTCACAGAGAGAGTCAGAGGAGGAGGCATACTGGGGGAGCTCAGCAGAAAGAAGCTGTGTTTGGAGCAGAAGGAGTGAGAAAACAACAGCATGGCCACAGCAAATGAAGGAGAAGGCAGGAAGAGAAAGCTCAAGTTTAGTGAAAAAGAACTTGAAATACTCATTGAGGAAGTGGTGTTGAACCACGACAATCTTTTTGGAAAACTCTTCCTGTAGGTTGCATAGTCAGTCAAAAGAAAAATGTGGCTGGCAATCCAAGCTAAGGTTAATGCTGTGGGGGTAACACAGTGTACAATCTCAGACCTGCGCAAAAGATGGTACGACCTGCGCAGCCGAGCTAAAGAGAGGGTGGCTGAAAGGCTAGCAGCTTAAAAACAAACTGGAGGGGTACCATCTTCTGAACGTGCAAACACACCACTGGAGGACATGGTGGAATCCACACTGCAGCCAGAGGCAGTCGTCGGGATAACACAGATCGACACCTCTGAACGGGGGGTACCTCCCAAGGTGAGACCACTGCTAAACATATTTCAATGTTAAATGCAGCACACCTGAGTCAAGTCCACTTTTTACTTACAACACCCTAATGCATTGTGGAAGTTGTATATAGACAAATGTAAGGTCAAGGCTAGGAGGGACCAAAACAGCTTTAGTGCAACAGAGTACAGCAAGGAAGTGACTAAAGTAGACACTGTTCTGAACAGAAGTAAATGTATTAGACATTTGCATGCGCTATGTCACAAACATGTGCTGGAAAAAAAAACGGAACTTGCACTGTTTAAAATCACAGATGCAGCAGCGCAGGAGAGGGACGTGGCTGACGTCCACGAGTCAGAGGGACCAGTGGAACTGTCTGAGGAGGGACCAGAAGTGCTAGTATCCTCACCCATACCTGCTCCTACTCGACACACACGAATAGTCCCACCACTGCCTGCTTCAGACACTGATGAAGAGAGTCACACAGTAACTCCCACACAGCAGGTTGGCAACTCACCACCACCACCAACAAAGGTACATATGCGGTGCTGTTCAATCCAGTTCCGCAGGCAAAGGACCATTCCTAGATATTTGGGAATCCTACCAGAGACATATACCGGAGAAGAAGTTGATGGGACGCAATTGCACAACGAATTCCATTTTCAAGTGTCTCTACAAAAGTTATATAGGATCAGTCACAAGTCTTGAATCTTCTCTTAATCTCTGTGTTGTATGAATGTTAGTGTGGGTGAACAGGTTTGATAGGTGAGATTGCAGGTTTGATGGGTGATTGTGGGGTTACTGATGTTGTTGTGAACTGTTCCTTTCAAAATTGTACAATGACAAGTTTTACATGAATTTGTAAATATATGAATGTTTATTTATAATGATAAATTAGATACATATATGAAAAAAGGAAAAAATGCAGCTCTACAAACTAATCATGTTGTAAGAAGATAATTTGGGGATATGTCTCTAATTTGAGCCTCTAGGCCAGCAGTAAAGTAGGTGAGTATAGAGGTTTTTCCTTACCTTTTGAAGGCCCAGGGGAATCCTGACATCTGCAGAGGAGAATGGGGTAACTGCCTGGAGTAGGCCTGAGGCCAAGATGCTGAGGGTCCAGCGCCTGCAGGCAAGGAACATGAGGATTATGCAGGGCCTACTGGGGACAATGGTAACACACATGTGGGACATACGTGACTGCCTGAGAGAGCTTACTACTGCAGTAGTTGAAGGGAACAGGGCAAACACAAAATTGTGCAGGGTCATCCAGGGTGAGCATGCCTCCCATGGCAGGAGGCATCACAGTTTGATAGGGTGCCTGGACGGTTACACCAGGGCAATCAATAGGCTGAGTACAACTACACCTCAGCTGACCAGGCATGCTGTTAGCATGCAGGTGGAGATGAGCCACTGCTGCGGGGATGTGGCCAGGGGCCTTATACAGGTCACTAATGCAGTGGAACAACTCCAGACTGATGCAGCTAGTGGAAACAACTTACTTGCAGGGGGGACAGTGAGGAGGCCTCCAGCCTCCGCATCCTACTGGTAGCTGTGACAAATCCCAGGAGGCGCAGTACCAGGAGCAACACCGGCACAGAAGGCTTAATGTGGGATGTGGCTGAGCCTACTGAGATGGCCACAGAAGTGCGTGCCCGGAAGAAGTAGACATATGGACATGTACAATTCTGGTGTGGTAACCAGAATCTTGTAAATAGTTCCCACTGAAGTTTAAGTGCCAAGGCAATGACATTTAATTGTCTGTACTCACACTGCACTTGTCTGCACATGGTATGTATGCATTAACACAACCACACAATTGTCACAATAAATCCGTTGAGCACATACTGTGTTGTTTCCTGTTTACCCACCTTAAAAGTAATGTTGCGTGATTTCTGATCGTCTCCGTCTCCCCTCTGCTGCATTTGGACCGCATGCCGCTTGTGGTGGTTGTCTTGGCTGGATGTCTACCTCAGGCTTGCTGTCAGAGTCTTCCAGGGGAATGCCTCCATTAGTGGTTATGCTGTGCAGCATGGCACATGTGGCGACTAATTTGCAGCAAGTCTCTGGCCTATACTGTAATGCACCCCCAGTTTTGTGGAGGCAGCGGAACCTAGATTTTAGTAAACCAAATGTCCTCTCAATCACATTGCACGTGGAGATGCATGTCTCATTATATCGCTGCTCACTTTGTGTAGTAGGATTTAGATTATGGAGTCATGATGAAAGAACACACAGCATATGCGCTATCACCTACAGGATGTAATGAGAAAATACATTAGTCACTACTATGTGTCACCATAGCAGACATTTGAGCATGAGAGTTTTACATATGTTTAGCAAGCAGATATCCTACACCAAATTCCGCTGCAAGTAGACGCCTGTGTATGCCACTATGCCGGAAGATGTAGGAGTCATGTGCACTGCCAGGGTAACTAGCCACTATATCTGTGATAATGTTTTTGGAATTGCAGATTACTTGAATATTCAATGAATAGTAAGATTTCCAGTTGCAGTAAATGCACTCATTCACTGAGGGTGGGCAAATGGCTACATGCATCCCATCAATGCAACCAATGACATGTGGGAAATGGGCAACATGATAAAAATCTAATTCAGTTTGCAGCAGTTCCTGTGGTGTTGTGGGGAACATGATGTGGTGGTGTATCCTCTGCAACATGGCATCAAGGAAGGAGTTATAAAATCGCCGAAGGGCACTTTGAGAGACACCTCCAGCTGAAGCAATTACTCCCTGGAAGCTCCCTAAAGCTAGGAGGTGCAGTGAACAGAAGACCCGCACATGAGTGGGGATGGCATGTGTCCTGTGAGTCTGACGCTGCAGTATTGGGTCCAATTCAGCTATGAGTTCATAGATTGTGTCTGCATTCAGCCTATATTTATCATAAATCTCGTCCTCCGTCTGCCCTAGCAGAGTAACGCACACTCTGAAAATGCGCTCCTGTATCCTTCTTCTCTGTGATGCTGCTCTTAGCCTCATCCTCCTCGCCATGACATAGAGCGCTGCCATTGTGAAGCATCCTGATGACTTCTGTGACTGTTTAAGTAGTTTACTGATGATTTGCACATGATTTCTTCCATTTCGAATGGTTACCACCTGATGTGATTTGTTCTTATTTAAGAATTGCTAATTGCGATTTTATAACAGATTTGATATTTGCAAATGTTTAATGTTTTGGGATTGCGATTTCTTATTAGCGATTACTCAATACCGAATCGCAATCACTGATTTGCTATTTAGATAATCACTATATTTTGCGAATTTTGGAGATATTCTGTGAATGGGCTTCATGCATTGGAGTGAGCTATTTTGCAATCGCAAACGGCCTTTGTTAGACCTGGCACCATTGGCGTGAGTCTCCCTTCCATTTTTCGCTGTGTCTCCTCTGTTTTTGCTGGTTATAGATGCTCTGGGCGCTGTGCCACTGTCATTCAGTGCCACAGCGTGAATGCTCCCTTTGCAAAGATGACATGTGAATTGGTACATCCATGATTGGCTTATTTGATTTACCTGTTAGTCCCTAGTAGCGTGGCCCATGTGTGCCCAGGGCTGGTAAACCGAAGGCTGCTGGTGGGCCTGCAGCACTGGTTTGTGCCACCCACAGAAGCAGCTTGTAAAGTGTGTCTCAGACCTGCCACTGCAGTGTCTGCATGCAGTCCAGAACTGCCATCTTGGCTGTGAAGTGCACCCACTTCCTAGCCCCTGAACCTTCCCTTGACATCCTGTAAGCCACCCTTGGGATAGGGTGCATTGTATGTGTAAGGTAGGACATGCTCTGATGTGTGTAACATGTCCTAGTAGTGAATTACAACCAATTTCGTTTTTCACTACTGAAAGGCTACCTGTTCTCCATAGGCCAGAATGGGAGGTTTTGGCTATTACATTCTATAGTCCTAACTGACCCCCAGAACATGGTAGAAAAACGAATTTAGTATGCCTGAGCTCAGAATATTAAAATACATCTTTTAGTGAAGGTTATTTTTATATTCTGTTTGAAACTACCACTTTTAGAGTATAGGTACTTTCTTGCCTAAGCCTTCCAGTGTGCTCTGCTATTATGTGTATTGGCTGTCTGGTTTTAGAGTGACAGGGCAGGCTGAGTCAGACCTAGGTTGAATAGAGAGATCTTTCTTGGAGTAAGGGGAGGGGTAGCTCCTGCACTTGAATAGGGCTGTGCCTGGCAAGGTGAATGTTAGCTCCACCTCCCACTGTGCGTCTGAAGGCAGACCCCCTCTTTCTGAAAGGAAGGATGCAGCCTGGTAAACAAAGTGCTCCAGGGCTGGGTAGAACTGGTTCTGGCTGGGTTCAGAGACTTGTGGCTCCTAAAGAACAAAGACTTTGGGGGTATAAATATTTGTGCCCCAACCCCTACAATTTGTATTGCTCCTGGACAACAAGAAGAACCTCTGTTCGTGTAACTACAGGAATCTGCAGGAGAAGGACTGTCCTTGTGCTTGTGTGCTGTTTCTGGGACTGGCCTGCAGTGGTTACTACTGGACTTGGAAGAAGAGGAAAAGGACTTTGAAGGAACTTTTATTTTGTGGCTACAGCAATCACCCAAGGGCTAGATGAGAGCTAGCCTCCTGCAGGAGTCTCAGGCACACCAGACTCCACCACCAGCCTCCTGTGTCCTCCCAGCGAGGATCTCTATCTGCAGGTGAGGCTCCTGTGAGTTCCAGGGCCTCTAGTTCTACTGCTGAGAAAAGAGTGCTGAAAATCGTCGCTAACCCCGGTTAGCGAGCCGCAAACTTGGACCCCTCTTAAATGCAAATAGAGGAGGCAATATCTTGTCAGCCGCTATATTTAGTATCTGCCAATGCTTCCGTACTGTTTTTTGTATGTGATTGGACAGAGTGCAGAAGGTAGTAACAAAAGTGAGTCTCTCATTGGTGGTCCTGGGCATGTTAGTGTCTAGTAGAGCATCACGATTGTTATTTGATGCCCGTTTCCAAGCTTGTCGCACTAGACGTTTAGGATATTGTCGTGACTGTAATTGTGTGGCTAGTACTTCAGCATGTTTGTCAAACAACTGTCTAGTGGAACAGTTCCTCCAAAGTCTCAGGTGTTTAGACACAGCAGCAATTTCTGTGCTGGACTATATGGCTCTCTACTGACCTGTTTCTATGTGTGGCCATTTTTTGTCCTTGGATCATCTTTGGAAGTTTAGTTCCGAGAGGAAGTCTGGTATTGAAAATACAACAATGAGCTACCTATTAGCACTTAATCTGGGGCCGGATCTTGCCAACCTTAGTCATCATTAGTTCATACCTCCCTGACTTGTAATCTAAGTGCCTCATTACGATTGTTGCTTCCCGTTATAGTGACCTGCAATAAGGATTAAGGTTTCTACTCCTTATTGTAATGCCGTTTTGCATCGCGCATGCTTGGTTTGATAACACTGACAACTGGCGCCTGCGTGCAAGGTTTACGAAGTGTCTACCCTAGGCGGGATACATGTTGTGTCCTTGTTTGTATATTATATACGCCTTTGCTTTCACCACATGGCAACCCGGAATAGGGATTGGTTTAGATCAAGGCTTTTAAATCTTTATCACAACGCCGAAAGCAAAAGATGCATTCTTTATACGGCGCTACTCCTAGTGCTCACTATCGACGCCTGCGCATTAGGCATTGGACAGTTGCTAGTCTTTGACGAAATGCGTTTCATCCATGCGCATGCGCTTTTGTGTCCAGATGCTCGCGGGGCGTTTTCCAACAAATACTCACACCTGAACTGGATTGCAGACAATCACGTCAATCGTGACCGCTATAAAAAGAATCCTCCCCTTCCTGCCGATACCTCCCAGACAGCTCGTGGGCCAGTCAGAGGTATCGACGGACAGGTAAGGTTGGAGGGTTTGTGCCAGAGATTAATCTCCTTGTAAGCTTATAATGTAATTTCACTCTTGACTGAGTGATTTTTTACGATAAATGTGGACATATCCTGTCACTAAACAGAGCAAGAAACTAGTTCACTGCAGGATGGTCTTCTTCAAATCTGGCCTAAACTCTGTTACAGTGGGCCATTGACCTATTTACAACATCTTCCCAAATCACATAGGTAATAATTATTCTTAGTTTTACTTATGATCTGGTTACACCAGATGATTGACAGGGGTTTTGTAAATAGATATCATCAAATAACAAATGACACACCTAGGTAGTCTTGAGGTCTTTGACTTTTTAATATTGTAGGTCTTTTGAAATGTTTAAAGGCATATGTGTTGAGTCCTGAGCAGATGGGTATCAATTCGCAATCTGTCTGGCTTTTTCTCCACGTTTAAACAGAGCGGTGCCTCCTTCTCCGAGCAGTCAGCCGGGTGAGGTGAGGCGGTTCTCCCACATAAAGCTGGGTGAGTTTCTTCATTATTTTTTCAGTTACATACCATTGTGTTTACAAACATCGTTATGAGTTTCTTTGAAATAAGGGCGGTGCTGAAATAGCTCTGCTGAATAGCGACTAGTAGTGCTGTTCTGTTGTGCATGATGTCTACTTCCAATGATTTATGTTAAAAATCTTTTTTTCTAGGAATGAAGACATTGCTCTCACGCTCAAGCACGAGACTATTTGTCTGGTAGGGTGGCATTCGCCACTATCTTACCCAACACTCACATTTGGTTTGCATGGGTTTTGATTTTCCACTTTGTGATTAGTTTAGCAGTAGCATTTTTCGTTGTGTTTTTCGGTCCTGAAGAAAGCCGGGTCAAGTGACCATTCCGGCTGAAACATGTCGACCACACTATAATCGAACCAAGAATTAGCCTGTAGAAATTCGAATCAGACTATAGGCACTAGTGTGTCCTCAAGGGGCCTGACTCCAGAAGAGATGGAGGAGAGGGAGAGAGATAGGCGGCATAATATGGAGATGGCTAAGCTTAAATTGGATGGTCAGAGAGACCTAGAGAATAAGAAGTTAGAATTTGAGATGATGAAAGAGAAATTTGAACATGAGAGAATTTTGAGGGAGTTGGAGATTAAAGCAAAGAGATCTCCCCCACTGGTGGCAGCATACCAGTAGTGCATACTGAGAGTAGAGTGTATATACCTAAAGAGGTTATTAAGGATTTCCATAAAAGTGAAGATATTGGGCAATGGTTTGCCGCTTATGAATTAGCTATGGTGTCCCACCGGGTTCCTGAGAAGGATTGGGGAGCAGGGTTGTGGGGACTCTTTGTGAGTGAGGGGAGGGATACCTTGTTGGACCTGCCCCCAGAAAGTAGGATGGTTTATGCCCACATGAAGGAAGCTTTGATTACACGCTATGGTTTGACCCCTGAAATGTACAGGCAGAGATTTAGAACCTGCAAGAAGATTGAGGGTACCACGTGGGTTGAATATGTGTCTTTTTTTGGCAGAGCAATGTAGCACTGGGTAAAAGGTAGTAAAGTAGCAACGTTTGAGAAACTGTATGATTTGATTGCATGGGAGCATTTCTCTAGTAATTGTTTTCCTGAGCTACGCCAGCATCTGATAGATTGCAAGCTAACTAACCCTAGGAAGCTTGCTGAGGAGGCGGACCGCTGGGTGAGCACCCGGGTTCGCAAGGGTCCAGTGGGAGACTTCGCCAAAGGTGGGCAGTGTCCCCAGCAGAGAGGTGGGGGGGACAGGGGTAAACCAAGGGAGTTCCACAGAGGGCCCCAAAATAATTCCTAAGGGAACCAGGCAGTGGTGTCCCAGCCTCCCCAGAATAAGAAGCCAATGCCCCCAACAGGTAGGCCTGTTCCAAGGGGGCCCCCTATTTGTTTTAAGTGTGGCCAGGTGTGCCACAGGTACTTTGATCCCCTGTGTCCCCAAAGGGATTCTACTGCACCACCCCGTACACCACCCCGCCAGCTTGCTAGTGTAGCCCTGAGGGAGGAGGAGATGGATGCCCAAGGTGGATGGGACCCCGTAGAATTGACCTTTGTCTCACTAGGAGACTTTGAGATGGTTCCTAAGCCTGCACTGCCTGATAACACTAAAAAGTACAGGCAGTGGGTAACCATCAATGGCCATAGAGTGAAGGCTCTAAGGGACACAGGAGCCAGTGTAACTGCTGTCAGCTCCCGGTTGGTGTCCAAAGAGCAGGTTGCTCCCCATGCATTCTACCCAGTAGTGTCTGCAGACAACACAGAGAGCCAATGTGAGGTGGCTCAGGTTCCTTTGAGTGTGGGGGGGGGGTCCTCAGGAACTCTTCAGGTGGCTGTGAGGCCCGCCATGCCTGTAGACTGTCTGTTGGGCAATGATTTAGAGAACTCACCGTGGGCTACGGTGGAGAGGAGAGCTCACTTACAAATGTTGGGTCTGCCGGAGTGGGCGTGTGCTACCACTCGGTCCATGGCAGCCAAGAAGGGTGCTGAGAAAGACCTGGAGCCTGAGAGTATGGCCCAGGTCCCTGCCTTACAGAGAAGGGGCAGGGGGCACGGGAAGCCGGCCCCTTTGGTTCCCACGGCCCAGGAGGGAGCAGACCCTGAGGGGGATGCCCTGGAGCCTACCGGGGAACAGAGTACCGACGTAGGGGACCTGCCTGAGCTGACCCAGTGGCAGCAGGAAGGAGGGCCCACCAGGGAGGAGTTTTGTGAGCAGCAGAGAATGTGCCCTTCTCTTGAGGGTATGCGGCAACAGGCTGCAGCCCAGGCAGCAGGTGATATGTCTGGTTCACGTCTGATTTATTGGGAGAACTGTCTCCTGTAAAGCGAGTCTAAGGCTGCTGAGCCGGGGCCAGCCCGAGTGCTGGTGGTAGCCGAGTGCTTCAGGGCCTTCCTACTGGGGTTGGCTCATGACATTCCATTAGCAGGACATCTGGGGCAGACCAAGACCTTTGAGAGGCTGGTCACCAACTTTTACTGGCCCCAGATGCGCAAGAGCTCAGATACATACTGTAGAACCTGTGAGACTTGCCAGGCAAGTGGGAAGAGTGGGGGGGGAGATCAAAGCCCCACTCCAGCCCTTTCCAGTTGTTAGTACCCCATTCGAGCGAGTGGGCATTGACATTGTGGGGCCTCTGGACCCCAAGACAGCCATGGGCAACAGGTACATCCTGGTCTTGGTGGACCATGCCCCCCGGTACCCTGAAGCCATCCCGCTCCGGACAGTGACGGCCCCCGTGGTGGGACGTGCACTGATGGGGATCTTCTCCCGTATGGGGTTCCCCAGAGTGGTGGTGAGCGACAGGGGGACCAACTTCATCTCCCAGTATATGAAGTCTCTGTGGACGGAGTGTGGGGTAACTTACAAGTTCACCACTCCTTACCACCCCCAAGGTAACGGTCTGGTTGAAAGGTTCAACCGGACTTTGAAGGGCATGATCATGGGCCTAGAAGAGCCCCTGAGGTGTAAGTGGGACGTCCTCTTGCCATGCCTGTTGTTTGTATACCGTGAGGTGCCACAGAAGTCCTTAGAGTTCAGTCCCTTTGAACTGCTCTATGGCCATCCGGTAAGAGGGCCTCTGAGTCTGGTCAAGGAAGGCTGGGAGTAATCTCCCAGGAATCCTCCCCAGGATGTATTTAGCTACATCCTGGCCTTCAGGAACCAGACTCGGCGTTTCAGAAAAATTGCTGCGGAAAATCTGGAAGCCAGCCAGGAGGAAATGAAACGTTGGCACGACCAGACCACTCTGGTCCAATTTCTTTTTTTTTTTTATTTCAAGTCGTTTTTATAACTCTGGTCGAATTTCAACCTGGTCAGAAGGTTTGGGTACTGACCCCAGTGGAGCCTTGTGCGCTCCAAGATAAGTGGACCGGTCCATTTGAGGTGGTGGAGCGCAAAAGTCCAGTTACCTATTTGGTGGACTTTAAATCTCCCAAGAACCCCCTGCGGGTCCTGCATGTGAATCGCCTAAAGCCCCACTTTGAGAGGTCTGAAGTGGGCATGCTTCTTGCCACAGATGCAGGGATGGAGGAGGAGAGTGAGCCTCTTCCTGACCTCCTGTGTGCAGGAGAGAAGGATGGGTCAGTGGAGGGTGTGGTCCTCTCCGCCACACTGACCCCTGAGCAACAGAGAGATTGCCACCAGCTGTTGGGGCAATTTCCTGATTTATTTTCCCTGGTGCCTGGTGTCACTGATTGGTGCGTCCATGAGGTGGACACCAGGGACAGTCCTCCTGTCAAGCACAAGGCTTACAGAGTGACTGACAGGGTAAGGGCCTGCATTAAGGAGGAGGTCTCCAAAATGTTTGCCCTAGGGGTGATTGAGTCCTCTAGCAGCCCTTGGTCCAGCCCCGTGGTCTTGGTACCAAAAGCTGCAGTGCCTGGTGACACTCCAGAACTTAGGTTCTGTGTGGACTACTGAGGTCTCAATTCGGTCACGAGGACCGACGCACACCCCTTCCCCAGAGCTGATGAGCTCGTAGATCGATTAGGGGCTGCCCGGTACCTCAGCACGTTTGATCTAACGTCTGGGTACTGGCAGATCGCCTTAACTGATGGGGCAAAGGAGAGGTCAGCATTCGCCACACCAGATGGGCACTACCAGTTCCGTGTGATGCCCTTTGGTATGAAGAATGCCCCTGCCACCTTTCAGAGGTTGGTCAACCAGGTGTTGGCTGGGCTGGAGGATTTCAGTGCCGCCTACCTGGATGACATCGCATTGTTTAGTTCCTCATGGGAGGACCACTTGCACCACCTCTGGGAAGTGTTGATGGCGCTGCGCAGAGCAGGCCTCACAATCAAGGCCAGTAAGTGCCAGATTGGGCAGGGTTCTGTGGTGTACCTAGGACACCAGGTAGGGAGTGGCCAGGTGGCACCCCTACAGCCCAAGATTGAAACCATCCTGGGTTGGGAACCCCCAAGGACCCAGACCCAGGTGAGGGCCTTCTTAGGACTCACAGGTTATTACAGGAGGTTTGTTAAGGGGTATGGCAACATAGTTGCCCCCTTGACTGAGCTGACTTCCAATAAGCGGCCAAAGATTGTGAACTGGACTGACACTTGTCAGAAAGCTTTTGATGCCCTGAAGACTGCCATGTGCACAGCACCTGTACTCCAGGCGCCCAACTTTGCTAAGGAATGTATTGTCCAGACAGACGCTTCAGAGCATGGGGTGGGGGCTGTTCTGTCACAGATGAATGAGGAGGGACTAGACCAACCTGTAGCCTTCATCAGTAGGAGGTTACTTCCACGGGAACAGAGGTGGAGTGCAATTGAGCGGGAGGCATTTGCTGTGGTCTGGGCACTGAAGAAGCTGAGACCATACCTGTTTGGGACTCACTTCCGGGTTCAGACAGACCACAGGCCCCTCAGATTGTTGATGCAGATGAGGGGTGAGAATCCCAAGTTGTTAAGGTGGTCCATTTCAATACAGGGTATGGACTTCACGGTGGAACATCGCCCTGGTACAGAACACGCCAATGCTGATGGTCTGTCCAGAGTTTTCCGCCTTAGTGATGAGAACTTCCAAGGGGATGGGTAGTTCTCCCCACATTTCAGCTGGAGGGGATGCGTGTTAGACCTGGCACCAATGGCGTGAGTCTTCCTTGCATTTTTCGCTGTGTCTCCTCTGTTTTTGCTGGTTATAGATGCTCTGGGCGCTGTGCCACTGCCATTCAGTGCCACAGCGCGAATGCTCCATTTGTAAAGATGACATGTGAATTGGTACATCCATGATTGGCTTATTTGATTTACCTGTTAGTCCCTAGTAGCGTGGCCCGTGTGTGCCCAAGGCTGGTAAACCAAATGCTGCTGGTGGGCCTGCAGCACTGGTTTGTGCCACCCACAGAACTGCTTGCAAAGTGTGTCTCAGACCTGCCACTGCAGTGTCTGCGTGCAGTCCAGAACTGCCATCTTGGCTGTGACGTGCACCCACTTCCCAGCCCCTGAACCTTCCCTTGGCATCCTGTAAGCCACCCTTAGGATAGGGTGCATTGTATGTGTAAGGTAGGACATGCTCTGATGTGTGTAACATGTCCTAGTAGTGAATTACAACCAATTTCGTGTTTCACTACTGAAAGGCTACCTGTTCTCCATAGGCCAGAATGGGAGGTTTTGGCTATTACAATCTATAGTCCTAACTAACCCCCAGAACATGGTAGAAAAACAAATTTAGTATGCCTGAGCTCAGAATAGTAATATGCATCTTTTAGTGAAGGTTATTTTTATATTCTGTGTTTGAAACTACCACTTTTAGTGTATAGGTGCTTTCTTGACTAAGCCTTCCAGAGTGCTCTGCTATTATGTGTATTAGCTGTCTGGTTTTAGAGTGACAGGGCAGGCTGAGTCAGACCTAGGTTGAATAGAGAAATCTTCCTTAGAGTAAGGGGAAGGGTAGCTCCTGCACTTGAATAGGGCTGTGCCTGGCAAGGTGAATGCTGGCTCCACCTCCCACTGTGCGTCTGAAGGCAGACCTCCTCTTTCTGAAAGGAAGGATGCAGCCTGGTAAGCAAAGTGCTCCAGGGCTGGGTAGAACTGGTTCTGGCTGGGCTCAGAGACTTGTGGCTCCTAAAGAACAAAGACTTTGGGGGTATAAATATTTGTGCCCCAACCCCTACAATTTGTATTGCTCCTGGACAACAAGAAGAACCTCTGTCCGTGTAACTACAGGAATCTGCAGGAGAAGGACTGTCCTTGTGCTTGTGTGCTGTTTCTGGGACTGGCCTGCAGTGGTTACTACTGGACTTGGAAGAAGAGGAAAAGGACTTTGAAGGAACTTTTATTTTGTGGCTACAGCAATCACCCAAGGGCTAGAAGAGAGCTAGCCTCCTGCAGGAGTCTCAGGCACACCAGACTCCACCACCAGCCTCCTGTGTCCTCCCAGCAAGGATCTCTATCTCCAGGTGAGGCTCCTGTGAGTTCCAGGGCCTCTAGTTCTACTGCTGAGAAAAGAGTGCTGAAAATCGTCGCTAACCCCCGGTAGCGAGCCGCTGCAGCTGGTGAGCGTGAGAAAAATCGTCGGTCTGCTGCCGCCGAGCGCTCGCTAACCCCGAAGATTATCGCATCACCTGTCAGCGGGCCTGAAAACGCCCGCTATCCCGAAGATCGTCGCATCACCTGTCAGCGGGCCTGAAAACGCCCGCTATCCCGAAGATCGTCGCATCACCTGTCAGTGGGCCTGAAAACGCCCGCTATCCCGAAGATCGCCGCATCACGTATCAGCGGGTCTGAAAACGCTCGCTAACCCAATTTATTGAATCGCCTGACGGCGGGCCTGAAAACGCTCGCTAAAGATCCGAAGATTGTCGCCTTGCTTGTTGGCGTGCCCCAAAGCGCTCGCTAACCCCAACTCATCGCACCAATCTCATCGCAGAGCGGACACCGAGCGTTCTCCATTTTCCCCGCATCGCCTCAGGATCGTCGCTCCTTCGCGGAGCACCATTTTCTTTTATCGCAGCAAGATCGCACACGCAACAGGCTCGGTGCATCATCAGAGACCACTGCATTGAACTGAACATCATTTTGGGCACCTTGAACTATTTTTGCAGCATTTTTAAAGTAACCCTATTTTTCTAGTATTGTGGATTTTTACTGTTATTGGTCTTGTGATTAAGTCTATATAAATATACCTATTTTTTACAACTACTTGAGTGGTATCCATTTGTAGTGTTCCTCATTGTATTACTGTGTATGGTCATAAATGCTTCACACACTGCCTCTGAGATACGCCTAGCTGCTCGTGCTACGTTACCACAGGGTTGAGCAGGGGTTGTCAAAGGGTGTAGACTGCTTACTCTGACTTAGGAAGAAGGGTCCCTACTTGGACAGTGGCCAACCATTGCCAACTAGAGACACCCATTTCTAACAGCCTTTTTTACCGATTCGCAACGTTTGCGATCGCAAATTAGCTTGATGCATGTGCCCCAAAGGTCCTGGCAACACCACAAGGAAACAGAGTCCAAGACGCCAATGACGAGCAGAATCACAACCGGGTTTCAAATACAATATACTATCAAATGCCTCAGCGGTTCCTTTAGTGTCAATCAAATAAAATAGAAACATGCATGCCATTACTGTTTATATTTATTAATAATGAGTTCGTCTTCTCAAAGTAACACCAATAGCCCACTGCAAAGGGACCCGAAACACAGCTGAGTTGTAAACAAGATACCGTAACAGTCTCCCCAATTCAAGGATGCGTTCTGGGGCAATATAAAGTCCAGAATGGTGTAAATTTATCATTTACAATACTATACAGCTAGCATATGTTTTCTCACTAAAACCTGGAGCAGGTGAAGACATGATGCCTCCAAAGGGTGGGCATAGAAACATTACCACATCTGCACCGGGTTCCCTCAAGAACCACCTTCCTGAGAAGAAAAAAAAAAGTGTCCCGTTTCATAGACAAGAGGTGGCATCTCTTCCTGAGATGGGTTGCTTGTAACCCATGGGGGTGCCCGTGACGACACAAGTGCAGCCTTCGGAACAAAGCGTTCTTACAAAGCATCCAACCTAGCAACCGGATCCACCAGAACAAAGGGGAACCAAGCTGCCTCAACCACCTTGTTGCACACCGAATGCCTGCCCGGGGTTGGACTACTCATGTGTTGTATTCATGCACCCCCTATCAGTACAGCAGCGCCAAGTGCAGCTCACCGTGCATGCTTGCTCCCACCTGCAGCAGACACAAAACGAGGCAGATATGTAGGTCACAGGGAGCGAGGGTGGCATAAACAGGTACACACATGTATTTATATATTGTACAGCAGTTGTTTCCTGCACTGAAGATGAAGCCAATAAAAACCTCCCAGGACGCCTGCCAACCCTGGCGTGATAACAGTGCCTAGACAACCTTACCTGCGTCTGCACCTCCCCTGCCTCCTGCAGCATTCGGAGAGCGGGATGGTGGAGGGGTTCAGTGCTTCCTTCCTCTGTCCCCAAAGCCTTGCACCTCGCCAAGTCCTGCGCCTCTGCCGCCAGTGCAGGGCCTGGCTTCCGGGACACGTGATCCGGTCACATGACCGCTCTAGCACTTCGCTCTTCCTCTATGCCTCTCCCCGGCTCTCTCTCCTGTAACTGGAGCCCACTACAAAAAATGTGCCTGCTTGCTCAGATGTCTGTCAGAAGTTTTGCCTGACTACGATAACCCTTTGCACGTCGAATGATAAAGTGTCTGTTTTTTGACGTGAGAGCCACCGGCGACTGAGACAAACAAGCATTTGCAATGCAATAGCATTTACGCGAGACCTATTGTATTGCAAACGGGAGTGCAGGTGGGCGGGTCAGGGGGCGAGAAGGCACGAACAACGGGAGTGGGGGAAGAGAAGGCACGAACATCGGGAGGGGGGGAGAAGGCACGGGAATAAAATAGTGCTCACAATCTAAAAAACACATACCGTGCAACACTTGAAGTAAAGGGGCCAGTAGTCATGGAAGGATACAAATGACAACATGGCCGTCATAAGGAGGGACTAACACGCCTATAAAACAATGGGAAGGCAGCATTTAGAAAGCACAAAGACACAAGTCAATGAAATAGATGGGTGGGAGAGTGGGCGTGGGCGTGGCTTCTCCCTGTACTCTACTACCATCGATCAACCTCAGAGCAGCGCTTGAGCGCTGGCGCAGGGCTCCACCTAAAAACGAGGGCGCAAGAAGAGGCCCTTAGAACTTCCTGTGCAAACGTTTTAAACTCAGAGTGATAGCACGTGCACACACACAAAAACACACACTCCCACAGACACTTGTACATACAGTCACATAGAGAGGCAAATACATGTCTATACAGAGATACGTGTGTGAGCAAGAACATGAATACAAACACATATAAACACATTGCCTGACATTGAAAACGTTGTGCTGGGGGGCGCGGCGATTGGCCTTAGAGAAGATGTCAACTGAATACCTTTCTCCATCTGTGACCTTTCCTGATTCAGGCACTTTAGACAATATAATGGGACCCTGCTCTCTTTGAAAACAAACCCACCTGTGGCTTCATTTTAAACCAGGACCAGGAGCAGCACATGCGAAAGACACCACCAAAGCAACTGTACACAACGCAGCTTGCTTTGTATATGGCGACCCCTTGGAGCATTATAGAGCTCTGCACCTAATGATGAGGAATGTCCACAGGCGATGAAGGGGCAGGTGTTCCCACTCAAACGCTCAGCAATAAGCCGCCTTGAGGCAAGTATACTAAATACGAGCAATGCAGGCCAGGTCCACACTCATCAGGCATCTGGGGCGCCAGCCCACCATACTATCCTTCTCTTTGAAGCGACAGTTCATGAAACGAAGGGCTTGCATTCCAGCAATGCTATTAGTTGTCATCTTGAATTTGGGAAAGTTACAGGCTCTATAGGTCGACTGCCCTGTTTCTTGGTTCTCCCACATACACTCTGATTTAGTGAGGAAAGCAAGGTACTGCAGGTTAACAGCACTAAACTAACTGCATAGATATGAACTGTAACTGACCTTATAAAAGATGCTGCATTGCCTCAGTCTTACTCTTTCATAAAACTGCTTTCAATGCTCACTCTAAACACCATAAACGTCTGGAAACAAAGGATGCAGGAAGCTGTTATTTTCAGAAGTTCTTTCAGGGCAAAGGGGAAATCTACTCTTACCACCTGTTACCAGAATGTCCTCTGTCACTTAGGACACACCCATGCAGGAAGTAAATGAAATTAAAAAAATCAATCAACACGATTGAACAAACCTCCTCAGAAACCATTTGTGAATTGAAAAACATGTGTTCTGAAATGTCAAGCTTCAAGACGCAGCTGGATTATTGCATAAACTATGACTCTGGCGTAGCTCTATGAGGTTTGCCATCCCACTCATGGGGGACACAAGTGAACTTAGTTCAATGCACCAGCTTTGGATGTGAAAGACAGGTTACTGTAGTACTGCAGAACCCCGCTGATTAAATAGTAAAAATTAAGTCTTTGCTTTTGTCTTACTAACAATCCCTGGAATAGGATTAGGGCCACTTTGGTAACAGTAAACCTATTTCACCCCTCACACTATCACACACACAGCACAAAGAAGGACAGAGACTTTTAACAATAAGTATTGACCACAACAAGACAAACATGTTTCTTAGGACATCTACAATATCACACAGATTATCATAAAAACAGCAAAAAGGCATGTTGTAAACAACAAGAAGAAAAGGAACGTTTCTAACATGGTAGAAATGTCATATAAAGTCTAACACCCTAAAACCTACTTTGCTGCACCACCCTATGAGAGCATGTAGTAGAGTAACTTTAAGTCTAAATTTTCTTAGGAAGAAGTGGCGCATTGCAAACCTTATTGACAGCTCAGGCTGTCATAATTGGAAGAGCCGTGGAGGAAGCATTCAATGCGAAAGGCAAACATGCTGTGTTAGCAGCCTACCTCAGGTATTCGGCTCTTACATGCTTCAAAGTGCATTATCTTCTCTGAGTGTTACGCAAGGCACATGCCGGACTGTCTAAAAAGTGGACAAGTCACACCTCTACTAAAAAAGCCAGATGAGAACATCTCTGATCCCAGCAATTTTCGCCCCATTTCGAGCATCCCAACCTTAGCCAAGCTCCTATAAAAATGTGCTCATCAACAACTCTGCAATCACATTGACCAGCACCAACTCCTCGACCATGGGCGTCCGCAGGGGGGGGCAAGGAGGGGCACTTGCCACCCCCCCCTAGAGCGCCCCTCTTTGGGCCCTGTGGGCCGCGGACCCCCAGGGGTCCGTGACACATTCCCAGGGGGTCTGCGAACTGGATCGTATTATATTGAAGCGCCCATGCGCTACTACGGCTACAAGCACTGAATGACAGCGCAGGCCAGGGCGGCAGGACCAAAAATAATCGGGCCAATCACCATTTCAGCTTTGGGGTGGAAGCTGAAGGGTGATTGGCTTATTATTTTATAGGCGCGCACGTTCGCACGGCAGTGCGTCTTCCCTCGCGTTTGCGGCCAGCCCAGGAGCATTTTGCCGCCCAACGCCCTGTCTCCGCTTTCGGCTAAGAACACTAGCATTCCGGCATCTCGGACCACTCGAGGTCGGAGCACGTGACGTGAGTGTTTATTTTTTAATTAAATTTACAGCTAGTGGGCAAGGGCAAGGCCAGGGGAATTCGGACGCCGTCTTTATTGAGGCCGGGTCACGGTGTACTAACTTACCCATACATGCCACCATTTCAGGAGAGCAAAGTGGGAGATTCTGTAAAAAAAATCGGGAGAATGGGGCCTTGAATCGGGTTACTGTCATGTATGGGCCTTGGAAGTGTGTTGCTGCAGGATCGGACATTTAAAACGCAAATGCACGTGTTTTTCTTACCTGTTAGAAGCATGGAGCGCCAGGGCCGGCTTTAGGGCGGTGCGACCGGTGCCACCTTCCTGGGGGCGCCGTGCTTGAACGTTACGGTTTTGAAGCACCGAGAGAGATCAGCATTTTGCATAGTTGAGGTTTTGACTTATGTGAAGTTAGTGCAGAGGGTTAATATGCCTTCTGCAAAGAACGTGTGTACCAAGTGATTACAGAGTGCATACGTACAGATCAGCAGGTAACTCCTTTCAAAAGAAACCTCCTTTTTGTTACTTGCAATTTATAACTTAAAGAAGCATGGAGCGCCAGGGCCGGCTTTAGGGCTGTGCGACCGGTGCCACCGTGCCACCTTCCTGGGGGCGCCGTGCTTGAACGTTTATTATGCTTTTGAAGCACCTGCTGCAGCGTTTCTTTCCCCCGGCAATTACCAGGCTCACATAAATGTCACAATAACTCCTGTGATTAATTATCGTCCGAGAGAGATCAGCATTTTTTTGCATAGTTGAGGTTTTGACTTATGTGAAGTTAGTGCAGAGGGTTAATATGCCTTCTGCAAAGAACATGTACCAAGTGAAAGTTAGTGCAGAGGGTTAATATGCCTTCTGCAAAGAACGTGTACCAAGTGATTACAGAGTGCGTTTGCGTATGTACAGATCAGCAGGTTACTGCTTTCAAAAGAAACCTCCTTCTGTTACTTGCAATTTATAACTTAAAGTCCTAATATAGAATAGTGAGCTATTAACTTTCATCCCAGACCTGCATACACATTGCAAATAATACATTATTAGAAAAATGATTAGTGTTGCAAAAAGGATTAATTTGGCTAGAAATCGATTCTTATTATTAAAGAGAACTCCCAACTATGCAGTTTCTTTTTCAACTCTGAGTTTGGGCTTCTCCACACCAAGCACTCTTAAACTATACTGCCTACCAGTATGGATGACATGTGCCTCCTACACTTTTAGTCTTTTGGCTTATGTAACATTTCAGAGGACTCCATTGTGATGGCTTTGGGTTGACAAAGAAGCCGTCAATCAATAGACCTCACTGTAAGTGCGTAACGAGAGGAATAATTTACAAGTTTTTATATTTTCCAAAGCGAATACATCTTAAACAATACTTATGAAATAAAGAAAAAAAAAATCAGCACATAACATACCAGCTCTCTCTTGTTTGAAAGTGTATGCCTCCATAGTGAGCGCTTTCTAGTCATTGTCAGGTGTTATACTTTTGGCAAACATAATCAGAATTCTGCAAACAGCACTTTTAGAACGTTTTAGCACCCCCAGGCAGCTGTTGGAGTGCATCTACCCAGAACCTGACTGCTCAGCAGGAAGTAATGGCAGGCTGAACATACATTTCTTATAAAAAATTCGTCAGATATGCTTATCTTCCGAATTAGTGCTATATTAGGGTGATGAGTTTTGGTGTGCCAGGGGTAATTTTAGGGTTCAGGGCGAGAATGGGTTTTGGGGTGCCAGGGGTAATTTTAGGGTTCAGGGTGGTAATGAGTTTTGGGGTGCCAGGGGGTAATTTTAGGGTTCATGGTGGTAATGAGTTTTGGGGTGCCAGGGGGTAATTTTAGGGTTTAGGGAATGTATGAGTTTTAAGGGGCCAGGGGCCATCTACAACTCACTTTATTCAATACAGCCAGCCTGGTTTTATAAAGCACCTATATTTTGTTTCTCAAAATCAAATGGTGATTATTGTGAATTGAATGGCATCACTGTAAATACTTCATGTCCTTTGCCACACATTTCTGTACTATTGGAACAAGTTTGTATGGCTAAGGTGTTTGCAAAATATGATTTTAGGGGGGCACACAGCTTAGTTCCCAATAAAGCAGGAGACAAATGGAAGACCGCTCTTAATACTAGATATTCACATTCAGAGTATTTGTTTATGCCATTTGGTCTTTGTAATGCTCCAGCTGAATTTCAACACTGTGTAGATGGTATTTTTTTGGGTATCATGTGTGTATGAATAATGTGGTATATTCAATAGCGGTGACATAAAAACAGATTAGAAATTGCTAATCAGACAATAGCAGCTTGATCCTTCCATTAATATTTTGCATCAGGTTTCTAAATCCTTTGCATGCCTGTGCTTTTTCACTTTTGGCCAAGAGCCGCTCCTGTCGGCAGCTGAGCTATGCTTTTTTCTTTGCCAACTGCTAGAAGATGTGAATGATATCTTCCAAAGTCCACAAAAGAAAGAGATGGCTGTGGCACAACAACCCTATGATGTATGAGATCATATGCAGCCTGCTTCCTGTCCCCCATGGCTCCTTCTGCGCCCCAGTGTTTCTTGTGCCCCACCTGGCACACATCATGTCGGAGGATAGTGATGACGTTAACATTTTGCCCCCCCCTGGAAAAATTTCTGCGGATGCCAACACTGCCAATCTGGTTTCAGACCAGGTCACAGTACTGAAACCGCCATGGTCCACATTGGCGACGATGCTTTACGCTTTCTCGATCATAATGAATCCTGTCTTTTAATCCTTCTTGACCTATCATCAGTGTTTGACACAGTTAAACATGAAACCCTCCTGAACCTCTTAAAACTTAGGATGGGTCTCTCTGGTACAATCTTAAAATGGTTATGCTCATTCCCACAAAACAGATCTGAATGCTCCACAACCAGACGGGCCAATTTCCATCTCCACGTCTTAAGAAAACTAAAGCCTTTCCTGCCCAATGCAGATCTCAAGATGGCGGTTCAGGCTCTCGTGATCTCCAAACTTGACTATGGGAATGCTACCCTTGTTGGCCTACCGAAAATAAAACTAAGACCGTTGAGGGCTACACTCCATGCTGCTGCATGGCTCATCACTGGCGTAAAGAAAAATGATCCCATCACCCCTGCCCTCCACTCTCTGAACTGGCTACCTTATGTATCTAGGATCCACCTTAAAATAGCATGCATGACATAAAAAGCCATCCACCACAACACTCCTCGCTACTTGGCTCAGAAACTGGTGCTATTCGCAAAGAATAGAGCATCTCAAAGTACATGCTGCCTACTGCTGAAAACCCCAAAATTTCACAAAAAGAAAACAACCTATAAGACTTCTTTCTCTGGAATTGCCCCAAACATGAGGAACTCTCTTTCCCCAGACATCAGGATCATCCCTTCATTCGTTCTTTTCAAAATCGAAGTAAAACTGAGACTACTGAATAATCTCCTTCATATATGAGGCGACTATCTATGCCAATTTGATTTCTTTGCTGGTGTTTTCTCTATGTCTCTTTGTATTATCTTTTCATGCTGTATATTCTATATTTTGCTCCTTGTATATTAGATGCTATTTATTAGGTTGTACAGCGCTCTGACACCAACATTTTGGTAATGTTTGCGCTTTATACAACTTTATAAAAAAAACAACAACAAAAAAAGATCGTCTTGGACAGTATCTTGCAGGATAATCTGGGGTGAAGGGCCTGTCAAGTGGTGGTCTTTAAATCCTAAATATTATTGGAGGGAAAAAGCCATTGACATAATTTCAGAAATGTTTTCATAGATTCGGGTGCCAGAGAAAGAGTCCTAGATAGATCTTTAAGAAGATTAGAGATGAGGGGATGTCAATTTAAACTCCACATATTTGATGAATTATCTAAGGATGTTTCTTGATGGCGCTGAAATATTGATGAGGGAATACTTATATAACATTTGCCTATATGGTCTACCAGAATCCGCAGAGGAAGAAAACATGCTTGCATTTTTATCCCGCCTTCTTGCCCAAACTGCTGAACATTGTGTTTTGCTGATCCATTCCAGAGAGTCCACAGAAGGATAGGTCAATAACTCACCCACGCCGATCACTCTCGACAATCATGATATGCCTGCTTCACCATCAACACACCAAAATGATTCTTCAGACAGCCAAGCAACACAGTCCTCATACCTATCAGGGTGGGAAACTCTCTGTTGATGCCAATTTCTCCATCCACACCCACCTTATATGAAAATATGCCTGGCCCTGAGGCCCAAGCTAAAACACAGAGGCTTTAGGTTCAGCCTCCTTGACCCATCTACGATGCTGTCACACTAGATGGCAAGACAAGGGAGTATCAAGACCTGCATGGTTGCGAGGAGCTACTAGATACCATAACAGAGACATTGATGGAAACGGATGCCTCCCTTATCACCACGAGGTACCATCATGGCCAGACAAGCCACACTCTACCGAAACACTGAAATTCCCACTGCAACGAAGTTCAGACAAATTGCAAGATGAGCACACTCCACGCGATAAGGACAGACCCCTTTATACCCTTCATTGGCTGAGAGTGGGTGTGGCTTACAGAAGTATCTGAAAGTTGCTCACCGTTACAAAGTAGATAACATCTTGGGGCCTTTATATTTCACCAACCTCCTGTGCGCTCAGGAACTGACTGCTTCCTCCACTGTCTTACAGATAAATCCAGCAGAGAGATAAATACCCACTTTTAATATCCTCAGTAAGTTATCATTCTAAATTTAGTTAGCCAATGCAGATACCTTTCCCTCTGACTTAACCACAATGCATAAAACAAAAGCACTCAGATTCTGTCCCTTAACACCAGCGGCCTTGCAAACTATGTGAGATAGAAAAAGGCACTATCTTAGGATCCCAAAAATGTGACATAGTCTTACTGCAAGAAACGGATATATCTACAACTGAGGTAGCGTAACTTACCAGAGACTGGGTGGGACATATGATTGCAGATTCTGGGTCAGAGACCCACTGGGTACCTTCAACACACCCTATTTGAACTACAGGAAGAGAGGCCTTGCTTTTTCACAAAACGCTGCTAAGGAAGATGTAGAAAATATAGAGAAACCCACAGAGCCGTTTTCCCTTTGAAAAAGTAGTCTGCAAGGGCCATTCTTGGGCTCTTAGATATATTTACACATCAAATGCTGGAAAGGTAGTTTTCTTCACCAAACTCAACAGACTGATAACGGGAATTTGCCACACAATGTTAGTGATCGGCAGCAACTAGCATTTCTGCATTAACCCTATTTTTGATTGATCCAGCATTACAGATATCTGCAGCAACATTGATAGGGGCCTGATGTGAGACCTTATGTCAAATCACTCTCTTTCTGAACTGTGGAGACTCAAACACTTGACAGATAGAGAATACACATTTGTTTCCAGACCCCATGGAACTGAGGCCAGTATACACTATTGTTGATGAGTGCAACGATGCTTCATAAAATCACAAGTTGTACCACAGGCATCCAATGCATCTCAGATCATGTCTCAATCGCAATGACAATTGACTCCCAATTGCAAGTCCCTACGGACAAGTCCCTGAGAATAAGTACTTGGACGTATAAACTCGCTGTGGAGAAAAGAAAACCGATTGCATACTTACAAGAATACCTGCCTCTGAAAAAGAACTCAGTGGCTTCGATCCACACACTGTGGGCTGCAGGGAAAACCTACATAAGAGACAAGTAGAAAAACATAGACCCTGGAATCTGACATTATTACTTATTCAGGTATATCAAGAAAACTCATCTGATGCAGCATTTTGCCTTCTCACTACAAAACTATTCAAACTTGATGCGCTTCTAATGGCCAAGGTGGGAAAAACCCTGTAGAAAATTAAGTTGACACTATCAACACAGTGAAAAATTGGATAGACTCCTAGCCTTCCAAATAAAGAGACTCATGGGAAAATGATAATACCATTATTGTGAATACCAACAATACCTTACTTGGAACCTCGCCCCGTAGGGTGTCTAGAACTGTGAGAATAACCGCCTCGGTGGAATGCGCTGGACGAAAGCCAGCTTGATGGGAATCCAAAAATTCGGATTCCTCCAAAAATTCAGTAAGACACTCTGTAGCATAAGTTTCCAGAATCTTAGCTAGAAAGGGAAGAAGGGAGATAGGGCGGTAATTAGTCAGGATAGATGGATCTGATCCCACCTTTTTTAGAAGAGGGACAACAATTGCCTCTTTAAAAGTAGCGGGGACAGTTCCTTGAGACAAAGACTAATTTAAGAGGTTAAGAGCAGGACTAGGGAGAATGGTGAAGATTTCCTTCAAGATATTGGGAGGGCAACAATCATTTGGAGAGCCCGATTTGACTTTAGAAAGAAGGTTACTAAAAATATGCTCACTTATAGGAGGAAAGTGTGTGAAAGAACTATGATTTAAAATGGAATAGGAACGAAAATCCAAATTTTGGCAGACTGGAATACTGGACTTAATTTTGTTAATTTTATCAATTAAGAAAAAGTTCAAAGCATTACAAAATGCTTGTGAAGGAGATGATTTGCGAAGTATTCTATCGGGATTGGATAGCTCATTGACAATATGAAAGATCTCCTTCGAACGGTTAGTTGCCGATAGGATTTTAGATGAGAAATGCGCCACTTTAGCAGTTGACACAGATTTCTTATAGAATTTCAGAGAGTTCAGATAAAACACTTTATCTTCAGGTTTGTAGTTTCTTCGCCATTTCCTTTCCAGTTGTCTTAGAGCTAATTTTTGTTGTTTCAGTTCAATTGAAAACCGTTTATGAGCCTCATGGCGGCGAGGGACAGGGATGCTCCTAAGAGGAGCAAACTTGTTGCTAGCGGCTAGCAACCAGCTTGTTAACTGTATATCCGCCTAGTCAATTAAACGATTGCCCGGGGGGGCCGAGTTGGCAAGTAAGTCAATGAATAAGGATTTCTCAATCTTATTCCAACTCCGGCGGAGGCAACCAGTACGACTGGGAACTTTATTTGAAAAATTATCTTGAATATAAAATGTAAGCATGTGATGGTCAGACCATGTGCAAGGTAAAACTGAAACAGAAGACATAGCGATATTAGTGGTCCAAACCTGGTCAAGAATATGTCCCTTAGTGTGGGTGGCCGTGGATACCTGTTGAGTAAGATTTAAACCTAGAAGTAACTCGGTCAGTTTAGCTGAATGGGGGCCACCAAGAATATCATTGGCCCAATAATTGAAGTCCCTAATCAGCAAAACCTTCCCATAGTTGGTCACCAGGTGAGCTATCTGTTCACCCAAAGAATGGGGAAAGAGAGGCATCCTAAAGGGAGGTCTATAGAGCAGAACACATACCAAGGGAACAGCTTCTGGTTAAAAATCGAATTTGATCATCAGATTGTCCACCGACGGTAGATTTAGCGACGTCAAGACTGTATAGTTAAAGTTGTGGCATATTATAGTCCTCCGCCCACTTTCCCATGGGGGCGGTTAGCCTGGATGATGTGATAATCGGAGGGTAATGCCGCAAGGATATCAGGAGATGACTCGTGGGATAACCAGGTTTCAGTGAGCAGAAGGAGATCAGGCTGCTCAAATTTGAGCAGCAGAAAAATATCTGTCTGATGTTTGACCAATGAGCGAGTGTTCAAGTATGCGACAGAGAGCTTACGTGTCTTATGTCCAAAGCTATGTTGGGTCAAAGATGGGCCAGTGGCAAGCACACTACCGATTTCGGGGAAGGTAGTTCTTACTGCCAATATTCCGAGTTCTTTTACACAAGAATATACAAGGGGATTAAGATTAAGTTTAATATACGCTGCATGAAATGCTATCAACTCACTGACGGTATAGTCAATTTCCTGAGCATGATGATACCTCCATTAAAGGCCCCAGGGGAAGTTGGGTTTCCGCTAAATATTCCAAACTGTCAGCCCCTTTCTCAGTCCCCACATGGAGTAAGATGTGTCATGAGATAACGAGCAACAATGGATCACCCCATCCCTACAACAGGTCCAATATAACAGTAATGCCAGTAATACCCACACCAAACAGAGATCCGCTTCATGTAGTAATTATAGGCTGCTCTCTTTAGGCAACAATAAAACCAAGATTCTAGCAAAAATCTTTGCTACAAGAATAAAAAATTGCAAGTACTGCAATGATCCACAAAAACCAAATTGGTTTGGTTCCTGGCTATTTCACCTGCAACCATATACAAACTCTGTTCCACTTACCATGGAGCACAAGACACGATCTGGACAGTAAACTGACCCTCTTGCTCGACACTGAGAAGGTGTTCGATTGAGTGCAGTGGGGCTACTTATGCCAAACACTTTCAGCCGGTTTCGATGACTATGACGCAGTGGGTGCACCGAGTGAGATCAACTGTACTGAGTTCCAGTCAGACCTGATTAATATAGAAAGAGGGATTAGGCAGGGGCGCCACACCTCCCCGCTACTGTTTCTTCTTGCACTAGAGCCTCTGGCCATAGCAATTTGGTAACTGCAAGAGGTTAAGGTATCACCACTCCTGTGGGCAAAATTGAAATGAAGCTTTATGCAGATGACATTTTGACACTATCCTGTCGGCAAACCTCTACCAGCACTCATTGAAATTATCTCTTGCTTCTCCATTTTCTCTGGCTATAAAATCAACTGGACCAGGAGCGAAGGGGCGGGTCCTCGTCTCAGATACTTCCAGGCGGGCTGCGCGCCTTCTCGTGGTCCCACTTCTCCCCCTTGCGGCACTCGGAGGGCCGGTCACCTCCGCTGGCCCACCTTTCCCGCTTCTGTCCTCAGGGGAGGGGTGGAGGAAGCTCCGCTACTTTCACTTGCTCCCACTGCCTGCTTGACTTTGTCCCAATGAGAGGGGGCTGCACCCTGCACTCGCTCTGCGGCATTGCCCATGGCGGCTGTTATGGCAACGGCCCGTGAGGCCCTCTTTGGGGGTGGACTCTGCAATAGTACTGCATGGTTAGCTCTACTCATTTCAAGAACTCAGTTTGGCAAATATGCCGGCATCTTCTAACTGCTAGCAATGTGGGGGCTCTGAGGCATCTGCAGTGGTAATGCCTCACCATACAGAGCATTTAACAGAAAGCGGTGGCAACAATAAATACTTATGGTGGGGTTTATATGGACTTTTCTCCAAGACTAGTTTTACTGCATTCTGTGACTGATTTGTCCAGACTGACTCACCGCTTAGGGAGGTGGGTCGAAACATGTACAGCGGTGGTGATAAAATGTGCCATTATTGGTGGTGGCAGCAAATCTCTCCAACACCCCATGAAAACTGGTTCCAGGAGGTGCTTGCAATGGCACTTTAAAAGGGTGTAATCTGAGTGATGGTGGAGGAGCAGCGTATCTTTGATGGACCCCATTTCTTTCTGATTCTACTGTGTGAACTGTCTATGATGTTGTGGGTCACTGACAGTTGTCAGCGAGGTTTATATCCCTAGAAGTGATATGGTGTGAGCGGTTTGTAGAGATGTAGTAAATACGCCTATTACTTAGTATATATATGTTTCTATGTCTCTGGCAATTTGGGAAATACACCCTAATCTTGCCCCTTCTAATTTGCACATTGGTGGCAATATCGAAACGCATTTTGTGATTCACCGAGCAGTGAATCAAGACAACGCTCCCAGCTGCCTCCAGCTGTTGCATGAAGGTGCAACACACAGTTCTGATCATTCACTGGTCTGTATAAAGCCTGGTTATCAAAAATGCACATGAGAACATTTCATGAATATATCAACCTTCGCAAAAAGAAAACAGGCAGTTTATTTGCTCCGAAATTCATAAAAATATACATTAACTCGATCTTCAATCCTAAAACTCAGAAACCAATAAAAAATGAATAGCAACATATACCTGAGCTGCTCTTGATTCAACCCCTCCCCCTCTGTCCATATTTACATACCCAGCGGTGAGTGTTTTGCATCTCTCTGTCCAGGCCCCTCCATGGTGTCCTGCCTGTTATAAGTGTGTTTTCTGCACTGAAGGCTTCAGAGTCAGCCCTGACTGAGCAGCAGCGATGGAGGTGAAGGCGCCAACTCAGGTCTTCCTGCTGCTTCTGCTGTGGATTCAAGGTGAGAGCTGTGGCTGCCGGGCTGTGGCTTGTTGACCAGAGATCTGAGATGGGCAGTATATTTATCCCTAAAGGTTTCACTCTCTGTAAATAGTTCTGCTGATGAATTAATTGCATTTCTGATTTCAGAGTCCAGAGGGCAGATTGTGCTGACACAGACCCCAGAAGTCCTCGCTATGACCCTGGGAGAAACCATCTCAATCAGATGTAAATCTAGTACATCAATCGCCAATGTTTTAGCCTGGTACCAGCAGAAGCGCGGAGAAGCCCCCAAGCCTCTCATTTATGCGGCCACCAGTCGCCAGCCGGGGGTCTCCGACCGCTTCAGCGGCAGCGGGTCCGGCACCGACTTCACTCTCAGCATCAGCGGGGCCGAGGCCGGCGACGCCGCGGATTATTACTGTCAGCAGAGTGCTAGCTACCCGCTCACAGTGACACAGAGCCGAGCAAAAACTGCAGCTTCCTCTTTCTGTGCTCAGTTCCCAGAGGTCTGCTTCTGTGCGGACCCCGTGACGTTCAGTGAACTCCTGGGCAGACGGGGCTTGACTCTTCAATCCTTTGAAGGAAGCTACTTCACGAGTTAGGATTTTGTGTGTAATATTTGGCTGCAGAGACGAAGTTTCATTTCTAATCTACTTTGAGTTTCTTTCAGGATTTTGCGCTTTCAGATGAGGCTTTTCCATGTCTCATTTCTTTCTCTGTTGTGCTCCAAAATAACAATAACAGTATTTTTATTATAGTTTGTGCCCTTCATAAAGTGCTAACGTGACACTATTTAGTGCCTCAAAACAGTTTAAGACAGACAAATACAGCACATAAATAGAACAATTTGAGGCAGAGCCAATGAGTCTTGTTCTGTTTAAACAAGCATTGCCAACACCAGAAGGTCTCAATTGAAACTGAAAATGCCAGGCAGACCCATCAGCTTTGGCAACACTTGTTCAAAATGTACACACAGTCCCAATAATTAAAACTGTGTGGCTTGCACCTGCCAAAGACACACAATGAAAATGCACTGAAAATACACGAATTCCTGGCCCAAATGGGATGTTCCTCTGACCTGGAGGCTTTGAAAAGCTGTGGTCAGTCCTTTCCTGAAGCAAGCAGGAACACCTTTCACATAAATGCCTGCTGCTGCCCTGTAGAGGGGTAAGAGGGTAGGGGCATCTCTAAAGATACAGCGCACATCATCAAGGCAACGCAAATAAATGAGCCTCATATGCATATTGAAGTGTGGCGGGAGGGCAAACACCTCCATAGGTGCCTTTCAGAGGTTTGGAATGGAAACACACCCCTATGTGCTGGACAGAGAGGCAGGAGAAGGGCAACCTCCGCAGGTCTGCTATAGTGGGACATGATAGATGCATTCCCATCAGTGCACTATTGCTGGTTGTTGGACTTTTTGCAGGGTTATTCCCAAAATTTTTGCTTCTTCCTCCTATTTTTTCCTGACCTGTTGTTGTTTATTTTAGTACTCTGGGCACTTTACCACTGCTAATCAGTGCTAAAGTGCATATGCTCTCTGTGTAAATTGTGAACATGATTGGTTCTCCCTGATTGGCATATTTGATTTACTGGTCAGTCCCTTGTAAAGTGCACTGAGTGCACTGGGGCTGGTAAATCAAATACTACTAGTGGGCCGGCAGCACTGTTGTGCCACCCACATGAGAAGTTCTGAAACGGTAACTCAGACCTGCCACTGCAGTGTCTGTGCACAGTTGTTACCTGCCATGTCGACTTGGCAAGTGCACCCACTTGCCAGGCCCTAACCTTCCCTTTTCTTACATATTAGTTATCCCTAAGGTAGGCCCAATTTACCCCTGTGGGTAGGGTGCAGTGCATGTGAAAGGTAGGACATGCCCTGATTTGTGTGGCATGTCCTGATAGCGAATTACTGCCAATTTCGTTTTTCACTATTGCAAGGCTGCCTGTTCCCATTGGACAAAATGGGGAGTTTGTTATAACATCTTATAAACATAACTGTCCCTGGGAACAAGGTAGGAAAATAAAGTTTAGCGTGCCGGAACTCAGAATATTAAAATGCATGTTTAGTGAGGGTAGTTTTTACATTCTGTGATTGAAAATACCACTTTTAGAAAGTAGGTATTTTCGTGTTTAACCATTCTGTGTGCCTCTGCCTGTATGTGTTTTGACTGTCTAGTTTTGGAGTGACATGGGCTGGGGAGGTGTATTCTCCCAGACAGCCACGGGGGTTGATGTGTGTAATGCCTTTCCTGTGAATGAGTCAGGGCTGGGCTGAATAGACCTGGGCTGCATTCAGAGTAGGGGAGGAGTTCTCACTAGCACCTGAATAGGCCCGGTCTGCATTTAGAGTGGTGGGAGGAGATTTCCCTTGCACCTGAGTAGGGTCTGTCTGCCTTACACAATGCTGTCTCCACCTCTTGCCGGGCAGCTGCACAAAAGAGGACAGAACTGGGTTGGACTGGGCTCAGAGACCCTTGCACAAATAGAACAAGGACATTTGGGGTATAAGTATTAGACCTAAAACCCCTGAACGTTATGGAATTAAGAGGAACCTTTGCCAAGGAGAAAAGCAGGAGAAACAGAGGAGAAGTACTGCCCTTGCTGTGTGTCTGGGGTTGGCCTGCAGTTTCTGTTTCTGCCAAAGACAGGAGAAGGGGTTTGTTGTGTGCTGAGTCCCCTACTTTAGGAATGTCTCCAAGGGCTTGAGAAGAGCTTGCCTCCTGTTTTGAAGTCTCAGTAACACAAAGACTTCACCCCCAGCTCCCCTGAACTTCCTCCTGGGAGTGCTGACCTGCCAGGAGTGCCTATGACTGTGTGGAGCCTCTGGAGGTTGTTTCTGCTGCTGGGAGCTGGAAAGCAACGCAGCAAACAAGGAAGTTGACGCATCGCTCTTCTGGTGACTCTTTATCCGACGCAACGCCGTGGTGCGAGAAGAGTCTCCCCGCACTGCCAAGCCACCGCTGAAACCGATGCAGTGCCTGTCGCCGTTGCAAGATTCGATGCAACGAGGGATCGTGGCTGAAAAGGTCGACACAGCGCTGCTCTCGGCTGCCGCATCGATAGCTGCCGTATCCCGGATTTTCACACATCGTCCCTGTGCCCCAAGTTTTCCCTGATGCATCACCCATGGATCGGAGTTGTCTCAGAACCGACGCATAACTTCCCCCTACTGACCGGACCCGACGCATCGCTCCCCTGTGTACAGCGGAACTGTTGCATTGCATCCACGAAGGTCTCAGGAACAGCGTATCTCTTTGTTTTTTTACATCACGGGCCTGTTGCGTGTAATATAAGAAAATTAACTTTAACCTGGGTATTAAAGAACTGAAATAACTCCCATACCTCAAATAAAATGTAAAAGACAACAAAGCAAACAAGTATTGGCCAAGACAACGGGTTTGGGTTCTCTATGGGTTCACTATGCTAACACATGCAGCACTAGCACATAAGCTAGAAACACAGTAGGGGGACAGCAGGAGTGAAGATAGGGTTATAATTGGAGAGTAGTCCCACATGCAGTTCATTGCAAGAGCGAAGAAGGCATTAAACACGCAAATAACCAATAACATTAGGTGAGAGACAGGGCACAAGTCCTAAAAAAAGAAGTGAAGGGACTGGCCTAGTTTAGCAGTATGCAAGTGACATCACAGCGTGCGACTTCACAGCGCACAACATACGGCCCACGACATCACACATGGCATCACAGGAATTGGCATCATAGAAAGTGGCATTACAAGCCACAGCTTTACAGTAAGTGGCACCACAAGAAGTGACATCAGATCTAAAGCCCTCACATATGTTTAGCAGGTCTATCATGTGTAGGTTTGAGCACATTGCGAGGACAATACTGCAGTGAGCTATGGAAGATGATATGCAACTTTTACTCCTTGCAATCCCACAGTTTTATGTAACACATCATGTACATTCATTTACAAACATATAATTTATTGGACATGTTACATGCACGTGTTAATGTAAAGTCCACCGACACCCTGCATTGGAATGAGAAGGGCTATGCAAGAAATACTTGTGGTATTTAAATTATGTTAACGCCTCCTCAGGCGAAGTAAGCTCTATATAAAGGCAATTTGCTTTGTATAAATAATGGGAAAGACCAACACATCTGATATTCTTACAGTGCCTACATATCTCCTAAACAGAAACTGAACAAAGTGAAGAGCTGCCTCTCTTAAGTATGTGTGAAGTGCTAACAAGTTGTGAGCCTTTGTTTCCCCTCGGCCTCATTTGCATCAGGTGTGAGGCTCCTGACTGCTCCCAGCCAAGAGACTGAACAAAAGGAGGCCTGATGACCCCTCAAATTCGGCCTTTGTTATGGGCCCAACAGGAGTCTTAAATAAGAAAGCCCCGTCCCAGCCTGCACGTTGTTGCTTATTGCAGATGGTAAGCAGACACCGTTCAGGCGCTGCTGAAAGTGTCCGGTGTTTGGAAATTACACTGGGACAAGTTAAGCACATTATGAAGCGGGGCCCAAATTCTTGGCAGGGTGGACGGCGTTTAACCTTTGGAACAAGTGGGTGTACGCCGTCCACAAATGTGTTCCCCCTCTATTCATGCCCTGGCGAGAGACTAATACTCCGCTGGGCTTAGCCAAGATACGAGTGACAAAGTCTCAAGCCAATGACTGACCAAAGAAGGCCAACATTGAAAGGGGCGGACCCCAAAGCCCATTGTCTGAATAGTGTTAGCAGTAGGCCAGTCTGACAGCTCAGCTGTCAAAACCCAGGCATACAATTGGTTGAAAAAAATACATAATCAATTACTAGTAATGTCTTGAATAAATAAAACTATTAAACGTACCTACTGAAACGTGAGAGCAGAGGTGCAAAACTAAGCTAACAAGCAAATAGGGAGACACTGTGCAGTGTGGACCGGTGCAGGGCGGTGCAGATACTTGAGTTGAGATGCAATGGATCACAATGGGGAGGGGCAGACACTTAAGTAGGGGTGCAATGGCTCACGATGGGGATGGGCAGACACTTGAGTAGGGGTGCAGTGGATCAGGACAGGGAGGGGCAGACACTTGAGTAGGGGTGCAGTGGATTGAGAAGGGGCAGACACTTAAGTAGGAGTGCAATGGATCGCGATGGGGAGGGGCAGACACTTGAGTAGGAGTGCAATGGATCAGGGTGGAGAGGAGACGACACTTGAGTAGGGGTGCAATGGTTCAGGAGGGAGGGGCAGACACTTGAGTAGGGGTACAATGGATCAGGGTGGAGAGGAGGCGACACTTGAGTAGGGGTGCAATTGATTAGGAGGGGAAGAGGCAGACACTTGAGTAGGGGTGCAATGGATTAGGAGGGGAAGAGGCAGACACTTGAATAGGGGAGCAATGGATCAGGACGGGGAGGGACAGAAACTTGAGTAGGGGTGCCTATGGATCAGGGTGGAGAGGAGGCAACACTTGAGTAGGGGTGCAATGGATCAGGACGGGGAGGGACAGACACTTGAGTAGGGGACCAATGGATCAGGACGGGGAGGGGCAGACACTCGAGTAGGGGAGCAATGGATCAGAACAGGAAGGGGCAGACACTTGAGTAGGGGTGTAGCAGGTGACAGGACCCTCATTCATTACAATACTTTGTTCTAGATCTTACACATAAATAGATGTGCTGTTAGATGGATAGAGATCAACATACAGAAAATAATTTGCGAAAGGGATTTGTTATTGTTTCATAGGTTAAATTCCACTAATAGCAATAAAAGACTGTACAACTAAAGAGAGGACAGGTGGATGTGTCCTTTAAACAAATGCCACCTTATGGTGGTGCCACAAAGGTATCAGCAACATTCAGCAGTGATAAGACCTCACACACAGAATTACACATGTTAGCTATCAATAACAGGGCAGATTTGTTGGAGGATCATATAGATTTGAAGGTGTACCACCATTTTGCTTGTTGCTTGGCTGTCAGTAGACAAAGGTAGCCAAATGGAAATGTGGCTAGCAGGCTATGTGTGAATATACCTGATGATAGCGTTGGCTGGGCAGCTAGAGGTAAAGAGTACGCTTAATAATAAATACATGGTGGGGTGCAACTGTTGAAAAAATAGCAGCAATAATGCTGGCCAATGTAATTAATGTTTCTTGTACAGCCAGGGATCTAAATGTGGTTATATTCTGTTGGGTAAACCTTGATAGAACATGTTTAGCAATAAATGCTTGGTATGTCCCTAGAGTGACACACCACACCTTTTTCTACAAACCCCTTTTCTCTCAAAAAGTCCTTGAATTGCAGGAACGTTCCAATATGAGAATATTAGCTGTATTACATTTCCACGCTGAGGGTGCCAAATAAACAAATTGGAATAACAAATCTGTAAGGAAAAAACACATCATCTGGGCTGGACATTTATTGCAAAATATGAAAGAATAAAGTTGTTTAAAATATAAACAGTTTCGTGGAATTAATGGACTGAATGCACAATGTATATATCTGCATTAAGGACATTGCAGTATTGATTTTACATTGGCTTACTGAGTGCTCCTCCAGTTGCTGTATTCAATTTACTGTTTATATGGGGTTTCTTGGGCAGTGAAACCTCAGGGTGGAAGCACCTAGATTCAGAATTATAGGGAATTGCTTTTGGAACAGTGCAATTTGGCTAAAACTGCATTTTTGCTGTTGGGATTTTTTGCAGCCTACATTGAAGCCTACTAAGGAAATACTTGAGTGCCTACATGGCCAGTCTTGAATCAGTAACACTAATGTCTGAAGAGCACACTTGTGAGAGAGTGAGAGAGATGACTGGAATATAACTACATTTAACACATCACGAAGTACCAGTTAACATGAAATTCTACTATGCCATGATGGAGTCGAGGAGGACTTCATTCTTTATATTGTAATTTAGCTCCCAGTAGTGTGACACAACATCATAATGTGGAAAAGTACGCAGTGCAATACTGACTGAAATAATGTGTGCATAAGTAGGCTATAATAATGAATGACTGGGTAATGCCAAAGACAATATATTGTTGACATTACATTGTTGCTTGGCTGTCCAGTCAAAGATATAACAATGTCTGAGCTGCATGTAAGGTTCCGCCAAGTAATGGATTAGCTCCGGACTTTTCTGCTTTCTGAGCTCGGTTTGTAATTATGCGGCTATCCAAGTCAGCCGACTTTTACAAAAGCATCACATGAAAATAAAACTGTTTTGTATTTAAGTATTAGGCGCATCACGTGCGCTGGGAAGGTGAATTCCAATCTTGTATTTTGTGCACTTTAAAAAGGTAAAGATTTAGCAAAGAGGGAAATCGGCTCACTCAAAGCTGAGTATCGGTAGCTGTTATATGGGGCACATGCATCAAAAAACTATTTTGAGATTCCTTAATAGCGATTTTTAAGAAATCGCTATTTCGGAATCGCAAAAGTGAATGCATCAAAAAAGACCTATATTTTAGCGATTCGGTAAAAATCGCTATTCTCAATTGCGATTTTACTTTTACCGATTCAGTAATAGGGAAATCGCAATTACAGAATTGCTAATAGCGAATTACCCATATTTCTGCATCGGGATGACATCACAATCAGGAAGTGAATCAGTGAATGCACACACCTGTTCACAGAGAGAGTCAGGGGAGGAGGCAGACTGGGGGAGCTCAGCCGGAAGAAGCTGTGTTTGGAGCAGAAGGAGTGAGAAAACAACAGCATGGCCACAGCAAATGAAGGAGAAGGCAGGAAGAGAAAGCTCAAGTTTAGTGAAAAAGAACTTGAAATCCTAATTGAGGAAGTGGTGTTGGAAAACTCTCCCTGCAGGTTACATAGTCAGTCAAAAGAAAAATTTGGCTGGCAATCCAAGCTAAGGTTAATGCTGTGGGGGTAACACAGTGTACAATCTCAGACCTGCGCAAAAGATGGTACGACCTGCGCAGCCGAGCTAAAGAGAGGGTGGCTGAAAGGCTAGCAGCTTAAAAACAAACTGGAGGGGGACCATCTTCTGAACGTGCAAACACACCACTGGAGGACATGGTGGAATCCACACTGCAGCCAGAGGCAGTCGTCGGGATAACACAGATCGACACCTCTGAACAGGGGGTACCTCCCAAGGTGAGACCACTGCTAAACATATTTCAATGTTAAATGCAGCACACCTGAGTCAAGCCCACCTTTTACTTACAACACCCTAATGCATTGTGGGAGTTGTATATAGACAAATGTAAGGTCAAGGCTAGGAGGGACCAAAGCAGCTTTAGTGCAGCAGAGTACAGCAAGGAAGTGACTAAAGTAGACTTTGTTCTGAACAGAAGTAAATGTATTAAACATTTGCATGCACTATGTCACAAACATGTGCTGGAAAAAAAAAACGGAACTTGCACTGTTTAAAATCACAGATGCAGCAGCGCAGGAGAATGACGTGGCTGACGTTCACGAGTCAGAGGGACCAGTGGAACTGTCTGAGGAGGGACTAGAAGTGCCAGTATCCTCACCCATACCTGCTCCTACTCGACACACACGAATAGTCCCACCACTGCCTGCTTCAGACACTGATGAAGAGAGTCAGACAGTAACTCCCACACAGCAGGTTGGCAACTCAGCACCACCACCAACAAAGGTACATATGCAGTGCTGTTCAATCCTGTTCCGCAGCAAAGGACCATTCCTAGCTATTTGGGAATTCTACCAGAGACATATACAGGAGAAGAAGTTGAAGGGACGCAATTGCACAACAAATTCAATTTTCAAGTGTCTCTACAAAAGTTATATAGGATCAGTCACAAGTCTTGAATCTTCTCTTAATCTCTGTGTTGTATGAATGTTAGTGTGGGTGAACAAGTTTGATAGGTGAGATTGCAGGTTTGATGGGTGATTGTGGGGTTACTGATGTTGTTGTGAACTGTTCCTTTCAAAATTGTAGAATGACAAGTTTTACATGAATTTCTAAATATATGAATGTTTATTTATAACGATAAATTAGACACATAAATGAAAAAAGGATAAAATACAGCTCTACAAACTAATCATGTTGTAAGAAGATAATTTGGGGATATGTCTCTAATTTGAGCCTCTAGGCCAGCAGTAAAGTAGGTGAGTATAGAGGTTTTTCCTTACCTTTTGAAGGCCCAGGGGAATCCTGACATCTGCAGAGGAGAATGGGGCAACTGCCTGGAGTAGGCCCGAGGGCAAGATGCTGAGGGTCCAGCGCCTGCAGGCAAGGAACATGAGGATTATGCAGGGCCAACTAGGGACAATGGCAACACACGTGCGGGACATAGGTGACTGCCTGAGAGACTACTGCCGTAGTTGAAGGGAACAGGGCAAACACAAAATTGTGCAGGGTCATCCAGGGTGAGCATGCCTCCCATGGCAGGAGGCCTCACAATTTGATAGGGTGCCTGGACGGTTACACCAGGGCAATCAATAGGCTGAGTACAACTACAACTCAGCTGACTAGGCATGCTGTTTGCATGCAGGTGGAGATGAGCCTACTGCTGCGGGGATGTGGCCAGGGGCCTTATCCAGGTCACTAATGCAGTGGAACAACTCCAGACTGCTGCAGCTAGTGGAAACAACTTACTTACAGTGAGGAGGCCTCCAGCCTCAGCAGCCTACTGGTACCTGTGACAAATCCCAGGAGGCGCAGTACCAGGAGCAACACCACCACAGAAGGCTCAATGAGGGATGTGGCTGAGCCTACTGAGAGGGCCACGGGAGTGCATGGCCAGAAGAAGTAGACAAATGGAAACCAGAGTCTTGTAAATAGTTCCCACTGAAGTTTAAGTGCCAAGGCAATGACATTTAATTGTCTGTACTCACACTGCACTTGTCTGCATATGGTATGTGTGCATTAACACAACCACACAACTGTCACAATAAATCCTTTGAGGACATACTGTGTTGTTTCGTGATTACCCACCTTAAAAGTAATGTTGCATGATTTCTGCTTGTCTCCATCTCCCCTCTGCTGCATTTGGACCGCATGCCGCTTGTGGTGGTTGTCTTGGCTGGATGTCTACCTCAGGCTTGCTGTCAGAGTCTTCCAGGGGAATGCCTCGATTAGTGGTTATGCTGTGCAGCATGGCACATGTGGCGACTAATCATATGTTTACCAAGCAAATATCCTTCACCAAATTCCGCTGCAAGTAGACGCCTGTGTATGCCACTATGCCGGAAGATGTAGGAGTCATGTGCACTGCCAGGGTAACTAGCCACTATGTCTGTGATAATGTTTTTGGAATTGCAGATTACTTGAATATTCAATGAATAGTAAGCAGTAAATGTACTCATTCACTGAGGGTGGGCAAATGGCTACATGCATCCCATCAATGCAACGAATGACATGTGGGAAAAGGGCAACATGATAAAAATCTAATTCAGTTTTCAGCAGTTCCTGTGGTGTTGTGGGGAACATGATGTGGTGGTGTATCCTCTGCAACATGGCATCAAGGAAGGAGTTATAAAATCGCCGAAGGGCACTTTGAGAGACACCTCCAGCTGAAGCAATTACTCCCTGGAAGCTCCCTAAAGCTAGGAGGTGCAGTGAACAGAAGACCCGCACATGAGTGGGGATGGCATGTGTCCTGTGAGTCTGACGCTGCAGTATTGGGTCCAATTCAGATATGAGTTCATAGATTGTGTCTGCATTCAGCCTATATTTATCATCAATCTCGTCCTCCGTCTGCCCTAGCAGAGTAACGCACACTCTGAAAATGCGCTCCTGTATCCTCCTTCTTCTCTGTGCTGCTGCTCTTAGCCTCATCCTCCTCGCCATGACATAGAGCGCTGCCATTGTGAAGCATCCTGATGACTTCTGTGACTGTTTAAGTAGTTTACTGATGATTTGCACATGATTTCTTCCATTTCAAAGGGTTACTACCTGATGTGATTTGTTCATATTTAAGAATTGCTAATTGCGATTTTATAACAGATTTGATATTTGCAAATGTTTAATGTTTTGGGTTTGCGATTTCTTATTGGCGATTGCTCAATACCGAATCGCAATCACTGATTTGCTATTTAGATAATCACTATATTTTGCAAATATTGGAGATATTCTGCGAATGGGCTTCATGCATTGGAGTGAGCTATTTTGCAATCGCAAACAGCTTTTTTTACCGATTCGCAACGTTTGCGATCGCAAATTAGCTAGATGCATGGGCCCCAAAGGTCCTGGCAACACCACAAGGAAACGGAGTCCAAGACGCCAATGAAGAGCAGAATCACAACCGGGTTTCAAATACAATATACTATCAAATGCCTCAGCGGTTCCTTTAGTGTCAATCAAATAAATTAGAAACATGCATGCCATTACTGTTTTTATTCTTTAATAATTAATTTGTCTTCTCAAAGTAACACCAATAGCCCACTGCAAAGGGACCCGAAACACAGCTGAGTTGTAAACAAGATACCGTAACAGTCTCCCCAATTCAAGGATGCGTTCTGGGGCAATATAAAGTCCAGAATGGTGTAAATTTATCATTTACAATACTATACATCTAGCATGGGTTTTCTCACTAAAACCTGGAGCAGGTGAAGACATGATGCCTCTAAAGGGCGGGCATAGAAACATTATCACATCTGCACCGGGCTCCCTCAAGAACCACCTTCCTGAGAAGAAAAAAAAAAGTGTCCCCTTTCATAAACAAGAGGTGGCATCTCTTCCTGAGATGGGTTGCTTGTAACCCATGGGGGTGCCCGTGATGACACAAGTGCAGCCTTCGGAACAATGCGTTCTTACAAAGCATCCAACCTAGCAACCGGATCCACCAGAACAAAGGGGAACCAAGCTGCCTCAACCACCTTGTTGCACACCGAATGCCTGCCCGGGGTTGGACTGCTCATGTGTTGTATCCATGCACCCCCTATCAGTAGAGCAGCGCCAAGTGCAGCTCACCGTGCATGCTTGCTCCCACCTGCAGCAGGACACAAAACGAGGCAGATATGTAGGTCACAAGGAGCGAGGGTGGCATAAACAGGTACACACATGTATTTATATATTGTACAGCAGTTGTTTCCTGCACTGAAGATGAAGGCAATAAAAACTTCCCAGGACGCCTGCCAACCCTGGCGCGATAACAGTGCCTAGACAACCTTACCTGCGTCTGCACCTCCCCTGCTTCCTGCAGCATTCGGAGAGCGGGATGTTGGCGGGGTTCAGTGCTTCCTTCCTCTGTCCCCAAAGCCCTGCACCTCACCAAGTCCTGCGCCTCTGTCGCCAGTGCAGGGCCTGGCTTCCGGGACACGTGATCCGGTCACATGACCGCTCTAGCACTTCGCTCTTCCTCTATGCCTCTCCCCCCCTCTCCCCGGCTCTCTCTCCTGTAACTGGAGCCCACTACAACAAATGTGCATGCTTGCTCAGATGTCTGTCAGAAGTTTTGCCTGACAACGATAACCCTTTGCACGTCGAATGATAAAGTGTCTGTTTTTTGACGTGAGAGCCACCGGCGACCGAGACAAACAAGCATTTGCAGTGCAATAGCATTTACGCGAGACCTATTGTATTGCAAACGGGAGTGCAGGTGGGCGGGGTAGGGGGTGAGAAGGCACAAACAACGGGAGTGGGGGAAGAGAAGGCACGGACATTGGGAGGGAGGAGAAGGCACGGGAAGAAAATAGTGCTCACAATCTAAATAACACATACCGTGCAACACTTGAAGTAAAGGGGCCAGAAGTCATGGAAGGATACAAATGACAGCATGGCCGTCATAAGGAGGGACTAACAAGCCTATAAAACAATGGGAAGGCAGCATTTAGAAAGCACAAAGACACAAGCCAATGAAATAGATGGGTGAGGGAGTGGGCGTGGGCGTGGCTTCTCCCCTGTACTCTACTACCATCAATCAACCCCAGAGCAGCACTTGCGCGCTGGCGCAGGGCTCCACCTAAAAACGAGGGCGCATGAAGAGGCCCTTAGAACTTCCTGTGCAAACGTTTTAAATTCAGAGTGATAGCACGTGCACACACACAAAAACAAACTCTCCCACAGACACTTGTACATACAGTCACATAGAGAGGCAAATACATGTCTATACGGAGATACGTGTGTGAGAAAGAACATGAATACAAACACATATAAACACATTGCCTGACATTGAAAACGTTGTGCTGGTGGGCGCGGAGATTGGCCTTAGAGAAGATGTCAACTGAATAGCTTTCTCCATCTGTGACCTTTCCTGATTCAGGCCACTTTAGCCAATATAATGGGACCCTGCTCTCTTTGAAAACCCACCTGTGGCTTCATTTTAAAGCCAGGACCAGGAGCAGAACATGCGAAATACCCCAGCAGAGCAACTGTACACAACGCAGCTTGCTTTGTATATGGCGACCCCTTGGAGCATTATAAAACTCAGCACCCAATGATGAGGAATGCCCACAGGCGCTGAAGGGGCCGGTATTCCCACTCAAACGCTCAGCAGTAAGCCGCATTGGGGAGAGCCTTGAGGCAAGTATACTAAATACGACGAATCCAGCCAGGTCCACACCCATCAGGCATCTGGGGCGCCAGCCCACCATACTATCCTTCTCTTTGAAGCGACAGTTAATGAAACGAAGGGCTTGCATTCCAGCAATGCTATTAGTTGTCATCTTGAATTTGGAAAAGTTACAGGCTCTATAAGTCGACTGCCCTGTTTCTTGGTTCTCCCACATACACTCTGATTTAGTGAGGAAAGCAAGGTACTGCAGGTTAACAGCACTAAACTAACTGGATAGATCTGAACTGTAACTGACCTTATAAAAGATGCTGCATTGCCCCAGTCTTACTCTTTCATATCACTGCTTTCAGTGCTCACTCTAAACACCATAAATGTCTGGAAACAAAGGATGCAGGAAGCTGTTATTTTCAGAAGTTCTTTCAGGGCAAAGGGGAAATCTACTCTTACCACCTGTTACCAGAATGTCCTCTGTTACTTTGGACACACCCATGTAGGAACTAAATGAAATAAAAAAAATCAATCAACACGATTGAACAAACCTCCTCAGAAACCATGCGTGAATTAAAAAACATGTGTTCTGAAATGTCAAGCTTCAAGAAGCAGCTGGATTATTGCATAAACTAGGGGCCCGATTCACAGAACTAACTTAAGACAAAATCCTAAACTTACTACCATTTTCGTATTCACAGAAGGCACTTACTCATTTTGGTATTCACAGAAGACACTTACTCACTTCGGTATTCACAGAAGTTAGGAGTCCTAACTTTAGGACTCCTAAATGCCTTCTGTGAATACCGAAAGGCTTAAAATTAGGATTTTTCTCAGTTTAGGAGTCCTAAAGTTAGGACTCATAACTTTACTACTACTAAACTGAGAAAAATCCTTATTTTAAGGCTTTTGGTATTCACAGAAGGCATTTTGGAGTCCTAAAGTTAGGAGTCCTAACTTTACTACTACTAAATTGAGAAAAATCCTAATTTTAAGACTTTCGGTATTCACAGAAGGCATTTAAGAGTCCTAAAGTTAGGACTCCTAACTATACTACTACTAAATTGAGAAAAATCCTAATTTTAAGACTTTAGGTATTCACAGAAGGCATTTAGGAGTCCTAAAGTTAGGAGTCCTAACTATCCTACTACTAAACTGAGAAAAATCCTATTTTCAAGGCTTTCGGTATTCACAGAAGGCATTTAGGAGTCCTAAAGTTAGGAGTCCTAACTTTACTACTCCTAAATTGAGAAAAATCCTAATTTTAAGACTTTCTGTATTCACAGAAGGCATTTAGGAGTCCTAAAGTTAGGAGTCCAAACTATACTACTACTAAACTGAGAAAAATCCAAATTTTAAGACTTTCGGTATTCAAAGAAGGCATTTAGGAGTCCTAAAGTTAGGAGTCCTAACTTCTGTGAATACCGAAATGAGTAAGTGCCTTCTGTGAATACCAAAATGGTAGTAAGTTTAGGATTTTGTCTTAAGTTAGTTCTGTGAATCCGGCCCTATGACTCTGGCGTAGCTCTATGAGGTTTGCCATCCCACTCATGGGGGACACAAGTGAACTTAGTTCAATGCACCAGCTTTGGATGTGAAAGACAGGTTACTGTAGTACTGCAGAACCCCGCTGATTACATAGTTAAAATGAAGTCTTTGCTTTTGGGTTACTAACAATCCCTGGAATAGGATTAGGGCCACTTTGGTAACAGTAAACCTATTTCACCCCTCACACACAGCACAAAGAAGGACAGAGATTTTTAACGATAAGTATTGACAACAACAAGACAAACATGTTTCTTAGGACATCTACAATATCACACAGAATTCCATAAAAACAGCAAAAAGGCATGTTGTAAACAACAAGAATAAAAGGAACGTATCTAACATGGTAGAAATGTCATATAAAGTCTAACACACTAAAACCTACTTTGCTGCACCACCCTATGAGAGCATGTAGTAGAGTAATTTTAAGTCTAAAGTTTCATAGGAAGAAGTGGCGCATTGCAAATCTTATTGACAGCTCAGGTTGTCATTATTGGAAGAGTTGTGGAGGAAGCATTTATGCTAAAGGCAAACATGCTGTGTTAGCAGCCTCCCTCAGGTATTCGGCTCTTACATGCTTCAAAGTGCATTATCTTCTCTGAGTGTTACGCAAGGCACATGCCGGACTGTCTAAAAAGTGGACAACTCACACCTCTACTAAAAAAGCCAGACGCGAACCTCTCTGATCCCAACAATTTTCGCCCCATTTCGAGCATCCCAACCTTAGCCAAGCTCCTATAAAAATGTGTTCATCAACAACTCTGCAATCAAATTGCCCAGCACCAACTCCTCGACCACTACCAATCTGGTTTCAGACCAGGTCACAGTACTGAAACCGCCAGGGTCCACATTGGCGACGATGCGTTACGTTTTCTCGATCATAATGAATCCTGTCTTTTAATCCTTCTTGACCTATCATCAGCGTTTGACACAGTTAAACATGAAACCCTCCTGAACCTCTTAAAACTTAAGATGGGTCTCTCTGGTACAGTCTTAAATGGTTTTGCTCATTCCTACAAAACAGATCTCAACGAGTTCTAATCAATCATGACTTATTCTATAAGACACCGGTCACTACGGCGTTCCCCAAGGTTCTTCACTTTCGCCCACCCTCTTTAATCTTTACATGGAACTCCTGACTGAAATCCTCAAACACTCCAACATCTCCTACCATATGTACGCTGATGATACGCAATTTTACATGAAGATTACCTCTCCTAACGACATCAGCACTCTCAATACCATCTTGAACAAAACACAACACTGGTTAACACTTAACCACCTCAAACTTAACACCCTCAAAACTGAACTCCTATTAATCTCTTCTCTCAACCCCACCTCTAACATCCAAGACTGGCACCAACTACTCACCACCTTCAACTGTACCCCACAAATTGTTGATTCAGCAAAATCTCTAGGAATAACACTAGACAACAACCTCTCCATGATGAATCACATCAGCTCCACAACCAGATGGGCCAATTTCCATCTCCACGTCTTAAGAAAACTAAAGCCTTTCCTGCCCAATGCAGATCTCAAGATGGCGGTTCAGGTTCTTGTGATCTCCAAACTTGACTATGGGAATGCCACCCTTGTTGGCCTACCGAAAATAAAACTAAGACCGTTGAGGGGTACCCTCCATGCTGCTGCATGGCTCATCACAGGCGTAAAGAAAAATGATCACATCACCCCTGCCCTCCACTCTCTGAACTGGCTACCTTGTTAATCTAGGATCCACCTAAAAATAGCATGTATGACATAAAAAGCCAATCACCACAACACTCCTCGCTACCTGGCTCAGAAACTGGTGCTATTCGCAAGGAATAGAGCTTCTCAAAGTACATGCTGCCTACTGCTGAAAACCCCAACATTTCACAAAAAGAAAACCTATAAGATTTCTTTCTCTGGAATTGCCCCAAACATGTGGAACTCTCTTCCCCCAGAGATCAGGACCATCCCTTCATTCGTTCTTTTAAAAAGCGAAGTAAAACTGAGACTACTGAATAATCTCCTTCATATATGAGGCGACTATCCATGCCAACTTGATTTCTTTGCTGGTGTTTTCTCTATGTCTCTTTGTATTATCTTTTCATGCTGTATATTCTATATTTTGCTCCTTGTATATTAGATGCTATTTATTAGGTTGTACAGCGCTCTGACACCAACATTTTGGTAATGTTCGTGCTTTATAAAACTTTATTAAAAAAAACAACCAAAAAAAAAGATCGTCTTGGACAGTATCTTGCAGGATAATCTGGGGTGAAGGGCCTGTCAAGTGGTGGTCTTTAAATCCTAAATATTATTGGGGGGGAAAAAGCCATTGACATAATTTCAGAACTGTTTTACATAGATTCGGGTGCCAGACAAAGAGTCCTAGACAGATCTTTAGGAAGATTAGAGATGAGGGGATGGCAATTTAAACTACACATATTTGCTGAATTATCTAAGGATGTTTCTTGATGGCGCTGAAATATTGATGAGGGAATACTTATATAACATTTGCCTATATGGTCTTCCAGAATCCGCAGAGGAAGAAAACATGCTTGCATTTTTATCCCGCCTTCTTGCCCAAACTGCTGAACATTGTTTTTTGCTGATCCATTCCAGAGAGCCCACAGAAGATAGGTCAATAACTCACCCCCCGCCGATCACTCTCGACAGTCATGATATGCCTGCTTCACCATCAACACACCAAAATGATTCTTCAGACAGCCAAGCAACACAGTCCTGATACCTCTCAGGGTGGGAAACTCTCTGTTGATGCCAATTTCTCCATCCACACCCACCTTATATGAAAATATGCCTGGCCCTGAGGCCCAAGCTGAAACACAGAGGCTTTAGGTTCAGCCTCCTTGACCCATCTACGATGCTGTCACACTAGATGGCAAGACAAAGGAGTATCAAGACCTGCATGGTTTCGAGGAGCTACTAGATACCATAACAGAGACATTGATGGAAACGGATGCCTCCCTTATCACCATGAGGTACCATCATGGTCAGACAAGCCACACTCTACCAAAACATTGAAATCCCCACTGCAACGAATAACAGGTTCAGACACATTGCCAGATGAGCACACTCCAAGCGATCAGGACAGACCCCTTTATACCCTTCATTGGCTGAGAGTGGGTGTGGCTTACAGAAGTATCTGAAAGTTGCTCACCGTTATAAAGTAGATAACATCTTGGGACATTTATATTTCACCAACCTCCTGTGCGCTCAGGAACTTACTGCTTCCTCCACTGTCTCACAGATAAATCCAGCAGATAGCTAAATACCCACTTTTAATATCCTCAGTAAGTTATCATTCTAAATTTAGTTAGCCAATGTAGATACCTTTCCCTTTGACTTAACCACAATGCATAAAGCAAAAGCATTCTATATTCTGTTCCTTAACACCAGCGGCCTTGCAAACTATGTGAGATAGAAAAAGGCACTATATTAGGATCCCAAAAATGTGACATAGTCTTACTGCAAGAAACTGATATATCTACAATTATATCTACAACTGAGGTAGCGTAACTTACCAGAGACTGGGTGGGACATATGATTGCAGATTCTGGGTCAGAGACCCACTGGTTACCCTCAACACACCCTATTTGCTCTGCAGGAAGAGAGGCCTTGCTTTTTCACAAAACGCTGCTAAGGAAAATGCAGAAAATATAGAGGAACCCACAGAGCCGCTTTGCCTTTGAAAAAGTAGCCTGCAAGGGCCATTAGATATATTCACACATCAAATGCTGGAAAGGTGGTTTTCTTCGCTAAACTTAACAGACTAATAACGGAAATTGGCCACACAATGTTAGTGATCGGCAGCAACTAGAATTTCTTCATCAACCCTATTTTTGATTGATCCAGCTTACAGATATCTGCAGCAACATTGATAGGGGCCTGTTGTGAGACCTTATGTCAAATCACTCTCTTTCTGAACTGTGGCGACTCAAACACTTGACAGATAGAGAATACACGTTTGTTTCCAGACCCCATGGAACTGAGGCCAGTATACACTATTATTGATGAGTGCAACGATGCTTCATAAAATCACAAGTTGTACCACAGGCATCCAATGCATCTCAGATCATGTCTCAATCGCAATGACAATTGACTCCCAACTGCAGGTCCCTACGGACAAGTCCCTGAGAATAAGTACTTGGACGTATAAACTCCCTGTGGAGAAAAGAAAACCGATTGCATACTTACAAGCATACCTGCCTCTGAAAAAGAACTCAGTGGCTTCGATCCTCACACTGTGGACTGCAGGGAAAACCTACATAAGAGACAAGTAGAAAAACATAGACCCTGGAATCTGAAATTATTACTCTTCTTCAGGTATATCGAGAAAACTCATCTGATGCAGCATTTTGCCTTCTCACTACAAAACTATTCAATCTTGATATGCTTCTAATGGCCAAGATGGAAAAAACCCTGTAGAAAATTAAGTCAACACTATGAACACAGTGAAAAATTGGGTAGACTCCTAGCCTTCCAAATAAAGAGACTCATGGGAAAATGATAATACCATTATTGTGAATACCAACAATACCTCACTTGGAAATCCAGGGGACATTGCAGAAGTATTTGTATCTTTCTATACTCACTTATATGCATCAGAGAGTTCAGAGGATATCGTCTATGAACAGTGCGCTTTTCGAGGACTGAATATTACTAGACTATCTAAACCAGTCAGAGCTGATCCAGACAAAGAAATAACAGATGATGAAGTAAGGTCTGCTATCAAGGAAATACCCCCATTAAAAGCCCCAGGGGAAGTTGGGTTTCCGGTAAATATTCCAAACTGTCAGCCCCTTTCTCAGTCCCCACATGGAGTAAGATGTGTCATGAGATAACGAGCAACAATGGATCACCTCATCCCTACAACAGGTCTAATATAACAGTAATGCCAGTAATACCCACACCGAACAGAGATCCACTTCATGTAGTAATTATAGGCTGCTCTCTTTATGCAACAATAGAACCAAGATTCTAGCAAAAATCTTTGCTACAAGAATGAAAAATGTAATTACTGCAGTGATCCACAAAAAACAAATTGGTTTGGTTCCTGGCTGTTTCACCTGCAACCATATACAAACTCTGTTCCACTCACTATGGAGCACAAGACACGATCTGGACAGTAAAGTGACCCTCTCCCTCGACACTGAGAAGGTGTTCGATTGAGTGCAGTGGGGCTACTTATGCCAAACACTTTCAGCCGGTTTCGATGACTATGACACAGTGGGTGCACTGAGTGAGATTAACTGTACTGAGTTCCAGTCAGACCTGATTAATATAGAAAGAGGAATTAGGCAGGGGCGCCACACCTCCCCGGTACTGTTTTTTCTTGCGCTAGAGCCTCTGGCCATAGCAATTTGGTGATCGCAAGAGGTTAAGGTATCACCACTCCTGTGGGCAAATTGAGATTGATGCTTTATGCAGATGACTTCATTTTGACACTATCCTGTCGGCAAACCTCTCTACCAGCACTCATTAAAATTATCTCTTGCTTCTCCATTTTCTCTGGCTATAAAATCAACTGGTCCAGGAGCGCAGGGGCAGGGCCCCGTCTCAGATACTTCCAGGCGGGCTGCGCGCTGTCTCGTGGTCCCACTTCTCCCCCTTGCGGCACTCGGAGGGCCGGTCACCTCCGCTGGCCCACCTTTCCCGCTTCTGTCCTCAGAGGAGGGGTGGAGGAAGCTCCGCTACTTTCGCTTGCTCCCACCGCCTGCTTGACTTTGTCCCAGGGAGAGGGGGCTGCACCCTGCGCTCGCTCTGTGGCATTGCCCACATCACATCGTTCCCTTTGCTCACCTTGCGACTGACGGCGACAAGAAGACCGCGTAGCTCCGCCCTTAGCTGCACCTCCCAGCTCTGCTGCAGCTCTGATCTCAGGCGGCAGGATCACAGCACCTGGAATCACTTGGGAAAGGAGAGCTCCGATCCGCTGCTAGTAGTCCCAGGAACTCGGGGAGCCGAGACAAATGGGCCTCTGTTTCTTCCCGATAATTCCAGGTCGAAGGTAAGTCCGTGATCATCGTGGCACCACTGCCCAGCTCCTCGAAGTAGCATATATGAATTGTGCTGGTGGAGCAGTGCCTTATAGCCCGCCTCAGGCCCCTTGTTGTGTCACTGGCTTCTCCCATTTGGGGTTCAAACCAATACCTGCCCCCCATTGGCCAGGTGTTCTGGAACGCTTGCTCTTGTGTGGGTGGGGCTGCCCCCTCGCCCCCTGTGTTCGTGGTCGCGGTGACACGCACAAAATAGATTTTTTGGGTCCATGGCGGCTGTTATGGCGCCGGCCCGTGAGGCCCCCTTTGGGGTGGCCTCTGCATTAGTACTGCATGGGTAACTCTAGTCATTTAAAGAACTCAGTTTGGCAAATATGCCAACATCTTCGAACTGCTGGCTGGGGCGTAACAATAGCCCCCACAGAACCCGCCGTGCGGAGGGGCCCGAGCTTGAGGGGGCCCCCTCTGGCTCTGTGCAGGGGCCGGACTGAGAGGTCCTGACTGGGTCGGGAGCATGGCCCAGCCCTGCAAAGCATCATTGGTTAGCCTAATGCATTTGAAGGCATGTCCCCAAAACACTGCAATAAAAAAGATTATAGCACTCACTTATATACATCAGAGAGTTCAGAGAATATCGTCTATGAAAAGGACTGAATATTACTAGACCATCTAAACAAGTCAGAGATGATGCAGACAAAGAAATAACAGATGATGAAGTAAGGTCTGCTCTCAAGAAAATACCCCCATTAAAAGCCCCAGAAAAAGTTGGGTTTCCACTAAATATTCCAAACTGTCAGCCCCTTTCTCAGTCCCCATATGGAGTAAGATGTCTCATGAGATAACGAGCAACAATGGATCACCTCATCCCTACAACAGGTCCAATATAACAGTAATGCCAGTAATACCCACACCAAACAGAGATCCGCTTCATGTAGTAATTATAGGCTGCTCTCTTTATGCAACAATAAAACCAAGATTCTAGCAAAAATCTTTGCTACAAGAATAAAAAATGTAAGTACTGCAATGATCCACAAAAAACAAATTGGTTTGGTTCCTGGCTGATTCACCTGCAACCATATACAAACTCTGTTCCACCTACTCGGAGCACAAGACAGAATCTGGACAGTAAAGTGACCCTCTCCCTCGACAGTGAGAAGGTGTTCGATTGAGTGGAGTGGGGCTACTTATGCCAAACACTTTCAGCCAGTTTCGATGACTATGTCACAGTGGGTGCACCGAGTGAGATCAACTGTACTGAGTTCCAGTCAGACCTGATTAATATGGAAAGACGGATTAGGCAGAGGTGCCACACCTCCCACCTACTGTTTCTTCTTGCACTAGACTAGAGCCTCTGGCAATAGCAATTTGGTAATCGCAAGAGGTTAAGGTATCACCAATCCTGTGGGAAAATTGAAATTGATGCTTTATGCAGATAACATCATTTTGACACTATCCTGTCACCAAACCTCTACCAGCACTCATTGAAATTATCTCTTGCTTCTCCATTTTCTATAGCTATAAAATCAACTGGGCCAGGAGCGCAGGGATGGGGCCTCATCTTAGATACTTCCAGGTGGGCTGCGCGCCTTCTCGTGGTCCCACTTCTCCCCCATGCGGCACTCGGAGGGCCGGTTACCTCCGCTGGCCTACCTTTCCCGCTTCTGTCCTCAGGGAAGGGGTGGAGGAAACTCCGCTACTTTCGCTTGCTCCCTCTGCCTGCTTAACTTTGTCCCAATGAGAGGGGGCTGCACCCTGCGCTCGCTCTGCGGCATTGCCCACGGCGGCTGTTATGGCAACAGGCCGTGAGGCCCCCTTTGAGGGCGGCCTCTGCAAAAGTACTGCATGGTTAGCTCTACTCATTTCAAGGACTCAGTTTGGTAAATATGCCGACATCTTCGAACTGCTAGCAATGTGGGGGCTCTGAGGCATCTGCAGTGGTAATGCCTCACCATACACAGCATTTAACAGAAAGTGGTGGCAACAATAAATACTAATGGTGGGTTTATATGGACTTTTCTCCAAGACAAGTTTTACTGCATTCTGTGACTGATTTGTCCAGACTGACTCACCGCTTAGGGAGGTGGGTCGAAACATGTTCAGAGTTGGTGATAAAATGTGCCTTTATTGGTGGTGGCAGTAAATCTCTCCAACACCCCATGAAAACTGGTTCCAGGAGGTGCTTGTAATTGCAATTTATAAGGGTATAATCTGAATGATGGTGGACGGGCTGTATATCGTTGATGCAATATGGACTCCATTTCTTTCTGATTCTACAGTGTGAACTTTAAATGATGTTGTTTGTCATTGACAGTTGTCAAAGAGGTTTATATCCCTAGAAGTGATATGGTGTGAGCAGTTTGTGGAGATGTAGTAAATAGACCTTTTGCTTAGTATATATATGTTTCTATGGGGGATATTAACAACGCTTCGCGTTAAACATCGCAAATCACACTTAGCGCGATTTGGAATATCGCCGCCTATCGCTAGTTTACATCGCCGTGTTAGCGGCATATTTACAATGCCTTGCTCACAGGCGATGTACAAACCTGCGATAGACGGCGATATTCATCATTAGCGTGTGAAATCAAGGGATGATTTCACACGTTAATGATAAGCTTGATAATAGGGGAGTGTGGACGTAACCAAACAATCCACTGCCCATTCAAAACATGCCTAAGTCAAGTTTTGACCAGGCGTAAGAATCCGGCGTAAACCGCGGTTAGCGTGGCTTTCATCATCGCTTCGTGGTTCCGGGGCCATGTTGTAAATAACGTGATGTCCTGTTCGCGACCTTTTGTCATGGTGTTAGGGTAAGGTACGCCTACTGTGCATCTCATTAGCAATGTATATCGCTGAGATGCGTGGCGTTACTAAAACGGCAGCTAACATGCGCTAATGCATGTTAGCGCCACCTTGTGAATAGGGCGATGAAATTATCGCCGCTTTAGCGGCAAAAAGTGGCGCTAAAGCGACGATAATGCCCTTGTAAATATGCCCCAAAGTCTCTGGCAATTTGGAAAATACACCCTAATCTTGCCCCTTCTAACTTGCACATTGGTGGCAATATCTAAACCCAGTTTGTGATTCACTAAGCACTGAATCAAGACAACGCTCCCAGCTGCCTCCAGCTGATGCATTAAGGTGCAACACACAGTTCTGATCATTCACTGCTCTGTATAGATCCTGGAAAAATGCACATGTGAACATTTCATGAAAATATCAATGTTCGCAAAAAGAAAACAGGCAGTTTATTTGCTCTGAAATTCATAAAAATATACATTAACTCGAACTTCAATACGAAAACCAATAATGAATGAACAGCCAGCAGTGCCTGAGCGGCCCCTGATTCACACCCGTGGCCACATTTACATACCCAGCGGTGGGTGTTTTGCATCTCTCTCTCCAGGCCCCTCCATGGTGTCCTGCCTGTTATAAGTGTGTTTTCTGCACTGAAGGCTTCAGAATCAGCCCTGACTGAGCAGCAGCGATGGAGGTGAAGGCGCCAACCCAGGTCTTCCTGCTGCTTCTGCTGTGGATTCATGGTGAGAGCTGTGGCTGCCGCGCTGTGGTTTGTTTATCAGTGAAATAGATCTATTTCGAAATATAAGCCACATCTGAGATGGGCAGTATATTGTATTTATCTAGGTTTCACGCTCTGTAAATAGTTCTGGCTGATTATTCTTGCCATTAATTACCTTTCTGTCTTCAGAGTCCAGAGCGCAGATTGTGCTGACACAGACCCCAGAAGTCCTCGCCGTGTCCCTGGGAGAAACCATTTCACTCAGATGTCAGTCCAGCTCATCTGTCGGCACCAATTACTTACACTGGTACCAGCAGAAGCGCGGAGAAGCCCCCAAGCTTCTCATTTATGCGGCCACCAGTCGCCAGCCCGGGGTCTCAGACCGCTTCAGCGGCAGCGGGTCCGGCACCGACTTCACTCTCAGAATCAGCAGGGCCGAGGCCGACGACGCCGCGGTTTATTACTGTCAGCAGAGCCAGAGCTACCCGCGCACAGTGACACAGAGCAGAGCAAGAACTGCAGCTTCCTCTTTGTGAGCTCAGCTCTGATAACCATCGCTGCTGCTGTGCAGGACCCGTGACATTCAGCGAACACCTGGGCAGACGGGGCTTGACTCGTCAATCCCTTGAAGGAAGCTACTTCATGAGTTAGGATTTTGTGTGTAATATTTGGCTGCAGAGACGACGTTTCATTTCTAATCTACTTTGAGTTTCTTTCAGGATTTTGCACTTTCAGATGAGGTTTTTCCATGTCTCATTTCTTTCTCTCTTGTGCTCAAAAAGAATAATAGCAATATTGTTTTTAAATTAGTGTATGTCCTTCATCAAGTGCTAACGTGACACTATTTAGTGCCTCAAATACAGCACTTGAATAAAACAATCTGAGGCAAAGACAATGAGTCTTGTTCTGTCTAAACAAGCATTGCCAACACCAGAAGGTCAGTATTGGAACTGAAAATGCCGGGCAGACCCCATCAGCTTTGGCAACCCTTTTTCAAAATGTACACACAGTCCCAATAATTAAAACTGTGTGGTTTGCACCTGCCAAAGACACACGATGGAAATGCACTTTAAATACACAAATTCCTGGCCCAAATGTGATGTTTCTCTGCCCTGGAAGCTTCAAAAAGCTGTGGTCAGTCCTTTCCTGAAGCAAGCAGGAACACCTTTCACATAAATGTCTGCTGCTGCCCTGTAGAGGGGAAAGAGGGTAGGGGCATCTCTAAAGATACAGCCCACATCATCAAGGCTACGCAAATAAGTGAGCCTCATATGCATATTGAAGTGTGGCGGGAGGGCAAACACCTCCATAGGTGCCTTTCAGAAGTTTGGAATGGAAACCCAGACCCACGTCATCTACAGAGAAGGTGGGGAAGGGCAACCTCCACAGGTCTGCTGTAGTGGGACTTGATGGACGCACTCCCATCAGTGCACTATTGCTGGTTGTTGGACTTTTTGCAGGGTTATCCCCAAACTTTGTGCTTCTTCCTCCTATTTTTTCCTGACCTGTTGTTGTTGGTTCTAGGACTCTGTACACTTTACCACTGCTAATCAGTGCTAAAGTGCATATGCTCTCTGTGTAAATTGTGAACATGATTTGTTCTCCCTGATTGGCATATTTTGATTAACTGGTCAGTCCCTAGTAAAGTGCACTGAGTGTACTGGGTCTGGTAAATCAAATACTACTAGTGGGCCTGCAGCACTGTTGTGCCACCCACATGAGTAGTTCTGAAACGGTAACTCAGACCTGCCACTGCAGTGTCTGTGCGCAGTTGTTAACTGCCATGTCGACTTGGCAAGTGCACCCACTTGCCAGGGCCTAACCTTCCCTTTTCTTACATATTAGTCACCCCTAAGGTAGGCCCAAGTTACCCCTGTGGGTAGGGTGCAGTGCATGTGAAAGGTAGGACATACTCTGATTTGTGTGGCATGTCCTGATAGTGAATTACTGCAAATTTCGTTTTTCACTATTGCAAGGCTACCTGTTACCATTGGACAGAATGGGGAGTTTCTTTATAACATCTTATAAACATAACTGTCCCTGGGAACAAGGTAGGAAAATAAAGTTTAACATGCCTGAACTCAGAATGTTAAAATGCATCCTTTAGTGAGGGTAGTTTTTACATTCTGTGTTTGAAAATACCACTTTTAGAAAGTAGGTATTTTCTTGTTTAACCATTCTGTGTGCCTCTGCCTGTTTGTGTTTTGACTGTCTAGTTTTGGAGTGAAAGGGGCTGGGGAGGTGCATTCTCCCAGACAGCCACAGGGTTGATGTGCGTACTGCCTTTCCTGAATGAGTCAGGGCTGGGCTGAAAAGACCTGGGCTGTATTCAGAGTAGGAGGAGGAGTTCTCACTAGCACCTGAATAGGCCCGGTCTGCATTTAGAGTGGTGGGAGGAGATTTCCCTTGCACCTGAGTAGGGCCTGTTTTCCTTCCACAATGCTGTCTCCACCTCTTGCCGGGCAGCTGCACAAGAGAGGACAGAACTGGTTTGGACTGGGCTCAGAGACCCTTGCACAAAGAGAACAAAGACATTTGGGGTATAAGTATTAGACCTAAAACCCCTGAACTTTATGGAATCAAGAGGAACCTTTGCCAAGGAGAAAAGCTGGAGAAACAGAGGAGAAGCACTGCCCTTGCTGTGTGTCTGGGGTTGGCCTGCAGTTGCTGTTTCTGCCAAAGAAATGAGAAGGACTTTGCTGTGTGCTGTGTCCCCTGCTTGAGGAAAGTCTCCAGGGCTTGAGTAGAGCTTGCCTCCTGTTTTGAAGTCTCAGGAACACAAAGACTTCGCCCCAGCCCCCCTGAACTTCCTTGCTGGGAGTTCTGACCTGTCAGGAGTGCCTGTGACTGTGTGGAGCCTCTGGAGGTTGTTTCTGCTGCTGGGAGCTGGAAAACAACACAACAAACATGGAAGTCGACGCATCGCTCCTCTGGCGACTCTTTTCCGACGCAATACCTTGGTGTGAGAAGAGTCTCCTCGCACCGCCAAGCCACTGCTGAAACCGACGCAGTACCTGTCGGCGTTGCAAGAATCGAGGGATTGTGGCTGAAAAGGTCGACGCAGTGACGCTCGCCACCGCCGCATCGTTCACCGACGCATCCCGGATTTCCACACATCGTCCCTGTGCCTCAAGTTTTCCCCGACGCATCACCCAAGGATCGAAGTCGTCTCAGAACCAACGCATCGCTTCCTCCTATTGACCGGACCCGACGCATCGCTCTCCTGTGTACTGCGGAACTGTTGCATCGCATCCACTAAGGTCTCAGGAACAACGTATCTCTTTTTTACATCATGGCCCTGCTGCGTGCACTATAAAAAAAGAAACATTAACCTGGGTATTACAGAACTGAAATAACACCCACGCCTCAAATAAAATGGAAAAGACAACAAAACAAACAAGTATTGGCAAAGACAACGGGTTTAGGTTCCCTATGGGTTCACTATGGAAACACATGCAGGACTAGCACATAAAGCGAGAAACACAGTAGGGGGCCAGCAGGAGTGAAGACAGGGCTATAAGTGAAGAGTAGTCTGTAGTTCATTGCAAGAGTGAAGAAGGCATTAAACTCGCAAACAGCCAATAACATTAGGTGAGAGACAGGGCACAAGCCCTAAAAAAAGAAGTGGCAGGACTGGCCTAGTTTAGCAGTATGCAAGTGACATCACGGTGTGCAACTTCACGGCGCACAACATACAGCCCGCGACATCACACATGGCACCCCAGGAATTGACATCACAGAAAGTGGCATCACAAGCCACAGCTTTACAGTAAGTGGCATCACAAGAAGTGACATCAGATCAAAAGCCCTCACATATATGTTTAGCAGGTCTATCGTGTAGGTTTGAGCACATTGCGAGAACAATACAACAGTGAGCTATGGAAGCTGATATGCAACTTCTACTCCATGCAATCCCCCTGTTTTATGTCACACATCCTTTACATTCATTTTCAAACATATAATTTATTTAACATGTTACATGCATGTGTTAATGTAAGGTCCTCTGACACCCTGCATTGGAATGAGAAGGGCTATACAAGAAAAACTTGTGGTATTTAAATTATTTTAACACCTCCTCGGGGGAAGTAAGCTCTATATAAATGCAATTTGCTTTGTGTAAATACTGGGGAAAGACCAACACATCTGATATTCTTACAGTGCATGCATATCTCCTAAACAGAGACTCAACAAAGTGAAGAGCTGCCTCTCTTAAGTATGTATGAAGTGTTAACAAGGTGAGAGCCTTTGTTTTCACTCCGCTTCATTTGCATCAGGCGTGAGGCTCCTCACTGCTCCCAGCCAAAAGACTGCATTAAAGGAGGCCTGATGACAACTCAAATTCGGCCTTTGTAATGGGCCCAACAGGACTCTTAAATAGGAAAGCCCCGTCCCTGCCTGCACATTGTTGCTTGTTGCAGATGGAAAGCAGATACTGTGCAGGCGGTGCTTAAAGTGTCCGGGTGTTTGGAAATTACACCGGGATAAGTTCAGCACATTATACAGCGAGGCCCAAATTCTTGGTAGGATGGACGGCGTTCACCCTCTGAGAAAAGTCCACCCGTGTGTTCCCCTCGACTCGTGCCCTGGAGAGGATGAATACTCCACTGGGCTTAGCCAAGATACGAGTGACAAAGTCTCAAGCCAATGACTGACCAAAAAAAGCCAACATTGAAAGGGGCAGACCCCAAAGCCTATTCACTGAATAGTGTTAGTAGGCCAGTCTGACAGCTCAGCTGTCAAAACCCAGACATAAAAATGGTTAGAAAAATACATAATCAATTCCCAGTAATGTCTTGAATAAATAAAACTTATAAACGTACCTAATGAAATGTGAGAGCAGAGGTGCAAAACTAAGCTTACTAGCAAATAGGGAGACACTGTGCAGCGTGGACCGGGGCGGGGCGGTGCAGACACTTGAGTAGAGGTGCAATGCATCAGGACAGGAAGGGGCAGACACTTGAGTAGGGGTGCAATGGATCATGTTGGGGAGGGGCAGACACTTGAGTAGGGGTGCAATGGATCATGTTGGGGAGGGGCAGACACCTGGGTAGGGGTGCAATAGATCAGAACAGGGTGGGCAGACACTTGAGTAGGGGTGCAATGGATCAGGATGGGGAGGGGCAGACACTTGAGTAGGGGTGCAATAGATCAGAACAGGGCGGGCAGACACTTGAGTAGGGGTGCAATGGATCAGGACGGGGAGGGGCAGACACTTGAGTAGGGGTGCAATGGATCGGGACGGGGAGGGGCAGACACTTGAGTAGGGGTGCAATAGATCAGAACATGGCGGGCAGACACTTGAGTAGGGGTGCAATGGATCAGGACGGGGAGGGGCAGACACTTGAGTAGGGGAGCAATGGATCTGGACGGGGAGGGGCAGACACTTGAGTAGGGGTGCAATAGATCAGAACAGGGAGGGGCCGATACTTGAGTAGGGGTGCAATAGATCAGAACAGGGCGGGCAGACACTTGAGTAGGGGTGCAATTGATCAAACAGGGAGGGGCAGTTACTTGAGTAGGGGTGCAATGGATCAGGACCGGGAGGGGCAGACACTTGAGTAGGGGTGCAATGGATCAGGGTGGAGAGAAGGTGACACTTGAGTAGGGGTGCAATAGATCAGAACAGAGAGGGGCATACACTTGAGTAGGGGTGCAATGGATCAGGACAGGAAGGGGCAGACACTTGAGTAGGGGTGCAATGGATCAGGACGGGGAGGGGCAGACACTTGAGTAGGGGTGCAATGGATCAGGACGGGGTGGGGCAGATACTTGAGTAGGGGAGCAATGGATCTGGACGGGGAGGGGCAGACACTTGAGTAGGGGTGCAATAGATCAGAACAGGGAGGGGCAGATACTTGAGTAGGGGTGCAATAGATCAGAACAGGGCGGACAGACACTTGAGTAGGGGTGCAATAGATCAAACAGGGAGGGGCAGTTACTTGAGTAGGGGTGCAATGGATCAGGACCGGGAGGGGCAGACACTTGAGTAGGGGTGCAATGGATCAGGGTGGAGAGAAGGTGACACTTGAGTAGGAGTGCGGTAGATCAGAACAGGGAGGGGCATACACTTGAGTAGGGGTGCAATGGATCAGGACAGGAAGGGGCAGACACTTGAGTAGGGGTGCAATGGATCAGGACGGCGAGGGGCATACACTTGAGTAGGGGTGCAAGGGATCAGGACCGGGAGGGGCAGACACTTGAGTAGGGGTGTAATAGATCAGAACAGGGCGGGCAGACACTTGAGTAGGGGTGCAATGGATCAGGACCGGGAGGGGCAGACACTTGAGTAGGGGTGCAAAGGATCAGGAGGGGAAGGGGCAGACACTTGAGTAGGGGTGTAGCAGGTGACAGAACCCTCATTCATTCCAGTACTTTGTTCTACATCTTACACATAAATAGATGTGCTGTTTGATGGATAGAGATCAACAGACAGAAAATAATTTGTGACAGGAATTTGTTATTGTTTCACAGGTTAATTTCCACAAATAGCAATAAAAAAACTGTACAACTAACGAGAGGAGAGGGGGATGTGTCCTTTAAACAAATGCCACCCTATGGTGGTGCCACGAAGGTATCAGCAATATTCAACAGTGATAAGACCTCACACACATAATTACACATGATAGCTATCAATAACAGGGCAACTTTGTTGGCGGATCATGTAGATTTGAAGGTGTACCACCATAATGTTTGTTGCTTGACAGTCAGTAGACAAAGCTAGCCAAATGGATATGTAGCTAGCAGGCTATGTGTGAATATACCTGATTATAGCGTTGGCTGGGCAGCTAGAGGTAAAGAGTACGCTTAATAAAAAATACATGGTGGGGTGCAAATGCTGAAGAAATAGCAGCAATAATGCTGGCCAATGCAATTAATGTTTCTTGCACAGCCAGGGATCTAAATGTGGTTAAATTCTGTTGGGTAAAACTTGATAGAACATGTTTAGCAATAAATGCTTGGTATCTCTCTAGAGTGACACACCACACCCTTTTCTACAAACCCCTTTTCTCTCAAAAAGTCCTTGAATTTTGGGAAAGTCTCAATATGAGAATATTATCTGTATTACATTTCCACACTGAGGGTGCCAAATAAACAAATTGGAATAACAAAACTGTAAGGAAAAAAACGCGTTGTCTGGGCTGGACATTTATTGCGGAAGATGAAAGAATAAAGTTGTTTAAAAATGTAACCAGTTTCGTGGAATTAATGGACTGAATGCACAATGTATATATCCTCATTAAGGACATTGCAGTATTGATTATTCATTGGTTTACTGAGTGCTCCTCCAGTTGCTGTATTCAATTTACTGTTTATATGGGGTTTCTTGGGCAGTGAAACCTCAGGGTGGAAGCACCTAGATTCAGAATTATAGGGAATTGCTTTTGGAACAGTGCAATTTGGCTAAAACTGCATTTTTGCTGTTGGGATTTTTTGCAGCCTACATTGAAGCCTGCTAAGAAAATACATGAGTGCCTACATGGCCAGTCTTGAATCAGTAACACTAATGTCTGAAGAGCACACTTGTGAGAGAGTGAGAGAGATGACTGGAATATAACTACCTTTAACACATCACGAAGTACCAGTTAACATGAAATTCTACTATGCCATGATGGAGTCGAGGAGGACTTCATTCTTTATATTGTAATTTAGCTCCCAGTAGTGTGACACAACAACATAATGTGGAAAAGCACGCAGTGCAATACTGACTGAAATAATGTGTGCATAAGTAGGCTATAATAATGAATGACTGGGTAATGCCAAAGACAATATAATGTCTGAGCTGCATGTAAGGTTCCGCCAAGTAATGGATTAGCTCTGGACTTTTCTGCTTGCTGAGCTCGGTTTGTAATTATGCGGCTATCCAAGTCAGCCGACTTTTACAGATGCATCACATGCAAACAAAACTGTTTTGTATTTAAGTATTAGGTGCATCGCGTGCGCTTGGGAGGTGAATTCCAATCTTGTATTTTGTGCACCTTAAGAAGGTAAAGATTTAGCAAAGAGGGAAATCGGCTCACTCAAAACTGAGTATCAGTAGCTGTTATGTGGGGCACATGCATCAAAAAACTATTTTGCGATTCCTTAATAACGATTTTTAAGAAATCACTATTAAGGAATCGCAAAAGACAATGCATCAAAAAAGTCCTATATTTTAGCGATTCGGTAAAAATCACTATTCTCAATAGCGATTTCACTTTTACCGATTCGATAATAGCGGAATCGCAATTACAGAATCGCTATTAGCGAATTACCCATATTGCTGCATCGGGATGACATCACAACCAGGAAGTGAATCAGTGAATGCACACACGTGTTCACAGAGAGAGTCAGGGGAGGAGGCAGACTGGTGGAGCTCAGCAGGAAGAAGCTGTGTTTGGATTCCAGTCCACTTTTTACTTGCATGCACCAAGTCACAAACATTTTCTGAAAAAAACCCTGAACTTGCACTGTTTAAAATCATAGATGCAGTAGCGCAGGAGAGTGACATGGCTGATGTCCACGAGTCAGAGGGACCAGAAGTGCGAGTATCCTCACCCATACCTGCTCCCACTCGACTCAGGCAAATAGTCCCACCACTGCCTGCTTCGCACACTGATGAAGAGAGTCACACAGTAACTCCCACACAGCAGGTTGGCAGCTCACCACCACCAACAAAGGTACATTTGCGGTGCTGTTCAATACAGTTCCGCAGGCGAAGGACCATTCATAGATATTTGGGAATCCTACCAGAGACATATACAGGAGAAGAAGTTGATGGGACGCAATTCAACAACAAATTCAATTTTCAAGTGTCTCTGCAAAAGTTATATAGGATCCCTCACATGTCTTGAATCTTCTCTTAATCTCTTTGTTGTATGAATGTTAGTGTGGGTGAACAGGTTTGATAGGTGAGATTGCAGGTTTGATGGGTGATTGTGGGGTTATTGATGTTGCTGTGATCCGTTTCTTTCAAGATTGTACAATGACAAGTTTTACATGAATTTGTAAAGATATGAATGTTTATTTATAATGATAAAAAAGACACATATGTGAAAAAATAACAAAATACACCTCTATGAACTAATCATATTGTAAGAAGATAATTTGGGGATATGTCTCTAATTTGAGCCTTTAGGCCAGCAGTAAAATAAAGTTGGTCAGTATAGAGGTTTTTCCTTAGTTTTTGAAGGCCCAGGGGAATCCTGACATCTGCAGAGGACAATGGGGCAACTACCTGGAGTGGGCCTGAGGACAAGATGCTGAGGGTCCAGTGCCTGCAGGCAAGGAACATGAGGATTATGCAGGGCCAACTGCGGACAATTGCAACACACATGGGGGACATAGGTGACTGCCTGAGAGACTACTGCGGTAGTTGAAAGGCACAGGGCAAACACGGAATTAAGCAGGGTCATCCAGAGTGAGCATGCCTCCCATGGCAGGAGGCATCACAATTTGATAGGGTGCCTGGACGGTTACACCAGGACAATCAATAAGATGAGTATAACTACAGCTCAGCTTACCAGACATGCTGTTTGCATGCAGGTGGAGATGAGCCACTGCTGCGGGGATGTGGCCAGGGGCCTCATCCAGGTCACTAATGCAGTGGAACAACTCCAGACTGATGCAGCTAGTAGAAACAACTTACTTGCAGGGGGGGGGGGGGACAGTGAGGAGGCCTCCAGCCTCAGCAACCTTCCGGTACCTGTGACAAATCCCAGGAGGCGCAGTACCAGAAGCAACACCAGCACAGAAGGCTCAAAGAGGGTTGTGGCTGAGCCTACTGAGAGGGCCACGGGAGTGCGTGGCCGGAAGAAGTAGACATGCGGTAACCAGAATCTTGTAAATAGTTCCCACTGAAGTTTAAATGCCAAGGCAATGACATTTAATTGTCTGTACTCACACTGCACTTGTCTGCACATGGTATGTGTGCATTAACACAACCACATAATTGTCACAATAAATTGTTTGAGTACATACTGTGTTGTTTTGTGATTACCCACCTTAAATGTAATGTTGCGTGATTTTTGCCCGTCTCCCCTCTGCTGCATTTGGACTGCATGCCGCTTGTGTGGTTGTTGTGGCTGGATGTCTACCTTAGGTTCGCTGTCAGAGTCTTCCAGGGGAATGCCTCTATTAGTGGCTATGCTGTGCAGCATGGCACATGTGGCGACTATTTTACAGCAAGTCTCTGGCCTATACTGTAATGCACCCCCAGTTTCGTGGAGGCAACGGAACCTAGATTTTAGCAAACCAAATGTCTTCTCAATCACGTTGTGTGTGGAGATGCGTGCCTCATTATATCGCTGCTCATTTTGTGTAGTAGGATTTAGATATGGAGTCATGATGAAAGAAAGCACAACGTATGCGCTATCACCTACAGGATGTAATGAGAAAATACATTAGTCACTGCTGTGTCAACATGGCATACATTTTTGCATGAGAGTTTTACTTGTGTTTACCAAGCAAATATCCTTCACCAAATTCCCCCTCAAGTAGAGGTCTGTGTATACCACTATGCCAGAAGATGTAGGAGTCATGTGCACTGCCAGGGTAACTAGTCACTATGTCTGTGATAATGTTTTTGGAATTGCAGATAACTTGAATTTTCAATGAATAGTAAGATTTCCAGTTGCAGTAAATGTACTCATTCACTGAGGGTGGGCAAATGGCTACATGCGTCCCATCAATGCAACCAATGACATGTGGGAAATGGGCAACATGATAATAATCTAATTTAGTTTGCAGCAGTTCCTGTGGTGTTGTGGTTAACATGATGTTGTGGTGTATCCTCTGCAACATGGCATCAAGGAAGGCGTTATAAAATCGCGAAAGGGCACTTTGAGAGACACCTCCAGCTGAAGCAATTTCTCCCTGGTGAAGTACTGGGTTTTTCGGAACCAACAACCCAGCGGTGCCAGGGTGCACACCCAAAGACTTCGAGTTCTTCCTGTTTCAGACTACAGAAACACAGAGTCTTCTTGGTGAAGTCAAAGATCGAATTTATTGGCTGCAGACCAATCACAGGTGTCCGAGAAGTACAACACGGTGTATGTTCTCAAGAGACTGCACACTAACCAAAAACCAATCTTCTCTTTTATACAGAATATTACGCCTTGGGCAACACCGCCCTTACTTTACAAGTGGTCATTCACATATTTTTACAACAAAGAAAAAGCAGAGTCATGATGACATTCCCACATTTCAGTTCATCCGGCCTATAATTATTTACCCAGCAAGGCTCAGAACCCTCATCAGATATCGGCAAACCCCAATAAAGGCAGGCAACTCCTCCTCGTAAAACAAGCCATAAAGTAGGAAACAGAGTCAGATGTGAAAGAGATAGGTCAGGAAGTATGTAGGATGAAAGGGCTTTATGGTGTGTCGAGCCCTGATGCTAATCTCATTTGGCCGCGGCAGAAGGAACTGGCCGGACAGGATTGACCCCGGGCAGCGGAGGCAGCTTGCATGGGTAACGAAGAAGTCACAGAAGGTGTACGTGTCCTTTAGACCTTTGCATGGCCTTCGTGCACGGCCTATGTGAGGGCAATCACAAAATGGCTACCGTTCTAAAATGGAACCCGATGGCTTAATACGTATCATCGTATATACAGTGAATTCATCGGAGAAACATGACGAAAACACTCATGTATACCGCTTTTGTCGTTTGCGGTTCGTTGATACCAAAGTCGGCATGGTAGGCCCATGCCTCCGACACGGTTCCAAATTTCACAGTACCACAGACCCTCCTTTTGCCCTTACATAGGCAACAACCACACTCATTTTAATCTGAGTCCAAGTCTATATCCATAAATTCATGGAGACGTTGCTGCAGCATCATCTTATTGCTTAGCTCGTTTCTCGATACAGGTTTCCTTATGCATGATGTAATGCAAATGTTACACATCACAGGAGCACACTGTATACACAAACAGAACAGGAAGAGGATAGCTAGGATCATCCCAATGACTATTAGAATCTTCCATCCCCAAGCTGATATCAGTCCCCAGAACCATCCCATCATCGACCAATCTCCTTTATCCACGTGAATGGATTCAGATATCTTATGCAATTTGGAGATGGCTTGATAAACTGTCGGAGCGTTATCTGGTATGAAAATACAACAACTCGATTGGATAACCTTACATACCCCACCACGGTCTGCGAGTATGACATCTAGAACCATGCGGTTCTGCAACGTCATGAGGCGATTCGCTTGGAGCTCGGCTGTCAAATTACCAAGAGCACCGTCCGTCACATTTATAGTGGATTCAACTACACAAGTTAGTTGTCTTAGGTTTCTGCTGTTGACCATCGGACCCCAAAACGGCAGGAAACCCAAAAAGAAGTCTCCCGCTTCCTGACCGGCAGTATCATCCTGACTAATAACACCTCTCACAATTCTGGTCTTGTGATAATCAGAGGCGGCAGTAAATGTCGGCGGTAACAGGTTTGCAATATAACACGTGCCCGAGAAATCTGGGGCAACCATGTATATGCACGATCATTACACACAAAATATGTACCCTTGGCAGCCAAAAATGCAGGGGAGTACTGAGATGGAAAAGTATACGTTTCAGTACAGTTACTCTTCCCTAGTTGAGCTCTCGGATTCTGACCATTGCCTCGTAAACAAAACCGACCCATGTGGGGTACGATCCAAATCGGGGATGAACTTTTACGTTGTTTCTCGCCTAGACTAAAGCTATACCCCGTCGCGTTCCACCCAATATAAGGTCGCAATTCATCCTTAGGAATAGATGAATATGCTTTGATGTCTCTGCTCATGTCTGCAACTCCTCTCATCAAAGCTTTATTGTTTGTACTAGGTCTAATGGAACGCGGTGGTCGCGGGGGATAGGTCTCAAGCGCAAAAAGAAACATAGTCTGGAATGCCCATGATGATCCATTATAGCTATATGGTAGCACTAGATATGGAATACCTTTATCAACGGTATGCGGCATCAAACCGCACACCCAGCAATTCGTTGTATTCATAGCTAGTTGGTGCTGGTGCAAAAGCTGAATAAATGAATTGTTTACAAATTCAGAACGTCTAGCTTGTTCATGTTCAGGCAGAGGGTGAAAAGAGTGAGAGGAAACAGTAGGAGGAGGTATGGGTTGTACAGTGGGTGCAAATTACACTTTTAAAGACAACAATACAAAGCCTACAGAAAATATCATCATACTAATTAGTATAGACAGGCATAATATTATAAAACGTTTTCTATTCATTATTTTACATATTCTGTTCCTGAAATTTATTTCTTCAGTGGATCTCTCCATCTTAAAAAACTCCATCCTCTAATCGTGCTGTTCGTGGCGGTTGGGTGTCTTCTGCTAAGGAATACGTCTGTCGGTCCAAGGAAACACCCTAGACCAACCAGAACCGTTGACCTAACGTCTCCGGCTTGTACTCCAAAGTCTTAACACCGCGACCCTACAGCGGAACCCGGATGGTGGTTCGAAAAACAAAAATCAAAATAGTTCTTCAGATGGGAGAGCTGTGGTGTCAAAATAGCAAAAGGAAAGAAATTTTATTTGTCCATAGTTTTTGACCTCAAATTATATCTGTGTCTTCCAGGTACTGTCTGATCGTGAAACAAAAGTTCAGGCTCGGTAGTGTCTAATCGAATTGAAGGTGGCACAGCCTCTTGCAAAATATCGTCACTCTGCTTTTCGGAGACTGTTCCCTTTATGCGAGCGTCACTGAATGGCACAAAACGAGGTACAGTTTCAGTTTCAGAGTCAGCAATACCTTCCTGGACCCACTGATCGTACGGTAATGGCAAAGAGATCCTCTTACAGTGGCTGCCGTGGATCCAGTTCTTCTTCCCTTTTACACGAACTGCTGATCTTGTCGAGAGAAGAACTAGATGAGGGCCAGTCCAGCGAGGCTCATCATTCTTTGTCCTCTTGAAATTCTTCACCAAAATCCAGGTTCCAGGATTAATAGGGTGTCCTGGAGTCGCAGAGACTTGAGGCAGAGTATCGCTAACCTGTTGGTGTAAGACACGCAATTTAGTCGTCAATTCATACAGGTAATCAAGCAGTACCCGATGTTCAATTTCGCTGAATTTTGTCGGTCTTGGCACACCCCATACATTAGCCGGGCGGCCAAATACCACTTCATACGGACTAAGTCCCACTCGTGAATGCACAGTCATTCTTGTGGATAGGAGTGCTAAGGGCAAAGCGTCAGGCCATTTAAGACCAGAACTCGCCTGAATCTTAGCCATTTTTAACTTTAGAGTGCCGTTATAGCACTCTACTAATCCAGCTGATTGGGGATGATTTGCAGCATGGAACTTTTGGTTTATGCCTAAACCTTCACATACATTCTTCATCACTCGGCCCACAAACTCACTTCTATTATCACTCCATACCATTCTCGGCATTCCAAACCTAGGGAAGAACTCTTTAACGAGGATTTTAGCTGTGGATAAAGCAGTATTGTCTTTCAGAGGATCTGCTTCTATCCACCTTGAAAAAGCGCAAACAACAACAAGTACATATTTCAAATTGTTGCACCTTTCCATGTGAATAAAATCTAGCTGCAAAACCTCGAACGGATACGTTGGAGGCGCAAAATGACCAGCTGAAGTTGGGGTTCCCCTACCAGGATTGTATTTCAGACACACCATACAATTCTTGACCACATTCTCTGCACATTTGGGAATCCCAGCATTTTGCCATACTGGAGCCAACAACTTTTAAATACCTTTCACGCTGGTATGAGCCAGTCCATGAGCCATTGTCACCACTGGAAGTACATACGCATCGGGTAACAACCATCGTCGGTGTTCTGACAAATCAACCCAACAACCATTCTCATCCAATTTACCCTTACTTTCTCTCCACATACTCAATTCTTTCTCTGTGGCTTCAGCTTGAAGGGACTTCACACTTTCTATCGTATCTTCACTCATTCCAACATCACCAACCCATCTTGCAGGGCCTGCAACATACATTAAGGTTGCCACATTCCTTGCTGTCTCTTTTGCCACTTCGTCAGCAAATGCATTACCACGTCCAACATCGTCAGTAACTTTCTTGTGTGCACTGCATTTCACAATCGCAACTTCTAACGGTAGGGTCAACGACTCAAGGAGATCATTCACCAACTGACCATTCTGAATTTTAGTTCCATGTGAAGTCAGGAACCCACGTTCTTTCCACAAGCGCCCAAAACTGTGGGCAACGCCAAAGGCGTACTGGCTATCAGTGTATATGATCACTTTCATTCCTCTCGACAACACACATGCTCTTGTAAGTGCAATTAATTCTGCTGCTTGAGCCGGATTATGTGGTATACGTGCAGTTTCAACAATCGTGTGCAAAGTCGTGATAGCATATGCAGCAGTCGCATCACCATTCGGAAGCTTGAAGCATGAACCATCCACCCATAAGGTACCATCACACTCAACCAGGGGAGTATCTTTAAGATCCACTCTCCCTTTCGTTTCTTCTTCCGTTCTGTACAAACAATCATGCTGTTCAATCTCATCATCTGTTTCTGTTGCAATCGGCAACAACGTAGCTGAATTCAACGTGTCGCATCTCTTTATGTGCACATGACTCGCTAACAATGTTAACTCATAACTTGACAAACGAGCACTAGTTAAGTGCTGTGTCTTGGTCCTGTTTAACAACGTGTCCACTGCATGTGGAACCATCACAAACAACGTGTTAGTCATTACTAACCCAGCAGACTGTCGAATAGAAACAGCTGCTGCCGCTGTTGCTCTTAAGCAGCTCGGCAAGGCCTTAGCTACCGGATCCAAAGTCGACGAAAAATACGCGCATGGACGCTGTTTGCCTCCAAAAGGCTGTGTCAACACTGACAATGCACAACCTTCCTTCTCGTGGACATACAATGTAAAAGGCTTACTGTAGTCGGGAGTTCCCAACACAGGAGCCGAACATAATGCCTTACGCAATTCCCAAAAACTTTTCTGACAATCTTCAGACCATGGGACAGGATTTTGGGACAGGATTTGATACATCTTTACAAGTTAATGCAATCAGAGGCTTAGCCAGTAAAGAAAAACTTGGTATCCACTGCCTACAGTAAGATGTAATACCCAAGAACGCACGCACTTCTCTCTGTGTTCTAGGCACACTCAATTTTGAAATTGCTTCAATTCTTTCTGGGGTCAGTTTCCTTCCCTCCTTCGATAAGAGATGACCTAAGTAGGTCACCTCTTGTCGACAATATTGCATCTTAGAGAGGGACACTTTGTGATTCAAATCATATAAATGACGCAACAAACACAAGGTTGCTTCTTTACAAATCTTTTCAGTATTTGCAGCGATTAGTAAATCATCAACATACTGAACTAGGGTAGCACCATCAGGTAAAACAACTGTATCAAGCTGCGCTTTTAAAGCTTGACTATATATTGAAGGACTTTCACAGTAGCCCTGTGGAGCGCGTTTAAAGCGGAAACTTCGACCTCCTAAACTAAAGCCAAAAATATCCCTGCTTTCCTCGGCAATTGGGATACTAAAGAAAGCATTTTTCAAGTCAATTACTGAAAACCAAGCGGCGGAAGCTGGAATCATGGTCAACAAGGCAGTTATATCAGGGACAACTGGAAATTGTGGCACAACTATTTTATTGACTTCTCTAAGATCAATCACAAACCTGTAAACAGGTGGCTGAGAAGGATCAGTACGTTTCAATACAGGCAAAACCGGACTGTTGCACACATTGCCTCTTGTTTCTTCAATTACGTCTTTGTCAATCAAATCGTAGATTATTTTCAACAACGCTTTCTCACCTTCATTAGAAATTTTATACTGGGGAATACGTGGCATTGTAACATTTTCTTTCGGAGTGATCACATATGGTGGTATTTCCAAAAGGCCCACATCATTAGGACCAGTAGCCCAAAGGGCATCTGGAAGACTCATCAATTCAGCTGGCAATTCAGTTTTCGACAAATACATCGGAGAAATCACTTCTTTACCTAAAGTTAATTGTACTCCTGAAGGAGAACAATACAACGTCGCATGTAGTCTTTTCAACAAATCCAATCCTAACAGATTCTCACCACAACCTGTCGTAAGGATTAAGGGTGCTTTCAAGTCACAAGGTCCAACAGAAAGGGGCATAGGACTAGAGATTGGGTTTTTAACCGGGGCGCCCGAAAAACCTACGGAAACATTCATTTCGCCAGACAAAGGCGCGCCAGGGAGTTTTGAATGCATAATTGAACTCTTCGCAGCACCAGTGTCCAACAGAAAAGGTTCTGACACACCCATTGTAGTCACCTTGACATACGGTCCACTCTGATCCACTGGCACTGAAACTACTCCCTCTCTTTGTCTATGGCTGTCCTAGTAACTATTACTTACTTCACTTCCGTCTTCTGCATAGTAATCATTATTATAATACTGAGCTGTGTTACCAGTTGCATTAGCCTGTTGATCAAAACTGTTCATCGTATTTTGTGGAGGAAGAGGACGCGTGTTTTGGGGAACATTTCCTCGTCCTCTACCTCTAGGAGCTTGCTGACCACCTCTACCTCGTACACCATAAGCATTATTTGTACGCTGCAACAATCTGGGACAACTATTTTTTAAATGACCTTCTTCCTTGCAATACGAACACTGATTGGGGCCTATAGGAACACGTGGTTGGAAATACCCAAACATCTGTTGGTTGTTCTGAAACTGTTGGGGTTGCTGATAGTTATTCTGACCTTGCTTATAGCTATTCTGACCTCCACGTGGCGGATAAGCCTGCTGTAATAGAACCTTCGTCTTCAATTCTTTCGTTTTCTTGTCTACTCTATCTTTCTCATCTTTATCCCTATTCTCATAATACTGTGCAGTAGCCAGTATTTGTGCAGAAGAAGAAACAGCCCAAGAACTCTCTGAATCTTTTAATTTCTTACATAACTCAGGAAGCAAATTATGCACAAATTTATCAACGAATAATCTCTGACCACCTTCCGTACTCATGTCTTGTCCACTATGGTCAATAAACGTTTCTTCAAACCTGGTGAAGAAATCAGATACTGATTCATCTTTCTTCTGCTTGCATGCCGATAACTTATCCCAATTCACACGGATTGCAGGCATTAAGGTTTTCATGTATTTAATAATTCTACCAGGGAGTTCTGCAACTAAGGGCTTAGGTTTCGCACCACCAACTTGTCTCGTATCTGCAGCAATGATATTATTCCATGTGTCACCTAACTCTTGCGCATGATCTGCATTACGAATCTGTCCCCACAAAGGCTGCGGAACAACATTTCCAAACAACATATCTATGTCAGCTAAATTCATGATACACGATTCTGCTGTCTGTGATAGCTCCTTGTAATATCCGGCTGGATTCTTACGAGGATCAGGTAACGTCTGCTTAAGCACTATCACTTCAGCTCGTTTCCACGGAACATGTACCCACACACGCTGAAAATGCGGCTGAATAGGTGGATTAGCAGCAGCGTCACCAGGCCTCCAAACTGGAGAAACTTCACGCATCGGATATTGTCGCGCTTTTACCTTTTTCCCCACAGGGAACTCTTGGTCGAACAATAACTGGGGACAATCATCATTCCTGAAGGACAATAAAGTTGCAACCGCTTTATCTACATCGGGACCAACAATCGTACCCTGTCCAAAGTCAAATCTCACTCTGCATAACTCCTGCGGGCTAGAATCCAAACCACCATCTTCTAATTCCTCGCAGAGGAATTCACACATCTTCGCGAATACGTATCTCTGTTTTGGCTCATCCCACTGTCAAAAAACATTTACAACAGATTCCACCTCATACCTTGAAGGATGAATAATCCATTTATGCGCCATACGATCTAACACTTCTTTCTCTTTAGAATCTGGCAACTGACTACGCAGCTGCTTACGTTCTGAACCAGGAGTCATAGTAGATGACCCAAAAAGAGGCGATATAAGACTAGATACCACACTAGTTATTCTCTGTCGTGTAGAAGGAGAAGTTGAAGCAAGAACAGGAGGAAAAACAGAAGGGAGATAAACGGGTGCAGATACTGGCACAGGAGTGGTATCAGGAAGAGCACCAAGAGAGACAGTTGACGTACTAGGTAAAGTTGCAGAAAGCACAGAAGAGACAGGTAGCGAAATTGGCGGCCCTTGAGAGGGCTGCGCCATAGGGATAGGAGCCAACTGAGGTTGCGCTGGCATCTGCGGAAGAACTTGTGGCAAATTAACTTGAGGCTGTACATTTAAAGGTTGCGGAGGTGCTGTAGCCCTCTGCGCATACGGGGGTGGCAAACTTAACAAATGTGACATTAGGGAATCTTTCTCTTTCTCTTTTAACGCAGCTTGCTGAAGAGACGGTAAAACTGGATAACATTTATCAATCACTAGTTTACGTTGCCTGTGCAACTGCTCATTCATTTGGTCTTCCTCATCATCTTTAAACTGTAAAGCTGCTTGCATCACTGACATACCTTTCTCTCTTTTATTTCTCTTCGCTAATTTAATTTCTCTCTGTTTGGCTTCCTTTCGCCATAGGCGGAAAGAATCAAACATCGCCGGCCGGGCTTTCTTCTTAAACAATTTAACTTCTAAATTATCTAGGATCTCTGTATCGAAACTACCATTTTGGGGCCATTTTAAAACGCCATCTTTCCTTGTATATCGGATCCATACTTCATTATATGCAATGGGGCCTACGCCATGTTTCACATAGAGCTCATACGTTGGAGTCCCAATCGGAGGAACCGGACACGAATCCTCTAACTGGGAATCCCTATTACAACCCAAACAAAACAAATTTCCAAATATACTAGAACCAGGCATCTTCGCTCACTAGTCTAGTTTCAAACTTCAAAGGATTATCGAATACGATAGTCTCGTGAAAACACGAGTCCCTCGGCTTTGGTACTTGCAAGTTCCAAATCAAAGCAATCCCGAAAAAGGGATACCAAACAAACAAATGGGAGACGCTCCACTTATACTTAACTGAGGTATCGATGACGTCACCAGAAGACTCTCTCAACTGTTTCGCTCTACCAAATCATCGAGGGTCCAAAACAGGGCGATAGTCAGGGCAGCAGTCCTTCGTAGCCGTCGGGACGCGGAGAACCTCGCAGTAAAGACTTTCGGACCACGTCGACATGCAGGGGTCGATGAAGTGGCGGCCTTCCTCCAGAATTTTCACACGAAGCTCCTCACGAACCTCTGGCTTGGACCGGTACCGCTGAAATCGCCCCACGTTGGGCGCCAACTGAAGTACTGGGTTTTTCGGAACCAACAACCCAGCGGTGCCAGGGTACATACCCGAAGACTTCGAGTTCTTCCTGTTTCAGACTACAGAAACACAGAGTCTTCTTGGTGAAGTCAAAGATCGAATTTATTGGCTGCAGACCAATCACAGGTGTCCGAGAAGTACAACACGGTGTATGTTCTCAAGAGACTGCACACTAACCAAAACAGAATATTACGCCTTGGGCAACACCGCCCTTACTTTACAAGTGATCATTCACATATTTTTACAACAAAGAAAAAGCAGAGTCATGATGACATTCCCACATTTCAGTTCATCCGGCCTATAATTATTTACCCAGCAAGGCTCAGAACCCTCATCAGATATCGGCAAACCCAAATAAAGGCAGGCAACTCCTCATGGTAAAACAAGCCATAAAGTAGGAAACAGAGTCAGATGTGAAAGAGATAGGTCAGGAAGTATGTAGGATGAAAGGGCTTTATGGTGTGTCGAGCCCTGATGCTAATCTCATTTGGCCGCGGCAGAAGGAACTGGCCGGACAGGATTGACCCCGGGCAGCGGAGTCAGCTTGCATGGGTCACGAAGAAGTCACAGAAGGTGTACGTGTCCTTTAGACCTTTGCATGGCCTTCGTGCACGGCCTATGTGAGGGCAATCACAAAATGGCTACCGTTCTAAAATGGAACCCGATGGCTTAATACGTATCATCGTATATACAGTGAATTCATCGGAGAAACATGACGAAAACACTCATGTATACCGCTTTTGTCGTTTGCGGTTCGTTGATACCAAAGTCGGCATGGTAGGCCCATGCCTCCGACACGGTTCCAAATTTCACAGTACCACACTGGAAGCTCCCTGAAGCTAGGAGGTCCAGTGAACAGAAGACCTGCACGTGAGTGGGGATGGCATGTGTCCTGTGAGTCTGACGCTGCAGTATTGGGTTCAATTCAGCTATGAGTTCATAGATTGTGTTTGCATTCAGCCTTTATTTATCATAAATCTCTTCCTCCGCCTGCCCTAGCAGAGTAACGTGCACTCTGAAAATGAAGCTCCTGTATCCTTCTTCTCAGTGCTGCTTCTCTTAGCCTCATCCTCTTCGCCATGACGTAGAGCACTGCCATTTTGAAGCATCCTGATGCCTTTTGTGACTGTTTAAGTAGTTTACTGATGATTTTCACCTGATTTCTTCCATTTCAAATGGTTACTACCTGATGTGATTTATTCTTATTTGAGAATTGCTAATTGCGATTTTATAACAGATTCGATATTTGCGAATGTTTAATGCATTGGGTTTGCAATTTCTAATTAGCGATAACTCAATACCGAATCGCAATTACTGATTAGCTATTTAGGTATTTACGCGAGACCTATAGTATTGCAAACGGGAGTGCAGGCAGACGGGGGCAGGGGTGAGAAGGCACGAACAATGGGAATGGGGGAAGAGAAGGCACGGACATCGGGAGGGGGGGAGAAGGCACGGGTAGAAAATAGTGCTCACAATCTAAATAACACATACCGTGCAATACTTGAAGTAAAAGGGCCAGTAGCCATGGAAGGATACAAATGTCAACATGGCCGTCATAAGGAGGGACTAACAAGCCTATAAACCAATGGGAAGGCAGCATTTAGAAAGCACAATGCCAGAAGCCAATGAAAAAGATGAGTGGGGGAGTGGGCGTGGCTTCTCCCCTGTACTTTAATACCACAGATCAACCCCAGAGCAGCGCTTGCGCGCTGGCTCAGGGCTCCACCTAAAGAAGGAGGGCACAAGGAAGAGGCCCTTAGAACTCCCTGTGCAAAAGTTTTAAATTCAGAGTGATAGGGACGTGTGTGCACACAGGCACGTGCACACACACAAAAACACACACTCCCACAGACACTCGTACATACAGTCACACAGAGAGGCCAATACATGTCCACACAGAGATACGTGTGTGAGCAAGAACATGATTACAAACATATAAACACATTGCCCGACATTGAAAACGTTGTGCTGGGGGGCGCGGAGATTGGCGTCAGAGAAGATGTCAACTGAATAACTTTCTCCATCAGTGACCTTTCCTGATTCAGGCACTTGAGACAAGATAATGGGACCCTGCTCTCTTTGAAAACCCACCTGTGGCTTCATTTTAAAGCCAGGACCAGGAGCAGAACATGCGAAAGACCCTAGCAGAGCAACTGTACACAACGCAGCTTGCTTTGTATATTGTGACCCCTTGGAGCATTATAAAGCTCAGCACCCAATGATGAGGAATGCCCACAGGCGCTGAAGGGGCCGGTATTCCCACTCAAACGCTCAGCAGTAAGCCGCATTGGGGAGAGCCTTGAGGCAAGTATACTAAATACGACAAATCCAGGCCAGGTCCACACCCATCAGGCATCTGGGGCGCCAGCCCACCATACTATCCTTCTCTTTGAAGCGACAGTTAATGAAACGGAGGGTTTGCATTCCACCAATGCTATTAGTTGTCATCATAAAGTTGGAAAAGTTACAGGCTCTATAAGTCGACTGCCCTGTTTCTTGGTTCTCCCACATACACTCTGATTTAGTGAGGAAAGCAAGGTTCTGCAGGTTAACGGTACTAAACTAACTGGATAGATTTGAACTGTAACTGACCTTATAAAAGACACTGCATTACCTCAGTCTTACTCTTTCATATCACTGCTTTCACGGCTCACTCTAAACAGCATAAATGTCTGGAAAAAAAGGATGCAGGAAGCTGTTATTTTCAGAAGTTCTTTCAGGGCACAACCTGTTACCAGAATGTCCTCTATCACTTTGGACAAACCCATGCAGGAACTAAATGAAATTAAAAAATCAATCAACACGATTGAACAAACCTGCTCAGAAACCATGCATGAATTGAAAAACATATGTTCTGAAATGTCAAGCTTCAAGACGCAGCTGGAATATTGCATAAACTATGACTCTGGCGTAGCTTTACGAGGTTTGCCATCTCATTCAAAGGTGACACAAGTGAACTTAGTTCAATGCACCACCTTTGGATGTGAAAGACAGGTTACTGTAGTACTGCAGAACCCCACTCACTAAATAGTTAAAATGCTTTTGGGTTATTAATAATCCCTGGGATAGGGTTAGGGCCACTTTGGTAACAGTAAACCTATTTCACCTCTCACGCTCTCACACACACAGCACAAAGAAGGGCCGAGACTTTTAACTATAAGTATTGACCACAACAAGACAAACATGTTTCTTAGGATATCTACAATAATCACACAGAATATCATAAAAACAGCAAAAAGGCATGTTGTAAACAATAAGAATAAAAGGAACGTTTCCAACATGGTAGAAATGTCATATAAAAGTCTAACAACCTAATACCTACTTTGCTGCGCCACCCTATGAGAGCATGGTGTAGAGAAACTTGAAATCTAAAGTTTCTTAGGAAGAAGTGGCGCATTGCAAACCTTATTGACAGCTCAGGCTGTCATTATCGGAAGAGGCGTGGAGGAAGCATTCAATGCGAAAGGCAAACATGCTGTGTTAGCAGCCTCCCTAAGGTATTTGGCTCGTACCTGCTTCAAAGTGCATTATCTTCTCTGAGTGTTATGCAAGGCACCATGCCAGACTGTCTTAAAAGTGGACTAGTCACACCTATACTAAAAAAGCCAGACGAGAACATCTCTGATCCCAACAATGTTCACCCCATTTCGAGCATCCCAACCTTAGCCAAGCTCCTGGAAAAATGTGTTCATCAACAACTCTGCATTCATATTGACCAGCACCAACTCCTCAACCACTGCCAATCTGGTGTCAGACTAGGTCACAGTACTGAAACCGCCATGGTCCACATTGGCGACGATGCTTTACGGTTTCTCAATCATAATGAATCTTGGCTATTAATCCTTCTTGACCTATCATCCGTGTTTGACACAGTTAAACATGAAACCATCCTGAACCTCTTAGAACTTAGGTGGGTCTCTCTTGTACTGTTGTGGAAATGTGGATTTTCCTGATCAGTTATGTCCCCTATCTTGGACCCCAACGGTTCTATATGCATGTTACAAGTACATGTATGTTCCCTCCAGTTCCAGTTTCTAAGACGCAAACATATGTGTGTCTACCGTCAACATGTTCTCTGTCAGATCCGCCATCAATGGGCTGGATATTCGATTCCTAAGTATAAAAGGCCACCGACTTTATATGGCTAAGTTACTTCATCTTTACAGTTCAGGCGAGTAGGCCCGATTCTGTCCTCAAAGCCTTTCCCTGCTCTCTGTCTCTGACAGCTTCAGCTTGAGCTCGCATCTGTATCCATGAACTTTGTCCTACTCCCTGTGCAGCTAACGGTGCCTGCCTCGGCTAGTTTTCACCTGTCTGCCAAGAAGTTGTATTTCACCTTCGAATTATCTATTTTGCTCTTCAGCCGATGCATTCCTGTCCAGTGATTTAGGTAAACATTTCCTTTAGCTCACAAGCAAAGGACTCAGCCTTTCCGTCCTCCTGCAAGTGATTCATAGCCCTGTTGCCATGGAAAGTTTTCTGCCCCTCGCATCTCATATAGACACTTAGACGCTTGTACACGCACACAGTCAGTATAGAATAGATTCTGTCCGAGAGTCTCTTCCTTGTGGATAACATAGTTCTTTAAACATAGGATGTTAGATATGATTTGGGATTAGGATGACTTGACCCCAGACTTCTCGTCTCCACATGTAGAGCTAAATGTCAAGTCCCCTTCACCCCCTAGTTGCACGTCAATTACACGTCATGCTGCCGCGCGCGCATCTATGCCAAGTATTATCTTATAGATCCACCTATGTCTGATAATTCTAACCAATCATGTTTCTTTTATTCCTTATTACGCCTAGTTTCGATTATGTCACTGTCACGTCATTTTTCTTATCAAATGTTACGCCTTCTACATTCGTTTCATTGTAATGTACTTATTATAAAAATACATGTCTGTTAATAAATTATTGTACTTCACTTCCTGAACCTTCGTGGTGACGGAACCTGAGGGCCGCGACTCGAGTCGGCCATTTTGAATGGAATAAAGCCCATTAGAAACCTCTTATACCACGGATTCTGCCTCTCGTTATTTTGAGCTATTTTACTTTAATTTAAGATTCCGCATGAAATTCAGTCCGGTAATATTTATTTTATTTACCACATAATGGCGCCCGAACAGGGACACTTTCTCATCTCACGCGCCGGCGGTGCGTTGCAGGCCCGGTCTCCTGCCACAGCTGGACGGACCATAAACGCGTACCAGCAGGATTTCCTGTAAGCTCCCTCCGGTCAAGCGGGGGCGACTGAGGCTGCGATCAACCCAGACGAGGCGGTGAGAAGTGCGAAGTATCCCGACCAGAGCCTAGCTGAGAGAGCAAGATCCGAGGTATACAGAGGCCCACCAGGTTTTCCGAAATTCCGACGTCCAGAGGGTCCGATGTCCGCAGTTATCGAGTCCTGTCCATTCTCTGAGGCCTTCCGTTTCAAGGAGCTACTCGGTGAGTACCATCGCCGGGGAGGCGTGTTGACGCGCACATAGGTTGTGCCGGTCAAGACGGATTTGGGTACACAAATCCGGTCTGCACTGTTTAGCAGTGTATATGTACTGTTTAGCAGTATATCAAGTATTCCGAAGTATTCAGTTATTGTCAAGAATTCAGCGTGGTGATTAGTTAGGCAGACTGTCATCATTGTCGATCATTGTTATAATGTTTAATGTTTAATGTTTAAAGTATTCAGAAAATGTCTTGCATATTGTGGTATGAATGACTGTTCATTGTTCACTGTTCATTATTGTGTTTCTCGTATTAAGCAAGTTCAAGAGTAAGTATCAGGTCAGTTGTCAATATGCCGCTCTTCTCGAAGTTAAGACAGATTACTACCAGAAAAGGGGTGCTTGAAGAAGCAGTTCCTATTCCTCCTAGAGACACTCCAGGACATTTCATGTACCATAAACATGGCTTAGATGCCATATTGTTTCTTGATCTATGGGCAGATTATACCAAAGGATTACCGGAAAGTCAAAGGTGGCCCATAGCGGGAACCTGGGATGCAGAGTGCATCATGAAAGTGGAGGAAGAGTTATGGAAAAGAAAGGTCAGACAGTCACAGAAAGACGCTGTTGAGTTATGGCGTAAAGAATCTCATAGACGAACAGAAAAAGCACGTAGACAAGAAGAGAGGAGTAAAGAAAGTTCAAATAAAGTTCAAGAAAATCTATTAATTGAGGAAGGTATCCGAGTGAAATCAGAACAAGTAAATAGACAAAGAAATGCTCTTATGAATGGTATGTATCCCCTTCTAGCCGAAGGACTACCTAAGGCTGTTACGGAGGTGCCAAAAGACTTGCCACCCCCATTATTTCCAATTAAGGTACATCCAAAGGGGCATCCCAGAACCGCAGAAGATGTTTTTCTTTCCTCATATCTAGACGATGCAGCCCCCGAGTATGCTAACGCCACACCACATAGAACGTCTGGCGGAGGGGTTCAACGTCAGGATCAGGTATCTGTCCCCGTGCAACAGCAAGTCCCGACGCAAGCTTCGGCAAGCACATCTGTTTCCGCATCTGTCTCCGCAGTCGACTCTACAGGGGTATCGACGCCCATAGTTGCTGTATCACGTTCGACGAACCCTTTCACACCCGACGCCCCAGATGGGGCCACGGGAGGTGCTAGCAGTATTTTTACACCACCTAGAATAAATAAACTTGTTTTTCAAGAGTCAGCACATTCACGTACACCTAAGTTCGTAAATGAACGTACGCTTAAGGAACTTCTTGTAAATTGTAGATATGACCCGGTGGTTGGTAAAGAGGACGAAATGGTCCTGGCATCATTACGTATCAGACGAGCCGCAGAGTATTTAGCAAGGTTACCAGGGATGGCTACGCATCTAGATAACATATATCAGTTTGTTCAAACAGGACGAGATCCAGGATGTATTAACAGAGCTATGGAATTCCAGAAAGTAGAGATACAAGGGGAACTGTTACGTTTCCTCATAAACTGTGTGATCAGAAATCAAGATCGTCCGGGGGTAGACCGGAATGCAATGCTTATTCTTACAAGATGGAGTCAGAATATATCAGAAGGGAGACACGATAAGCAAAATTGTATAATAGCCATGTGCCGAAAAATACGTAAAGAAATAGAGCGTATTCATGAAGAGAGATTGGGAACAGACGAGTTTGAGCAAGATGAAGTGTCCGAATCAGGGGACTCTGCAAGACAGTCAGAGACCATAGCCTATGTAGGCAGAGGAAGATCTTGTGAAAATACTAGATGTTTTTCTGATCCAATACACTCTGTATGTCCAAATAATAGCAGAACGTATCCGACGCCTGTAATAAATCTGAAATCTCCTGAACATTCGTTTCAAGCCGCAGATAAAATACTACGAGAACGAAGGGGTTATCACCTCCTCGATTCCATGGATGAGCAAGAATTAGCCAGATCAGCCGTTCACTGGATTGTTAGTCCTGAAAAATACGGTGATGAGACCGTAGCACACACGTTTCTCAACCTCAGTACAGATGAACAACGTTTAGCTGGAATCTATATGATTCAGCAACTCCTCATATTATATAAGAGCCAACATGCTGACCCTGGTCCTTTACCTGATATATTAACGGAACTACTTACGTACAGATGGAGAGGTTCTAGTAACAAGCTAATTAAAGAGATATTAGTGACACGTAAGCAGTACGTCCTTTTTGTAAATCCAGATTCTCTCTCCCTGCCCCCCAGAGAAAGAGCACCGTACTACATGGATAGACAAAATCCTTTACGGGAAGTGCACCCAATAAAAGGCGAAGACAATGAGTTTCACCGTGTATTTGTTTACACACCCATATCAAAAATGGAATTATTAGAAATGAAGAAAGTAGTACCTAGTCATGACAAAGACCCAGCGGGTTTCCACCGAGAAATTAAAGACATGTTACTGATGGGAGAGTACACCTTTCCTGATATTATGACGATTTTAAAAGTGCTTTTGCCTGCTGGCATATATGAAAAACTGAAAGAAAAAGAGTGGGAAGTGGGAGACCAAAAGATAGACTGGACAGCATTAGCAGAGGAAGAAAGGGGCCGAGCCGCAGGTTTAGGGCTCGGAGATAAAGTTAAACTATTACCAGGTTTACTAGTACAGGTACTGCCACGTTTATTAACTACAAAAAAGGAAGATTGGGGTGCAATCACAGCCTGTAAACAAAAGCAAGATGAAGACACAAGCGATTATTATGCTCGATTTGAAAAATGTTTTGGTATAAATAGTGGTATAAAAGCAAGTAGTGACTCATATCCACATTTATTTGTGACAAAATTAGTGGAAAATGCATTGCCTCCAGTGAAGAATAGAATATTGAAATTCGAGAGTACCTGGCAAAGTAACACTCCGTCGCAAATGCTACAAATGTTACAGTATCATCACAATAGAATTAGGGATGAACAAGAACACGAGCATAGACGCATGAAGGATACAAAAATGAAAATGCTAGTTTCTCAGACAGTACCAGCAGATGGTCACAAAAAGGGTGTGACACATTCTGGTGATTCTGCAGTTCCTGTAAAAGGAACCTGCAATTACTGTAAACAACTAGGCCATTATGTACATGATTGTCAAGTCCTGAAACGAAATATAGCTACAGGCATTGCAAAAGAGAGACCACGATTAGTTAGACAAGATCAGAATGAAAAAGGAGCTATGCAGCATGGACAGTCCGTGCCAGTTCAGCAACAGTCTATGCCAGCCTCACAGCAACCCATACAGTTTGTGCCAGCTGCACCACCGTTGCCTGCTACTGCCACACAAACCACAACACAACAAATGTATCAGACTGCACAGTATGAATACCCTGAGTATCAGCGTTACACATGAACCAGCCTAGAGAGGGAAGTTGACTTACCGCTTATCGAGATTCCGGTAGATCAAGAAGGACCTTATGTACATAGTGAATTATTAGGTCAAGATAGAAAATTCTTACTCGATACAGGGGCAAGTCGAACAACCATAAAACGTAGTGAAGTTCCAGGGGCACCCCTCTCAGGCTCTCAAAATGTTTCCCTTGGTTTTTCAGGAAAACCTATTGTTAATGAAGTATCACAGCCTCTACCACTTACGATAGGACCTTTGACACGAATTACAGATTTATTGCTTACTAAATCATGCCCAGAAAATTTGTTAGGAATTAAAACTCTGAAAGCACTAGGAGCCATAATATGTTGTTCTCCGGAAGGAGTAAGGTTGTTTTTGCGTGATTTTAAAGGTCACTATGTGTCTAGAGACATGGATCCCCGACTACAGATTTTACCAGCACATCTATGGGCACAAGGCCCTACGGATGTTGGCTGCATGAACATTACACCCTATCGAGTTACATTGAAAGCAGGAGTGGTACTACCACGAATGCGACAATACAAGTTACCGCATGATGCTGTAGTGGCTTTGTTGAAAATCATTGATGAACTAATTGCCCAGGGAGTAGTTGTAGAAACAGACTCCAATGTATGTAATTCACCGATAATTCCGATTCTTAAACGAACTGATCCTACTGCTCCGCCAGTATACCGATTGGTTATTGATTTGCGTGAACTAAACAAGTGTATTGTACCACAATTCCCTGTGGTCCCTGATATATCATCATTGTTGACAGCAATTGATTCCGAAGCAACATTCTTTACTGTAATTGATCTCAAGAATGCCTTTTTCAGCGTCCCAATAGATCCGGAAAGCCAATACTTGTTCGGATTCAGTTTAAATGGGCGCAGCTTTAAATTCTCACGCGCTCCCCAAGGATTTACAGAAAGCCCCAGCATCTACAGCCAAGCACTGAAACGAGAACTTGACAGTATACACATGCCAGTCAATACTGCACTGCTTCAATATGTCGATGATCTGCTGATCACCGCGAGAAGCGAGCCAGAATGTGAAAAAGCTTCTCTGACGGTTTTACATTTCCTAGCCGACAAGGGGCACAAGGTGTCCCCTTCTAAGCTGCAATTCTGTGTTCAGCGAGTTATTTATCTTGGTCACTCGCTGTCCAAGGAGGGAAGGCAGCTTACACCAGATCGTATCCAGTTAATTGCTAACATGTCAATACCCCAGACACAGAAGGAGGTGCGGGCTTTCATAGGCCTCACTTCATATTGTAGGCAGTGGATCCCTCAGTACGCATTTCTAGCAAAACCACTCATTCAGTTAACCACACAGGAGGCAGCCACATCGACTGTTCTCCCTTGGACTCAGGAACATACACAAGCTTTTGAAAGCCTAAAGGAAGCTTTATGTCAAGCACCTGTTTTAGCAACACCATGTTATAGCAAACCTTTTACACTCTTTGTTACAGAACGCGAAGGTACTGCCTTGTCAGTACTCACTCAGGATCAAGCAGGATCACGCAAGCCATGTGCTTATTTTTCCAGTACATTAGATCCCGTAGCTCAGGCTTTGCCTGCATGCCTGAAATCAGTGGCAGCGACAGCTTTAGCAATCAGACAAAGCGATGCCATAGTATTAGGACACCCATTGACAGTTCAAGTACCACATGCAGTAGAGGTTCTTGTGAACCGAACACAAACGCAACACTTGACCATAGCAAGACTTACCGGTTATGAACTAACATTGTTTCAACCACACATAGAGATCCGACGGTGTAATACATTGAATCCTGCTACACTATTACCTGTAATTGGAACAGACCCACTAGCTCATGATTGTGTTGAAATCATTGAAATAAAGACGAAACCTAGACAAGACTTGACAGACGTTCCATTGTTAGATCCAGACCTGACGTTGTATGTAGACGGATCATGCATGAGAGCAAGTACAGGAGATTTAGTGGCCGCGTATGCAGTCACAACAGACACTGAAGTTATTGAGACACATTGTATAGATATTCTGTCAGCCCAAGCAGCAGAACTTATTGCTCTAACGCAAGCCTGTATTCAAGCCACAAATAAGAAAGTTAATGTATACACTGACTCACGTTATGCATTCGGAGTTGTACACGACTTCGGTGTGCTGTGGCGAGAGAGAGGTTATCTAACGTCCCATGGTGCCCACATTCAGCACGGACCCCTCATTCATGCCTTGTTAGACGCAATACATCTACCCACTGCTATATCGATTATGAAATGTAAAGCACACACGAAGGTTACTGATACCATTTCTCAAGGCAATGATTTAGCTGACAGAACAGCTAAACAGACTGCTCAGAATCGCACATTAGACATGACAAAGCCAATAGTTCAGACACCAACACAGTGTATGACAATTAAGGATCCCACACTTGACGTAATTGACATACAGACACATGCCACAGCAGAAGAAATAAAGAAATGGACTGAACTAGGAGGGATCCAGACAGATCAAGGATGGATGACGAAGGAGAAATCTGTATGGTTTCTCCCCGATTCCATGGTTCAAGCCATTATAGCTACAGTTCACAGTCCAGCACATTTAGGAGAGAAGGCTATGCTAGACAGCATTCAGCACATTTGGTTCAACAAACATTTACGAGCAGCAGCTAAACAAAAAGTTCGTACCTGTATGATATGTTGTCAGTTTAATCCAGGAAAGAGTGTTCCCGTAGAGCAGGGTGGATTTCAGCCTCCTGACCATCCTTTTGAAGTCCTCCAGATGGATTATATTCAGATGGAACGTTGTCGAGGATTCAAATATGTCCTCGTAGTTGTCTGCGCTCTCTCCCGTTGGACAGAGGCGTATCCCGTATCAGATTACACTGCCTCGACTACTGCCAAGCAGCTAGTTCGAGAATTCTTCCCACGGTACGGTTTACCACGTGTTGTATATTCAGATAACGGTCAGCCTTTTTCATCCGAATTAATGAAACATGTCTCACTCCTGTTGGGATATCAGTGGAAATTCCACTGTGTCCGACACCCCGAAGCAGCAGGTCTCGTAGAAAGACATAACCAGACACTGAAAATCAGACTGTCCAAAATATGTAGAGAGAAAGGTGTCGACTGGATAGTAGCATTACCAGTTGCACTCTTTTACATGAGAATGGTAGCACACTCTAGAACAGGGCTATCCCCGTATGAGGTGATCTTTGGTAGACCGCCGAATATGTGGGGGACGCCTATACCACGTAAAATAACTGATGTTGACTGTAATATGCTGACAGATTACCTGGCTTCCTTGATGTCTGCACTACAATCTTCTCGTTCACAGGTAGCTGCAGCCTTTCCCGACAACACTGAGGCGAAACCCCATGACGTTGTTCCGGGTAATCTTGTCTTTGTGAGAAATTTCGACAGGAAGAGTCAATTGGAGCCCCGGTGGAAAGCACCCAAGTTGGTCCTGTTGACCACAAGAACAGCCGTGAAGATCGAGGGACGAAAAGGGTGGATTCATTCCAGTCACGTAAAAAAAATTTCATGGACTTCCTCCTGACACAGACAGTACTGCCCGTGTGTCTTCCCCCATAGACTCAAAGCTACCTTTGGCTGAGGCCAGTAGCACCGAACTCTATAAACAGAAACTCAGGTCCAGATCTAAACTGTCGGACGATTTGATTGTTTAAGTCCTCTCCAAGGTGAAGCGGTTGAATCTGTCCCGACATGTACCCCTTAGGTCTGAATCATGTAGAGTCCAGAATCATAATGAAACGACATGCTTATTGTAAATTACTGCGTAACCACTGTATTGTGACATTATTAATTTTGTTTTTATTGAGTTTTTTAATAGTTACTGCAAGTATATTGTTGCATATGTATTATCCTGTTTCTAAACGTGTTTTCAATATAACTGATGAACATTCTTTTAGTGACCTACCGCCACATGAATTATCCTATAGACTTGCGCTGCGCAATAACACATTCATTAGTATGTTACATCATTCCCATCAGACTAGTAATGCGACCAATTGTTGGGTGTGTGGCCGACTCCCTCCCTATCAGAATAACAAAGGAGTTCTGCCTTTCTTTCCACATCCGTTCACACACAATGGCTCCTGTGGAGCATGGTTTAGTTTATTAAATTCCATAGACCCAGACACAGCAGTTTATCAACAACATTGGATATGGGGAAATCTGAATCTAGTCTTATTCAAAGTCTGTCACCCTAATAAGGAGGGTCACCTCAGTAGAACAGGAACTGATCTAGAAAATGAAGTGTATAAATTAGGTAATTTTACACCTAATCTTATGATTTTGAATGTCAAATCCGAAGTTGAACTAATTCTGCCCACTATGTCAGTATTTCCAGTTAAGGGTGAATTATGTGTTAGAAAAGTTGGTTCCAAACACATGGGCCATAGCCAATGCGTTACTACAGTAGAATATAGTGATCAAGGTAAATCTTCATTTAGAGCTTCTCGCCATTCCTACTTCATATGTGGTCAGACTGCATATATGCGTCTGCCTCTAGATTGGGATGGTACCTGTTACATAGCATTCCTTTTGCCACCTGTTTTCCTAGCTCCCCCTGATTATTATCGAAATGTTCATTTAGTACACAATAGAGAGCAAAGAGATCTCCCAGTTGTCGATTATACTGAGACATCATGGGACAAGTATGTAGATTTCAATAAAGGTATCTTTCCCTATATAGGTACTATATCAAATAGTAAGCTGATACGCAGACTCACCAAGACTCTTGAAGCTGTAGTAAACGAGACTATAGCCGCCCTAGGCAATCTGACAGAGGAACAATCAGTGATGAGAATTGTTGTTCTCCAGAATCGTCTTGTCCTTGACGTCATCCTGGCCGATAGGGGCGGAGCTTGCAGGGTCATCGGATCCAGCTGCTGCATATTCATACCAGAAAATTCGCCATCTGTATATAAAGCTATAACACGCCTTCATAAGATTGTAAGCCAGATACACGAGAATCCAGGCACTTGGACGTGGTCCGGGTGGTTTAGGAGTGTGATATCAGCCTGGGGATGGAGAGTTCTATCCTTCCTAGGTATTGGCCTTCTTATGCTCTTCAGTTGTTGTCTATGCCTACAATGTGGACCAGCGATTTGTGGTCTGTGTGCCACATCGTGTATCCCACATCAAGGTTTTCGCTCAAGATCCCGGAAGAAGAAAGAAGAAGAAATGATGCTCCATGAGCAAATCAATGGAATGATGAAGATTGATGTCTCGTGAAGGGCAAGAAGGGGACAAGGAGGGAATGTGGAAATGTGGATTTTCCTGATCAGTTATGTCCCCTATCTTGGACCCCAACGGTTCTATATGCATGTTACAAGTACATGTATGTTCCCTCCAGTTCCAGTTTCTAAGACGCAAACATATGTGTGTCTACCGTCAACATGTTCTCTGTCAGATCCGCCATCAATGGGCTGGATATTCGATTCCTAAGTATAAAAGGCCACCGACTTTATATGGCTAAGTTACTTCATCTTTACAGTTCAGGCGAGTAGGCCCGATTCTGTCCTCAAAGCCTTTCCCTGCTCTCTGTCTCTGACAGCTTCAGCTTGAGCTCGCATCTGTATCCATGAACTTTGTCCTACTCCCTGTGCAGCTAACGGTGCCTGCCTCGGCTAGTTTTCACCTGTCTGCCAAGAAGTTGTATTTCACCTTCGAATTATCTATTTTGCTCTTCAGCCGATGCATTCCTGTCCAGTGATTTAGGTAAACATTTCCTTTAGCTCACAAGCAAAGGACTCAGCCTTTCCGTCCTCCTGCAAGTGATTCATAGCCCTGTTGCCATGGAAAGTTTTCTGCCCCTCGCATCTCATATAGACACTTAGACGCTTGTACACGCACACAGTCAGTATAGAATAGATTCTGTCCGAGAGTCTCTTCCTTGTGGATAACATAGTTCTTTAAACATAGGATGTTAGATATGATTTGGGATTAGGATGACTTGACCCCAGACTTCTCGTCTCCACATGTAGAGCTAAATGTCAAGTCCCCTTCACCCCCTAGTTGCACGTCAATTACACGTCATGCTGCCGCGCGCGCATCTATGCCAAGTATTATCTTATAGATCCACCTATGTCTGATAATTCTAACCAATCATGTTTCTTTTATTCCTTATTACGCCTAGTTTCGATTATGTCACTGTCACGTCATTTTTCTTATCAAATGTTACGCCTTCTACATTCGTTTCATTGTAATGTACTTATTATAAAAATACATGTCTGTTAATAAATTATTGTACTTCACTTCCTGAACCTTCGTGGTGACGGAACCTGAGGGCCGCGACTCGAGTCGGCCATTTTGAATGGAATAAAGCCCATTAGAAACCTCTTATACCACGGATTCTGCCTCTCGTTATTTTGAGCTATTTTACTTTAATTTAAGATTCCGCATGAAATTCAGTCCGGTAATATTTATTTTATTTACCACACTGTCTTGGAGCAAAGAGCAAATGGTTCTGCTGTTTCCTACAAAACAGATCTGAACGAGTCCTAACCAATCATGACTTTTTCGATCAGACACCAATCACTATCAGCGTTCCCCAAGGTTCTTCACTTTCACCCATCCTCTTTAATCTGTACATGGAACCCCTGACTGAAATCCTCTAACACTCCAACATCTCCATTTGTACATGAAGATTACCTCTCCTTATGACATCAGCACTCTCAATACCATCTTGAACAAAACTCAACACTGGTTAACACTTAACCACCTCAAACTGAACACCCTCAAAACTGAACTCCTATTAACCTCGTCTCCCAACCCCACCTCTAGCATCAAAGACTGGCTCCCACTACTCACCGCCACATATTGTTAATTCTGCAAAATCCCTAGGAATACCACTAGACAACAACCTCTCCATGATGAATCACATCAGCTTCACAACCTGATGGGCCAATTTCCATCTCCACGTCTTAAGAAAACTAAAGCCTTTTCTGCCCAATGCAGATCTCAAGATGGCGGTTCAGGCTCTCGTGATCTCCAAACTTGACTATAGGAATGCTACCCTTGTTGGCCTACCAAAAACAAAACTAGCACCGTTCAGAGCTACCCTCCATGCTGCTGAATGGCTCATCACAGGCGTAAAGAAAAATTATCACATCACCCCAGCCGTCCACTCTCTGAACTGGCTACCTTGTTAATCTAGGATCCACCTAAAAATAGCATGTATGACATACAAAGCCAATCACCACAACACTCCTCGCTACCTGGCTCAGAAACTGGTGCTATCCGGAAGGAATAGAGCTTCTCGAAGTACATGCTGCCTACTGCTGAAAACTCCCAAGATTTCACAAAATGAAAACCTAAAAAACATCTTTCTCTGGAATTACCCTAAAAATGTTGAACTCTCTTCCCCCAGAGATCAGGACCATCCCTTCATTCATTCTTTTAAAAAACGAAGTAAAAATGAGACTACTGAATAATCTCCTTCATATATGAAGCGACTATCCATGCCAATTTGGTTCCTTTACTGGTGTTTTCTCTATTTATCTTTGTACTATCTTTTCATGCTTTATATTCTATATTTTGCTCCTTGTATATTAGATGCTATTTATTAGGTTGTACAGCGCTCTGACACCAACATTTTGGTAATGTTCATGCTTTATAAAACTTTATAAATAAATAAATAAAATAAACCAAGATTGTCTTGGACAGTATCTTGCAGGATAATCTGGGGTGATGGGTCTATCAAGTGATGGTCTTTAAATCCTAAATATTATTGGCGTAAAAAAGCCATTGACATAATTTCAGAAATGTGTTACATTGATTTGTGGTGCCAGAGAAAGAGTCCTAGACAGATCTTTAAGAAGATTAGAGATGATAGGATGTCAATTTAAACGACACATATTTGATGAATTATCTAAGGATGTCTCTTGACCGCGCTGAAACATTGATGAGGGAATACTTGTTCCTAAGCGTGTGTCTCATTAGGTGTTCTATCTGGGTCTTTATCAGATTAACTTGACACTCTCTCAGTTCTACAAATGATGAGGGCGGACAACATTCATGTTATAATGGTTTATATCGGATATGACAATGAAATAACAGAATTCAGGAGGAGGGTGATCTGAGATGGTGTTGAGGCCTGACTGGAATGAAGTGAGACTTTACAGACTTTACATTAGGATGTCTCTGGAAAGCAAATGATGGAACTAGAAAAGAAGGTTCAAGAGAATTGAGGCACTGACCTATGGCATCTCAGGCATAAAGTCTCAGAACTCAAGAGCAGGAGTAAAGGATATAACATTTGCCTATATGGTCTACCAGAATACACAGACGAAGAAAACATGCTTGCATTTTTCTCCGGACTTCTAGCCAAAACTGCTGAACATTGTTTTTTTCTGATGCATTCCAGAGAGCCCACAGAATGATAAGTCAATAAGTCACCCCTGCGGAAATTCTCGACAGTCATGATATGCCTGCTTCACCATCAACACACCAAAATGATTCTTCAGACAGCCAAGCAACACAGTCCTCATATCTATCAGGGTGGGAAACTTTCCGTTGATGCCAATTTCTCCATCCACACCCACCTTATATGAAAATATGCCTGGCCCTGAGGCCCAAGCTGAAACACATTGCAAGACAAGGGAGTATCGAGACCTGCATGGTTTGGAGGAGCTACTAGATACCATAACAGAGACATTGATGGAATCGGACGCCTCCCTTATCACCACGAGGTACCATCATGGTCAGACAAGCCACACTGTACCGAAACACTGAAATCCCCACTGCAACGAGTAACAAGTTCAGACAAATTGCCAAATGAGCACCCTCCAAGCGATAAGGACAGACCCCTTTATACCCTTCATTGGCTGAGAGTGGGTGTGGCTTACAGAAGTATCTGAAAGTTACTCACCGTTATAAAGTAGATAACATCTTGGGGCCTTTATATTTCACCAACCTCTTGTGCGCTCAGGAACTGACTGTTTCCTCCACTGGCTTACAGATAAATCCAGCAGAGAGCTAAATACCCACTTTTAATATCCTCAGTAAGTTATCATTCCAAAATTAGTTAGCCAATGCATATACCTTTCCCTCTGACTTAACCACAACGCATAAAACAAAAGCACTCCATATTCTGCTCCTTAACACCAGCGGCCTTGCAAGCTATGTGAGATAGAAAAAGGCACCATCTTAGGCTCCCAAAAATGTGACAAAGTCTTACTGCAAGAAACTGATATATCTACAATTATATCTACAACTGAGGTAGCGTAACTTACCAGAGACTGGGTCGGACATATGATTGCAGATTCTGGGTCAGAGACCCACTGGGTACCCTCAACACACCCTATTTGCTCTGCAGGAAGAGAGGCCTTGCTTTTTCACAAAATGCTGCTAATGAAGATGCAGAAAATATAGAGAAACCCACAGAGCCGCTTTGCCTTTGAAAAAGTAGTCTGCAAGGGCCATTAGATATATTTACACATCAAATGCTGGAGATGTAGTTTTCTTCACTAAACTCAACAGACTAATAACGGAATTTGGCCACACAATGTTAGTGATCGGCAGCAACTAGAATTTCTTCATCAACCCTAGTTTTGATAGATCCAGCTTACAGATATCTGCAGCAACATTAATAGGGGCCTGTTGTGAGACCTTATGTCAAATCACTCTCTTTCTGAACTGTGGCGACTCAAACACTTGACAGATAGAGAATACACATTAGTTTCCAGACCCCATGGAACTGAGGTCAGTATACACTATACTTGATGAGTGCAACAATGCTCCATAAAATCACAAGTTGTACCACAGGCATCCAGTGCATCTCAGATCATGTCGTAATCGCAATGACAATTGACTCCCAACTGCAGGTCCCTACGGACAAGTCCCGGAAAATAAGTACTTGGAGGTATAAACTCCCTGCGGAGAAAAGAAAACCGATTGCATACTTACAAGAATACCTTCCTCTGAAAAAGAACTCAGTGGCTTCGATCTACACACTGTGGACTGCAGGGAAAACCTACATAAGAAATAAGTAGACCCTGGAATCTGAAATGATTACTCTTATTCAGGTATATTGAGAAAACTCATCTGATGCAGCATTTTGCCTTCTCACTACAAAACAATTAAAACTTGATATGCTTCTAATGGCCAAGATGGAAAAAGCCTTGTAGAAAATTAAATCGACACTATGAACACAGTGACAAATTGGGCAGACTCCTGGCCTTCCAAATAAAGGGACTCATGGGAAAATAATAATACCATTATTGTGAATACCAACAATACCTTACTTGGAAATCCACGGGACTTGCAGAAGTATTTGTATCTTTCTATACTCACTTATATGCATCAGAGAGTTCAGAGGATATCCTCTATGAACAGTGCGCTTTTCGAGGATTGAATATTACTAGACTATCTAAACAAGTCAGAGCTGATCCAGACAAAGAAATAACAGATGATGAAGTAAGGTCTGCTATCAAGGAAATACCCCCATTAAAAGCCCCAGGGGAAATTGGGTTTCGCTAAATATTCCAAACTGTCAGCCCCTTTCTCAGTCCCCACATGGAGTAAGATGTGTCATTAGATAACGAGCAACAATGGATCACCTCATCCCTACAACAGGTCCAATATAACAGTAATGCCAGTAATACCCACACCGAACAGAGATCCACTTCATGTAGTAATTATAGGCTGCTCTCTTTATGCAACAATAGAACCAAGATTCTAGCAAAAATCTTTGCTACAAGAATGAAAAATGTAATTACTGCAGTGATCCACAAAAAACAAATTGGTTTAGTTCCTGGCTGTTTCATCTGCAACCATATGCAAACTCTGTTCCACCTACTATGGAGCACAATACACGATCTGGACTGTAAAGTCCATGATCATCATGGCCACGCTCCCCATCTCCTCGAAATAGCATCTATGAATTGTGCTGGTGGAGCAGTGCCATATAAACCCCCCCCACTCCCCCAAGTCCCCTTGTTGTGTCAGTGGCTTCTCCCATTTGGGGTTCAAATCAATACCTTCCCCCCATTGGCCAGGTGTTGTGGCGCGCTTGCGCTACCCCCCTCACCCCCTGTGTTCGTGGGCACGGTGACACGCACAAACTGGATTTTTCGGGTCCACGGCGGCTGTTATGGCACTGGCCCGTGAGGCCCCCCTTTGGGGATGGCCTCTGCAATAGTACCGCACGGTTAGATCTAGTAATTGCAAGAACTCAGTTTGGCAAATATGCCAACATCTTCGAACTGCTGGCAGGGGCATAACAATAGCCCCCGCAGACCCTGACGTGCGGAGGGGCCCCGAGCTCGAGGGGGCTCCCTCTGGCTCTGTGCAGGGGCCGGCCTGAGAGGTCCTGACTGGGTTGGGAGCATGGCCCAGCCCTGCAAAGCATCATGGGTTAGCCTAATGCATTTGAAGGCATGTCCCCGAAACACTACAATAACAAGCATTTGCAATGCAATAGGTCTCGCATTTGGGAGAGTTAGACCTGTTGGCCTTGTAAATGGCAATGTCTTTTACCCATATGTTTTTGTTTGGAATGGATGGATGCATGTGGTGTGGAGTGGAATTATGTGGGTTGAATTGGTTTTGTTAGTTGTGGAATTGTGTGGTGTGGATTTGTGTAGTGGAATTATGTGGCATGGTGTGCAGTGGAATTATGTGGATAGTAATTATGCGGCATTGAGCGTAATGGAATTATATGGAGTGGGATTGAGTGTCATGAAGTGGAATTATGTGGAATGGTATTTTGTGTTGTGGAGTAGTATGTAGTGGAGTTTAATTATGTGTTGAATTTTGTGGCATGATGTAGAATTCTGTGGTATGGATTGGATATATGTGGTGTGTTGTGTAACTGTGTTGTTGAGTTAAATGATGTGGCTTGGTGTCCAGTTATGTTGTGTGAAATGTAAATGTGTGGAGTTGAATTGTGTGGCATGATACTGTGTGGTGTTGAGGGGAATTATGTGGCATGGTCTGGAGTATCTATGTTGATTGTTGCTATGTGACAGTGGTTTTATGTGGGGTGTATTGATTTGGTATTGAGTAGAGTGTAATTATGTGCAGTTGAATGATGTTGCGTGTAGTCGTATGATGTCTGTTATTTATTTCATGCTATAATCTTACTTTAGGTTAGGTGATTTCACGCTATGTTATTGAAGCCATCCCGTGATATATTATTAACTGGTCACAGTCTCTAAGTTGAGGTCACCACGAGAATGAACACCTCGGACAAAACACTGGCAGCTCTGCAGATTAACGTGCTTTTCATGTAACCTACCACTGAGCTTGGCAACGCTGTACACATACCTCTGCTACACAGAGACACAAACCAGAGCAGAAAAAACGTATCCCTCGCGCCTAATAAATACCCTCTACACGTACTTCAGTCTTCAGACAGTACCATTTAAACGTGAAGCGCTTATTAGGTACCGTTTTTCCTGTGTAACTTTTAAACTATAAAAAACAAATAAACAAGTCCTTTCCTACAGTCAATTTATATGGCTGTTAACAGTGGCGTAGGAGTGCTTCCAACCCCATCTATTTTTCGCAGGTAGTGGACACGGGGCTCAAGGAAAAGTAGTGATCTGTCCAGTACCGCACATTTTTATTAATTGAGTAAATGTGGAGCAGAGTAAAAAAAGGTATTGTTACTGAAGACCTGGAGGCTAAACAGGAGTTCGGCACCTACACAAATTGTGTGACGAAAGGCATATTGCTGTTTGTTTAGCAGCCTATCTATTTGTATATGTGCTCACAAACAGGTTACGTGACAGTATAGGGCACATTAGAAATTAGTGTCACAGTGTACATGCCCAGCCCTCCTGGAAATAACAGATTCATTAGTGCTTTATTAATCGAAGTTTAGGCGCAACTTTCAAGCATGCACCAAAGGTGGATGCGTGGCTTTCTCTGTGTGATGCGCTTCTGCGCTGGTCATGAATAGGCCACAAAACACATTTGATTCACGCCTCCATGGAATTGCCATCTATCTATGTGAGAAGGGACTTGCAGTGCTTGATTTGATTTCCCTGTACCCAAATCACCACGGCCATCAGATGCCACCGTCTTAAAACATGAACAGGAACTAATAAAATCCCCAAAAATTGTGCCAGTAATTAAAAAACACAAAAACAAATGCAAAGCAGATAGAATGTCAAATACGGAGCAGAGCTAGAAACACAAGAATTTCCGCAAAAATAAGGCCTGTGATGAATGAAAACATTAAGTAAGCTTAGAACATGAGCAGGAAACCAATTTAACACAAGCATTGGCCGTGCGGCCGTAAAAGTAACGGCTGCGCGGCCGTGAAAGCGAAAGTAATCGCGATAAAAGCGAAAGTGATCACGATCGCGAGGACGGGACGTGCTGTGTGTTAAGCACGCGAGTGGTGCGCGAGCAGCAGTGATTGGCGGCTGCGCGCATGGAAATCGCCTCTGAGCCCGGATTGCTACAATTTTATTTCTAACATGAATGCCTTTTGTTACATTTAGTCCGGACCCGGGACTCCTGAACCTCTGTGATTGAATCACGCTCTCTTCACGGGAAGTACTGGGTGGTGCCTTGAGATACCAGAAATGTAACAGTAGGGTCACTGCTGAGAGAGCGTCATTGGTGTTAAGATTTGTAGGGGTGCACCATATTCACCGTTAGTCAGGATCCGTTTATATTTCAAGAGTGTTTAGAATTATCATGGAAATATATTCGTTGATATAGAAATGTAGAAATGTAATCAGGCCTTAAGAGAAATGCAGGCCATCACTTATTATGAAATGTATTTGTATTACGTTTAATGTTTTAGTTCTGCAATGATGTGATGTAGTAAGTAATTTTAGGTCATGCTAAGAAGTTAGAATGTAGGTTGCTCACGTACAAGTATAAGATGATTATGCTGAAATAATGATTGTAATGTGTTTTATTTTGCAAGGCCTAACTGTCTATGTAGAAGAGAAGGCCTATTCGTTCCTTATTTTAGCTATGTTTATTAGGCTGACAGGGTTTTAGTAAATCTTGAATTGCAGTGAAATGTAAAACTTCATGATGCAAGGGTTTTTCCGTTCCCTTTTTCTGTTGCAGGTGCAAGGACATTTAGCTCGTTAGTTAGAATAAGTCTTTGTTGTAGGAGTTGAGATATGAGGAGCAGACTGGAAGGGAGTGAATTGGAATGTGAAATTGCAACTCCTAGCACGGAAGGAGCCTGAGACCCAAGGTCGAATTAATGAACAAAGGAAGATGAAGAACGCTAAATGGAAATTTACTGACGGAAGACCTGTCTGAAGGGGTGTGCTAAAGGGCGTGTGCAAGGATTTGGGGGTTTTGTATTAGGGACAGTGCCCCGTAGGTTGGGCAGACGAGACTTAGGAGGGAGACTAGAAGGAGCACCATATATCGAGCTCTCACTGAGTGAAGACTTCTTAGGAAGTTTCACTGCTGACACCTTTTTATGATTTTCTCACCTGAAAGGGAATGTTGTGTAGGGATGTCACTTTAGAATAGAGTAGGGACAGAAATGCTTTGATTAATGACTTTGAAATTTGACATCACGATTGCAATTTTATATCTGATGCATTTAGAAGCAGTAATCCTTTTTATTTTTAGTTGAATGTGGATACTTCGTAGAGTAGCATTTGTGTTAGTTCCCATTTATCTTTTGTGCCTTGTATTGAGTAGGCCTGGGCGAAAATTTCGTTCCGTTCGCAGAAATTGCGATAATTTGACATTTTCGCCTTCTGCGGAGAGCGCGAAAATGTCAAAATTTCCGGTTTCCGCAGCTTGGCGATAATTTATTTCTTGCTCGCGCTGTAAAACAATACATTATCGCGCGCGATCGCCTTACCTGAATCCCTGCGTTCGCCGACAAGTTTGCTTGATCCGGTCGCGTTCTCCATGAGATGTTGTATTGTTTTTAGCCATTTGCGCTGTCTCGCGACAGTTCGCGCCCGCAGTGACGTCATGCGTCGCGCGATCATGTCTTTCTTCTCGCGATCATGCACCGCGAGACAACTCAAAACAAGATGGCCGCACCCGCAAGCAACCACATGGGTAAGTTGGCGACCCGCAACCATGCAGAAAATCTCGCGAACACACGGGAAAAAAACTTTCGCATCTTCGCAATATTTCCGCTTGTTTGCGATAATTTGTAACATTTTCGCGATAATTTGCGAAAGTGGATTTCGCAAATTCCGCCCACCCCTAGTATTGAGGTGCCTATATATTCAGATGTTTTTGCTGATAATAAAAGGTCAAATTCCTAGACTTTGAGTCATCTTTTATGAATAATGTCAAATTGTGGTAGATACGTTCTGATTATTGTGTTTCTTCCCTCTACGCTATTTGGCAAGTAAAAAGATCCTGGCGACCTGGGTGGGTTCTTGTAGATAATTGGGCAGAGACAAGAATCCGGCCTTCTCAGTTGGTAGCAGAAACGGATGGTTTATTTCCGGTAGCGAGGGAAGATTTAGATTAGGATAAGTGATCCTTGAGGCCCATAAATGTTAAGTGATGCTGAATCATCAGAAGGTGGGCAGCAGACGACCTGGCGGACGGACATAGATGGCGAGTAGCAGTGCGGCAAGAAGCAGCAGTTCCAGGAGTGAGTATGAATAGGATGCGATGTTGTAGATTGCGGTGTTGATTTGTGTGAGATGTCTTGCGGAGTTGGTGTGAATGTTGAGTGATTGTGAGATCAGGCTGTGAGCGCGCGCAGCCCGGGAAAGTCTTAGGCGATGAGAAGCCTAAGCGATTGGGTGTAGAATACACTCGTGGTAGATTTTGTTGACCACCCGAAGAGGATCGTGAGGTATGCGTTCAGAATTTGGCCATTATGAAATGTTTTAAAGTTTTTCGAGAATTGTGTAGAGGTGATGAACATGTGGTTACTCGTGAGGGAGAAGAAGCCCTTCCAGAGGATACGCCAGCACATTACATGGCAAGAAATGTGGGGTTGCATACTATAATTTGGCTTGAGAATTGGCACAAGTTGACCCAAAGTGAAGGAGAGTTAGCTTTCCCGAGGTATGGCTCATTCAGGCTAGAAGTGTTATACCAGTTGAAGTCCGTGATGGCTGCTTTACGACCTTTGCCGAGGCCAACACAATTTGAAGCATTACATGCGTGGATTAGAGCAGCGCATGATAGGAACAGAGATAGAAACCAAGAAAGAGTGAAAAAGTCGATTAGGGCGTTCCAGGATGCTAGATGGAATGCGCAAGAGAAAAAGATGGAGAGTACAGGCAATAGAGGGACACAGACTGTACCCCTTGTTAGTACAAACTGACAGCATAAAAGAAAAGTCGAAAGAGGAGGAAGAGGGCAGTGATACGGACGACAGCTTACTGGAAAGGTTGTTGTCTGAGAGACCACCTCCATAGTGCTACCCCGATCAGAGGTGAGGGTGGAAGGAAAGATCTCGACAGGAACTGAGAATACGAGGAATAAGCCTGCAATTAGCTTAGAGGTTGAGAGAGGTGTGAGGTTACCTGATGCTCTGAAAATACCGGTTATTATTGGCCCTATTGAGTCGATGTATGAACAGGAGCCAGAGAAGGTGGGAAGCTCACAGCAGTCAGAGGTAGGGGTGAGGAGTGTGGTCGAAGAAAGTGGGTCGGTGAGGAGAATGGAGCAGACCCCGAAGCCTATTGAATGGAGTACGCCGCTGCCAGCTACAGCAGACTCCTCAAGAGGGCAAGGAGAGTCGAGGCCTGGGAGACCAAGGTCTTTAGCCGAGTCAAGATCAGACTTGAGAATGTGGACACCACCAGTGAGAACCCAAAGTCAGGGCGTGCTAGAAGCGGAGAGGGAATGAGGGACGATTGTAAATCGTTCTGTTCCTATTGGCATGTCAGGAGAGGGCAGGCCACAGGAACGAGAATGTGGGTACGATGAAAGGGATTGTGCAGGTTGTCGAGACGTACTGAGGGGAGTTCTGAGAGCGAGGATGCTAGATGTTGTAAGACTCAAGGCAGAATTGGATGAGATAATATGCGGAAATGGTAAACAACCTTTACAACGCAACTTTTACAACGCACTACCATTACAACAAAACTTTTACAACGCAAGTTCATTTACAACGCATACTTTTACAACGCATGCATTTACATCGTAAGTACCTTTACAACGCAAACACCTTTAAAACGCAAGTATTTATTTTCTGTATTAATTTTGTTTTTTATTTATTTAATTTAATTTAATAAATATATAATGTAACATTAAAAATATTTAATAAATTAATATATAATGAGATTTTGTTTTATTAATATATTAAAAAATTATATTATTTTAGTACTGTAGTATTTAAAAAAATACTTGAGTATTAATTATTTTAAAAATGAAGAAATAAAGTGTTTTTGATTTATTATTATTTATCAATAATATATCAATTTAGTACTCTAGTATTAATTAATAAAATGGAGTATTCATTTTTGTAAGTAGCTTAAAAATTTAATAAATCAAAAAAATACTCAAGTATTTATTTTATTACAATTAATGCAATGAAAGTGTATTTATAAATATATTTGATGACAAAAAAAAATAGTGAAAAGGAACATTAAAATAAATTAGCTGTTTAATATAATATTAAAAATTTAAATTAACTTCATCTAAATTTTAGACAATCTTTGAAATAATTTTTAAAAAATATTTATAATAATAAAAAAATAATAATATATATATTTTAAATAAACTATTTAATTTAAAGAAAATTCCCACGCTTTTGTATTGAAGTCTATGTGAAAAATTGTCCTTCATTTATTTCTATAGCTGAAGCAGAAACAACCCGCGGAAATGGAAAGGAAGGAGAGAAAAAAGAAGAAAGGGGAAGATTTGAAAGAAAAAAGAAATATTGTCGAGGTAAGGATGATATTACGTTAATTTAGAAGATTTGAAATATAATTTACATGTGAAGGTAATATATACATATATTATTTAAAATAATACAAACATAGTTTAAAAAAATAATTTTTATTAATGATAACATAGGAAAAAAAGCTTTTAATATTTAGACTTTTTCATATATTTTAAATGATTTTTAAATGTTAGATATTATTTATTAATAAAATAAAACATATATTTCAAAAAAATATATACATAAATAGTCCGTTTTTCTTCTTTGCAGCTTTCAATGACGTCAACACGTAAACGTAAACGGAAGCGGCCATTTTGAAGAGCATCGATGGAGGAAGCAGCTGGAAGCTGATCTGCGTCCAGGTAGGAAACAATTTTATTTTTATTTATAGATGTAATTTTAAAAAAGGATACATATATTGTAAAGAAAGAATAAGGAGAGGTTGCGGTTTAACAATTAGATGTTTTAAATGTAAAAATGCATGTCCCCGATCGTGTTAATAGCGTATGCCTATTTCGGGTCGCTGAATGTTACCTTTAAAAGTTATTTATGCTTAAAATTTTGTGCACAAATAAAAAATGTTTGGCAAAATATGTTCGAAAAAAAGTTTTTGTTTTTAAGAAGTCGATTTTAATAATGTTTAAATAAAAAAAACATTTTGGAGTTTTTGATGTGGGGAAAAAAAGTGATTCAATTGCTATTGAAAAAGGTTTAATGAGTTATTGTTTTCGTGGTTTTATATAGGGTTACTTGAAAAGGCATTTAGAGTATTTTTTTGTAAGTTGTAGTAATTGATATATTGTGTTGGTTTTTCACACTTACAAAAAGATAGACAACTGTATTTCTCCTTTAGAGTTTGATTGTTGGAAAAATAGTTCTTATTTTGTTAGAACAAGGAGATGAAAAATGAAAATGAAAAAAAAAGCTCACCCGACTAATAATTTGGAAAAAATGTTTTTGAAATTTTTTTATGCCAATTGTAATTAATGGTTCATTAAATTTAATGCAAAGGAGGAAAGTATGTTGTAAAACATAGTTAGAAGTTAAGAATGTTAGCGACATTTTCAAGGTAGTCTAGAGCCACACACAACGAAAATTGTTGTAAAACACCCAATAGTCTCTCAGACATTTCCTTTGTTTTTTGAGTAACTCGTGGGTTTAGACTACCAGCTAGTGTTTGTGAAAGTCTCATTTCTTGAAAACTTTGCTCCTTCAAAGTTTCCAAGAAAGAGTAGAAATTAGGGTGTGGTTTACCAATTGTATGGTTGAAGGAGTTATGCCATCCCTCAATGGCATTATTTGTTTTAGCTTCTCCCTCTAAACAGCTCGTGTAACAGTTCCACCACTCCACATGGAAACGTGGTTTCCTCCTGCGACCCGATCTGCTTAGGTGCCCAATCCATGTGTCTTCAAAATAATTTAGAATGGGGGCCAATTTTTCTTCATTAGCATTGTAAAATTCAGATTCTGTAATGGCAGTGTAGTACTCGTCCACACTATCGGGAGGAACAAAACAAAGAGCTATTAATTTTTTTAATTCAAATTGTAGTTTGCTATCTCGAGAGTATTCTGCAACTAGGGATGTTTTTTGTAACTTACGCCAGAATGCCTGGGAAAAATGGAAAAAACATCCCTGAATTTGGGTATCCATATACGTTTTACTGATCACATTGATCATGCTCAATTCAAAATCTACTATTAATTTCCTAGGACTTTGGAAGTAGAATTTTTATTAACTGATAAAAGTTCAGAGTAAGTTGCAGAAGTCTTATCAGGTAACAAACTATATACTAAGGGGATTACATTATGGTTAATTTTAGCATGTATAGTGTAAATTTGAGTGAAAGGATGGGGTGTACTTTTAAACATCCCATCCATCATCCAAATTTCACTATTTTCTAATTTAACAAGGTTACGTGGTGTACTAAAAATAAGAATACGTTTTTGAGGGTTTTCGTTGTCATGCAGAAGGAAGGGTTCATCAGCAAAAGAAATAGAAAGTTCAGGTGGAATAACAATGTCAGAAAATGTATGTGGTGTATGTTATGTTATGTTATCTTGGGTTTTATTAAGCGCTCAGCTACTCAAGCAGAGTGTCCCGGCGCTGACAGACCCGTGACCATATAGCTACATCCGGGGGAGAGATTTAAAGGCTAAACAGCCATGTTTTAAGCATCTTTCTAAAGGTCGTCAAGTTGTCGCTCTTTCATAAGGCCAGTGGGAGGGCATTCCAGGCCCGAGGTGCAAGTATTTGAAAGAACGCCCTCCGATCCGGGCGCGCCTGATTGCCGGGACCGAGGTGAGGGACAATGACGCAGAACGCAAGGCTCTGGCAGGCCGATGAAAACCGATCCTCTTCCTCAAATAGAGGGGACCGGAGCCATAAAGAGTCTTGAATGCCATAGTAAGTGCCTTAAATTCAATGCGCTTCTGAATAGGGAGCCAGTGCAAAGATTGCAATAGTCCTGAAGCATGGGAACGTTGGCTGAGGCCAAAGATTGCCCGAGCGGCCGAGTTCTGCACAACCTGTAGCCGTGAGAGAAGGATCTTCGGAAGACCCAGATACAGGACATTGGCGTAGTCCAGCCTAGAGCCTATCATGGCCTGTACCGTGATCTTCCTATGGGCGATGGAGAGGACAGGAAGAAATTTCCTTAACATTTTTAAAATGCCAAAGCATTGGCCAACTAGGCTCATAATCTGTGGTTTCAGAGTGAGACAATTGTCCATCTTCACCCCAAGATTTTTAACCACCGAGGCCACGTCTGAAGGGTAGACATATCAGCGGGCCACCAAGACCTCCAACAGGGATCCGGAGGACAACCAAAAAAGAGAACCTCAGATTTATCTGAGTTGCATTTAAGCTGATTACATTGGAACCATGTAAAGACCGCGTCCAGACAGCTCTTGATGCGATCTCCATTGAAATCAATGTCCTTACCACATGTGAAAAGAAGCTGGGTGTCATCAGCGTAAGAAACAATCTGGGCTCCGAAAGACTCGACCAGCGCCACCAGAGGGGACATATAGATATTAAAAAGGGTCGGGCTTAATATGGATCCTTGAGGAACTCCCACTCCCAGAGGCGGAACTGTCGCAGAAAAGGGAGGGGCCCAGACTGTCTGTTGGCGATCGGTCAGAAAGGACTTGAACCATTTGAACACCGTTCCTCCCACACCTATCTCTGCAAGATGCGCCAATAGGTGGTCATGCGGAACGGTGTCAAACGCCGCAGAAAGATCGAGCAGCACCAGCAGTGCCTTACCCCCAGAGTCCTGAACTTCCTTGATGGCCTCAAACACCTCTAACAGCGCCGTCTCCGTGCTTATATTCGCACGAAAGCCGGATTGAGTGTGGTGCAGAAGGCCATGAGACTCCACAAAATGAGAGAGGATAGACTGAACATGCTTTTCAGCCACTTTGGCCAGTGCCGGGAGCAGAGAGATAGGTCGGTAATTAGCATGGATGGCCCGGTCAAAAGAAGGTTTCTTCAAGAGAGGAATGACCATTGCCTGTTTCCAGGCAGACGGCACAATCCCTGTTGACAATGAACAGTTTAAAATAGGGTTGACCATCGGGTTAATAGCGTGAGCTATTTTGGCGAGACACTTCGCAGGGCAAGGGTCAAGGGGAGAGCCCGATCTAATTTTAACGAGAAGTTCCAAAGAGGCTTGAAGTGTAATTGGAGGAAAACTCATCAGACTGGGCTTTTTCGAGTCCGATGTAGCGGTCTTAGTTTCGGGACAAGGCGCTCCCACCTTCACAAAAGCTGGAAAAGTTGCCTGGATGCTCTTGATTTTATTGGCAAAAAAACTATCTAATTGCAGAACCCACGGTTCCGAAAAAGAGCACCTAGGCGTGATAGCCGCTGGTGAAGACAATTCCTTCACAATTGCAAAGATTTCTTTGCTGGTATTAGCGGCCTCCTCAATCCGTTGAGCAAAGTAGGCTTTTTTGGCCCGATAAATTTCCTTATGATAGGCCTTGTTATAACTTCTGTAGGCCTCCTTCATAGTATCCAGGTAATTTGTTCGCCAAGCTCTTTCGGCTTTTTTGCAGAGCCTCCTGCTAGAGTTGAGCAAATGCGAAAACCATGGGGCCGATGTTCGTGAGGGTTTTTTATGCGAATGCCTCGGCGGGACTAAATCCTCCAGGCACTGTGTAAGCCACTCTTGAAAGCGGGCAAGATCTAGTTCCAGGACCCCCAAAAGAGAGCAGGGGTGAGTTAGCCGATATTGCTCCATCATTTCCACGGTTACTAAATGGAAAGGACGCAACAGCCGGGCAAGGCACCCCACACCTCTACTAGTCGCCATAGTTTGGGACTGGATATTAAAAGTCACCAAAAGGTGGTCGGACCATAACACCGGAAGGGGGGGTACAACTGTCACCGAAGAGGATGAAAACATCTGATCCAATATGTGCCCTTTATTATGAGTAGGCCACGTTACGTAGGGTGAGAGGCCCAGAGGAGTAGTAATATCTAAGATTTTTATGGTGTCTGACGCATCTGCATTATCAAAATGAACGTTAAAATCGCCCAGAAGAATGAAATGCTTAAATTGAACGCTCATGACCGAGATCACTGCATCCAGCTCCTCGTTAAAAGAACCAACGGGACCTGGGGGCCTGTAGACCAACAAGCCCGCACAAGATTGACCGGGAGAAAGTGTAAGACAGAACCCCAGTGCTTCCACCCCGCGAATGTCCTCGGTTGCTATAATGGAACACTCGTAACGTCTGTCAATCACCAATGCCACTCCTCCCCCTCTGCCTGATTTCCGATCTTTCCTCAGTATGAAGTAGTTTGCGGGCAGGGCGTTTGCTATATCAGGACCTGATGCTTCGCCAAGCCACGTTTCCGTGAGAAACAAGCAGGCAGGTTTAGAATCGGAGAGAAAGTCGAACAGGTCCTGAGCATGTTTGCTCATAGAACGAGTGTTCAGAAGGGCACAGCTGAAGAAACAGTCAGCGGCGGCCCGCTCTGTAGGTATAGTTATATATTGGCTAGGCTTTACGCCATCCGTTTCCGTCAGCCCGTTCTTCAACGACCAGCCACAACCCGTGCAAAGATGTTAAGTCCCAATAGCCGGATCATGGACACTGCAACTGCTGTTGCTTGTTTGTCTAAGGGTACGGAGCCGAAGAGCGGAGTACTGAGTGATTTTCTCATGACGATGGATCTGTGCGTTACCGCCACCGTCCGCCAACGGGACGCTGACGGGCGCAGACGGGCGCAGACGGGCTTTCCTTTGGCGCTCCTTCGGCGCGCAGTAGTGATTTGTGTGTTACTTGCCTGCTTTTGTCTTTGAATAATTCGTCTCAAATTAGGAATTATAGGCATATTACTAGCAACATGACTGGGGACATGCTGTGCAACCTCTCTTAAAATGGATCCTGTTGAATCATTGGAGGTGCTTGCAATTGCTTTCATTTCGTTTAATGTTTCTCTTACTTCTACGTCCATTGCAGAGGCAGAGTGGTTATGTTCTGTTGCTTTTACAATAAAATTATCAAGTGTAACCGCTCAGCCACTGCAATGGGTAGAGTTATGTTATGTTATGTGTTATGTTAATTTATTTCTTCTATAGCGCTCGGCTACTCCGAGGAGCATCCCGGCGCTTTGATGAAGAATATCGGCAGGCAAAACAAGACATAACAACTAAAAAAGCAGACAGAAGAGAAGGATCAAATTTATTTAGTAAAAAGTTTATTTAGTAAAAAGCCACGTTTTAAGCTCTTTTCTAAAAGCAAGGAGACTGGGAGCCTGTCTGAGAGAAAGTGGTAGAGTATTATTGCACACACCTCCAATGATTTCTAAGAAAACTTATACAATTTACAATATATGTATCCAGCATGTTTAAGTAAGTTTTTGCCTTTTCTTGATTTAATATAGGTGGCAGTTTCTTGTGCAGACATTATCTGTGAAGAAAAAAAAATATGCTTTTAAAAGAGATATATGAGTGAATAATATGCTACATTTACAAAAAAAATTGCACCTTCCTGGAGTTAGAATAGTAATTTATACCCCTACATCATCCCTCACTTTTCCTACTGCTGCACCTTCCTGGAGTTAGAATAGCAATTTATACCTCTACAGCATCCCTTACTTTCCCTACTACTGCACCTTCTTTGAATTAGAATAGTAATTTATAACCCTACATGATCCAACACTTTTCTTACTGCTGCATCTTTCTGGAGTTTGAATTGTAATGGATACCCCTACACCCTCCCTTTCTTTCCCTACTGCTGCATCTTTCTGGAGTTAGAATAGTATTTGATACCCCTACAACATCCCTCACTTTCCCTACTGCTGCACCTTACTGGAGTTAGAATAGTAAATGATACCCCAAAACTATCCAAAACTTTCCCTACTGCTGCACCTTTTTGGAGTTAGAATAAAAAATGATACCCCAAAACTATCCAACACTTTCCCTACTGCTGCACCTTCCTGGAGTTAGAATAGTAATTGATACCCCAAAACTATCTAACACTTTCCCTTCTGCTGCACCTTCAAGGAGGTAGATTAGTAATTGAAACCCCAAAACTATCAAACACTTTCTGTACTGCTGCACCTTCCTGGATTTAGAATAGTAATTATTACTCCTACACTATTCCACAATTTCTGAAAATTTCCTGCTTTCAAAATTATTTTATAAAAAGTTTTGCCTATTAATTTGTAGATTACTTAAGAGTGTTTAATTTAAATACCTTTTGCTTTTGGTGCTTTTTTCTTGGTCTTGCTTCTGGTCTTCTATGTCGTATTATTCTGGTGTTTTTGCTTGCCTTGGTTTTATTTGCTTCGACTTTTGATAAAATGTTGAATTGATTTGTGTCAGGATCTAGAAGGAAAAAAAATTTAAAAGAACTTTTAAAAATACGTTTATTAAAAATGGAAAAAATGGAAACATTTCTGTGCATTGATGATATTTTATTTTATTCTAGCTACACAGTATCCCTCACTTTCTCTACTGCTGCACATTTCTGGTTTTAGAATAGTAATTTATACCCCTACAACATCCCTCACTTTTCCTACTGCTGCACCTTCCTGGAGTTAGAATAGTAATTTATACCCGTACACTATCCAACACGTTCCTTACTGCTGCACCTTTCTGGAGTTAGAATAGTAATTGAAACCCTTACACCATCCCTCACTTTCCCTACTGCTGCACCTTCCTGTCTTTAGAATTGTAATTATTACCCCTACACTATCCCACAATTTCTGTAATTTTCCTGCTTTTTTGATTATTTTTTATAAAGTTTTGCCAATTGATTTGTAGATTACTTAGGAGTGTTTATTTAAAATACCTTTTGCTTTTGGTGTTTTTTTCTTGGTATTGCTTCTGGTCTTCTATGTCGTATTATTCTGGTGTTTTTGGCTGCCTTGGTTTTATGTTCTTCGACTTTTGAAGAAAAGTTGAATTGATTTGTGTCACTATCTAGAATGAAAATAAATGTTAAAGAACATTTAAAAATACGTTTATTAAAAATTGAAAATTTTTAACATTTGTGTGCATTGATGATATTTTATTTTATTCTACCTAAAAGGTATCCCTCACTTTCCCTACTGCTGCACCTTCCGGGAGTTAGAATAGTAATTTATACCCCTACACCATCCCTCAATTTCCCTACTACTGCACCTTCCTGGAGTTAGAATAGTAATTTATACCCCTACACCATCCTAAACTTTCCCTACTGCTGCACTTTCCAGGAGTTTGAATAGTAATTGATACCCTTACACAATTAAAAACTTTCCCTACTGCTGCACCTTCCTGGAGTTTGAATAGTAATTTTTACCCCTACAAAATCCAACACTTTCCCTACTGCTGCACCTTCCTGGAGTTAGAATGGTAATTTATACCCCTACACCATCCAACACTTTCCCTACTGCTGCAACTTTCTGGAGTTTGAATAGTAATTATTACCCCTACACTATCACTCTTTTCTTGATTATTTTATAATAAGTTTAGCCTATTAATTTGATGAATACTTAGGAGTGTTTTTTTTAACTACCTTTTGCATTAGCTGTTTTTTTCTTGGTCTTGTTTCTGGTCTTCTATCTCGTAATTTTTTGGTGTTTTTGCTTGCCTCGTTTTATGTGCTTTAACTTTTGAAGAAAAGTTGAATAGATTTGTGTCAGTATCCATAAGAAAAAAAAAAGTTAATGAACTTTTACAAAAACGTTTAATAGAAATTGCAAAATTGTAAATATTTCTGTGCATTGATTATATTTTATTTTATTCTAGCTACACAGTATCCAACATTTTCTGTAACTGCTGCACGTTCCTGGAGTTAAAATAGTAATTAATACCCCTACACCATCCATCAGTTTCCCTACTGCTGCACATTCCTGGAGTTAGAATAGTAATTTATACCCCTACACCATCCCTCACTTTCCCTACTACTGCACCTTCCTGGAGTTAAAATTGTAATTTATACCCCTACACCATCCCTCACTTTCCCTACTGCTGCACCTTCCTGGAGTTAGAATAGTAATTTATACCCCTACACCATCCCACAACCTCCCTGTAGCTACACATTTCTGGAGTTACATTAGTAATTTTTTCACTCAAACCATCCCACACTTTCTCTACTTTTAATAATAATTAATCTTTTTTCGATATTGAATTTGTGTGAAAAACAGATTAAATATTTATGCAACACATAACGTTTTTGCTATTTATAAATTTAAAATTAAGAATAAAAACATTTAGTAATATACCTTCACATTAATAAAGATGAGGAGTGTAGCTTCTTTAGATAAAGTTCTTTTTTTAACGATGTGTTTTTCGTCACAGTTGAACAAACTTCTGTTTTAGAAAAAAAAAAATTATTTTGTGTTTTCCTTAACAAATTATAAATTATTATTTAGATAACATATATTTAATTAAATAATAAATTTACTTTCGATCTTGGTCATTAAAAAAAAATGATTGAATTTTATTAGGTGCAGTGTATTCTATGATTAAAATGAAACATGAATTGAGAAAAAAAATGTGTTTAAATTTATTAGAAACTTACTTGTATTTCGAAAAAAAATAATGTTTCTCAAATGGATTCCGGTCTTCTCTCGGTGAAGAGATCAAAGGGTCAGAGGGTCAGCTTTTTGCGTCTGGTCTCTCTGGGAGTTGATAATCAACTGATTTAAAAATGGTGTCTTGCTCGTATTTATAAATTTTAGTCAGTGTCAATAATTAAACACAACGTTTGTTATATTTTTTAATATTCTTTTATTTTCTGTGGAAACTTATAATTTTAAAAAGCATTTAAAGATGTGTTGCTTTCAGTATTTAGTTCCGTTTTGGCATCCATTTTGAAAGTAGTGTTGTGGTAATGTTTTAATGGAAAGTGTTGTAGGACAAGTTTTGTGAGTAGAATGTTTAAAATGGCGACTATGTGTATGTGATATGTTTTTTTTTTCGTTTATTTATTTTGTAAGTTAATAATATATTGTATGTTTATTATATTTAATAATTCGTTGTTTGTGCAAAAGTTTGAAAAATGAGAAATAATAGAGTTATTTTTAAAATACGAGTATTAATTTTAATACTCGAGTATTAATGTTAGTACTCGAGTATTAATTTTTATAAATGATATGCATTTCATTAAATTTACGTTCAGTTTTTGTCTCCATTTTAAAACACTTCCCCACCCAAAAACCCCTAATTTCCCTGCATCCCGTGCCAGGTTTTATTTATGAAAAAAAATATATATATATATTTATTGATGCGTTGTAAAGGTATGCGTTATAGTTGTGTTCGTTGTAATAGTACTTTTTAACTAATAACTCGATCTCGCGTTGTAACAGTATTCGTAGTAACATCATGCGTTGTAAAAGCATTTGCGTTGTAAAAAATGCGTTGTAAAGCCATGCGTTGTAATAGCATGCGTTGTAACGTCATACATCCTGCGGAAATTTGCCCCTTGAGAGAATGTTAACATACGAACAGGATGAATTACTCTTAGTAGCGAAGGATGTGACTCGCAAAGCGCGGACAGCACATGAGAAATTGTCAGAATTGGCCAAGAGATATGGGGTTGATTTGTGGAAGACTAAAGCATTGCAAGGGAATCATAGGTTACAGTACAGTGAGCAGGAGCTGGAAGAGAAAAGAGTCATAGGATTGAGAATCCATGTCAAGGATCTAATCATAGCAATGCGGGCATGGATCATGCTTGATAAATGGGAAGAAAGGTGGTCCAAGAAGAAGAGCTCCAGGGGAGTGGTAGGAGAGACGCCACCCCCGGGTGGAGGCATACCGGAGATAGGGAACTTCCCTTTACGGGAGGTACAGAATGGAGGATACGTTCATGTACCTTGGAGTAGGGGTGATTTGGCTGCCTTTACAAATGATTTTCCCCGCTTGAGGGAAAAAACCTCTGGAGTGGTACAAGCAAGTTGATCGCTTTGTCAAAATCTCGAAAGTACTGTAGATTGATTTGAATACTTTGTTTGACATAGTGGTTCTGGGTGATCTGTGGTCGGCATGTAAAATTGCGATTGATTGGCCGACCTCGGAGCCCGACAGGAACCCGATTACAAATGGTCCGTCGCCAATAGTGATGAAAAAGTTCGAACAGGTGATTACTTGGTTGAAGTCGAAAATCTCACCTCAAGACTGACTGGGTGAAGATAGATAGGACAGTGCAGGAGCCTAAGGAGACAGTGCATGAGTTTTACGAGAGGCTTTTGCAAGCTTTTAAACAATACAGTGGCCTAGATACGTTGGATACCAAAGATATGAGACAGTTTGTTTCTAAATTTGTGTTGGGATTGAGGCCAGAGGTTAGCCTCATGATACAGCAGCATTTGATTTATTGGCAGAACAAGCCAGTGGATGAGATTCTACGGTATGCTAGATACTGTAGTGACGAGATAGAATCTAAGCACAGGAAGTTGAAATATAATTTGCTGTTGGTACAGATGCAGACAGCTCAGGGATCACCCAATGGAGGAACATTGGGAAGGAGACAGGGAAATTATCAAGGAGGGGTACAGAATGTCCAGGGAAAGGGAAACTATCAAGGAGGAGTACAGAATGTCCAGGGACAAGGAAGGCCAAGGGGAGTAGACCCTAGGACAGGAATAGAGGTGGCAGTATTGAAAAAGACCACAGCTTGTCATCTTTGTCATCAGATCGGACATTGGAGACGCGAGTGTCCTTTGAACCCGTTGAACCAAATGCAGCAAGAAGCGGAGATAGTTCAGGTTCCTGTGGCGGACACGATCCCTACAGTGACTCGACCTAGGATGGTCAAAGGGGGGACAGGGGTTCCGCAGGTGCAGATTCCCCAACCGCCCAGGATACCGAATATGCAGCAGGGAGCACGGACCTATGTGCAGATGCCCCTGTTCGAGGTGAACGGGGAAGACGACCCAGATTCAGTGGCGAGACCCTGCTGGAGAAGAGGGAGGTAGATCAGAAGGGGCCCTTTGTGGAAGCTAAGATCGATGGTCACCCTACGACCTTTTTGGTAGATACGGGTGCTACGCGATCGACTGTGAGGTCTGCAGCGGTTCCGGATCTGCCCCTTTCTGGACAAATGATCCAAGTTATTGGAGTGGCAAATAAGAAACTGACTAGCCCACTGACGGAGCCCATACCCATCAGGATAGTAAATTTCAGGGATCGACATCAGTTTGTGGTGTGCGATTCTTGCCCAGTCTGCTTGTTAGGAAGAGATCTATTGTGCAAGCTTAACTGCACTATCTACTGCACCCCGAAGGGAGTGGAAGTGCAAACGAGGGATGATGATGCGACCATTAAGGTTGCGAACCAACGTTGGTGTGTGGAAATGTATCCAGCACTGACGGTGAGAGAACTCCCATTCGATCTGAGGGATTCTGTGTCAGTTGATGTATGGGACCTCAGTGGTGAAGAGATTGGACTAGTTAAAGGAGAGTAGACCAAGTGAAAATCCAGGTTAAGCCAAACGTAGAGTACCCGAGAACACCCCGGTATAAGTTATCACCTGAAACTATTGAGGGAATTAGACCCGTAATTGAATCTATGATTCAGCAGGGAATCTTGAGAGAGATCATGGGTAGCCCATGTAATTCGCCCATCATGGGATTACAGAAAGCAAGCGAAAAATTCAGGATAGTGCAAGATTTGCGAAAAATCAACGAGATAGTTGTTCCATGTTGTCCCATGGTACCGAATCCGTCTGTGATCTTGTTCCAAATCCCATGTGACGCGGAATGGTTCACAGTGGTCGACCTGTGTCAAGCCTTTTTCTCGATCCCTCTGCATGAGGAGAGCCAATTTCTTTTTGCCTTTAGGCTGGAAAATCATGTGTTAACATGGTGTCGTATCCCACAGGGATATACTGAGAGCCCGTCTATTTTCAATCAGATTTTGAAAAGGAACCTCGAAGGTTTGGTGCTTCCACAAGAGTCTGTCCTTGTGCAGTATATTGATGATCTGCTCGTGGCATCAAAAACTGAGGACGCCTGCAGGATTGATACGGTAGCGTTGTTGTACTACCTGGTGGAGAATGGGCATAAGGTGTCTCCGAATAAATTACAGTACTGTCTGAGTGAAGTGCAGTATCTGGGTCACCGGATTGAGAAAGGTTAAAGGAAGGTGTCACCAGATCGTATTGAGGCTATTTTGAAAATGCCTGTTCCGACTACCCAGAGGGCAGTTCGAATGTTTTTGGGAATGGTTGGTTATTGTCGCCAATAGATCCCAAACTTTTCCTTTGAAGCGAAGCCCTTACAGCGGCTGACGCGCGAGGATGTGAGTGATCCGGTACCATGGGATGAAGACTGTTTAGGGTCATTTTTGAGACTGAGAGAGGCCTTGTGTTGCACCCCAGCTTTGGGGATGCCGGACTATAACAAGGCGTTCGCACTATTCTGTTGTGAGAAGGAAGGTTGCGCATTGGCAGTGTTAACTCAAGTTCATGGGAATGTCCGTAGACCAGTTGCCTACTTTTCGGCTACTTTAGATCCAGTAGCCTCTGCGTTGCCCGGATGTCTCAGATCCATTGCTGCAACAGGTGTCAGTATTGAACGATGTGAGAGCATTGTAATGGGTCACCCGCTTACTGTGCATGTACCACATTCTGTTGAATTATTGATGACCAGGACTAAAACACAGCACCTCACAAACAATAGGTTGACGCGTTATGAACAAGTCATCCTTGCAGCAGAAAATGTGACTTTGAGGAGGTGTTCTGTTTTAAATCCTGCCACCTTGTTACCTACCCCAAATGTAGATGATGAAGATTGTGAGGACCATGACTGTCTCGATGTGACTGAATTGTGCACCAAACCTAGACCTGATATTGTCGATGAACCACTTCCAGAGTCAGATGAAATTTTCTTTGTGGACGGTTCATGTTTGAGAGACGTACTGGTCAATTGAGAGCATCGTTTGCTGTATGTACCATCACTGGAGTGGTTGAAGCCGCTTGTTTCGAAGGAGTATACTCCGCACAGATGGCTGAGCTCATTGCTTTGACTCGTGCCTGTTTGGCTGCTGACAAGATCCATATAACGATTTATACGGATAGCCAGTATGGGTTTGGTGTCGTTCATGACTTCGGACAGCTATGGTCCCAGAGAGGGTTCATGACATCATCTGGTTCACCCATTAGAAATGGGGATTATGTGAGGCAATTGTTGGAAGCATTGCAATGTCCAGATGAAATTGCAGTTGTAAAGTGTCCTGCTCATACGAAAGGAAATGATTTTGTGTCACTAGGTAATAATTATGCAGATGAGGTTGCTCGATTTTGTGCAGAACAGGGATGTACTTTTACGGAAAGACATGTTGAGGGAAGCCAAGAGACAACTGACTTTAGTGTGATGCTAGCCATGGCTGATACATGGGAAGAGTTAAAACAGCTGCAGGATGAAGTGTCTGACCAGGAACGGGATAGTTGGGTGCAAGCTGGATGTGAGAAAGGAGACGTGGATGTTTGGGTTTCCAGTGATGGGAGAGCTGTGTTACCGGAATGTCTGTTGAACCCAATGGCAAGATTGATACATGGTGCTGTACATCTTGGTAGAGATGCGATGGTACGAGTGTTTCGCCAAACCTGGTACAATACGAAGTTTAGGGCAGTGGCTGAAGCCGTGTGCCAGAGGTGTGTCACTTGTCAACAAATGAATGTAGGGAAGAGAACAGCTGTGACATTGAGTCATATAGGGAGGTCAGGTGGGCCTTTCAACAAAATGCAGTTGGATTTAATTGAGATGCCAAAGTGTAATGGGTTGAGGTACATATTAGTCATAGTATGTGTCTTTTCTAGATGGGTGGAGGCTTACCCAACACGTAGATGTGACACACTAACTGTAGCCAAGTTACTGCTGAGGGAGCTTATTCCGAGGTTCGGTTTCTTGACCTCTCTTGAATCTGACAGAGGAACGCATTTCCACAGCGAAATCATGAAATTGCTTTGTGCTGCCTTAAATGTAGATCAAAGGTTGCACTGCAGTTACAGACCTGAGGCTTCTGGGATTGTGGAGCAAGTTAAAGGCCCGGATGGCAAAGGTGTGCTCTTCGACTTCTCTGAAGTGGCCAGACGCATTGCCTTTGGTTCTCATGAGCCTCCGGAGTGTGCCTGATAGGAGAACTGGATTGTCACCCCATGAGATCCTCATGGGGAGAGCGATGCGTGTGCCAGTAATACCTGCCTCTGCTTTGATTAATATCACTGATGATGTAATTCTCGACTACTGTAAAGGCCTGGCTGATGTGGTCCGTTCTGTGTCCCAGCAGGTGCAGGCAGTAGCTGTTCCAGCCGCAAGTGACCTGTGCCACGACTTGTGCCCAGGCGATTGGGTGTTGGTGCGCAAACACGTGAGGAAGAGTTGCTTGGATTTTCGTTGGCGGGGGCCGTACCAAGTTATCCTGGTCACGAACACGGCAGTGAAGTGTGGGGGATTGCCGAACTGGGTGCATGCCTCCCATACCCGTAGAGTCCCAGCACCCTTGGAAGATACAGCCCCTCTCGAGAACGAAAACCCAGCTGAGGGTGGCTGGCGAAGCTGGTTGTGCACTGGACCGAGCCGAAAGGGGATGTGAGAGTAACCCTGAATCGGAAACCGAGGAAGGAGAAGTTGCAGTGGGCAGAACTGAGTCAAATTCTGCCGAAGAAGAGAGCAGTGCACAGGGTAACAGAAGTGAGAGCTGTGGTGTCACAGAAGCAGAAAGAGTTTGGCCCGCGAGCCAGAAACGGGTAAACTCGAGATTGGCACCAAGAAGAGATCTTGCCCCAGTTTCTGAAGTGTCAGAATCAGAGCAGAGTGACAAAGATCAAGCCCCAGATGCTCTGAGAAGATCGAGGAGAGCAAGAGTGCCATGTCAAAAGTACGCCTCACCAGAGTGGACATACGTAGTGACAGATGCCAGCTTTGCTGAGCACTGGGAGGCTGAGCTCGATCACACTGGTCAGCAGTTATCCGACTCCAAAAGTGGAAGTGCTGCTGAAGATTCCAGGACTGGAGATCGAGGGGATATTGACCATCAATATTACGGATCCACCGCTTCTGAGTAACGTCCGAGGTCTGATCTTGGACACACTGGCTTTCCCGACCTTTGCTGTTATACCCGCTCCCCAAGAACTGAAAATTCTCAAGCTTGAAATCCTACATGGGGTCCTAGAGCTGTTGGGACCGGCAGTTATTTTGGACTAATGATGAACTTTGTTGAGAATAAGATCGAAAAGAAGATAACCTAGACCCGAGGGGAAGAAGCATAAATTTAGGGACTTTTCCGTTAGGGATACCGAAAGAGGGTTAGGGAAGTCTTTTTCTGAACAGAGTAAATAAGGAACTGAAATTTTGTTTGGGAACACCAGCTACAGAGGACTATCGCACTGAGTTGAGACGCAAGTCTGGATGAGAAAGAGACTTTTGCCCATTGTCGTTGAACTGAACTTTGAGCACAGTGTGAAGATGGCTGAAGCTGGAAATTCTCATCGTAGAGCTAAATTAGTGATAGGTACACTTTTAGGGGTAGTTATAGTTACTATATTTGCAGTAGTCATAGCGTCTTATGTAGTGGCACACAAGCAGGAGGGGGAGGTTCAGGGGACACCTGCACACACCACTTCCAGTAAACAGGGGGATACCATAGGGGACCGAAGAGCTTTGACACTAGAAGAAAGTCGTATGTTTCATATAGATCTGTCTAGAGGCGATTTCAAACGTAATGCTTATGCGAAGCTGTTGTATGAGTATGTTGATGCGATGGATGCGAAGTATTGCTATGTGTGTATGCAGCTGCCTGCTTCCGTAGATGAGGGTATTAGATACCATCACCTTCCATTGACATATGGGATCTCTTGCAGTTTATTGCTTAGCCTGTTCTATGAAAGGAAACAGTTCGAGTATTATTTTTCTAATCATGATTCCGTGCTTCCTGACGTTCCGGCATTTAAGCATTTGAATAAGTATGATTATTAAAAGTCAGAAAAAAGACTTCGGACTTATTTCATACCGACTACAAGCTTAGATACAGCTTATGCGCATAGACATAATTTGACGTGTTTGTTATCAGACACGGAAAAGAAATGTATTGGTCAAGTTGAAGACAGGTATAGAAAGTTGACCCAGGACCAAGATGAAGGAAAGAAGTCATTAGACTGGACTGATGAGGAAAAACTACATAAGTCAAAAGGAAGCTATGGACCTATAGCGTTAGACCATGTACAGAAGGGGAATTTGTGTGTTGCTCGTCCTCAGTCTGATAAGGACAAAACCTGGGTTGGACATAGTACGTGTGATCCTACCTTTACTATGGAAGATTCAGCTAGGAATTTCTTGCAAGGACCGGTACAAGTGATTCCGACAGAGTATTATGTATGCGGAAAGAATGCGTACGTGAGATTGCCTGCCCAGTGGTATGGTACTTGTTATTTGGCTGTTATTTTCCCGAAGATATATCATGCAGAAGATTTGAATTTGCTGGAGACCGGACGTCATTCTAGAGTACGGAGAGCTGCAAGTGCAGGAGCAGTGATCGGTGATATTTTTGGAGCAATGATACCCAGCTTGGGCGTGGTCTTGAATGATGTGAAAATATGAAAGTTAGCAACCGTGGTTGATGAGTTGTCAATGAACACGGCAAAATCATTGCTGTTGGTGGATGGAGAGATGTTATCGATAAGAACGATAGTTTTGCAAAATCGTCTTGCATTAGACGTATTATTGGCAAAAGAGGGCGGAGTCTGTAAATTGTTGAAGGTTCAGGAATGTTGCACGTATATTCCAGACAATAGCAAGGAGTTGAGGAAATATATAGTTAACATTACTACGATTCACCAAGAGATTGCAAGTTTGGCGGAAGAGAATGTGTGGGAAAAAATTGCCAAAGGATTTGGGCACGTGGGAAACTGGTTTGCTGATTTGGGAAAAGGAGTTCTTGGATACGTGTTGAAGCCAATAGTCATTGTGGTGGTTTGCGTGATTTGTCTGTGGGGACTTGTAAGAGCGTTTAAGTGGTACAGAGGAAATAGGGTTGAGAGGACTCTCAGAGCGCATGAAAGACGAATGGCGCATATACATGATAGTCAATATCAAGACCTTAAAAGAATGGAGGGTTTCCGACAGAGGAGGATGGCTACCACTTCTGTTTAGATTGGATTTCTTTAAAACAAATGAGATTGGGATCATGTGATGACAGTTGTCATCAAAGGGGGTGTTAAGATTTGTAGGGGTGCACCATATTCTCCGTTAGTCAGCACCCGTTTATATTTCAAGAGTGTTTAGAATTATCATGGAAATATATTCGTTGATATAGAAATGTAAAAATGTAATCAGGCCTTAAGAGAAATGCAGGCCATCACTTATTATGAAATGTATTTGTATTACGTTTAATGTTTTAGTTCTGCAATGATGTGATGTAGTAAGTAATTTTAGGTCATGCTAAGAAGTTAGAATGTAGGTTGCTCACGTATAAGTAAAAGATGATTATGCTGAAATAATGATTGTAATGTGTTTTATTTTGCAAGGCCTGACTGTCTATGTAGAAGAGAAGTTACAAAGGAAAGAAAGAGTACCTGCCACGGGTTGGTCACAATAAGGCCCTAAATCAGGGTCGAGATACTAAGGGACCACAACCAATAGGCAAACCGAACCAAGATAGAATGGAATGGAGACAAACAGACAGAGTCTAAAATAATTTGAGTATTTTTAAAGAAAAGTCTTTTTTAATTTATTTCATCATTAGTGTTTGTGTAGATATGAAAATCATTTGTTTTATAAAGATTGTAAAAAATTAGACAGAATAAATCAGAGGAAGTAATCAAACAAAATATCCAACAAATACAATTTCAATGTAGCGAATTACTAAACAGTCCCACAAATGCTCCTTCAAACGGACAATCATTCATACTATCACATATCCGACAGCAACATCAAACGACATGTAACATTAATACATATTCGTAAAAACACATAACAGGTTGAAATGATCGTTTAACAACTGAAATTTAAGGAATGGGCTTAGAACAGTCCATGCGGCTAAAAGGCACCAATGAGCACGTTTATGGTAGCCGGGAGTGCGGTAACAGAATGCCAACGCGCGTTTCGGTGAACAAGCCCCAACGGGGGCTGCACCTTCATCAGGGCGAAGGAGAGCAGGGATGGTGGGACAGACACACCTATAAACAAACAAAATATGTAAACAATAGGCAAAAAATGAGACAGTTCAGAGTAACATAATATCTAAACACAATTGTGTAGCTACAAATGTAAACATGATAGAAGCTACAGCATTGAATGAGGGATACAATTTATAGATCTGATTAAAGTTCAATCAGAGGTTGAACCTGACATAATTAATATAATCTAAATCCGGTGGATAAGGAATCATCAAAGCTGTTTGCCACAGGTCGAAGCAAAAAAATATAGGTTTACAAGAAATGAAATAGGAAAATTGGAATAAGGTGCAGCATAGGTAACAAACATCAATTTAAAAATATAAGTTTTTAAAAATAGGAAAAGGTAAACAATATATACAGATGTTTCAACATGTATTCAATGAATAGAGAAATGAAGAATAGCTATCTAAATAAACAGAGAATAGATGTGTGTTCAGCCAACAAAACATAAAGGGTGAGTAAGATGTAGATCATGAGGGGTATAGTCCTATATCCCTTCTTATCGATAAGGATCAGAATGACCCGAGAATGACGAAACAGAGAAAGTTGAATGTGCTCCAAGTTGGAAAGTTAGCAAAAGCATCGTGATAGGAAAGAATATGCACCAACCAGGACAAGTCACATATCTAAACGAGAATGACGACCTTATATCCCCTCAAGGCAGCAAGTGGCGATAATGAGAAAAGGGAGGGTAAAGAGCGTCAATGCCCCTTGGGGAGGGGAAGACCAACCAATACCTAAAGGTCAGTAGTATTCCGTGTCGAGGACTCAGCCACGCACTAGCAATCAAGAGTTTTAAACAGCAGCCAACGGTGACGGTAAATCTTCAAAAAGATAGCGGGTATCTAATGGCTGAAGGGAACCTCAAGCGATTCAGAATCTAAAAAATTATGGAGGCAAAGGTTAAGGGAAGGACTCAAAAGAAACTTTTCTACACTGGTTGCTAGCAAAACTAGATGAAAGGGAAGGAAATGTAAAATGTAACCTACCCGTCATTTTAGTCGTCCAGGAGTAAAGAGGGAAGGTTATCCTATTACGGGATACTGGATGAACGTACCAAGCGTCCCTCGGCCAAGTAAACTGATACAAAATTTGGGTAGATGAGAGATGAGAATGGAAGCACCTAGAATGGTGTAAGGAAACCGATATTAAGTTCCCTATCAGCAGGCAAGTATGGCTGAAGAGGTCTCCATCTAAAGAGGAACACTTACCCAATTACACTCGACTAGGAGACGACCACACGGGCTCGAGGCACAGATCTCTACGGAGGCACAGCGAATAGGCGGCTCCCGGGGAAGGAAATGTCAAAGGAGAGGGCACCTTCTTTTATGTCGATGTAAATAGTCAGGAAGCCAATCACAGATGGAGGATGGGGTCGGTGGCGAACAAGCTAGATATAGAAAAGGGACAATGAGGAAAACGAACACGGCGGCCATCTTAGACCGGTCGAGAAGTACCTCATAGGAACAACTAATTCAAGGAAAACCAAATTGAAAAAATGAATAAAAAGAATAAAAAAATGATTTTTTTTTAAAAAGGACCGGGGGGGATAAGGAATAAAGAAAACAAAAAAGAATCTATTAAAGAATTGACATTCTGGAGATTGGGTCCGACAAATTGGGCCGAAGAGGTTGTTTCAAGAGGTCTACTGAAGGAGAATTAGATAATCGCGTTCTCCCAAGGGCAGTGTTCGTTGAGTCCTTTGTTCACTGTATTCAAAAGGTAGATCCAAAAAACCTCTCTTTTTTTACGAATCTGAGTAGGGTCTTTTCCCGGAGGGGTCATGATTCTCTCTAGAATCGACCACTTAAGGTCCTGTACAGAGTGGTTCAGGTTCCGCCAATGTTGGACCAGGGGGGCTGACAATTTTCCATTTCGGATGTTCGACTTATGTTCCCCTATCCTGATTCTGCATTCTCGCCCCGTTTCTCCAACATAGATCTCCGACATGGACACATAATCAGATATACAATGTTGGAAGTACGGCAATTCGTCATGTTGGATAATTTAATTTGACGTTCTGGGGTGTCAATAGTATCTCCTGTAATAGCATTGGGGCAGGCCTGACAGTTGCCACAGCGGTGGTTGCCTAGAACAGGTCCGGCGATCGTAATGCCTGTTTGTTGAGAGGGCGGGGGTGCCTGAAGTCTCCCTTTGACCAGATAATTCTTAAGGTTCCTATTCCTTTTGAAGGCGAAGATGGGCTTGGGGAGGATAACATCCTCATTGCCCATATTCAAAAGAAACCAGCACGAATTTATCGCCTGTCTCAACTTATGATTGATGTTAGAGTGTCTAGTCACACAGACCAGTTTGTCGGCCGCGGGCTTTTCTTTAGGGAGAAACATTGACTCTCGGTTGAAATATTTGGCCCTTTTGAGGGAGTCCTTAATGAGTCTAGGTGGATAACCTCGATGTATGAGTTTACTCTTCAGTACATTGGCTTGATCGACAAAGTCATTGATGTTGGAGCAGTTTCTTCGAATTCGAAGAAACTGACTAAACGGGATACTGTCCCTTTGGCAGCGAGGATGGTAACTGCCATACTGCAAGAGCGTGTTCCTGGCGGTGGGTTTGATGAAAAGGGATACATAGATTTTATTATCCCTGTGTTTAATCCAAACATCTAGGAACTCCAGTTGGAAATTGTCAGAGTGGGCCGTGAACTTCAAATTAATGTCAGCCGCATTTATCCAAAGTAGGAAGATGTCAAGGGTGCTTTGATCACCCTCCCATACAAAAAAAATATCATCTATGAATCGGACCCATGTACGAACATTTTCGTAAAATGGGGCCAGTTCATTGTAGATATTTTGATGTTCAAAATGTCCCATGTAAAGGCAGGCGATACTAGGAGCACACGAAGCCCCCATGCTAACTCCCTGGATCTGTTGGAAGAAGCAGTGGTTAAATTCAAAATAGTTCTCATAGAGAACTATTTTAAGGCATTGCATGATGAAAGGCGCATTGGTGATATCAAGCTCAGAGGCCAGAATCTCTTGTACCACCAACAGGGCTCCCTCCTGCGGAATGTTGGTGTACAATGACTCAAGATCTAGGGTCACCAACAATTCGCTGTCCGCAGAGAATCGAGTTCCCTCAATTCTGGAAATGAAGTGGCCCGTATCTTTGACAAAGGACTCCAATTTATAGACCATAGGTTGGAGAAAACGGTCAATATATTTGGAGAGGGGTTCTGTAGCTGATCCGATAGTAGATACTATCGGTCTCAGAGGAGGATCTAAGATGTTCTTATGAGTTTTGGGAACCCCGTAGATAATGGGCATGCGGGTATAACTGGGTGTAAGAAACTCCGCTTCTTTGGAACATATATGTCCCTTGTCAATGGCTTCCTCCACCAAAGTGAGGATTCGTCTTTTCAGAGAGGCTTCAGGGCTCTTGGTGATTCGTTTGTAGTGCCTTTCATCAGCCAAAAGGGTGTTCATCTTCTCGATATACGTGGAGGTGTCGAGGATCACTATACCCCCACCCTGATCGCAGGGTTTGTGGTAAGTTGTTGGTTGGATTTAAGGGCTAGCAAGGTGTTAGTTTCCTGATTGGAAAGATTGCTAGGGGGTTTGGGCACGTATTTAATGATTTTGCCAATCTTTTTACTGACAGCTTTCTCAAAAATGCCTACTTCTGGGCCAACTACCTCTAATGAGGGGGTAAAGTTAGACGGGGGTTTCAGGCCAGAGGAATTTTCCTCAGCATCAAGTGGAGGTCTATTGAGGAAATATTTCTTTAGCCTGACTTTCCGGAAAAATGCATTAAGGTCTTTCAGAAGTTCAAATTTACTGAAATTATTAGTGGGAACAAAGGATAGACCTCTGGATAATAGGGTCAGGGCATCAGGGCCAACACAGGTGTTAGACAGATTGAACACGGGGATGTTTTTCACGGTTTCCAGTATTGTTGTTGACGAGTCTGGATGTACATTTGTGGCTGAGGTTGATCCTGACGGTAGTTCCTTTGGTAAGAGTTCCGCGATCTGGGGCGGAAGCTGCCTCTGCGATTGCCTAAAAAACGATTAGGCATGTTGGGTCTTTCAAAGGAATCTTGTCTATGTTGGTAATTAGGATCATAATTACTGGGGCCCTCACCTTCAGAATCGGTGGTGTCTGAGAAGGTGGTTACCCGTCTGTTACCCCATCTAGGGGTGTTACTGCCAGAGGAAGAGTCTTCAGTAGAGTTATAGAAGTTGGTATTTAAATAGGGGTAAGCACGTTCTTGGGAGAATGCGCGGATGTCTTTTCTGAGTTTATCGGTCTTCCTCTTCAGGAGATACTCAGTGAAGGAATCAAGTTCTAAACTAATTTCCTCCAGCTTCTTCTTACCCATTTCAACTGAGTTATCTTTTTTCAGTTTTTCTTCCAAATCATCTATCTCTCTATTTAAAATAGCTAAGACTTCTCTGGCAGTTTCCACAATAAGCATCATCCAGTCTCTGGAACATCTGTTGGATATTAAAGCCCATCTCTCTAGGAATTGTTTAATCTCTATAAAGAGGCCAGGTATATTCCTGACCCTTAATCCAATGGGGATTGTTCCTGCCTTAAGATATTCCAGCATGAATTTAGCATGGAATTCAGTACGTTTGCTTTTCTTTCTCAGATTAAGGAGTTTTGTCCATTCTCCCTCAAGACCTTTGTTGAGAGTAAATTGTTGGTCACTACCCGTAGCTAGACCAATCATTTTGGCAAAGTCTTCATCGGAAAACCCAAAGGTCTTGATGCTATCCATGCTGGGGACAAACAAATATCACAGCTCAGGCGGGAAAGGGGGGAAAAGGGAAAAATTCAAGGCTAAGGGATAATCAAAAAAATTTAACATAAGAAGGTTGGTGCAGAAGACAGAAATATTGATGCAAAGAAATTCAAACAGGCAACACAAAAAATAAACAATGAGTGAACGCACAATATTCCAATAAAGAGGACCAAAAAGCCCCCACAGCACAGGGCTGTGACTGAACATCCACTAAGAAGGGGGACCCCTGAAAAATGATGCGGGCAGGACTACCAGGGGAATCATCAAGTTACAAAGGAAAGAAAGAGTACCTGCCACGGGTTGATCACAATAAGGCCCTAAATCAGGGTCCAGATACTAAGGGACCACAACCAATAGGCAAACCGAACCAAGATAGAATGGAATGGAGACAAACAGACAGAGTCTAAAATAATTTGAGTATTTTTAAAGAAAAGTCTTTTTTATTTTATTTCATCATTAGTGTTTGTGTAGATATGAAAATCATTTGTTTTATAAAGATTGTAAAAAATTAGACAGAATAAATCAGAGGAAGTAATCAAACAAAATATCCAACAAATACAATTTCAATGTAGCGAATTACTAAACAGTCCCACAAATGCTCCTTCAAACGGACAATCATTCATACTATCACATATCCGACAGCAACATCAAACGACATGTAACATTAATACATATTCGTAAAAACACATAACAGGTTGAAATGATCGTTTAACAACTGAAATTTAAGGAATGGACTTAGAACAGTCCATGCGGCTAAAAGGCACCAATGAGCACGTTTATGGTAGCCGGGAGTGCGGTAACAGAATGCCAACGCGCGTTACGGTGAACAAGCCCCAACGGGGGCTGCACCTTCATCAGGGCGAAGGAGAGCAGGGATGGTGGGACAGACACACCTATAAACAAACAAAATATGTAAACAATAGGCAAAAAATTAGACAGTTCAGAGTAACATAATATCTAAACACAATTGTGTAGCTACAAATGTAAACATGATAGAAGCTACAGCATTGAATGAGGGATACAATTTATAGATCTGATTAAAGTTCAATCAGAGGTTGAACCTGACATAATTAATATAATCTAAATCCGGTGGATAAGGAATCATCAAAGCTGTTTGCCACAGGTCGAAGCAAAAAAATATAGGTTTACAAGAAATGAAATAGGAAAATTGGAATAAGGTGCAGCATAGGTAACAAACATCAATTTAAAAATATAAGTTTTTAAAAATAGGAAAAGGTAAACAATATATACAGATGTTTCAACATGTATTCAATGAATAGAGAAATGAAGAATAGCTATCTAAATAAACAGAGAATAGATGTGTGTTCAGCCAACAAAACATAAAGGGTGAGTAAGATGTAGATCATGAGGGGTATAGTCCTATATCCCTTCTTATCGATAAGGATCAGAATGACCCGAGAATGACGAAACAGAGAAAGTTGAATGTGCTCCAAGTTGGAAAGTTAGCAAAAGCATCGTGATAGGAAAGAATATGCACCAACCAGGACAAGTCACATATCTAAACGAGAATGACGACCTTATATCCCCTCAAGGCAGCAAGTGGCGATAATGAGAAAAGGGAGGGTAAAGAGCGTCAATGCCCCTTGGGGAGGGGAAGACCAACCAATACCTAAAGGTCAGTAGTATTCCGTGTCGAGGACTCAGCCACGCACTAGCAATCAAGAGTTTTAAACAGCAGCCAACGGTGACGGTAAATCTTCAAAAAGATAGCGGGTATCTAATGGCTGAAGGGAACCTCAAGCGATTCAGAATCTAAAAAATTATGGAGGCAAAGGTTAAGGGAAGGACTCAAAAGAAACTTTTCTACACTGGTTGCTAGCAAAACTAGATGAAAGGGAAGGAAATGTAAAATGTAACCTACCCGTCATTTTAGTCGTCCAGGAGTAAAGAGGGAAGGTTATCCTATTACGGGATACTGGATGAACGTACCAAGCGTCCCTCGGCCAAGTAAACTGATACAAAATTTGGGTAGATGAGAGATGAGAATGGAAGCACCTAGAATGGTGTAAGGAAACCGATATTAAGTTCCCTATCAGCAGGCAAGTATGGCTGAAGAGGTTTCCATCTAAAGAGGAACACTTACCCAATTACACTCGACTAGGAGACGACCACACGGGCTCGAGGCACAGATCTCTACGGAGGCACAGCGAATAGGCGGCTCCCGGGGAAGGAAATGTCAAAGGAGAGGGCACCTTCTTTTATGACGATGTAAATAGTCAGGTAGCCAATCACAGATGGAGGATGGGGTAGGTGGCGAACAAGCTAGATATAGAAAAGGGACAATGAGGAAAACGAACACGGCGGCCATCTTAGACCGGTCGAGAAGTACCTCATAGGAACAACTAATTCAAGGAAAACCAAATTGAAAAAATGAATAAAAAGAATAAAAAAATGATTTTTTTTAAAAAAGGACCGGGGGGGATAAGGAATAAAGAAAACAAAAAAGAATCTATTAAAGAATTGACATTCTGGAGATTGGGTCCGACAAATTGGGCCGAAGAGTTTGTTTCAAGAGGTCTACTGAAGGAGAATTAGATAATCGCGTTCTCCCAAGGGCAGTGTTCGTTGAGTCCTTTGTTCACTGCATTCAAAAGGTAGATCCAAAAAACCTCTCTTTTTTTACGAATCTGAGTAGGGTCTTTTCCCGGAGGGGTCATGATTCTCTCTAGAATCGACCACTTAAGGTCCTGTACAGAGTGGTTCAGGTTCCGCCAATGTTGGACCAGGGGGGCTGACAATTTTCCATTTCGGATGTTCGACTTATGTTCCCCTATCCTGATTCTGCATTCTCGCCCCGTTTCTCCAACATAGATCATCCGACATGGACACATAATCAGATATACAATGTTGGAAGTACGGCAATTCGTCATGTTGGATAATTTAATTTGACGTTCTGGGGTGTCAATAGTATCTCCTGTAATAGCATTGGGGCAGGCCTGACAGTTGCCACAGCGGTGGTTGCCTAGAACAGGTCCGGCGATCGTAATGCCTGTTTGTTGAGAGGGCGGGGGTGCCTGAAGTCTCCCTTTGACCAGATAATTCTTAAGGTTCCTATTCCTTTTGAAGGCGAAGATGGGCTTGGGGAGGATAACATCCTCATTGCCCATATTCAAAAGAAACCAGCACGAATTTATCGCCTGTCTCAACTTATGATTGATGTTAGAGTGTCTAGTCACACAGACCAGTTTGTCGGCCGCGGGCTTTTCTTTAGGGAGAAACATTGACTCTCGGTTGAAATATTTGGCCCTTTTGAGGGAGTCCTTAATGAGTCTAGGTGGATAACCTCGATGTATGAGTTTACTCTTCAGTACATTGGCTTGATCGACAAAGTCATTGATGTTGGAGCAGTTTCTTCGAATTCGAAGAAACTGACTAAACGGGATACTGTCCCTTTGGCAGCGAGGATGGTAACTGCCATACTGCAAGAGCGTGTTCCTGGCGGTGGGTTTGATGAAAAGGGATACATAGATTTTATTATCCCTGTGTTTAATCCAAACATCTAGGAACTCCAGTTGGAAATTGTCAGAGTGGGCCGTGAACTTCAAATTAATGTCAGCCGCATTTATCCAAAGTAGGAAGATGTCAAGGGTGCTTTGATCACCCTCCCATACAAAAAAAATATCATCTATGAATCGGACCCATGTACGAACATTTTCGTAAAATGGGGCCAGTTCATTGTAGATATTTTGATGTTCAAAATGTCCCATGTAAAGGCAGGCGATACTAGGAGCACACGAAGCCCCCATGCTAACTCCCTGGATCTGTTGGAAGAAGCAGTGGTTAAATTCAAAATAGTTCTCATAGAGAACTATTTTAAGGCATTGCATGATGAAAGGCGCATTGGTGATATCAAGCTCAGAGGCCAGAATCTCTTGTACCACCAACAGGGCTCCCTCCTGCGGAATGTTGGTGTACAATGACTCAAGATCTAGGGTCACCAACAATTCGCTGTCCGCAGAGAATCGAGTTCCCTCAATTCTGGAAATGAAGTGGCCCGTATCTTTGACAAAGGACTCCAATTTATAGACCATAGGTTGGAGAAAACGGTCAATATATTTGGAGAGGGGTTCTGTAGCTGATCCGATAGTAGATACTATCGGTCTCAGAGGAGGATCTAAGATGTTCTTATGAGTTTTGGGAACCCCGTAGATAATGGGCATGCGGGTATAACTGGGTGTAAGAAACTCCGCTTCTTTGGAACATATATGTCCCTTGTCAATGGCTTCCTCCACCAAAGTGAGGATTCGTCTTTTCAGAGAGGCTTCAGGGCTCTTGGTGATTCGTTTGTAGTGCCTTTCATCAGCCAAAAGGGTGTTCATCTTCTCGATATACGTGGAGGTGTCGAGGATCACTATACCCCCACCCTGATCGCAGGGTTTGTGGTAAGTTGTTGGTTGGATTTAAGGGCTAGCAAGGTGTTAGTTTCCTGATTGGAAAGATTGCTAGGGGGTTTGGGCACGTATTTAATGATTTTGCCAATCTTTTTACTGACAGCTTTCTCAAAAATGCCTACTTCTGGGCCAACTACCTCTAATGAGGGGGTAAAGTTAGACGGGGGTTTCAGGCCAGAGGAATTTTCCTCAGCATCAAGTGGAGGTCTATTGAGGAAATATTTCTTTAGCCTGACTTTCCGGAAAAATGCATTAAGGTCTTTCAGAAGTTCAAATTTACTGAAATTATTAGTGGGAACAAAGGATAGACCTCTGGATAATAGGGTCAGGGCATCAGGGCCAACACAGGTGTTAGACAGATTGAACACGGGGATGTTTTTCACGGTTTCCAGTATTGTTGTTGACGAGTCTGGATGTACATTTGTGGCTGAGGTTGATCCTGACGGTAGTTCCTTTGGTAAGAGTTCCGCGATCTGGGGCGGAAGCTGCCTCTGCGATTGCCTAAAAAACGATTAGGCATGTTGGGTCTTTCAAAGGAATCTTGTCTATGTTGGTAATTAGGATCATAATTACTGGGGCCCTCACCTTCAGAATCGGTGGTGTCTGAGAAGGTGGTTACCCGTCTGTTACCCCATCTAGGGGTGTTACTGCCAGAGGAAGAGTCTTCAGTAGAGTTATAGAAGTTGGTATTTAAATAGGGGTAAGCACGTTCTTGGGAGAATGCGCGGATGTCTTTTCTGAGTTTATCGGTCTTCCTCTTCAGGAGATACTCAGTGAAGGAATCAAGTTCTAAACTAATTTCCTCCAGCTTCTTCTTACCCATTTCAACTGAGTTATCTTTTTTCAGTTTTTCTTCCAAATCATCTATCTCTCTATTTAAAATAGCTAAGACTTCTCTGGCAGTTTCCACAATAAGCATCATCCAGTCTCTGGAACATCTGTTGGATATTAAAGCCCATCTCTCTAGGAATTGTTTAATCTCTATAAAGAGGCCAGGTATATTCCTGACCCTTAATCCAATGGGGATTGTTCCTGCCTTAAGATATTCCAGCATGAATTTAGCATGGAATTCAGTACGTTTGCTTTTCTTTCTCAGATTAAGGAGTTTTGTCCATTCTCCCTCAAGACCTTTGTTGAGAGTAAATTGTTGGTCACTACCCGTAGCTAGACCAATCATTTTGGCAAAGTCTTCATCGGAAAACCCAAAGGTCTTGATGCTATCCATGCTGGGGACAAACAAATATCACAGCTCAGGCGGGAAAGGGGGGAAAAGGGAAAAATTCAAGGCTAAGGGATAATCAAAAAAATTTAACATAAGAAGGTTGGTGCAGAAGACAGAAATATTGATGCAAAGAAATTCAAACAGGCAACACAAAAAATAAACAATGAGTGAACGCACAATATTCCAATAAAGAGGACCAAAAAGCCCCCACAGCACAGGGCTGTGACTGAACATCCACTAAGAAGGGGGACCCCTGAAAAATGATGCGGGCAGGACTACCAGGGGAATCATCAAGTTACAAAGGAAAGAAAGAGTACCTGCCACGGGTTGATCACAATAAGGCCCTAAATCAGGGTCCAGATACTAAGGGACCACAACCAATAGGCAAACCGAACCAAGATAGAATGGAATGGAGACAAACAGACAGAGTCTAAAATAATTTGAGTATTTTTAAAGAAAAGTCTTTTTTATTTTATTTCATCATTAGTGTTTGTGTAGATATGAAAATCATTTGTTTTATAAAGATTGTAAAAAATTAGACAGAATAAATCAGAGGAAGTAATCAAACAAAATATCCAACAAATACAATTTCAATGTAGCGAATTACTAAACAGTCCCACAAATGCTCCTTCAAACGGACAATCATTCATACTATCACATATCCGACAGCAACATCAAACGACATGTAACATTAATACATATTCGTAAAAACACATAACAGGTTGAAATGATCGTTTAACAACTGAAATTTAAGGAATGGACTTAGAACAGTCCATGCGGCTAAAAGGCACCAATGAGCACGTTTATGGTAGCCGGGAGTGCGGTAACAGAATGCCAACGCGCGTTACGGTGAACAAGCCCCAACGGGGGCTGCACCTTCATCAGGGCAAAGGAGAGCAGGGATGGTGGGACAGACACACCTATAAACAAACAAAATATGTAAACAATAGGCAAAAAATTAGACAGTTCAGAGTAACATAATATCTAAACACAATTGTGTAGCTACAAATGTAAACATGATAGAAGCTACAGCATTGAATGAGGGATACAATTTATAGATCTGATTAAAGTTCAATCAGAGGTTGAACCTGACATAATTAATATAATCTAAATCCGGTGGATAAGGAATCATCAAAGCTGTTTGCCACAGGTCGAAGCAAAAAAATATAGGTTTACAAGAAATGAAATAGGAAAATTGGAATAAGGTGCAGCATAGGTAACAAACATCAATTTAAAAATATAAGTTTTTAAAAATAGGAAAAGGTAAACAATATATACAGATGTTTCAACATGTATTCAATGAATAGAGAAATGAAGAATAGCTATCTAAATAAACAGAGAATAGATGTGTGTTCAGCCAACAAAACATAAAGGGTGAGTAAGATGTAGATCATGAGGGGTATAGTCCTATATCCCTTCTTATCGATAAGGATCAGAATGACCCGAGAATGACGAAACAGAGAAAGTTGAATGTGCTCCAAGTTGGAAAGTTAGCAAAAGCATCGTGATAGGAAAGAATATGCACCAACCAGGACAAGTCACATATCTAAACGAGAATGACGACCTTATATCCCCTCAAGGCAGCAAGTGGCGATAATGAGAAAAGGGAGGGTAAAGAGCGTCAATGCCCCTTGGGGAGGGGAAGACCAACCAATACCTAAAGGTCAGTAGTATTCCGTGTCGAGGACTCAGCCACGCACTAGCAATCAAGAGTTTTAAACAGCAGCCAACGGTGACGGTAAATCTTCAAAAAGATAGCGGGTATCTAATGGCTGAAGGGAACCTCAAGCGATTCAGAATCTAAAAAATTATGGAGGCAAAGGTTAAGGGAAGGACTCAAAAGAAACTTTTCTACACTGGTTGCTAGCAAAACTAGATGAAAGGGAAGGAAATGTAAAATGTAACCTACCCGTCATTTTAGTCGTCCAGGAGTAAAGAGGGAAGGTTATCCTATTACGGGATACTGGATGAACGTACCAAGCGTCCCTCGGCCAAGTAAACTGATACAAAATTTGGGTAGATGAGAGATGAGAATGGAAGCACCTAGAATGGTGTAAGGAAACCGATATTAAGTTCCCTATCAGCAGGCAAGTATGGCTGAAGAGGTCTCCATCTAAAGAGGAACACTTACCCAATTACACTCGACTAGGAGACGACCACACGGGCTCGAGGCACAGATCTCTACGGAGGCACAGCGAATAGGCGGCTCCCGGGGAAGGAAATGTCAAAGGAGAGGGCACCTTCTTTTATGACGATGTAAATAGTCAGGTAGCCAATCACAGATGGAGGATGGGGTAGGTGGCGAACAAGCTAGATATAGAAAAGGGACAATGAGGAAAACGAACACGGCGGCCATCTTAGACCGGTCGAGAAGTACCTCATAGGAACAACTAATTCAAGGAAAACCAAATTGAAAAAATGAATAAAAAGAATAAAAAAATGATTTTTTTTAAAAAAGGACCGGGGGGGATAAGGAATAAAGAAAACAAAAAAGAATCTATTAAAGAATTGACATTCTGGAGATTGGGTCCGACAAATTGGGCCGAAGAGTTTGTTTCAAGAGGTCTACTGAAGGAGAATTAGATAATCGCGTTCTCCCAAGGGCAGTGTTCGTTGAGTCCTTTGTTCACTGCATTCAAAAGGTAGATCCAAAAAACCTCTCTTTTTTTACGAATCTGAGTAGGGTCTTTTCCCGGAGGGGTCATGATTCTCTCTAGAATCGACCACTTAAGGTCCTGTACAGAGTGGTTCAGGTTCCGCCAATGTTGGACCAGGGGGGCTGACAATTTTCCATTTCGGATGTTCGACTTATGTTCCCCTATCCTGATTCTGCATTCTCGCCCCGTTTCTCCAACATAGATCATCCGACATGGACACATAATCAGATATACAATGTTGGAAGTACGGCAATTCGTCATGTTGGATAATTTAATTTGACGTTCTGGGGTGTCAATAGTATCTCCTGTAATAGCATTGGGGCAGGCCTGACAGTTGCCACAGCGGTGGTTGCCTAGAACAGGTCCGGCGATCGTAATGCCTGTTTGTTGAGAGGGCGGGGGTGCCTGAAGTCTCCCTTTGACCAGATAATTCTTAAGGTTCCTATTCCTTTTGAAGGCGAAGATGGGCTTGGGGAGGATAACATCCTCATTGCCCATATTCAAAAGAAACCAGCACGAATTTATCGCCTGTCTCAACTTATGATTGATGTTAGAGTGTCTAGTCACACAGACCAGTTTGTCGGCCGCGGGCTTTTCTTTAGGGAGAAACATTGACTCTCGGTTGAAATATTTGGCCCTTTTGAGGGAGTCCTTAATGAGTTTAGGTGGAGAACCTCGATGTATGAGTTTACTCTTCAGTACATTGGCTTGATCGACAAAGTCATTGATGTTGGAGCAGTTTCTTCGAATTCGAAGAAACTGACTAAACGGGATACTGTCCCTTTGGCAGCGAGGATGGTAACTGCCATACTGCAAGAGCGTGTTCCTGGCGGTGGGTTTGATGAAAAGGGATACATAGATTTTATTATCCCTGTGTTTAATCCAAACATCTAGGAACTCCAGTTGGAAATTGTCAGAGTGGGCCGTGAACTTCAAATTAATGTCAGCCGCATTTATCCAAAGTAGGAAGATGTCAAGGGTGCTTTGATCACCCTCCCATACAAAATAAATATCATCTATGAATCGGACCCATGTACGAACATTTTCGTAAAATGGGGCCAGTTCATTGTAGATATTTTGATGTTCAAAATGTCCCATGTAAAGGCAGGCGATACTAGGAGCACACGAAGCCCCCATGCTAACTCCCTGGATCTGTTGGAAGAAGCAGTGGTTAAATTCAAAATAGTTCTCATAGAGAACTATTTTAAGGCATTGCATGATGAAAGGCGCATTGGTGATATCAGGCTCAGAGGCCAGAATCTCTTGTACCACCAACAGGGCTCCCTCCTGCGGAATGTTGGTGTACAATGACTCAAGATCTAGGGTCACCAACAATTCGCTGTCCGCAGAGAATCGAGTTCCCTCAATTCTGGAAATGAAGTGGCCCGTATCTTTGACAAAGGACTCCAATTTATAGACCATAGGTTGCAGAAAACGGTCAATATATTTGGAGAGGGGTTCTGTAGCTGATCCGTTAGTAGATACTATCGGTCTCAGAGGAGGATCTAAGATGTTCTTATGAGTTTTGGGAACCCCGTAGATAATGGGCATGTGGGTATAACTGGGTGTAAGAAACTCCGCTTCTTTGGAACATATATGTCCCTTGTCAATGGCTTCCTCCACCAAAGTGAGGATTCGTCTTTTCAGAGAGGCTTCAGGGCTCTTGGTGATTCGTTTGTAGTGCCTTTCATCAGCCAAAAGGGTGTTCATCTTCTCGATATACGTGGAGTTGTCGAGGATCACTATACCCCCACCCTTATCGCAGGGTTTGATGGTAAGTTGTTGGTTGGATTTAAGGGCTAGCAAGGTGTTAGTTTCCTGATTGGAAAGATTGCTAGGGGGTTTGGGCACGTATTTAATGATTTTGCCAATCTTTTTACTGACAGCTTTCTCAAAAATGCCTACTTCTGGGCCAACTACCTCTAATGAGGGGGTAAAGTTAGACGGGGGTTTCAGGCCAGAGGAATTTTCCTCAGCATCAAGTGGAGGTCTATTGAGGAAATATTTCTTTAGCCTGACTTTCCGGAAAAATGCATTAAGGTCTTTCAGAAGTTCAAATTTACTGAAATTATTAGTGGGAACAAAGGATAGACCTCTGGATAATAGGGTCAGGGCATCAGGGCCAACACAGGTGTTAGACAGATTGAACACGGGGATGTTTTTCACGTTTTCCAGTATTGTTGTTGACGAGTCTGGATGTACATTTGTGGCTGAGGTTGATCCTGACGGTAGTTCCTTTGGTAAGAGTTCCGCGATCTGGGGCGGAAGCTGCCTCTGCGATTGCCTAAAAAACGATTAGGCATGTTGGGTCTTTCAAAGGAATCTTGTCTATGTTGGTAATTAGGATCATAATTACTGGGGCCCTCACCTTCAGAATCGGTGGTGTCTGAGAAGGTGGTTACCCGTCTGTTACCCCATCTAGGGGTGTTACTGCCAGAGGAAGAGTCTTCAGTAGAGTTATAGAAGTTGGTATTTAAATAGGGGTAAGCACGTTCTTGGGAGAATGCGCGGATGTCTTTACTGAGTTTATCGGTCTTCCTCTTCAGGAGATACTCAGTGAAGGAATTAAGTTCTAAACTAATTTCCTCCAGCTTCTTCTTACCCATTTCAACTGAGTTATCTTTTTTCAGTTTTTCTTCCAAATCATCTATCTCTCTATTTAAAATAGCTAAGACTTCTCTGGCAGTTTCCACAATAAGCATCATCCAGTCTCTGGAACATCTGTTGGATATTAAAGCCCATCTCTAGGAATTGTCTAATCTCTATAAAGAGGCCAGGTATATTCCTGACCCTTAATCCAATGGGGATTGTTCCTGCCTTAAGATATTCCAGCATGAATTTAGCATGGAATTCAGTACGTTTGCTTTTCTTTCTCAGATTAAGGAGTTTTGTCCATTCTCCCTCAAGACCTTTGTTGAGAGTAAATTGTTGGTCACTACCCGTAGCTAGACCAATCATTTTGGCAAAGTCTTCATCGGAAAACCCAAAGGTCTTGATGCTATCCATGCTGGGGACAAACAAATATCACAGCTCAGGCGGGAAAGGGGGGAAAAGGGGAAAAATTCAAGGCTAAGGGATAATCAAAAAAATTTAACATAAGAAGGTTGGTGCAGAAGACAGAAATATTGATGCAAAGAAATTCAAACAGGCAACACAAAAAATAAACAATGAGTGAACGCACAATATTCCAATAAAGAGGACCAAAAAGCCCCCACAGCACAGGGCTGTGACTGAACATCCACTAAGAAGGGGGACCCCTGAAAAATGATGCGGGCAGGACTACCAGGAGAATCATCAAGTTACAAAGGAAAGAAAGAGTACCTGCCACGGGTTAATCACAATAAGGCCCTAAATCAGGGTCCAGATACTAAGGGACCACAACCAATAGGCAAACCGAACCAAGATAGAATGGAATGGAGACAAACAGACAGAGTCTAAAATAATTTGAGTATTTTTAAAGAAAAGTCTTTTTTATTTTATTTCATCATTAGTGTTTGTGTAGATATGAAAATCATTTGTTTTATAAAGATTGTAAAAAATTAGACAGAATAAATCAGAGGAAGTAATCAAACAAAATATCCAACAAATACAATTTCAATGTAGCGAATTACTAAACAGTCCCACAAATGCTCCTTCAAACGAACAATCATTCATACTATCACATATCCCACAGCAACATCAAACGACATGTAACATTAATACATATTCGTAAAAACACATAACAGGTTGAAATGATCGTTTAACAACTGAAATTTAAGGAATGGACTTAGAACAGTCCATGCGGCTAAAAGGCACCAATGAGCACGTTTATGGTAGCCGGGAGTGCGGTAACAGAATGCCAACGCGCGTTTCGGTGAACAAGCCCCAACGGGGGCTGCACCTTCATCAGGGCAAAGGAGAGCAGGGATGGTGGGACAGACACACCTATAAACAAACAGAATATGTAAACAATAGGCAAAAAATGAGACAGTTCAGAGTAACATAATATCTAAACACAATTGTGTAGCTACAAATGTAAACATGATAGAAGCTACAGCATTGAATGAGGGATACAATTTATAGATCTGATTAAAGTTCAATCAGAGGTTGAACCTGACATAATTAATATAATCTAAATCCTGTGGATAAGGAATCATCAAAGCTGTTTGCCACAGGTCGAAGCAAAAAAATATAGGTTTAAAAGAAATGAAATAGGAAAATTGGAATAAGGTGCAGCATAGGTAACAAACATCAATTTAAAAATATAAGTTTTTAAAAATAGGAAAAGGTAAACAATATATACAGATGTTTCAACATGTATTCAATGAATAGAGAAATGAAGAATAGCTATCTAAATAAACAGAGAATAGATGTGTGTTCAGCCAACAAAACATAAAGGGTGAGTAAGATGTAGATCATGAGGGGTATAGTCCTATATCCCTTCTTATCGATAAGGATCAGAATGACCCGAGAATGACGAAACAGAGAAAGTAGAATGTGCTCCAAGTTGGAAAGTTAGCAAAAGCATCGTGATAGGAAAGAATATGCACCAACCAGGACAAGTCACATATCTAAACGAGAATGACGACCTTATATCCCCTCAAGGCAGCAAGTGGCGATAATGAGAAAAGGGAGGGTAAAGAGCGTCAATGCCCCTTGGGGAGGGGAAGACCAACCAATACCTAAAGGTCAGTAGTATTCCGTGTCGAGGACTCAGCCACGCACTAGCAATCAAGAGTTTTAAACAGCAGCCAACGGTGACGGTAAATCTTCAAAAAGATAGCGGGTATCTAATGGCTGAAGGGAACCTCAAGCGATTCAGAATCTAAAAAATTATGGAGGCAAAGGTTAAGGGAAGGACTCAAAAGAAACTTTTCTACACTGGTTGCTAGCAAAACTAGATGAAAGGGAAGGAAATGTAAAATGTAACCTACCCGTCATTTTAGTCGTCCAGGAGTAAAGAGGGAAGGTTATCCTATTACGGGATACTGGATGAACGTACCAAGCGTCCCTCGGCCAAGTAAACTGATACAAAATTTGGGTAGATGAGAGATGAGAATGGAAGCACCTAGAATGGTGTAAGGAAACCGATATTAAGTTCCCTATCAGCAGGCAAGTATGGCTGAAGAGGTCTCCATCTAAAGAGGAACACTTACCCAATTACACTCGACTAGGAGACGACCACACGGGCTCGAGGCACAGATCTCTACGGAGGCACAGCGAATAGGCGGCTCCCGGGGAAGGAAATGTCAAAGGAGAGGGAACCTTCTTTTATGTCGATGTAAATAGTCAGGTAGCCAATCACAGATGGAGGATGGGGTAGGTGGCGAACAAGCTAGATATAGAAAAGGGACAATGAGGAAAACGAACACAGCGGCCATCTTAGACCGGTCGAGAAGTACCTCATAGGAACAACTAATTCAAGGAAAACCAAATTGAAAAAATGAATAAAAAGAATAAAAAAAGGATTTTTTTTAAAAAAGGACCGGGGGGGATAAGGAATAAAGAAAACAAAAAAGAATCTATTAAAGAATTGACATTCTGGAGATTGGGTCCGACAAATTGGGCCGAAGAGGTTGTTTCAAGAGGTCTACTGAAGGAGAATTAGATAATCGCGTTCTCTCAAGGGCAGTGTTCGTTGAGTCCTTTGTTCACTGCATTCAAAAGGTAGATCCAAAAAACCTCTCTTTTTTTACGAATCTGAGTAGGGTCTTTTCCCGGAGGGGTCATGATTCTCTCTAGAATCGACCACTTAAGGTCCTGTACAGAGTGGTTCAGGTTCCGCCAATGTTGGACCAGGGGGGCTGACAATTTTCCATTTCGGATGTTCGACTTATGTTCCCCTATCCTGATTCTGCATTCTCGCCCCGTTTCTCCAACATAGATCATCCGACATGGACACATAATCAGATATACAATGTTGGAAGTACGGCAATTCGTCATGTTGGATAATTTAATTTGACGTTCTGGGGTGTCAATAGTATCTCCTGTAATAGCATTGGGGCAGGCCTGACAGTTGCCACAGCGGTGGTTGCCTAGAACAGGTCCGGCGATCGTAATGCCTGTTTGTTGAGAGGGCGGGGGTGCCTGAAGTCTCCCTTTGACCAGATAATTCTTAAGGTTCCTATTCCTTTTGAAGGCGAAGATGGGCTTGGGGAGGATAACATCCTCATTGCCCATATTCAAAAGAAACCAGCACGAATTTATCGCCTGTCTCAACTTATGATTGATGTTAGAGTGTCTAGTCACACAGACCAGTTTGTCGGCCGCGGGCTTTTCTTTAGGGAGAAACATTGACTCTCGGTTGAAATATTTGGCCCTTTTGAGGGAGTCCTTAATGAGTTTAGGTGGATAACCTCGATGTATGAGTTTACTCTTCAGTACATTGGCTTGATCGACAAAGTCATTGATGTTGGAGCAGTTTCTTCGAATTCGAAGAAACTGACTAAACGGGATACTGTCCCTTTGGCAGCGAGGATGGTAACTGCCATACTGCAAGAGCGTGTTCCTGGCGGTGGGTTTGATGAAAAGGGATACATAGATTTTATTATCCCTGTGTTTAATCCAAACATCTAGGAACTCCAGTTGGAAATTGTCAGAGTGGGCCGTGAACTTCAAATTAATGTCAGCCGCATTTATCCAAAGTAGGAAGATGTCAAGGGTGCTTTGATCACCCTCCCATACAAAAAAAATATCATCTATGAATCGGACCCATGTACGAACATTTTCGTAAAATGGGGCCAGTTCATTGTAGATATTTTGATGTTCAAAATGTCCCATGTAAAGGCAGGCGATACTAGGAGCACACGAAGCCCCCATGCTAACTCCCTGGATCTGTTGGAAGAAGCAGTGGTTAAATTCAAAATAGTTCTCATAGAGAACTATTTTAAGGCATTGCATGATGAAAGGCGCATTGGTGATATCAGGCTCAGAGGCCAGAATCTCTTGTACCACCAACAGGGCTCCCTCCTGCGGAATGTTGGTGTACAATGACTCAAGATCTAGGGTCACCAACAATTCGCTGTCCGCAGTGAATCGAGTTCCCTCAATTCTGGAAATGAAGTGGCCCGTATCTTTGACAAAGGACTCCAATTTATAGACCATAGGTTGGAGAAAACGGTCAATATATTTGGAGAGGGGTTCTGTAGCTGATCCGATAGTAGATACTATCGGTCTCAGAGGAGGATCTAAGATGTTCTTATGAGTTTTGGGAACCCCGTAGATAATGGGCATGCGGGTATAACTGGGTGTAAGAAACTCCGCTTCTTTGGAACATATATGTCCCTTGTCAATGGCTTCCTCCACCAAAGTGAGGATTCGTCTTTTCAGAGAGGCTTCAGGGCTCTTGGTGATTCGTTTGTAGTGCCTTTCATCAGCCAAAAGGGTGTTCATCTTCTCGATATACGTGGAGGTGTCGAGGATCACTATACCCCCACCCTCATCGCAGGGTTTGATGGTAAGTTGTTGGTTGGATTTAAGGGCTAGCAAGGTGTTAGTTTGAGAAGAGAAGGCCTATTTGTTCCTTATTTTAGCTATGTTTATTAGGCTGACAGTGTTTTAGTAAATCTTGAATTGCAGTGAAATGTAAAACTTCATGATGCGAGGGTTTTTCCGTTCCCTTTTTCTGTTGCAGGTGCAAGGACATTTAGCTCGTTAATTAGAATAAGTCTTTGTTGTAGGAGTTGAGATATGAGGAGCAGACTGGAAGGGAGTGAATTGGAATGCTTCAGGGCTCTTGGTGATTCGTTTGTAGTGCCTTTCATCAGCCAAAAGGGTGTTCATCTTCTCGATATACGTGGAGGTGTCGAGGATCACTATACCCCCACCCTCATCGCAGGGTTTGATGGTAAGTTGTTGGTTGGATTTAAGGGCTAGCAAGGTGTTAGTTTGAGAAGAGAAGGCCTATTTGTTCCTTATTTTAGCTATGTTTATTAGGCTGACAGGGTTTTAGTAAATCTTGAATTGCAGTGAAATGTAAAACTTCATGATGCGAGGGTTTTTCCGTTCCCTTTTTCTGTTGCAGGTGCAAGGACATTTAGCTCGTTAGTTAGAATAAGTCTTTGTTGTAGGAGTTGAGATATGAGGAGCAGACTGGAAGGGAGTGAATTGGAATGTGAAATTGCAACTCCTAGCACGGAAGGAGCCTGAGACCCAAGGTCGAATTAATGAACAAAGGAAGATGAAGAACGCTAAATGGAAATTTACTGACGGAAGACCTGTCTGAAGGGGTGTGCTGAAGGGCGTGTGCAAGGATTTGGGGGTTTTGTATTAGGGACAGTGCCCCGTGGGTTGGGCAGACGAGACTTAGGAGGGAGACTAGAAGGAGCACCATATATCGAGCTCTCACTGAGTGAAGACTTCTTAGGAAGTTTCACTGCTGACACCTTTTTATGATTTTCTCACCTGAAAGGGAATGTTGTGTAGGGATGTCACTTTAGAATAGAGTAGGGACAGAAATGCTTTGATTAATGACTTTGAAATTTGACATCACGATTGCAATTTTATATCTGATGCTTTTAGAAGCGGTAATCCTTTTTATTTTTAGTCGAATGCGGATACTTCGTAGAGTAGCATTTGTGTTAGTTCCCATTTATCTTTTGTGCCTTGTATTGAGGTGCCTATATATTCAGATGTTTCTGCTGATAATAAAAGGTAAAATTCCTAGACTTTGAGTCATCTTTTATGAATAATGTCAAATTGTGGTAGATACGTTCTGATTATTGTGTTTCTTCCCTCTACGCTATTTGGCAAGTAAAAAGATCCTGGCGACCTGGGTGGGTTCTTGTAGATAATTGGGCAGAGACAAGAATCCGGCCTTCTCACTGCCACACCCGGGCACCATGTTTACCAGATGCACAGACAGCCCTCTCAGCAGCATGTTGAGAGACAGCTTTTAAGAGAGAAGGTAAGCGCTTCACACAAGACCAGCGCCCAGAGCTCTGCTCAGCCCTTTCTCCAGGGTCGGGTGAACTCTAAGCAGAGGGTACACATTCGGATTCGTCAATGTTCCCGAGAAACTTGCTTGCAACCCTGCCGATCAAAAGTTCCAGTTCACATCTCACACAAAAGTTAAGTTTCTGAGGTTATTAATGTTTATGACATTTAACAGTGCAATAGTTGCTAGTGCTGTGAAGCTGTCAGCTGCAATTGGTATATAAACCCATCATTCATGACGTCGCTGTTTTTGCCAGACATCATATTTTGCGCTTCTCGTTGGGCTGTCTGTTTTACCATTAATTGCAAATACTAAATAATAATGCTAACAGTGAAGATGATACGATTAAACATATTTTTGCTTCGGTCTACATAAATGTCTCACACTCTTTTCCAAAACAATCCATTTGTCAAGTTTAAATCCGTAAACTAATTGCCAGTTATTCCACTGATTTACTATAAATTCAATCTCAGAAACGAATTTGCCTTAAAACAGCATTACTAGCCGCATTCATTAGTAACGTACATAATCTTTGAAAGATTTTTTTCACTTGCAGAGTTATTAAAACCTTAGCTAATGTCTAGCACGTCCAAATATGATTTCGAACAGATTCCACTTCCGTGTAGAGACCTCGCGCTGTATTGCCTCGATTACCCCCTGTCCCGAATCACCATTACGGCAACTTTCACTACTTCAAACACAGATCAAAGGGCGCCTAAAACAAAACATTATATGCGCATAGAAAGTTTTGTCCCACTCTTGCTCCCAAAGAACACACGCTAAACTCTAAGCCGCTAAACTCTAAGCCGAAAGCTTCAGCATAGGACGCATAACGTGTCTGCACAGTAATGACTATGTAGCGCACAACACAAAAGTATCTAGGCGCCCCAAAATAAAGATGAATTCTGCACATCTATCAACCCTTGTGCATTCTTTCCCTGGACAATACAGTACTTCTGATGTGACTGAATTTCTTCGTCTTATTCTCTAGCACTATAGTGTATTTTCCTTTTTTATAGTCAGTTCGGTGCTTAACGGAAAGCTTGGTAGAGCTAATGTTTTATGAAATGAATTACCACAACGTGGTGAATCATGCAAATAAATACATTCAATGAATACATGCTGCAGATATTTAGCACTCGGTCTGCACTTAAGATCTTTTCAGTCATAGAAAGGTTGTTTCTTGTTATGTTATGTTCTGTTATGTTAAAAGGTACTTATCAAGTGCACGTTCACCAAACGGTTTCTTGGCGCTGGGGTGGAAGTAATGCAGCATCAGGGGGAAAGCCTAATTGTTATATGCCTGGGAAAACAGCCATGCTTCAGCTGTTTCCTGAAAGGTGCATAGGAGGTGACTGACCGCAGCTCCACAGGGATCGTTTCTTTTTCAACGAGTGTGTCGTTTCACCGGTTGCTCATTTCTTAAAGGGCGTACACCTATGAAAATAAATAAAGAAGTCCACGTCTGCCATTTTACGTTTCTCACCTGCAGTGATCTTACTGAACTCATGCCCATGCCAAGAAAGCACTTGTTTAACAGTCAATGTGTTCCATGGGCAGAAACCATATGGTGGTTGCACGCTTTAAAGAGCGCTTTAAAATGATACAGTGAATCCTGTTTGTATTACGATCAACTCGCAGCAACAATATTTGTTTCTGTACATTAAGAGGCGCTGTTTTAAAATATCGAAAATGCTACTTTAGGTCGTTGGCGGATTCCTAGACACAGGGCCGGATTTAGGATTGGCGGGGGTCGGTGCGACAAACTTTGTTGGCACCCACCCCCAATGACTTGCTGCTTCACAGATTCCCGCACAACCACCCTCCAACGGTGCCCCTCAGTGTTCTTTAGCTCCTACCTCATATGTATTTCATATGTTTTATAGCACTACTCATACCAGTGCAGGGTGTCAGAGCACTTTACTTCACACACTCATTAGACAGAGATAATGATTCATATGTGTGTACATCAGTGCATAGGAAATGTAACATAAAATAAAGAGGACTATGAGGTGTAGGATTCACATGTCATCCAGACAGCTAGGAATGATATTTTAAGAGTGTTTGGTCTGGAGAAGCACAAACTCAGAATGTAAAAGTAACACACTGGCTGGGGTTGGCTTTATTAATAAGAATGGTTTCATACACAACCAAATACTTTTTAGCAACTTTAGGATAATTTGAAACTGGGAAAAATCAAAAAGTTCTAACTTATACCTTGCAGTTTGCATGCAGCTCTTTCACGTCAGTTCATAGCTCACTGTGCTATATTAGGATTGTGACTTATGAAGTGTAAGTCACAAAATGATCTCTTTGACAAAGGCAGGAATGAACTGAGCTATTTAAAATACAATTCTATGATCTGCATGCTGCATGTTCTTTACAGCAAGCAAGCCAACCCACTGTGCAACTGTATTTTGAGTCAAAACTGCCACTAGACAAACCTCTACCTCTCTCCAGTAGGAACATTATTAACCAGCGTTATCTTGACATTTTTATTGTTGGCTGCAACTGCTTGTCAGACAAAGAACTCTGCAGCAGGGGCTTTTAAATCCATAAGTTATTTGTAAACGCAGCACCCCCAGGGGCGTAACACAGGCCCTGCAGCCACCCGCGGTGTGGGGGGTGGCCAAGCTCCAGGTGCCCCCTCAGCTCAGCAATACGGCCAGAGTGCTCCTGATGGAGTCTGGAGGGGGCCCCTCCATGTACTTTGCAGGGGGGGGCCCCTCAATTTTCGTTAAGCCACTGACTGCTGGCAATGCGGGGGCTCTGAGGCATCTGCAGTGGTAATGCCTCACCATACACAGCATTTAACAGAAAGCGGTGGCAACAATAAATACTAATGGTGGGGTCTATCATTGCGCATTGCCCAAATTCATTTCTAAAAATGTACAACTTGATCCTTTTTTAAACCGTCTTGTTTTAAAACTGCCTCGTATAGGTTGTAAACACTTACTTATTGATCACTTGCACTTTTACACACCCGCACCAGGTCAACTCGACGTCTTCCCCGGTCCACCATGGATAGTTCCGGTTGAGAGGAGGGAAGGGTGACGCAGACCGGAAGTGAGGGTAAGTGGACAATAGACACAGGGACGGTTAGCAGTCTAGCTGCTTAACCGGCGGCATAAAAACCCGATGCCTGCCTCGACGTGCAGCGGATGCGCTAGAGGACATTAGCCCTTGCTCTCAGACTAGGTGGACGGAACGCCTGGGAAAGGGCTCCTAACTTTTTCTATACGCACTGCATTCTTACTTAAATTGTTTGCTGGTAAAACTTATGTGTTGCGCATTGCCCAAATTCATTTGTAAAAATTTACAACTTGCTCCTTTTAAAATCGTCTTGTTTTAAAACTGCCTCGTACAGGTTGTAAACACTTACTTATTGAGCACTTGCACTTTTGCACACTCGCACCAGGTCAACTCGGCGTCTTCCCCGGTCCACCTCGGATTGTTCCAGTTGAGTGGAGGAAAGGGTGACGCAGACCGGAAGTGCGGGTAATTGGACAATAGACACAGGGACGGTTAGCAGTCTAGCTGCTTAACCAGCGGCATAAAAACGATGCCTGCCTCGACGCGCAGCGGACGTGCTAGAGGACATTAGCCCTTGCTCTTAGACTAAGTGGACGGAACGCCTGGCAAAGGGCTCCTAACTTTTTCTATACACACGAAATTTTTACTTAAATTGTTTGCTGGTAAAACTGCTGTGATGCGCATTGCTCGAATTAATTTTTTAAAATTTACAATTTGCTCCTTTTTAAAATCATCTTGTTTTAAAACTGCCTCGTATAGGTTGAAAACACTTACTGATTGAGCATTTGCACTTTTGCACACTCGCACCAGGTCAACTCAGCGTCTTCCCCAGTTCACCACATATTCTTCCGGTTGAGTGGAGGGAAGGGTGACGCAGACAGGAAGTGCGGGTAATTGGACAATAGACACAGGGACGGTTAGCAGTCCAGCTGCTTATCCGGTGGCTTAAAAACCGATGCTTGCCTCGACCCGCAGCGGACGACCGCTAACGCGGCAAAGGCAAGCCCATCTGCGCCCATCCACGCCAGACCGGGCCCAGGGCCCAGAACTCCTGTCTCTGCTCCTTCAGCCCCCCTTCGATACTCTAGGGAAAAATTACTCCACATAATGAAAGCCCCAACGCCATCATGCACTCACACCATCTCCATTGAGAAATTGCAGGACAAGTGTCTACATTGCTCATATGAACTGCCTTCAAGGGTAACTCACCACCCCTCGGCAGGGAATCCATTCAACATGGCTCTGTTGAATTGCACATCCTTGCCAAAACACACCACGAAAATTTCAATACTATTACAAGACACAGAACTAGATGTTCTGTTCCTCATAGAGGCCTGGCTATCTCCAAGTTCAGACCCAGATGTTGTTCAAGCGCTCCCTCCTGGTTACCTGATTCAGTGCCTAGATAGAACAAGTAGTAAGGGCGGCGGGATCGCTATCGACTACTAAGACCATTTAATCTGTCGCATGTTGGATAGCCCCTTCCTAGACTGCGAAAACGCTAATTTTTCTATCGAATTCACCCCCACACTTACTTTTGTTGGAATTCCACTATACCGCCCCTCAGGAGCACAGGGACAATTCTGCAGCTCGCTACTGGAAACTGTCCTAAATCTTGCCAGTGCTTCGCCCAATTTTAACCTTCTTGGAGATTTTAATTTTCATTTTGATGACCCTTTAGACAAAGTGGGTGACGATCTCGGAGCCTACCAGTTACACCTAAAGACTCATTAAGCCACACATATGAAAGGCCATCTCCTTGACCCTATTTTCTCAAGTATAGCAGAACTAAAAGGGAAGGAGCCCATCCCCTTTCCTTGGTCAGACCACTTCTCAGTCCCTTTTTCGTGGCACCCATTCACCCCGGGCTCCCATTTGCTAGCGTCCCACTTCCAAGCCCGCCTCCGGCCCAAACTAATCGTAGAAGACTAGACTCGTGAATTGGAATTAACCATACCCACCCACGACTCCAACCCTTCAGTAGCCAACAGAAAGTTCTCCTCGTGGATCGAAAACTCGTTGGATGTAGTACTACCCAGAAAAACCATTCTAAAAAAAAGCGGACCCAATAAATCTCCCTGGTTCACCCCTGAACTTCGCAAATTGAAACAACAGTGTAAAAGATTAGAAAGAGCATGGAGGAAAGACTTTGCAAGCGAGAAAAAATCAGAATACAGGTCATCCATTGCCTCTTACAAAGTAGCACTAAAAGCAGCCCAGGCTGCCTATTACGAGAAAAAAATCCTATCCTCCTCCAACTCCTCCAGAAAAATATTTTGGATCGCAAAAAAACTCATGAAAGTCCCCGACCTGCCCACAGCCCCTGACCCGTGTGGCCACCGTTGCGAGGAATTAGCAGGATTTTTCTCCACCATAATCCAAAATATACTCAATCTCCCCCCACTCACTAACAATGAGCACTCACCTGAGCCCCATGAACTAGAACCTCAGAATAACGCCCATCGCCTAGAATCATACGCTCCACTCACCGAGGAACTACTCCCTCCTATCCTAGACTCGATCAAGAGCGGTTCTCCACTCGACCCTGCCCCTCTCAACATCCTGAAGTTGGCAACACCCACCATCATCTCTCCCATCACTAATTTAATCAATGCCTCTCTAGCATCGGGTACAGTCCCCCAAGACTGAAAAAATGCCATGGTGAAGGCGCTACTAAAAACAAACCACTTAGATCCAACGGAGATGGGTAATTACCACCCCATCTCCTTACTCCCCGGAATTAGCAAGGTCGCGGAAAAATATGTCAACCGCCTACTTTCTCCACACCTCGAAACTTTTAAACTGCTCCACTCCTCTCAGACTAGCTTCCGCCCTGGCCAGGGCACAGAGACTGCACTGATAGTGGTGGTGGAGGAGTCTAGAAAGATTCTTGACTCAGGAGGATCTTCAGGCATCATCCTCCTGGAACTAAGTGCAGCCTTTGACACGGTGAACCACTGCACCTTGGTACACCGTCTCAAAAAAGTGGGAGTGACAGGAACGGCCTTATCCTGGTTGAAATTCCAGGTATTTGAAGGAAACACCTGATCTCAACCAGTGACGCTGCAATGTGGGGTTCCCCAGGGCTCGTCTCTGAGCTCCACACTTTTTAATGTGTACATGTCCCCACTGGCAGAGATAGTAGCCCCTTTCGGAATCCAATTAGTTACTTACGCAGATGACACCCAGCTAATCGTGGCATTGAACCAGGCACAACAGTCCCCCACGGACCTGTGCTCCTGTCTCAAAGAAGTCGCTAGCTGGATGAGCTCATCCCACCTCAAACTCAACGGGGACAAACTGAGCTCATGTTATTGGGCAACCAAGCAATTTTTAATCCTAACACTCTGTGGCCGACTTGCATGGGGCCTGCTTCAACGCTAAAAAAGGAGATAAAAAGCCTGGTCATCTGGCTCGACCATGATCTCGCTTTAAGAACCCAGGCCAGGAAAACCGCTGCCGTCTGCTATGGTCTGCTCCGAACTGCACGAAAAATACTTCCTCTCCTACCTTGCCACTCAAAAAAGCTCCTGATCCAGGCACTTATCCTCTCCAGGCTGGACTACGGAATGCCCTCTATCTGGGTGCTCCCAACTCAGTAATTTCAAAACTACAAGTGGTTCAAAATTCGGCAGCAAGACTTCTCACGGGCACAAAAAAACGCTGCTCAGCCAAGCCTGCCCTAAGATCGCTCCACTGGCTTCCGATACATTTTAAGGCCCTCTGCATCGCACATAAAAACCTACAGGGCAAGGGTCCACCTATCATCAAAAACCTGATCAAACCATACAAAGCCACCAGAAGTCTCCGCTCGGACGGTCTCCACCTGGCTGAGGTCCCCAGAATTAAGTAGACTCGGACAGGTGGCCGCCTTTTTTCCTACAACGCCTCTAAGCTCTGGAACTCCCTTCCTCTCTCTATCTGCAAGGAAGCTAATCACCTGACATTCATCAAACATCTGAAAACATAGCTATTCCCATAGTCCCATCTGCACCTCTATCCACCTCTGCAGCGCTGGGATGCCTCCGGGTAGTCATGCGCTATACAAAAGCACTTTTCATTTCATTCATTATATGGACCTTTCTCCAAGACGAGTTTTATAGCATTATGTGACCGATTTGTCCAGACTGAGTCACTGCTTAGAGAGGTGGGTAGATACATATACAGCGGTGGTGACAAAATGTGCCTTTAATGGTGGTGGCAGCAAATCTCTCCAACATCCTATGAAAACTGGCTCCAGGAGATGATTACAAATGCAACTTACAAGGGTATAATCTGAATGATGGTGGAGGAGCAGCGTATCTTTGATGCAATATGGACTTTATTTCTTTCTAATTCTACTGTGTGAATTTTCTATGATGTTGTTTGTCATTGACAGTTGTCAGAGGGGTTTCTATCCCTAGAAGTGATATGGTGTGAGCTGTTTGTGTAGATGTAGTACACTGACCTATTGCTTAGTATAGATCTGTTACTTTGCTTCTCACAATTTGGAAAAAAAAAAAACAGGCTTGCCCCTTTTAATTTGCACAAAGGTGGCAATACCTAAACTCATTTTGTGATTCTCTAAACACTGAATCAAGACAATGCTCCCAGCGGCCTCCGAGTGTCGCATGAAGGTACAACACACAGTTATGATCATTTCATCTTCTACAGAATTCATAGTTATCAAAAATGCACATGTGAACATTGTATAAAAATATCAACTTCGGAAAAAGAAAACAGGCAGTTTATTTGCTCTGAAATTCATAAAAAGATACATTAACTCGATCTTCAATACTAAAACTTAGAAACCAATAATGAATGAACAGCCAGCAGTGCCTGAGCGGCCCCTGGTTTACACCCGTTGCCACATTTACATACCCAGCGGTGGTTATTTTGCATCTCTCTGTCCAGGCCCCTCCATGGTGTCCTGCCTGTTATAAGTGTGTTTTCTGCACTGAAGGCTTCAGAATCAACCCTGACTGAGCAGCAGCGATGGAGGTGAGGTTTCTTGATGCTTCTGCTGTGGATTCATTGTGAGAGCTGTGACTGCCGGGCTGTGGTTTGTTGATCGAGGAAAGAGATCTTTTTTTTTTCTTTTTCCAAAGGTATTTTTATTGAGTTTTCTCGAACACACAATCAAAGATAGTACCATCACAGTACCCGATCTATTTTTAACATATAAAACATATCTGCGATGGGCAGTATATTTATCTCCAAAGGTTTAATAATCTGTAAAGAGTTCTGGCTGATTATTCTTGTCATTGATTACCTTTCTGATTTCAGAGTCCAGGGGGCAGATTGTGCTGACACAGACTCCGGAAGTCCACGGTATGACCCTGGGAGAAACCATCTCAATCAGATGTAAATCTAGCACATAAATCGCCAATGTTTTAGCCTGGTACCAGCAGAAGCGCGGAGAAGCCCCCAAGCCTCTCATTTATGTGGCCAACAATCGCCAGTCCGGGGTCTCGGACCGCTTCAGCGGCAGCGGGTCCGGCTCTGACTTCACCCTCAGCATCAGCGGGGCCGAGGCCGGCGACGCCGCCGATTATTACTGCCTGTTGATCCACATTGTGTAGCTGAGTTAGTTACAGTGCAAACTGAACGTGTGGATGAAGGTAACTCCATTTTACTACTTAGGCACCTAAAAAGATCAGTTGCAGGGAAATTTGAGCCGCAGGCTGAGTGCTTTAGCAGATGTTAGCAAAACTAGTACAGTTAGGTCCTGGAATAGGGGGAGTTTGTAAAATGTGTAAGAGTAGGTCAGACCCAGTCCCAATCCTAGAGCCCATGTCTTGATTTGGAGGATTGGTGCAAATCTCTGCAGTTCAAGATACAGTTGTTACAGTGATGGTGGGAGAAATTAATAGGGGTGCGTGTTCAAATGGCTTGTGTTTAGCTTGCGGTGTTAATGAAGATTGTGTGAGGTTTGGCGGTGATGTTTTGAATGTCGCGTGAATGTGCCACTTACAGTGAAGAAGTTGAAGTTGTTATCGGGTCCGGCATGTCCTAAGATCCCGGGATAATGTTACAAAGTGTAGAAGACACAGTATTTGTAATTGTCTGCTAAAGTTGTGTGGTGCCTGTCATGAGACGTCGTCAACAGCACAATTGAGATAGGGACATTTATCTTTGCTTGTGATACTCAGGTGTGATGGATGTTTTACTAATTGGGGAGAGTCCCAGCAGATAGAGGTATCATTCAAGTGTTTTTGGGTAGGTCGAAAAGCGTTATTCCAAATTATTTCTTGTATAATTGAATACTGTTGATTTCTTTATTGGAGCAGACAAAGTTGTTTGTTACAATTGCTTTGTATTTTGTTTGTATACATATTGCTGAGAAGAGTGTGTTTGTGAATATTGTAAAGGAGGGCGAGGTGCTGCAGAGGAGTCAGAATGATGTCACATTGTGTCACACTGAGATTGATCAGTTGCGGTAACGTCGCACTGGTATTGGTTGCCTATGTCACGGAGTACCACGCTGGTATTGGTTGTTGATGTAGAAGGAGAATTGTGATTAAACTATTAGTTCTGGCTCTGAAACAAAATTCTAATTGTGAGGTTCCCCTTCTTACCTAAAATGAAATGTTTTAAAGTCATATGGGATTTAATTAGGGGAGGTGTGACGATGCGCGTTAGGGAAGAAAAAGAGATACCACCCTGGGCTGGGATACTGCAGATCATTATATGGCAATAAAGGTAGGGCTTCACACCTGTATTTGGCGTAACAAATTGCATCAGGTCACTGAGAAAGAAGGTACACTGGCATTTCGACACTATGGCACATTCAATGTGAGTATTATTGAAGATATTGGATGAGATGAAACCACAGCCTAGATCTACACCGTTTGGAGCAATTAATGCTTCGGAGCGTGTGGCTCATGCCCAAGAGAAGGAGAGGCACCAGAGGAGAGCTAAAAAGGCTGTACACACTTATGCTGATGCGAGTTGGGATGCAGAACAGAGGGGGTGGGAAATGGATATGATAGAAGGATTTAAATTGTACCCTACATTAATGGGATATGAATTCGAGAAGGGAAAGTAACAAAAGCAGGAAAGAGGAAAAGGGGATGAGTTAAAGGAGCAAGATGTGAAAGACAAAACCAGTGACAGTGATTCTATTGACAGTCTTCTAAATGTGTTATTGTCATAACTTTCACCTCTGTATAATGAGACCCAAATATTAGAAGATGGAAGCGTTAAGGTAAACGGAAACTTGTGAATGGCTACATGGATTCATAAGTGCGAACCCTAGTAAAATTGGAGCTACCCCAATTAATGTGAATCAAACAAACCCAAGAGGAAATCCAGGGATTTGCATCTCTGGTACTTCCACCGCTCCTAATGTCCGAGATGCTGTCACAGTCCTGGTTACCATTGGCCCTGTGGTTCATATGTATAATTCCAGTTCCCCAGGGAATGTAGGACATATTTTGGCTTTTCCTGGCAAGTCAAAAGCCCCAAAGAGGGCTCCACAAAGCTGAAATGGGGGGAGCTTTGTCCCTTTTGTCCCAATGAACGTGCGTTCTCCTTGAGGTGCCAGTGCAGATTTGACAATGACCCAGACTGGATTTGGACATCTGAGGTCATTCCTGGGGTTGCCGGAGATAGATACGCTTACTTGGGAGCCACCTTTCAGTGTACACAGTAGCACCTCTAAAGAGTGGATAGTACCTAAGACCACAGGGATGCTGTCAAATTATAGCGATCAAGAATTAGATGAATGGCTGAAGGTTGTTAATGCCACGAAAGAGTGGGAGCTCAAGGAATGATTAAGTGATTGTTGAGGAGGCAAGTTTCCTTACCTGGACCTCCATGGTAAGGTAACTGTCTATCCAGAAGCCTAAACTTTTGATTTCAGTTTAAATTTAATTTTTAAGTTACTGTTGTTCATTCAGTCAGTGTTAACTCTGAGGCAGGCACTGAGTTTGGAGGAAAGTGCTCCTGTATCAGATTTGAGAGAGATGATGATTTGAGTATCATCAGTATATAATACTGTGGAAAAACCATGCTCTGTTATAATGTCTGCTAGGGGTTGCACATAGATGTTAAACAGAGTAGGGCTTAACAAGGATCACTGAGGTACCCCATTTTCCAGGGGAAGAAAGTCACAGCAAAAGGATTCTTCACTTACTTAGAAGCTTCTTTGCCCCAGAAAAGAGGTACGCTATTTAAGGGCGGAGCTGTTAATTCCTACTTGCTACATTCTTTGAATGAGGATTTAGTGAGACAACGTGTCGAACGTGGCACTGAAACCTAGAATGATCACATGCAGTTCTGTTAGACTCTAGGATTCCTTTGAGTTCTTCAGTCATGGATAGCAGTGGTGTTTCTGTGATATTCCCTGCCCGAACGCCTGTTTGCATACGGTGGAGGATTCCCTGTTCCTCAAAAAATGTGGGCTTTTTTTATTAACAAATTTCTCTATCACTTCGCCCATACATGCGAGAAGAGAAATTGTTCTATAGCTATAGAGGATTTGTTGGCAGAATAAGTCGGTTGATTAGAGTTTGAGATATGCCAAATCCTGTAATGATGAAATAGATATGAGGCAGAAGAAATTGAAGGAGAAACCCATGGTGGCACAAATTAAAGCTGCTCAGAGGGGAGGTCAAAGTCAGCCTTGTGTAGGGAATTTCCCTCCTATACAGGGAGTGTATCACCAGGGAGCTCCCAGGATGCCAGGTGGGGGTGGATTTCAGCAACAAGTTGGAGGTCGTGGTGTAATTAATTCTGTAAATCAAGGTCAAACTCCAGGGTTTGCCCAGCCCCAGAATATAATCATGTGCAGTCCCAAGATGAGCTGAGACCAAGATCTCAACATTTTAATGTACCACAGGCCCCATGATGCAAGTTACACAACCTCCGATTCCACAGCAAGCTGCTTATGGTCCTAGATATATTTTGAATCAGGTCCCAAATGTGAACCAGAATTATTTTCAGAATAGCAATTCTTTTCAGAAGTATCCCATGTTTGAGATGGTTGATAATTTTGCCTCCGATCAGTCCTCCTGTTGGTGCCTCATAGGGGAGGAAGATTGTGTGCTTGGCGTAGTTTAGGAGGTATACCAGGGTGGTCCATTTGTGAACAGTGAGGTAAATGGACACAACGCAGCATTTTTGGTTGATACCAGTGCTACCTGTTCTACTGTGAGAACAGTGGAGGTTCTGAACCTACCCCTTTCGGGAAAAAGATTCCAAGTTGCAGACGTTGCAAACAAACAAATGGCCAAACCTGAAACTGGTGATGCACCTATAAAAATAGGAAATTTTGAGGATCATCACCAATTTGTGGTTTGTTATTCGAGCCCTGTGAGTTTGTTGGGACATGACTTGGTGTGCTAGCTGAACTGCACCATTATATGCACACAGAGAGGTGTGGAGGTTCAGGCCCATGATGAAGATGACACCTTTAAAATGTTTAATCAAATCCCAACTACTGAGTTGTTCCCTATGATTACAAGTGAGGAGTTGCCTTTGGACCTCAGAAAAACAGTAAAGTCAGAAGAGTGGGATCGCTCTGGAAAGGACATCGGTCTTTTCAAAGGAGTTGAGCCTGTCTGAATACGGATAATACCAAATGTTAAGTATCCCAGAACACCGCAATAAAACTTGACACCTGAAACGATTGCTGGAATAACTCCAGTAATCAAGGCAATGATCCAACAAGGTATTCTGCCCCTGCACTAGGAATGACCGATTACAAAGCATTTTTGTTTTTCTTCAGTGAGAGGGACGGCTGCTCTCTCTCTCAACGCTTACACAGACTCATGGAGGTGCCCGTAAAACCATTGCCTATTTTTTGGCTACCCTCGATCCAGTAGCTGCAGCGTTGCCTGGATGTCTCAAATCTATTGCTGTGGCTGGTGTCAGCATAGAGAGATGTGAAGTATTGTTATGGGTCATCCTTTAACTGTGTATGTGCCCCACTCCATAGCGATACTGTGGATGCATACTCGCACTTAACACTTGACAAACAGCTATTTGACCCCGTATGAGCAGATAATACTTGTGGCTGAGAATGTTATGCTGAAAATGTGTGCTGTCTTGAACCCTGACACCCTGTTGCCCCTTTCTGAAATGTACAATGATGAGAGTGAGGGGGAACATGACTGTCTCTATGTTACTGAACTGTGCACCATGCCGAGAGCAGATATAGAAGATGAGCCACTGCCTGAATTTGATTTTGCCTTATTTGTGGATGCTTAGGTCTGCGAGACCATGAAGGAAATTTATGAGCTGCCTACGCAGTTTGTACAGTTTCAGGAGTAGTCAAAGTTTTGTGGCTCTGAGGAGTGTTTTCTGCACAAGTAGCTGAATTGATTGCTCTTACCAGAGCATGCTGTGTCTCTGACCAGCAGTGAGTGGCCATTTTTACTGACAGTAAGTAGGGCTTTGATGCCATTCATGATTTTGGACAGTTATGGTCCCAGAGGACGTTTATAACCTCCTTAGGGTCGCCCAACCGAAATGGAGAACAAGTATGAAACACCCAATGCCTGCACAAGTTGCAGTCATCAAGTGTGCAGCTCATTGTAAGAGGAATGATTATGTGCCTTTTGGTAACAGATTTGCCGACGAGATCGCAAAGTACTATGCTCATAATGCTAGCCCCTTCAATGGTGAACGAGGGAACAGACAAGACCAGATACAATCTTTTGTTAACAACTGCTGATACTTGGGAGGAACTCAAGAGCTTCCTGACTTCCCTGGAATCTGACCGAGACGTGCACTTCAACAATGAAATCTTGAGGATGCTGTGTGCAGCTTTACGAGTTGAAGAGAGACTGTATTGTAGCCCTAGACCTGAGGCTTCAGTTCTGGTGGAACTGGTCAATGGGACTTTGAAATCCAGACTTTCAAAAGTGTGTTCTGCCGCATTTTTAAAATGGCCTGATGCTTTGCCACTTGTGTTGATGAGTCTACGCAATATACCTGATTGTAGGACAGGATTGTACCCCCATGAAATCATCATGGGCATGGCAATGAGCTTACCAGCAGTACCTGCAAATGCGCTTGTGAACATTACTGATGATACTTGACTACTGCAACAGACTGGCTGACGTGGTGCGTTTTGTGTCTCATCAGGTTGAATCAGCCACTGCCCACCACATAGGAAGCAGTATCATGACCTTAGCCCCGGAGACTGGGTCCTGGTGAAAAAACATGGCAATAGGGTTGCCTGGAGCCCTGCTGGCTTGGCCCTTTTCAGGTGATTCTAGTTACTACAACTGCTGTGAAGCACAGAGATCTCCCTAACTGGGTTCATGCTGCTCATACTCGCCAAGATTCATGTTCCCTTAATGATGAGCAGCACCTCTTTCAGAAGTGCAAGTGGTGGTCGAGAGACTACGGGAGCAGATTAGTCAAGCTGTGGGGGACCTGCAAGAATCTGAAACAACACTTGTTCAGCCTGAGGGAGTCTTGGAGAATCAGGAGTGGAAGCTGAAGCCAAATAATCTAGTCCTGTGGTTGTGACTGCACAATATTTAGACCCTGATGAAGGGCCTAGTGCTGTAGAACCACGAGTGGCAGCAGGTGAACGTTGGTCGAGGAGAGAGGAAGACTGGTTTTGCAAAGGGAAGGTGGGATTCAGGCTATTTCGGAAGATAATGGAGATTCTGATCTGAGTGGCAAAGGAAGTGAGGGGACTGTACTCAGGAGATCAAAATGTGCTACAGTGCATTGTCAGAGGTTTTGTTCCCCTGAATGGACTTACTTTGCTGCAAATTGCAGAGAGGAAGAGCTCTGGGCATTCTGGGATGATCGTGAAGCTTCAACTGAAACTTCAGGAGTTTGAACTTCAGTTTGATCTTAGGTTTGAACTTCCTTTGTTAATAAGATTGAGTGCCTTAAGACAACTTCTCTTGGATGTAGCTGAGTTTCTTTTTTAGGATGCAAGTGAATTTCACATGCCAGTAGACGAACTGAAACATTTCATTTTGGAACTGATTGTCAATGAACATGAAACTTTTCTTATCAGAGAAACTGCAATAGGATTTGTAGGAGAAGTAAAAAGAGTACCAAGGCCAGAGTCTGCTGAAAGAGTGTAAGGTTGTCATTTAAAAGAACATGAAGTAGGGCTAAGGAAGTTTCATGAAGATTTGTTCATAATAAAGTTGCTGCATACTTTATGAACTTTAGTTTTGTCATTTGCACAGTTAGACATTGACAGAGAGGATTCTGTTGCTGCTATGTTCCCCCAATGGTCCACTTGTAGGGGAGTAATGGAAGCCAATCCTAATATTAGTAGACACATAACAGCAGGCCCACTAATGGTTGTAGTTATAAGACTGGTTGTTTTGCTTGTAGGATTATATCCATCAACATCTAATTCAGTAGAGACAAAGTCTTACGTAATCCCAAATCTTCACGCCCTAGAGGTAATAGCTTGTATCCATTAGATAAGTCTGTATTACATGTAGATACATCTAGAGGCAATTATTGTGTAAATGCTTATTTTAAACTGCTTTATGGGTATACCGACACAATGGATGCCAGGAACTGCTAAGTCTTCATGCAAATTTGTGCATCAGCTGCATAGGTAACATTTACCACCGTATCCCTTTGACTTATGTTGTTACGTGTAGTATTTTATTGAGCCTTCTTAATGGGAAAACAATTTTTAATATATATTTTTCAATCAGGATTTCGTTTTTTCGGAGCTCCACATACTTGTGCATTTAACTCCTCACATTGACCCCAATGCTATTTTCCCTGGAATCAATAAAAGGTTCTCTAAATGCATCATGACCATAGACACTGCTCATACTCACAGACACAATTTGAATTGTATTCTAACAGAGGTAGAGGAGACATTTTTATATTTGGTTGAGGACAGGAGGAGAAACTTGGAATCTAAGTCAAAGACAGACAAACATATTTAGAATGAACATAAGTGGACTAAGGAGGAAATAGAGCATTTAGAGGCAGGAAATAAAGCAGCATTGACTCTAGATTAGAAACATAAAGGGAAATTAGGCATATTTGTGGAGAGGTCTTCATTTGACAAGCACTTTGTGAGAAAGAATGAGTGTGACCCTATATTTGAAGTTAGGGGAAATTGGAGTTTATTCCTGATGGGTGATCACTCTGTTATTCCTGGGGTCTACTATATTTGTGGAGTGCAGGCCTATTTCATATTACACAGAGGCTGGTATGGAACTTTTTACCTAGGTGTAGTTCTCCCAAAGATTTGTCATGTAGAACATTTCAATGATCCCGTGTAGGTATGAATTTTAGGCCTATTTGAGGTGTTACTGCTGGAGAGGTAGCAGGGGATATTTTTGATGTGATGATTCCATCTATGGCTGCGATTTTAAATGATATAAAAATAAGAAAGTTCCCCACCATTGTAGATAAGCCGGCTACTAGTACAACTGGAGCTTTATTGGTTGTAGATACAGAAACATGGCTATCAGGTGCATGGTATTGCAAAACCGTCTTGCATTAGACATCCTGTTCACAAAGGAGGGCGGAGTCTGCCGAATGTTCATGGTCCATCAATGCATCTCCTACATTCCCGACAAGAGTAAGAACTTAAAGAAGTTTTTCAAGAATATTTCTGACTTGCACAAGGATTTGCAGGAGTTGGAAGCGACAGGTTCTTATGAAGCTATTGGGGATGGATTTTCTGCTTTAGGCAAATGGTTTGGAAAACTGGCAAGTGGAACTTTGGGTGCCATCTTGAAACCTCTTATGATAATTGTCATTTGTGCAATATTCCAAATTGTGATCTTTAAGGGATATAAATGCATGAAAGTTAAACAGGGAGTGAAGAGATAGAGGGCGGATGAAGAGTTAGCAGAGAGTTAGAGTAAATAATTTTAACGAGATGAAACATCTGGAAGAATCTAGATGAATGATGTTTAAACCCACAAGTTTTTAGCTGGTATGTCTGATACAAACTGATTGTAATCTGTGATGACTTGATTCGCCATCAGAAGGGAGACTGCAGCAGCGTAATTTTGGCTCCACGTTTTTGGTATGAACAGGCCACATATAAATATTTACACATGGCCTCATGTATTTGTGTGACTTAATATCCCTAATGTGATGTGGTGCACTGAACAGCTACAGTAAGTGCATTAACAGTATAATCTTGATAGTCAAACAAGGGTGTATACTAATGTTTCCCCTGACAGTAATGTCAAAATTGCAGTTCCCATATATATCTGTATTTGTGTGGTTTGAAAAAGGTTAACTCTTATATAATCATGTATTCATTTGAATATTACTCTACATCAATATTGTAGCTGTACACGTATACATAATCATGCATTTATTGTGTACTGAAATGCTTGCTGCGTTAACTTGACCAAAGGCCTTAAGCATTTGAATTTCTTAAAGTTTAACCTTCAATGAGAAGCTTGCTTGGGTTGCAATGTTTTTCTCTCCTCTGCTGGTTCAGTTGTATGATTTCAATAACGGAGAATGGTACACTGTGTGTGAGAGATGTTGAGTTTCGGGAGTAGTGTTTTTGGCAGGGACAGGAATCCTGAACAAACAATGGGAGGACTACTGTTTGCATGCAATTGGGAGATAGGATGAATCTAAGGACATTCTGATGAGCGGACCAAAGAAAAGGAGTTTCAAGAGTAGTTACCAGGTTTTACTGTGTGAAGGTGAAAATAATGAGCCATGTGACATGGGATTCTCAAATGTTCTTTTGTAGGGTTTAATTGGTGATCACATTTCTGTTTTAGTCAGATTTCTTATAGACTCAGAGGGGTATACATTACTATTGTGTGGCTTTATGCTATACAATCTATACAATCTACAGATGTTCCACCATGCTGACACCTTCCTACCTTACTGGAACTGATTAAGGATTCCCCAATCAGTGCTTCAGCTCAATCTTACATTAGGAGATTTTGATTTCATCATGCATAATAGACGAGAAGACCGCATGGTTTATTCCGATCATCAGATTTTATTTCTTATATTCTGCAGTGCTAACACTGAATTCCTTGTATGTTTCATTTTATTGAGAGAAAATGTTGTGAAACGATTTGGCCGCCCAGTAGTGATCTTGTATTTTTACAATATATTCTTAAGACTTGTCTACATCAGTCTGGTTTTAAATTTGTAATAAACCCATTCTTAGTCTCATTTACCAACTTTGGATCCTCATTGTTTAGCTGAATTGGTTGCACTGTAAATTGAACTTGTGGATGAAGTTAAGTCTCTTTTATTCATTAGGCACCTAAAAAGTCAGGGAAATTTGGACCAAAGGATGAGTGCTTTAGCACACCAGATCAAGTGCAAGACCACTTCATCATTGCAACCCTTTGCAGAGGGGAGGATGATCTTGGGAGGTAGTTTAGTTAATGCATGAGGGCATGGTGTACAGATTGGGCACGCCTTATAGATCAAGGGAAACAGACATGTCACAAGCGTAAATGAAATGTCTGGGGAACATGGGATTGAGTTATAAATGGTGGGCTGGAAGACACTGGACATTGGAAAATCAAGCACTACACCTATTTCTCATGTATTTAGATATTTAGATCTAGTGGAATTGGCAGAATTGACAACATAGGGGACAATAAGAGGGCTCAAGGAAGAGGCCTGCAGAACTCCCTGTGCAAAAGGTTTAAATTCAGAGTGATAGGGAGGTGTGTGCACACGCGCTCACACACACACAAATACACAGACACTTTTGAAATGCAGTAACATGGAGAGGCAAATATAAGTCCACACACAGATACATTTGTCAGCAACAACATGGATATACACACATATAAACACAATGTCTGACATTGAAAACATTGTGCTGGGGGGCAGAGATTGGCCTCAGAGAAGATGGCAGCTGAATAACTTCCTCCATCCGCATCTGCTCCTAATTAGACACTTTAGACAATATAATAGGAACCTGCTCTCTTGCAGCACCTATGAAAGTCCCCAGCAGAGCACCTGCACACAACAAGACAGCTTGCTTTTGTATATGGCGACCCCTTGGACCATTACAACGTCCAGCACCCAATGATGAGGAATGCCCCCAGACGATCAAGGGACCAGTATTCCCGCTCAGACTCTCAGCAGTAAGCTACCTTGGGGAGAGCCTCTAGCCAAGTATACCAAATGCGAAGATTGCAGGCCAGGTCCACAAATATCTGACATCTGGGGCACCCGCCCACCATAATAGCTTTCTCTTGAAAGAGACAATAAATGAAACCGAGGGCATGCTGTCCAACAATGCTATTGGCTGCCATCTTGAAATTGGAAAAGTTACATGCTCTGAAAGCAAGGTACTGCAGGCAAAAAAAATCCTGGGTTAACAGCACTAAACTAACTGCATAGGCTTGAACTGTAACTGACCTTATAAAAGACACTGTACTGCATCAGTCTTACTCTTACATATCACTGCTTTCACGGCTCACTCTAAACACCATAGATGCCTCGAAACAAAGGGGTTTCTTTACAAGCTCCTTATGTCACTGGTGTGTCACTATTAACATGGGAAAATGTGACACACCGGCAGCGCAAGTGGTTTGTTAGTGAGTCCCAAAGGATGCAGGCAACTGTTATCTTCCGAAGCTTTCAGGCTCAAAGGGGAAATCTACTCACACCTCCTGTTACCAGAATGTCCTCAGTCACTTTGGACACTCCCATGCAGGAACTAAATGAAATAAAAATCTCAATCAACACAATTGAACAAAACTCCTCAGAAACCATGCGTGAATTGAAAACATGGGTTCAGAAATGCCAAGCTTCAAGACGCAGCTGGATTGTTGCTTATATTATGACTGTGACGTAGCTCTATGAGGTTTGCTTTCCCACCCTCGGGTCACACAAGTGAACTTAGTTCCATATACCAGCATTGAATGTGAAAGAGAGGTTACTGTACTCCTGCAGAACCACACTCGATACATGGTTAAAATGAAATCTTTGCTTTTGGGTTACTCACAATCCCTGGAATAGGATCAGGGCAACAGTGGGAACAGTAAACCTATTTCACCCCTCACATTATCACACACACAGCACTAAGAAGGACAGATACTTTTAAGTAAAAGTATTTATTACAAGAAGGAGAACATTTTTCTTAGTACATCTAAAATAATAACACAGAATATCATAAAAACAGCAAATAGGCACATTGTAAACAACAAGAATAAAATGAACATTTCTAACGTGGTAAAAATGTCATATAAAAGTTTAACACCCTAAAACCTACTCCTCTGTGCCACCCTATGAGAGCATGTAGTAGAGTAACTTGCAGTCTAGAGTTTCTTTGGGAGAAGTGGCACATTGCATACCTTATTGACAGGCTGTCATTATCGGAAGAGCTGTGGAGGAAGCATTCAATGTGAAAGGCAAACGAGCTGCATTAGCAGGCTCCCGCAGGTACTTGGCTCTTATCTGCTTCAAAGTGCATTATCTACTCTGAAACCAGTTATAACCAAGATCAACGGTTTCATGCAGGATAATCTGGGGTGAAGTATCTGTCGAGTGGTGGTACTTAAATACTAAATATTATTAGGGAAAAAAGCCTTCTGACATAATTTCAGAAATGTGGTACATAGATTACAGGCACCAGACAAAAGGGTCCTAGACATATCTTTAAGAAGATGAGAGATGAGGAGAGGTCAATTTAAACTACACCTCTTTGATGAATTATATAAGGATGTTTCTTGATGGCCCTGACATATTGATGATGGAATACTTGCTCCCAACTGTGTCTCATCAGGAGTTATACATGGGTCTGTAGCAGAATAACTTGACACTCTCTTAGTTCTACGAATGATAAAGGCGGACAACATTCATGTTATTATAGTTTATATCAGATATGACAATGAAGTGACAGAATTCTGAAGGAGTGTGTTCCGAGATGGAGTTGAGGCCTGACCGGAATGGAGCCAGATTTTAGGGTCTTCACGTCAGGATGTCTCTGGAAAACAGATGATGGAACTAGAAAAGAAAGTTCAAGATACTCCGGATTGGGGCACTGACCCACGGTATCTCAGGCGAAAGGTCTTAGAACTCAAGAACAGGAGTAGAAGAGATAACATTTCCCTATACATGATCTACCAGAATCTGCATAGGAAGATAACATGCTTGCATCTTTATCCGGCCTTCTTGCCCAAACTGCTGAACATTGATTTTTGCCCATCCATTCCAGAGAGACCAAAAAATGATAAGTCAATAACTCACCCCTGTCGACCGCTCTCGAAAAACATGATCATTTTGGTGTGTTGATAGTGAAGCAGGTGCTTCACTATTAACACACCAAAATGATTCTTCAGTCAGCTAGGCAGCACAGTCCTGTTGCAGAGATTCTGCATATCCGCAGAACTATGCGCAGGAAAATGGGACCTTGGTGCATAGGGGCGAAGACTTCCTTAGTACCCACAAACCCCGTACCAACTAGCTATAGTGTCTCACTCGCTCTCCTACACACAATGGGAGTAACAAATGATTGGACACCTCAGAAAACAACACTCCCTGACCTCTCAGGAATCGTGGAAACAAGACACCTTTTTGCACACCAACTCGTACTCGTCCACAATAAGATCAAACAGAAACGCGTGGATAGTTAAACATATTTATTTTAACTAACGTGCTCTTAAAAGCAGTATACGTGCCACAACAAGCAGAAAGATGCATAATACTAATATAGTTAGCATAGCAGTTGGGCCATAAATCATGAAGGGAGAAATCATTTTATATTGATGGCAGAGAAAGGTCTACAGTGCCTAAACTCCTGCCCTCCACTTGATAGGTAGAATTATTATTATATAATAGAAGATCTCTGGGCTTTGTCAGCAGACCCCATACCTCAGGACATATATCGTATTTCTACGTCACAGGTGAAGGTAGCTCTCCTCCATGGAAAGGTCCCTCTCCAAGTGTGTGTCACCTAAGTGCACATTCCCATAATATCAAAATATGAGCTCCCGCCTATAGCAGCTACACCAGTATGTTATGTCTAGGTGCTAGGGCCTGACCAGAACAGAATACCAAGTGGCATTGTTTATCGACCTTGCTCACAGTGTTCAGACTAAACTCCAGGAACAGAGAGAACGTGCACAGCAAGTGTTCTCATGTGAAAGGCAGAGTCGCGAAAAACAGAAGCATGTACTGTCGTGTGTAAAAGGCAGCATCATGGCGTCTAAGCTCATGCTAAGTTAACAATGACACCAATGTCCTCATTAACCATGTGACAGCCCTCATAATTATAAAGATAGGAAACTCTCCTTTGCCACCGATTTCTCCATTGACACCCACCTTATACAGAAAGAAATGCCTGGTCCTGAGGCCCAACTTGAAACACAGAGGCTTAAGATTTGGCCTCCTTGGCCCAGCTATGAGGCTGGTCAAACTAGATGGCAAGACACAGGAGTATCAAGATCTGCATTGTTTGGAGGAGCTACTGGACAGCATAACAGAGACTTTGATGGAAACCTCACACCTCCCTTATCACCACAAGGCACCATCATGGTCAGACAAGATACACTCTACTGAAACACTGACACATCTTAAAGATAAATCCAGTGGAAAGCTAAATACCCACTTTTAATATCCTCTGTAAGTTATCACTCTAAATTTAGTTAGCCAAATGCAGATACCTTTCCTTCCGACTTAAGTACAATGCACATAACAAAAGCACTCTAGATGTGGTCTCTTAACACTATTGGCCTTGCAAGCTGTGTGAGACGGTAAAAGGCACTGTCTTACTTAGGCTCCCAAAAACCTGACATTGTCTTACTGCGAGAAACTGATCTATCCACAACTGAGATAGCCAAACTTACCAGAGACTGAGTATGCCATACGATTGCAGCTTCTGGTTCAGAAACCCCACCAAATACCTTCAACTCTCCCTATTTGCTCTACAGGAAGAGAGGCGTAACTTTTTCACAAAGCCCTGCCAATGAAGATGCAGAAAATATAGAGAAACCAACAGAGCCGCTATACCTTTGAAAAAGTAGTCTGCAAGGGCCATTCTTGGGCTATTAGATACATTTACACACCAAATGCTGGAAAGGTGGTTTTCTTCACCAAACTCAACAGACTGATAACGGGAATTTGCCACACAATGTTAGTGATCGGCAGCAACTAGCATTTCTGCATTAACCCTATTTTTGATGGATCCAGCTTTACAGATATCTGCAGCAACATTGATAGGAGCCTGTTGTTACCCTTATGTCAGATCACTCTCTCTCTGAACTGTGAAGACTCAAACACTTGACAGATAGAGAATACACATTTGTTTCCAGACCCCATGGAACTGAGGCCAGTATACACTATTTCTTGATGAGTGCAGCGATGCTCCATAAAATCACAAGTTGTACCATAGGCATCCATTGCATCTCAGATCATGCCTCAATTACAATGATAATTGACTTCCAACTGCAGGTCCCTAGGGACAAATACTGGAGAATAGGTACTTGGAGGTATAAACTCCCAGAGGAGAAAAGAAAACTGATTGCATACTTACAGGAATTCCTGTCTCTGAATAAGGACTCAGTGGCTTCGTTCCACACATTCTGGGCTGCAGGGAAAACCTATATAAGTTGAGGAGAGAGTCTGCATTAGCCAGTAAAGCGGCAGTAGTGAAAACATAAACACTAGAATCTGAAATTATTGCTCTTATTCAGGTATATCATGAAAACTCATCTGATGCAGCACTTTGCCTTCTCACTGCAAAACAATTCAAACTTGATGCGCTTCGAATGGCCAAGGTGGAAAAAACCCTGTAGAAAATTCAAAGTTGACACTATGAACACAGTGATAAAGCGAGCAGGCTACTGGCCTTTCAATTAAAGGGACTCATGGCAAAATCATACAAACCATTATTGTTAATAACAACAATATCTTACTTGGAAGTTCCGGGGACATTGCAACAGTATTAGCATTTTTCTATATTTACCTGTATATATCAGAAATCAGCGGGCACCATCTACTAAAAGTTTGCCCTTGGAAGACTGAATATTACTAGACTATCTCCACAAGTCAGACTGACCTAGGCAAAGAAATAACGAGTGATGAAGTAAGGTCTGCCATCTAGTAAATGCCCGCAAGAAAAGCCCCAGGAGAAGACAGGTTTCCAGATAAATATTAAAAACTGGCGTCTCTCTTCTCAGTTCCCATCTGGAGTAAGATGTTTCAGGAGATAACGAGCAACAAAGGATCACTTCATGCAAACAACAGGCCCAATATAACAGTGATACCAGTAATACCAACACCAAACAGAGATCCGCTTCAATGTGGTTATTATAGGCTGCTCTCGTTATTCAACAATAAAACCAAAATTCTGGCAAAAATCCTGCTACAAGAATAAAAAAAAGTAATTACTGCAGTGATGCACAAAAACCAAATTGGTTTGATTCCGAGCTGTTTTACCTGCAACCATATGCAAACTATGTTCCACCTACTATGGAGCGCAAGACATGATCTGGATGATAAAGTGACCCTCTACCTCAACACTGAGAAGGCGTTCGACTGAGTGGAGTGGGGCCACTTATTCCATACACTTTCAGACTCTTCTGATGACAATGACACCGTGGCTGCACCGAGATCCCACTGGTGGTATTAACTGTACCGAGTACCTGTGAGACCTGATTAATATAGACAGAGGGACTAGACGGGGGCGCCACACCTCCCCCTACTGTTTCGTCTTGCACTACAGCCTCTGGCCATAGCAATTTGCTAATCACAAGAGATCAAGGTATCACCACTCCTGTGGGCAAATTGAAACTGATGCTGTATGCAGATGACATCATTTTGACACTATTTTCTCCACAAACCTCTGCTTTGGCACTCATTGAAATTATCTCTTGCTTCTCCATTTTCTATGAGTACAAAATCAACTGGGCCAGGAGCGAAGCGCTATGCATTACTACATCTACCAACATCCATTTTCTACAGCACTTCATTTTTCGCTGGGTACAAACTTGGATGAAATACCTGGGCATTTTGATTAGCAGCAGCCATGTAGACAATGATTAAAGAAAACATGTAGGTTTTGATCGGACAAATGCAGAAGGACTTTGCGGTTTGGAGAAGCATGCAGCTCTCTTTCTGGGGGTGACTACAAACTGTTAAAATTATACTATCTTCACCTTTCAACTATGTAATTAGTATGATACAGTTCTGATACCCACAATTCAATTGTGCAACGCAGATCGCCAAATCATAGAAAACAACTAGCAAGGAGAAACTACAAGATTTTCTAGAGCAAAACTTCACGCCACTCTAACATGAAAGCCTAAGTTAGAGCTATAACATATCATCCTACCACTTTCACCTGGAGTTGGAATCAAACAACTGGACACTACTTGTAGTTCATCTCCAGTGCAGCTCATACGTCACTCATTCATATACAGCAAGCCCACCTGACTTGAAGATCATATTAATCCAATTTTAATAGAGTGCATTTGCAGGTGAAGAACCTGCAACAAAATACTATGGCAAAACCCATTCCTGCATATACAGGCACAAAGCAGACATTCGATTAACTGGAGATGAACTTTACTGGCCACACTGGGATCATGGTGGCATCTCCTGTATATGTTAACTCTTCTCAGAGGGGACCTTCTGGCCATTTCAAGCCCTGACATGGCCCCCATCACTACCATCGTCGGTAACCACCGACTCAATATCGTCTCCTATGCCTACGACACCTAGCTGATCCTCTCCCTCACCAATGAATCCACAGCCGCCAGATTCAACTTCCACAGCGGGATGAAGGCTGTTGCCATCTGGATGAAAGACAGTTACCTCAGACTCAACTCTGACAGGACTGAAGTACTCATCCTGGGACCCAGCCCCTCAGCTTGGGAGGACTCCTGGTGGCCTGCCGCATTGGGAAACCCCCACCCCCAAGGACCACGCATGTAACCTCGGCCTCATACTGGACTCCTTGGTCACAATGAACTGCCAGATCAACACTGTATCATCATCATGCTTCTACACCCTCCGCCTGCTTCGAAAGACATTCAGATGGATCCCCACCAAATCCAGAAACACAGTCACCCATGCACTCATCATCAGCAGACTCATCTATGTCAACGCATTCTACACCAGTGTCTCTCAGAAACTCCCCAGAAAACTACAGAACGTTCAAAACACTGCAGCCAGACTGGTCATTAACATCCCCTGCTGCAGCCACATCACCAAACACCTTCGAGAACTCCACTGGCTCCCTGTCAACAAAAGAATCACCTTCAAGCTCCTCACACATACCTACAGAGCCCTCCAGGACAAGCATATCTGAACCACTGCCTCTCTTTCCACGTGACCCCCAGACACCTTCGCACTGCCCAACTGGCGACGGATCCACAAGCCCAGAGCCAGAGGAAGATCCTTCTCCTACCTCACCACCAAGACCTGGAACAACCTGCCTCTCCACCTCAGGCAATCCCCGTCGCTGACCCAATTCAGGAAGGATCTGAAGACCTGACTCTTCAACTGAACCCCGGCGCCCAGACAGATCAGCAGCATCCTCTCCCTCAGTGCCTTGAAGACAAATGCGGGTAAGTAGCTGCACTTTATAAAGCCTTGATTGATTGAGTGATTGATTGATTGATTGAGAGATGATTTTCGCATAAACGTGAACCAATTTTTGCCTGTCCTGCAGCTCGAACGATACCTCAATAACAAATTAGCTGGCCAAAAAATGCCAATAAACATATCCACCATCCATTACTCCTAATGAAAGAGGGGAGCTCATAAGAAATTGGTGCTGGATTGCTATGACATAGGACACATTGATTGACAACTACACTCTCAACAGAGAAATCTCCACAACAAGCATCCACTGCATTACAAACAAACAGCATGACGAGGACTGGAGATAACTGATCCAGGACCATAAAAAGACTTTACGAGTAGCACAGGTGAAGAGCAGCTTTTTCCAGATCCTCCACAACTGGCATTGGCTTTCTGTTAAAATATGTAGGGAAAACTCAGCCATAAGCAGGAATGCTGACATTGGGAACACCCTAAAGAAAGATAATACACAACTTCTGGCTCTGCCCACGATTATACTCATAATGGCACTCCGTGGCACTGCCTTCACAGAACAAGTGATCGACCTGTAAAGGCCTCTATTGATCTCGCTCTTTTACATAACTCTCAGGATATAGTTGGAATCACTAATCATAACAAGCATTGGTAAATGCATTAGCTTTTACCTATGTGATTAATAATAAGCTGCTTTTTGTTGTATGTTGCAGCTTGCTGAGTAGTTGTACAATATAAGTTACAGAAAGTCTGTTAAAGTGTTATGACTTGTTTATGTAAAAAAAATGCAATGTACTGCGCTGTTACTAGTGGTAAGTGAGGGTAAGTAATAGCAACATTTTGAAAAATGAAATGAAAGAGGGAAATAATAGATTTAATTGATATAATAGCAATACTGTGTGTTTAGAGGAGTTCTGCAGATTGTGGGCATGGTGCCACTGCACCTGCTGCATCATTTAAATCATACCTCTAGTGCCTGCAAGATATACATTTGTGACTGGCTATTTAGTAGTCAAATATAGCAATATTTGGTGTTTAGTGGGATTCCTAGAGATTTGGGCCCCAGTGTCCCTACACCTGCTGCACTATTGAAATCATGACCCTATTGCCTGCAAGGTAACAGCACTTGTTAATGCTTATTTAGTAGCTGAATATTTAACAATATTTTGTGTTTAGAGGAATTCTGACGAATTTTGGGCCCGGTGCTTCTGCGCCTGCTGCACTATTCAACTCCTGACCCTGTTGTATGCAAGGTAACTGCACTTGTGACTGCCTGTTTAGTAGTAAAATATAGCAATATTAGGTGTTTAGGGGTGTTCTGATAACTTTTGAGCCCGGCACCACTGAACCTGCTTCACCATTCAAATAAAGACCCTGTAGCCTGCAAGATAACTGCACTTGTTTGAGTGTACTTTGGGGATCAAACCATAATCTTTGAAACCACTCAGTTGAAATCATAACAATCTTTTCAGGCAAAATTCTAAAAAACATATCATATCTTTAATATCATGGCATAAACATACGAATATATAAATTAAAATAGGAGCTTCATTGAACAGAAAGAGGTCTCAGAAATCATTTGAATGCATCTAGCAACAGTCCCCTATATGAATCAGTTAAATGAAACAATGAGAAAAAGCCAGGACATATCAATCTTGGCTTCAAAAACCCAGTTCTGGAAGAACCAATAGAGTGTCAAAACAATACTGAGCATACAATTTTACAAACAAACAATATGGTTAGATTTAAATAAAAAGACAAAAGAGAGTTTTCATAAGAATGAGGCCTGATGCCAGTCGTCCACCATATTGAGTCCACTGGATCTTGAGTCCAATTGTTTAATCCATTTGAGTTATTTTCTTGTTGTCAGGCTGGAGATGTGGCCTCCTCTCTAGTCTTGGCATATTTGCTTGCCACTCGCCTTAGAGATGTGGCCCACTAGTTAGAGATGCTGCACTAAAGGTACTCCAGGCACATTGCACCTGATACGGCTTCTATGCTGAAGGATACAACTTTTCACCATCTGTGTGGCCTGACCGATATACACTAAATCACAAGGGCACCAAATCTCATAAATAAAGTTACTTGAGCTACAGTTAGTGCAGCATCTTAAAGTGGTTTCCACATTCAGGCGCCTAAAATGTTTGTGTTAAAGCAGTAAGTACAAACAAGACAGAGTCCACATCTGTGGTGACTTACCAGGGGTGTTAATCTCGATTGTGAATCAAGGGTAGTACCGGTTGATTTGGGTAAAGTTGTGGTCTCTTTGTGTTGAGTGAAGCTCCTGTATTTGTTTATATCACCACATATTTATGTCGAAAGGTTAAAGATAGGGCATGTTTTTGGGAATTCATGGGTAAAATGATTGAGTGTTTCTATTTCAACCGATTGGTTTCCAGGGTTATTGTTTGGTGCCCATAGTGTACTTCTAACCAACAAAACTACCACATCTATGTACATTTCTTTTTGATTTCCTAAACAGGCTTTTTTCCCATCTAACATCTGGTTACTTAGATTCGGTGGGTCTTCACTTTTGAACCCCAGTTTTGGCCTGAACCGTTCTGCAGGAGCTTGGACCTTACGTGATGCTCCCATGGCTATTCAGCTAGCTCATGCCTGCGCGCTGTAAGCATGCTTTGATTCAGTCAGTGGCTTCTGGTTACAAGTTCTACCTGCTTCCACTTGACGACATAATAGTTTCATTTTTCACCCACCAGGGATACTGATGGTTGTTCCCCTTTTTTCTGGTTCCAGACCGAATAGTTTGACACTGGATGGCTGACGATGTTCGTGGATCATTCCATTCATTGGACATTCACCCCTTTTGTTAGAGGTGAGGATGAGTAGCATTTCCATTCCTTTTCTTGGGTATTCAGTGGCAACATGTTCTGAGTCCACTCCAATATGCTGGTCACTTACTAGGTATGTATTAGCTTCATCCTGTTCTTTAATCAGCTGGGTTGTAGTATTTTTGTTACACTATTGTTAGAAGGGTGAGGTACCATTTTTGACACTATCCAGGTCAGACCATGGTGGTATTCCTGTCTAGCCACTCAACAATACATTATACGTGAGGGATTCATTTTAATTTACCTCCATTTTTTCATACATAGGCACAAAGAAATTTGGGGCCCCTTTATTCTGTAATTTGTTCAGGCTACACGCTGTCGGGTTTGGGTTACCTATGCACGCTCCTAGGTCATTAGATAAATTGCAAAACATTACTTACCAACTGGCTAATCAAAAATTATTTATTTTTCCATTGAAAAATATACTTTTTTATCCATTTCGGCTCTGTGATTTATACTCCTGAGTCTTTCAGAATTGTTTTGGCACGTGCAACATGCACATCAGGGGTATATTATATTGTGCACTTTTGAGATAGCTGGACCTCATTAATTTCTCTATTTTTGTAGGTGTTTCCAATCAGTCCCAATGAAGACTCCTCCCAAATATCTGATAAGGGTCATAGTGTTGACATATTAACCTGTAGAATGCCATTTATTTATATTCTCCTGAAACGCACTCCAATTCCGAGACAAAATTGAAAGTAGCTTTGCGAATGTGTCTATATAGTTTCTATTTTGTCTGTTAACAATCTTAGTGCACAGCTATTCAAATTTGTCACTTTCATTAGGGCTGTCTCAAAAGAATAGTTTGGAAATACCCCAAAAGATGAACCTCCGGGAGAACATATTGGTTTTGCTTCTCTTCTTTTTCTCCAGGATCCACTCCTGAATCCTGAATCCCTTAAAATATGCAATATTAGATCTTGGGAAGGCCTCCTGTGTTAGGAGAGGTAACTTATAGGTAATAGCTATTGATAGGTCAGTACATTTTTCAATTATCTAATTTGATCCTCTTTTACAATTCAATAATTAACTTTTCAACTGAGGGTTTCTTTACTACCCACTACAAAACATTAATTTGACTGTTGGGGTATATAGTTTCTATGCACTCCATTTTGTGGGCCAGTTTTATTTAGTGTTTTCTAGTCATTCAATTATCAACATCTTTGAGTCTCTATTCCATCTGAGCAGTTCTATTGAAGAATTGTTCCAACTCATCATCCGGTCATAGCAATTGCACCTTTGTTTCCCCAAGAGATATTTTTGGAAGTTCTTGCACTTTGTTAGTCTTTTACACTTCTATGAGACTGGTCTTTAATAGTTTTAATTTAATAGGAAACTTATAGTTCCCCTTCACTTTCCTGCTTTGGGACATTACCTTTCCAAGGTTCCCTTGTGGGATAAAGAGCTCTTCGACACAGCGTCTAAAGTATCACTCGTTTCAAACTCTGGTCTCATGAGAGGAGTTCAACAGGTTCATGAATTTCCCAAAAACATAATCTTGGGTGGGGGGCTCGAATCCATTTCTTAGCTGTCATTTTGTCTTGGGTTGGACATGGGCAGGCTCTTAAGTGATGGAATATATATAAGAATATAACAGAGGAAGGACTCACGAGCTGTTCCCCCTTAACCTGTGTCATCCACTGTCCAGGAAAATCTTAATGTTGTGATATGCTCCCACACCATTAGTTTCGTCTCATCTCTCAATCTGCCTGGGGAGATTTACCTACATGGGAATACTGTGAGACTCCTACGCCTCCTGTCCCCTGGCATTACATTAACCTTTGGCATTAGGTTCCATAAACCCCCAAGAGGACTGGTTCTTGACTAAAACCACGTCATTGCCTGTATTTGGTAGGTTATCTTTGCTTTTGTCAGAAAGGGATGTACCCCCCTCCCTGGAGAAGGGTGCAAACTGTAAAACGTATGATCATGCCTCAATTCAACCATGTCTCGAGTAGGCTTCCATTGCAGTTTGCAAAATCATCGCTCCAGTACATACATAGCTGGAAAAGGGCACTGTGTGGAGAACACACTAATGGCCATGTCTAAGCATTTCAGAATAGCAAGATGCACCAACCTCTGGTGGTCTCTGGCTCCCCCACTTGAACTACTTCAACACAGCGGATTATCTGGCATATTTAGCACACTTCTTTCCTACAGAGTTAGAGCCCCTGGATTGGTTCATTATAGAGTCATTTGAACAGAGACATCATGACATCAGCAGGCACGTACAATGCAGCATCTCATTCCTAGCCCATTCTCAAAGAAACTGAGCCTGGCGGGGTGAAAGAGCACACATTCCTGCACATGCGTGGTTTCATACATGGGCAAGCATCAACCTGGAATAGCGCTACTTGCCTGCTGGAGGACGAACAATATTCCGCAAAGCCTGGTCAGCTTTACAAAGCACTGCATGGCCAGCACTAGTCACTGCAAGAGCTCCGTTTGGCAAATATGTCCACATCTTCGAACTGGCGACAATGTGGGGGCTCTGAGGGAGACATGCTGCATCTGCCATGGTAAGGCCTCACCATACACAGCATGTAACAGAAAGTGGTGGCAACAATAAATACTAATGGCGGAGTTTACATGACCTTCCTCCAAGACTAGTTTTATAGCATTATGTGACCGATTTGTCCAGACTGAGTCACTGCTTAGAGAGGTGGAGAGGAACATAAACAGCGGTGGTGATAAAATGTGCCTTTAATGGTGGTGGCAGCAAATCTCTCCAACATCCTATGAAAACTGGTTCCAGGAGGTGCTTACAATTGCAACTTACAAGGGTATAATCTGAATGATGGGGAGGAGCAGCGTATCTTTGATGCAATATGGACCCCATTTCTTTCTAATTCTACTGTGTGAACTTTCGATGATGTTGTTTGTCATTGAGAGTTGTCAGAGAGGTTTCTATCTCTAGAAGTGATATGGTGTGAGCTGTTTGTGTAGATGTAGTACACAGACCTATTGCTTAGTATAGATATGTTACTTTGTTTCTCACAATTTGGAAAAGACACCCTAAGCTTGCCCCTTTTAATTTGCACATTGGTGGCAATACCTAAATTTATTTTGTGATTCTCTAAGCACTGAATCAAGACAACGCTCCCAGCGGCCTCCGAGTGTCGCATGAAGTTTACAACACACAGTTATGATCATTTAGTCTTCTACATAAAGCATAGCTATCAAAAATGCACATGTGAACATTGTATAAAAATATCGACCTTCAGAAAAAGAAATCAGCCAGTTCATTTGCTCCGAAATTCATAAAAATATACAGTAACTCGATCTTCAATACTAAAACTTAGAAACCAATAAAAAATGAACAGCAAGATATACCAGAGCTGCTCCTGATTCAACCCCTCCCCCTCTGTCCATATTTACATACCCAGCGGTGGGTGTTTTGCATCTCTCTGTCCAGGCCCCTCCATGGTGTCCTGCCTGTTATAAGTGTGTTTTCTGCACTGAATCACTTATGTATATATTTAAATGAAAGTGGCAAGTGGACAGCCCTGGCTCATGCTGGCATGGCTATGGTCAAGTCTACAGTAATCTTTGAAGTGTTGCCCATATTGTAACATAGACATCACATAAAATCTGGATATCTGAGAACGTTAGTCTGATGACTGGGGCACCATTTTACATCGTATCCGGAACTTTGTTAAATACAATTGGACTATTTCTATGCTGAATACCACATATAAGTAATTGAAATGCATAGGATTATTTAACAGTTTCAGAGATATAACACAATTTAAAAGATGTGCATTGTTTGATGCATCTTATTTGTATTCTTGTCATGCCTTTTAGAATTCCAAATCTTGATTCCAAATCATATTGGAAACCTTTCAAAAATATTTCCCCCTAATTACCAATATGTATGTTTGTAAACAATAGCCCCAGTTACATGTACAACAAACATCCAGGTGCATAGCGACCTAAAATCTAATGGAATGGAGTAGCTCATGGTTTAAGTTGCCTATGGAGACGTGCATAGATCCCTTCCAGCACGTCATAGGCAGGGCCACTGGAATTATGAGGCGGGGGGAACCAAATTATCCAGCAGGGTTGACTAAATTATGTGGCAAGAAAAGTCAAATTCTACTGCATAATGCAGCACATTTTGGGACAGTATAACTTCATTATTTTCTCATGTTTGCACTTTATTACTGACAAAGGTTTAATCACATCAGTTTCAGTTTAATGCAAATATGGCAATAAGCAAAACAAAAGTGACCATTCGATCTTTGTGAAGGGCCCTCCACTGCGTGGCAACATGCATCTCTGAGTTTTCGTAATTTTTAAGCCACTTGAGCTAGAAACAAATGTTTTTGTTAAAATCTGCCTCTCATGCAGCAGATGAATTGTGATGTCACAAATGTTGAAAATCCTTAAATAATAGCGGGAAACGCCGCGTGCCAAAAATCATATCATTCTGATGGCCCTGAATATAGGTGATTAAATCTGTGGCAGAACACCATTAGAAATGTAAAGACCAGCCCACTGAAAGTATTTTCCCAAAATAAATGCTGGTCGTGTAGTTCTGTTGTGAAGAGTTCTTTCGTGAAAGATGCCAACATTTAATTGGAAAGGTCAAGCTCCAAAAACGCACATTGGCATGCAGTCAACATTAGTGTACGAACAAGCATTTAAGACAATGTTACTGATATTTTCACTGCTTCTAGAAATACGTTTTGACTTTGAGATGCAATATAATTCCTTTCTTAGGACACCTCTGCAAGTTGCGCTTTCTTACAAAAAAGAAAGGATGGTGAAGGGATACAGTTCTGATAACATTTATTCTTCAATGCAGGACATTCCCTGTATGCGGTGCTTTTGTCAGGGTGAATGTTTATTGAGACGTTACTGCAGTCCACTTGCAGACACCTGGGCGTGGGGCTGGAAGCGACTCGGCTGGAGCTGGGAGTGTCAAGGTCTAGGCCCCTTTTCATGCAGAGTGAGTTGCCTGGGCAATCGCCCATTCACACCTGCTCCTCGGCCGCACGCAAGACAAAAGAAGCCCTCGCCTGGCATATCTGCAGGAGGGGGATGGGCGCCTCTGAGGATGGGGCAACTTCGAAATCTTCTCAGGTTTGCAGCCAAAGGGATAGAGGGCTTTGATTCTCAGACCCGTGATTAGGAGCACTTCTAACAAGCTCACCCCAAAAATAGACATTAATCAGTTTTTAGGGAAATAATACCGAGCACATCGATAGAACAAATGCTAAATGTCGCATTTGAAATATGTGAAAGTTTTTTAAAGTTAAATAATACCATCTCTACACCTGCATTAGCCACTGGATATTTCTGAAAAACACACAGGGCTTGTGATGTGCCTGTGATTTTTCAGTAATTTGAAGTTTGTCTGTAAAATGTTTGACTAAAAATATGCTCCATTACGTGATGCAAACATGGTTTCTGTGCGCTGATTTCTAGCAAGCCTACTAGCTAACTAGGACCTTTAACCCTGAAAAACTGGAATCTCTAACATTCCGGACTCCATTCTTTATATTCTGCTGTTTAGCTTTTCCATTTGCTAATGTATGGCTGTAAGCATCTTAATGCCAAAAATTACAAGAAACAAGTTGAGCGCCTGCAATTTTGGTGACTTAGGGGCAGATGTACGACCATTTTTTGCGGTCGCAAATGGGAATTTCGCCCGTTTGCGACCGCAAAATAGGTCAGCCCCATGTACAGACCATATTTTGCGACACGCTAATCTATTGGCGATTCACAAAATATGGTTAGTGACTTGCTATTAGGAAGGGGCGTGCCAAGGGCGTCCCTTCCTAATAGCGAGTCCATTACCCATATCAGATTGTTTTGCGACCGCTTTTGCGGTCGCAAAACACTCACAGTTTACCACCCTTTTTAAAAGGGTGGTAAGCAACTCGCAAAGGGAAAGAGGTCGCCAAGGGACACCTTCCCCTTTGTGAATGGGTGCGTACATATTTTTAAGAGCAGGCAGTGGTCCCAGGAACCACTGCCTGCCTTAAAAAATAAAACTGAATAGTTTAATTTTTCTTTTTTTTAAATGCATCCCATTTTCCTTTAAGGAAAAAGGGCTGCATATGAAAAAAAAACCTGCTTTATTAAAAAAGCAGTCACGGACTTAGTAGTCTGCTGACCCCAGCAGGCCACCATCCCAATGAGTGTGAGCCATTCCCAGTGGGGTCGGAAATTGTGACAGACTCATGAATATTAATGAGGCATGCAATTTGCGACCCCATTGTGAATCGCAAACAGTGACTGAGACACAGTTGTACATTCATTTTTGCGAGTTGCAAATTGACGCAATTTGCGACTCCCAAAAATGAATGGTCGTACATCTGGCCCTTGATCTCTTGTAATTAACATGTCTATAAGCTCAGGATTTCACTAAGAGGCTACGTTTGGTGACATGCACACCTTGTTACCTGGAATGACCCAGTCTTGCTGACTCTCATAATTAAATTCTCAATTTATCCCATTCAGGGTACGAGTAGCCAACTCAGTGTTGTGTTTTTCTTTTTGCCGAGGCATGAACTTGGCACAATTGCTGTCTGAGTCTTGCACTACACCAACGGAAACTGCAAAAGTGCCTAGATGAGACTGCAATCTTGTACAAAGATCTCACTGCAGGTGCCTAACTCCAAATGCAGACCTCTGCCCATCTGCAGTTGCACCCCTATGCCCAGATCTCACAGCAGTCCTGTGCCCAAATGAGACTACAACTCTATGTCTTAAACTGCAGACTTGCTGCTGCCAAGGGAGCACAGCACTGCAGTCTTATTTTCTATGTATGATACCTTAAAGGCTGAGAGGAAGTTGGGATAAGATAGGAAGTTGTTGACAATAGTTATCGCTTGGATTGCGGTAACGGTTGAAGTTAAGTTGTCCTTCAAAGCTTTTTTGACTGTGAGCCTGCAGAGCCACCATTTGATCATAGGATTTAGAGGCTGGGAGTTGTTTTAAGGAGGCGAAAGACCAGTGTCTATCATTTGATGTATTCAGATTATAGGTCCTGGTGGACTGGGTGGCTAGTGTTCTTATCCAGAGGTGCTGCTCCTGTATCTGTCCTCTGGCACCAAGTTCAGCTGCAAAGAAATCATAGAAACCATCCAATTAGGTAATCCTTGTGGTGTTGCACTCAGAACTGTGTAATTCTTTTAGGCTCCTCGGATGTTCCTTTGAAGGTTGTTTGGCATTGGAGAACTGATTAAAGCAATATGTTCATCATCATCAAATCTTTATTTCGGTATTACAGTACCATAAAATAAACACATGAATCTTAGTTAATAATATTCAGGGTAAAGGGTACTAATAAAATGCTCCATATATAAACTCTTAAAAATGAAAAAAGAAAAATAAGAATTAACAAATTCTTAATACAACTGTACAAGCACAGAAAAAGATCAAGACTAGACAGATCTCGTTATTAAATGATTCTACCTATCGGGACGCAAGATAAAGTGCTAATGCATTAATAAATATTGTTTATATCTCGATAGCTGGTGTATACGGCCCAATTAAGCAGCATCAGCCATTTTAAAAAACCCATGCCCCGAGTGACCAATAAAAGGGATAAAAAGCTTAAAATAATGACATAAAAACCAATTATTTACAAGGACGATGTACGAGTGTAAGAAACACACCCATCTGGACTGATCTGATATGATTTCAGTTTGTTTTATTCATGCTAGTCGGGGAAATAGTTAAAGCCCTCCTTCTAATAGCCCAAAGCTGGCCCAAAAATGTTGCAGTTGCACAAGCATAGAGTGGTCTCGCATCTGACTTTAAAATACGTAGGGCATCTTTGTGGCTGTGCGTCCCAAGTTGTCTACATACCGGAGCTAGCCAATTCCTTCTAGGTCTGGCATAGGCAGCACAAGCAAAAAAGACGTGGCCTATTGTTTCGTAAGGGCATGAACAGGAGGGACAGCCCTTAGGCTGTGCTTTATTTGTCAGCCAGGAATTAGTGAAGACATTAATGGGTAGACTGCCATGTCTGAACTGAGTATACAATTTCCTGTCTGCCGGCACCTTAATAAAATCATATCAGTAAAAACATCAGTTAAACAGCCATGACGAATTTTCAGGAAATTCTTCTGTTCTACCCATGCCCAATACTAAGGGCCTCTTTTATTAGAAGTGATGCATCGCTGCGTGAAAGCAGCGATGCGTCACTTCTCAGTGCGCCCTCCCTGCGACATGATGGATGTGTCATATTTACTGTATGATGCATCATTTCGCAAGGAGTTACAGATACGTCAGTATTTCTGACGTATCTGCAGGCGCAAAAGTGAAGCATTGCTGGAGTGTGCCACAAAAGTGACACAACTGCATCAATGTGTCCTTTCACATGGGGCAAGCGCCAGGTGAAAGGACCTGCGTCAGTCTTACGCCTGCTGTGAAGCCGGTGTTATTTTTTGACTCATTTGCACCCTAGAAGTGACGCAGTGAACTCTCGTAGATTTCACTGCGTCACTTCTACGAGGCTTACTTACGTGGGAACGCCCCCCTGCATACATTATACCTGATGCAGGTATAATGTAGCGCAGGGAATTACAAAGTGATGCATCTGCTTAGATGCGGCACTTTGTAAATAGGGTGTACCGGGAGGCATGCTTTACGCTGCCGATGCGTCACAAAAAGTGACGCAACGGAAGCACAAAACTGTCGCAAGGCCTCATAAATAAGGCCCTGAGATTTTAATTGGACCCTAGAGTATGTGGGTGGGAGACCATTAAGCTCCTTAGGCACGCCTATGCCTGCCCAGATGGTGTCTATGTGTGTAATCCACCCAATTTTATGGTTTTTGTCCAGAGCAGAAACTTCGGTAAAAGCAGCGGCATAGTGGGCCAGCTCTGGGGTAGTGACCAATCTATGCCGAAAGAGCAATGGGCATAGATTCGCCTGGTCATTAATAGACTTGACACCCAGGTCAAGTTTCATGGGGAGAAGAGGAGTGCTTTGGTGAAGTGATACCAAGCTCTTGAGGAACTTGTTTTCCACTATTGAAAGAGTGTTTACATTTATTGAACCCCACAGTTCTGCCCCATAAGGCACACTACTCACTACCTCACAGCTGTACAACTTGAGGGGAGGGGCTACAGATTTGGTATGAGAAAGACAGTGCTCCCGCCGCAAAGCCCCAGTTAACTGGGAAAATTTCAGGGACGCCTTCTCTAAGAGTTTCTTCCAAGCCATTCCCTTGGACAACTTGATTCCCAGGTACTCAAAAGAACCAATCCTCTCAAGCGGAACATTGTCTAAGACCAAGTTACCTTTAAAGGATTTATGGGGATTTAGCATCATCAACTTAGTTTTAGTAGCATTGATGACCAGACCCCTCAAATCAGAAAAGGCCTTAAATGATTTAGAAGCTTTTGTAGGCCCATGGGTGTTTTGAACACCAAAAGGGTATCGTCCGCAAACAATAATATGGCTATTTTATGATTTGCCAGGGAGGGGGCATCGGCCGGAATGGAACACAAGAGGTCGGCTACCTGATTTACATATAGGGAGAAAAGAGTGGAGGCCAAGACACACCCTTGGCATACCCCCTGTCGGATCTTAAATGGCTCAGTGGTTTGCCCCTGATTTCCCCACCTCACACAGGCAAAATGTTCCTCATGTAGATTGATCAGTGGTTCTAGAATTTCCAAAGGCATTCCCATGTCCGGAAGGACTTGCCAAAGTAGATCCCTGGGGACTAGGTAGAAAGCTGTTTTACATCTATAAAGGCAAGAGATAAGCTGCCTTTACCCAGCACAACTACCTTCAAATACAGCAAAACAAGGCGAAACGCCTGATCGATGATGTAGGTTTTCTGCCGAAAGCCCGCCTGGAGAGGAGAGAGAATGTCGTTCTCATCCATCGAGGTCTCAATTTTAGCTAGGAGCGAGCGGCAGAAGACCTTCTGGGCACAATCTATCAGGCTAATTGGACGGTAGTTGGTGGGCTACGACCTGTCCCCTTTCTTAAAAATGGGTACTACTTCCGCCCCCTTCCATGTGTCCGGAATACTCCCCCCGCCAGCCATATCATTGGCCAGTTTCATGAAACAGGTTGCCCAGTTGCCCCTATCAACACGAAAAAAGGTCGCCAGGGATGCCATCGAGTCCGAGGGCTTTTGCAGGGATAATAGCATCTAAGGAGTGCATTATCTCCTCCCTAGTTAATGTAAGGGTACATTTTGGAACACCTATATTTTGGAGTATAACTCACTAAAATGTTTATGCCATTCTACGGCCTTAACGTTGTTTGCCAAGGAAGGTGTACGTTCGAAGTTGCTTTTAGACACAAGGGACCAAAACATCCAACTGTCAGGATGCCCAATGGCCTCCCCTAGGTCTTCCCATCTCCTTTCATCCCATTATTTTTTGGCTTTTCCCTGCACCTATTTATATTCCTTCCTGGCTTTACAAATACTAGCTGGATCTCTATTCCTAATAGCAACAGTCAATCTCCCTCTCAGGGCCCTACACTCTTTATTAAACCATGCGTGTTTTCCCAGAAGCCTTCCCTGTGATATCCAGGTCCTGTTAATAGGGGCATGAAAAAAGCAGGGCAGGCGATCAAAAAATTCCCTATGGAGGATACTACAACTGCTCTGTATAGGCGAATCCGTGGTCGCTGATATGAGAGTCGCTAAATGCTCAGTTAAGGCATCCTTAATCGATTCGGCCTTAGATTCGTCTGCCAAAACCACAGGGCATTTAAGTTGGCGCTTATTATTTGTGGGGATTAGAGCCTTTGTGCTTAATGATATTGGGGGCTCAATCCCGGTGTCTCCCCAGAGGTTATCAAAAGACAGAATAAGGGGGTTTGTGATCACTATCACAGGACGGGACTATGGCCATGTCCTGTACCAAGGGCCAAAGTGTCAAATCCACCAGTAGGTAGTCAATCCTACTTGACCCATTTGGTCCAGTGAAGGTCATTTCTCCTCCTTTGTCTGAGATGGTTCTACCGTTAGTGGGCCTTAACCTATATTCTAGAGATATCGCATTCAACTGGAGAGCAGCTTGCGAGCATTTTTTAATCAGAGTAAGCTCCAGGGGAGGTACCCTCCAGACTTTGTCCTCCTCGTTCACGTCATTGGCCTCAGCCCAGTCTAGTGGCTCAAATGTTACGTTGAAGTCACCACCGACTATTAGTGGATGACTTTCATGCCTGGCTTCCAATAAATTACCCAGGACCTGGAGGGTTGGAGAACTACCACCTCAAGTGCTCCTAGCATATAAGTTATATATATCGGCCGTCTTACCCTTGCCATTGGTTAACCTAATCCCAAGAATATCCGGGCTATTGATAGCCAACTCTTTTGCTTCACAATTTAGTGTAATGTTTACAAATGTAAGTAGCCCTGCTGAATACCGGCCATGTTTGGATTGTATTGCTGGTCTATGAAAAGATTTATACCTTGGAATGAATGTAGGGGTCAAACTCCAGGTTTCTTGGAGAGTACATATCTCAGTTTGAGAGATAAACTCCAGCCAATGCGGGCAATCAAGCTTCCCCCTTATACCCGCCACATTCCATGAAATAATTCTCAGCGTTTGCTCATTACCTTTAGGAATGGGAGCCTGAAAAGGAATTGGGACATTCGATTTAGGCGATGCTTGGCAATCAACTTTTGTATCCGAGCCGCTGGCCCGGATACAATCACTCGATGCTAATAGTGGGTCGGAATCTTGGGCCATCTGTAAGAAAGGTAACGTACTCACTGGCTCGCTGGGAGATTCATCAAGATAAGACTATACTGGGTCAGTGGTGTTCATAGGACCTATAGTAGTATTACTCAAAGGATCCTTGGTGGGGACTGAGATTAGTCAGTCATTCTGCAATAGGGATGAGATAGGAGAATCCCCAAGAATCTGGCGTGCATTTTCGTCTGGTATTGAGGGGATGCTTAATCTCAGCCTAATTTTTGTGGATGGAATTGGGAAAGATCTAGCCTCTAGGGCAATTAGATCATGTACCAGGTGCTCTATTGCATCAACTGTACTATGATTTGAGAAGCACCTTTTGGCAGATACAATGTCATCTCTAATTACTGATCTGCACTCCCCGGTATGCCTCAACCAATGGCTGGCTTTGTTTTTTAAAGATTCAACATTCTCGTACTTAATACAATTTAGGTCTACTTTAGGAACATTGGTCATGTAAATTGGTAGAGACAACGGATTGTTTTGCCTGCAATGAGATAATAGAGAAGGCTGGCAAGGTAGGGACACCCTATTGCAACATGTGGCCATGCTCAGCAAGGCTGGCCTTAAATGCACAGCAGAATGGTGGAAAGGTAGAGTAGAGGTAAGGAGATTGAAGATATCTTTTATAATTCTCAAAGAGGTCAAGTAGTAACTGGTTTGGCAGAGGCTGGTAAGGCAATGAGATAGATGTAGCTAGTATATGAGTGGGACATGTTTAGCTTCAGTTGCTGTTGGATTACAAGTTACTCTGGTAGTCAGTCTCTTTGTAGGGAGCAAGAGTAGCGTGATCCAATGAGAAGGCTTGCGATGTAACATCTAACAACAGTCCTATGTGGGGGTCTCCTAAAGGTGGCATAGGCATTATCCACAGGAACCGAAGGGTTGAATGTACCAAAAGTAATCAATATGCACCCAGCAGGGCACCTAGAAGCAGCATGGGTGTAATCCACAAAAACAAACACCTTCAAAAGTGGTCAGGTATTTATGTCTATGGGTCGCAAAGTGAATATTAGTCTGTAGGTCAAATTGCAAACGTCTTGGACAGCAGCAGTCAGAAACTTTGCAAGTCTTTGCAGGTTAAAAAAGCTTTGCTCACTCCTAAAGAAGGTGGAACCAAGGACATTATATTTTCCATAAAACAAGGGTTGTGCATGGAATTGATCATCAAGCATACAAAGACCAAACAGCAGTATACAAACCAATGGTTCAGACTTGGATGTTTCCATTCATTCCTTCATGCACTCAAACGCTCATCATCCATGCACTCAATCATTCACCATTTTACTTATGCCTCTACTTATCTATCCATTCATTCATTGGTGCAACTGCTTCTGGTACAGTGTGACAGCTAGTCTGTGATAGGTGTGAGAGAGCTCTCAGTATTTAGGGTTTTTTGTTTATTCACTGTGATGGAGTTAACAGTTCCACTTATGTTTCATTGAGGCCAGGGATGAAAAACTGCAGAGTATTTAAGTAACAACATAACTGGTTGTGCTTACTGTTTTTTATCAAGCAAAAGTTACATTGGTATACAAAGTCTCAGCCCCTGCCGATCCCTACTACTTATGACACCTGCCAGTTGATCCGGAGTCAGTATATGTTGTCACGTTAATAGCTCTGCATCAGTTCCTACCAGTTTCTATGCTTGGCTAACACTACGACCACTCTAGCTGACCTGTGTGCATGCACACATAGTGCACATATGCAACTTAGTGCTAGACATGCATAGAATTAAAATTATGCTGGCATAATTCTTTGAATTTCATGAATTTCATGGTACTCTTATTATGCGAAATTCCCGTAATTACATCTTTATGCCACTTCGCATAATTACACACCAATCGCTGTATACAAATTAACACAAATTGAGCAGTTTGCTTTTGTTGAAATGTATCCTGTTGGGCTTGGACATCCCAGCAGGGTCACACAGAAACATTTTGCCTTCACCCCTCCTGTGTTCTGAGTTTTGTTTTTGGTGACCTTTGGACTCTAGCACTGTTAGTAGTGGTAAAGTGCACAAAGTGCTTGTGCTCACTCCTTTATTCATGGTAAAATTGTGTACACCCAATAGGCACATCTAATTTACCTGTAAGCCCCTAGTAAAGCTGTACTACATGTTCCCAGTGCCTGTAAATTAAATGCTACTAGTGGGCCTGCAGCACCTTCTATCCACCCACATAATTAGTCCTTTAAAACATGTTGCATGTCTGCCATTGCAGCCATATGTGTAATATTAAACTGCCTATTTGACTTGGCAAAATGAATATTTTGCCAGGCCTAAACCTCCTTTTTTAATGCACAAGTCTCCCCTAAGTTAGGCCCTAATCACCCATAGGGCAGGGTGCATTGTATTAAAAGAATTGGACTTGTACGTTTAAGTTTTATATGGCGTGGAAGTAAAAACCTCCTGAATTCATTTTTTCACTACAGTGAGGCGTGCCTCTCATGTAGGATAACATTATGTTACCTTATTACATTTAATAAGTACTAACTCTTGATTGGGAATAGGTAGAAATATCTTGTTTGACCTCGAACAAATTGTAATTTAAAATCCTCTTCAATGGTATGTCTGATTTTAAGTTACAATTCAGAAAATGGCACTTTTAGAAAGTTGGCATTGTCTTGTCTAACCATATGGTGCCTGCAGCCTCTGTCCTGAGTCACATGACTGTGAATAACATAGCTGTTGGCTTTTGTATGTTCCTCCCAAACAGCAACACAAAGGGGGACTAGGTTTGAGCATCATGGGCTGTTGTGTGCAGATTTAGATTCCGTATATAGGTTTCCCGATTTAAGCTCTTATATAGGTACAATTCTATTTGGACATAGAAATCTGGCCCTTATTTAGAATTGTCCGTACAAACCAATACAGGCATGGCCACCTACATCCGTCCATCCACGTCACAACAAATTCTTGGAAAACCAGACCCTTAAGCCTTTAGGAATTTCCCTCGGCTTGAATATTGATTTCTCCAAGAACTCATTAAGTATGCATGAACATCTATTCCTTAGGGGTTCATTCATGACGTTCCTCTGCCCGACTTTTACGTCAATACTGGCATTCCTAGACACCTTCAAGGTATAAATATACCAGCACTTGCCCTGGCAAATTGCGGTTCCCAGAGGATTCGATCCAACCCAGACTAAGCAGTTCGCCACGGCAAGTTCGGAAGGAGATCGAGATCCAGCCTGATGCACTGACCTGACGCTGCCATCCTCCTCGCAGAGAATCCAGCTCCAGTGCTCTCCGACTTCCCTTTGGGGGGTTAGACTATCGAGTCCAGAAAAGAGATTCCAACCTCTCTCATTCTAAGGTATGGAGCTGACTAGAACTTAGAGAAACTTTTGGCAACTCTTGGCTAAACTAAAATATAGCTAGCTATACTTTAGAAATGGCACATACTTCAACCTCGTACTGCACTTAGGTTAGGTACACTGGGGTAGAACAATTTAGAAGCATCAGATGAGTATCACATTTTAGCTTATGTTAATTATGTATGTATTTTGATTAATATATGTCATAGCTACAAACCATGCTATTGCAGTATTATTTTATCTTACTGCTAACCTCGTACATATTGTACTTTGCAGTCTGTCTTATGATTGTAGCAATTCATATCTCTTGCATGAGAAATAAAACTGTTCAATAAACCCTTTTATTGAAATGCCTGTCTCTCTATTTCTGTGCAACTCTGTAGAAACGAAGCATGCACGATTGACTGAGTGAAACTGTTATCTATTGTTTCCACGATTCTGAGACTGTTCCGATTCTAAAAGGAAACAAAGTTGTCATGTTTATGCGGTTGTCAGAGACTAATCCCTTCTTGTATATTCGAGAAGTTTCTAGTGACCTCTGATTTACCTGGCACACACAAATAATTAAGTTTAATATACTCGAAAGAAACATAGTGACCTTAGTCCTATGTCAAATCTATAGTGTATGTTTTTCCAATGTGCAGAGCCTATCAGGGATATAGGAACTACACTACAGGGCCATCTGCTAGGATGTGTGAGGTGCAGCTCTTACCTGTTCCAATTACATTTCAAAGGGGCTGCCTTCAGCACACTAACAAAGAACTTTACAACAATTTTTTATCACCCAAGATCTGTTGGACCCTGGGCAGGGGAAGGGAGGAAGTTTCCAGAAAGCATACGTAGAAGTGCCTAGAGGTTTCTGCCACTTCGAAGGCTGACACCATGTATACATATTGGACCCTAAGACCAACTATTCAGTCACTCCAGGACCTATGGAAGGATTCAAAAGGACTGCCATGTACTTCAAAGGACTGCCCTGCTGTTTGAGGCCGGCCTGGCTTCTCACAGCGCTGCTCTCTGCCTACCAGAAGACTGCCCTGATACTTGAGACTTGCCTTGTTTCTCAGAGTACTGCCCTGCTGTTTCAGTCCTGCCTTGCTGCTTGAAAGAGAGATGGCCATCTACTTGTTCCCAGGAAGACCTGAATGACTTCAAGGGTCAGTTGGCTGTCATCTTGTTCTGTCCTACAGGAACACCACATGCTCCAGAGGTCTCCCTGCAACTGCCCATCTGACCTTCTACAACTGGCTGTGCCTGCAACTATACCTACCCGAGCTTTGCTGGTCTCTGCTGGAGGGAGTTCCTAATCCCCAAGAGGAGCTTCACCGGGTTTCCAACCCTTTGCTGGCATGGGTTGAGCTCCTCCGGTGAAATCCTGAGGTTTCGAACTCTGCGTACCAGACTTTGAGAAGGTAACTGTTTCAGCAGGACTAACCTGGTGCCTGTATCCAGCCCGCGCTCTATCACAGTCAGCCTCAACTTGTGACTTTGTCCCAGTCTAGTGCGACCGGATACCCACAGATAATGCTTTCTGCTTCTTTGCGCTATTTTCACTTAAATGTTTAAAAAAATCATTGCTCTGGTTCTACTGCTTGGATTTAATTTGTTTTATTGTCAAATTATTTATTAAATTCTACTCAATTTTCTCTTTTGGTTTTGGTTTTCTTCTTGTGTTTTGTTTTCAATGTATTACTGTTTTATGCTGCATAAATACTTAACACAATGCCTTTAAGTTTATCCTAACTGCTTTTGTGCCAAGCTACTAGAGGTTTAAGCACAGGTTAATTTAGTGACTTTTGTGATTCACTCTGACAAGGATTGTAGTTGTTGCTTTAGTTGAGTTCTCACCCCCCTCAACCATTGAGCCAACTTCCTACACATTCTCAAACCAAAACCTGCTGCAGTGAGGATGCATTTCATATTAAATTATAGCCCAAAATGATAAATTAGCATTTTGTGTAATTACGGAAAACCAAATTATGTGAATTTTGAAAACCCCTTATTAGTGTCCTTCAGGCGCAGGCCAGATGTGGGATAGAGTAGGCTAGATGAGAGTTTCTGGCTCTCCACCAAGGAGGAACACTACACTGTGCATGTACCGCAGAGCATGGACTTGTGCATGTTCGCAAAAGCAGCATAGGTGAGTAGTAGATAAACAAGCACAGCAAAGAATAGACCATGTTCAATGCAGTCACCATCCATTGGGATGAGATGCTGTGGCACACAGATTTCACAAAATAAAAACATTGTCTTACTGTATTTGACATTGGATCTGCATTAACAATATTTCTAACAACTATGAGCAATGAAAGCATTTGATAGTATTTGATTGCAGAGAATTGTTTGCGCAATGCTAAAATCACTTTGTATTGTGAAGTATCAACCCTCTGGGTTGATGCCTTTGATTAACGCAAATCCAGATCTTCTAAAGTAGACAGGCCCAGACCTGCATCAGCTCCTTAAGCCAGTAGAAGCCAAGCTCAAACAAGGGGCTATGGGAAAATCCAGTGATATGTCTAAGTATAATGTGTGCTTTGAATGAAATCATACATTTTACATGGATTAACACAGCGGGTGTGTCAAGATAATAACATTTGTTCTGGAGGATATACCTTGAATATAGTTCTCACACTGACACCTGTTACATTTTAGCCATAGTGCAGTGCTTAGAATTGAGCAAAACAGAGTTTTTGAAATGTGCACCTAGTGACATCACTGACGTATGACTCTATAGATATGGCACTGCACATTTTTTTATCATTTGCGCAATACAGTACAAAGAGTTGTAAATCTGGGGCCCAGATCTCTGGCAAAGCTCCACCAAACCTCGTCAGAGAATATATCAATTCAACATTTCCACTGCTACGGGCCTTATTAAGAGTTTGGCGGTCTTCTTGTAGGACCACCACTGCGGGGTCCCAGGAAGACCGCCAAGACCATGATGAATCCACCTGCCGGATTCCGATTTAGATCTAGGGTGGGCGTGCAGTGCGGCAGCGGTGCCAGCAGTGGATATGTTAGGCTCCAGCACATGTGGGCACAGTGTGGCATGCACCATGTTGTGCATGCCACACAGTCCATGCACCATGGTGCAATTCCAAGGGAGCACAACATGTAACATGAGACTGCCAGCAAGGGTACAGTACAGAAAGCAAACGTCCACCAGTCTGGGACAGGTTGAGTAAGCTGTATTAACAACACAAAGGTTTCTAGGGGAACACTTTGAGTAGCTGTCACTAAGGTGTTAACATATACATATTGGGACTTTTGTGTTTAACTTTTCAGCCTGGAAGGCAGAGGTCACATTCAAGGCGCTGAGCCTTACAAAGTCCAGAATTACAGGAACCTCCCCCAGCCCTTCAAACCAAATTTTATTTGCATTTGGAATTACAAGGGAAAGAAGGATTAGGAAAGACGGAGACCTGTGAGCAATATCTGAAATAATAACGGCACAGAATTTACTTAAACTATCAAGGAAGTTTCGTTTTTTAGTACAATGAAAACGACATGCATGCCACAGTCTACATTTCATATGTACTCCATGAATGACCAGAAGGCATGATTTTAAACTGCAAAGAGCTAATTTTGCTGTATTTTGTAGCTCAACGGATATGTAAGGCTTAAAAGTGCTTAAAAGTGCTAGTACAAGTATACTGCCAGATGGGCTATGCACAATGAAACTCCAGTATTTTTTAAACATAAATAATCTTTTTGTAAGTGTCACTTACAAAGGAAACACAAACTAAACAAATTTGATTGTACAAATAAATCCTAGTGCAATTTCCATGAGTTTCAACGCATTGTTTTCTTCAGTTGCTCACAGCATTGACCATTAGTCCTCAGCTAGGTATTTATGAGGGCTGAGGAAGCCAGCAGCCCATTGTTGCCTGGTATCCTGATTTTCTCTCCTCGAGATGCAAACTGACTTCTTTGGTTATATACCTCTACTCTACTTCTGACTCCGTGGGGCATATTTACAAGCCCCTATTGCTACCACAACGTCACTTTCAGTGACACTGTGATGGTCATAGGGGCCGCGCCGTATAAATAAGGCACCCTTTCATGCTGTATTTAGCGTTAAAGGGGAGGGCAATGGGTGTTGCTGTGGATATGCCACTGCAACAGTAATTGATTGTGACGCTGCTCCCTATTTACAAGGGCAGCCTAAATCCGAGGCAGAGCCAAAGTAAAGACCAGTGAAAACCTGGGCTTAAACAGGCGAAACGAGGAGAAATTATTTATTTCTTCCCGTTTTTGCAGTTTCCATGTGTGCTGCCTTGTGCAGCACACTGCCTTGTGCAGCACACATAGAAATAGCGAGCTGACTATGATTGTTTATGTGCAGGAAGATCCCCCTTCCTGCACATAAGCAATATTTTTTTAAAAGAATGCAGTTTTGCAACTTCTATGTGTGCCACATTAAGCAGCACACATAGAAGTTACAAAACTGCATTTAAAGATGGTTTATGTGCATGAAGGGAGACTTTCCTGCACATAAACATCTTCCCCTCAACACAGGCAGCCTTGCACTATGGTGCAAGGGTGCCTGCGTTGGCACTAGGCAGCTAATGTTAGTGCAGGGGGAAACGCAGGGCTGCACCATATTCTTGTAAATATGGTGCAGCCCTGCGTTTCTAGAGTGACGAAGTGTGCTGTTAGCCTTTTTGGAACACACTTCACCACTTTATTGTAAATATTCCACCACAAGTCAACAAAATGCAACTAGCATTATGTAGGCCCCAGCTCCTGGGGTTAGATTTTTACCTCCTTCTGGATTTATTGCTTTGGGACTTAAATATTTAGCCTTCAGCCAGGCCTGCACTGAGGATTTTAGGAATTAAGCCCATGAAGTAGCACTGCATCTCATTCAAACATATGTATGTGTGTTGACATCCAGTGTGGTTATTTTTCCTTGACTTTTTTTTACTATCTCTTTCAACATTTATTCCATGTTATAAGTTGAGTGTAATTTTACTCACACTGTGTTTTTGTGGATTATAAATCATGAAACAGTACTGTCACTTCGTACGTATTGCTGAATCACAGTCTACCTAAAGAACATAACAGGTGAGTGCAGGTTTCCCACTATTTGAACAAGCTCTCAGCAGGTGCAATTTAGAAGACTATATGGTAAACATTTGTAAACTGGAAACCTTTGACCAATGGCCCATTCACTACGTGGCCAGTCAACCTATACTGAACATGAAACAAAAGAGAACTTCCACCAAATCAGGGCCATTGATTTTTTGTTTTGCTGAAATAACCCTCATCAATAATGGTTTGTTTCAACAAAACAAAAAACAAATTACTTTTAATTATAAAAGGTTTATCGAAATTACTGCGCCAAAGAGTAATGCATATTTGGAAAAATTACTCGGAGTACACCGACGTAATTAAAATTATTTCCAGGGGTAACTTCAATATCATTACACAAAATCCATGTGACAAAATTAATATATTCACACTTTGTCCTGTGGGGGTTTCTATATATTCACCCACCATCCCTGTGCGGACCTCTAGATTAACATACACTATAACTGTGAGTGAGTACTTCAGTATCATCCCACACCGACCCTGTGGAGACTTGTATATGATCACACACCATCTCTGTGGGGACTTCAAGATGATAGCACAGAACCCTGAGATTGTCACAGTATAACCAGAAACCATGTCTTTGATAGCTTCAATATGAATACAATTAATCATTATGGGGTTTTTACTACTACATACCCCCGTACGGACTTCAAAACAATAACACACATGCCTATGAGGACTACAATATGATCCTGCAATATCCCACAGACAACGTCATTATATTCACAACTCATCTCTGTTTGGGCCTTAATTTGATCACACGCTATCCCTGTGGGAAATTCAAGATGATAACAGAGAGTTCTTCAATATGACCATACTCCATGCATGTGAGTGCTTCTTTATGGTAACACACCATCTTTGAGAGAATATCATTATGATAACACAAAATCCTCTAAGGTATTCAATATGACCCCACACCATACATTTGAGGACCTCAATACGATCAAAACTCAAACCTGTGGAGATTTTAGCATGAACCCACAACATTCACATCAAGGATTCAATATGATCATACACTATCACTGTGAGGACTTAATATGATCACACACTGTCTCTGTGGGGACTTTAAGACGATAACACAGAACCCAGAAAGAATCTTATTATAATCCGACACTATGCCAATGAAATCTTCAATATGATTACACTTCATCACTATGCGGTATTCACTCTGACTCACCACCACTGTACAGACTTCAATACAATAACGAACCATGCCTGCGAGGACTTCAATATGATCACACAACATCCAAGTGACAACATCAATATATTCACACCTCGTCTCTGTTTGTGCCTTAATATGATCACACACATATCTTGCGTAATTCTGTGTAGCGTAATTAAGCAGAATTACCAAGAAGTTCTGTGAAATTATGTGGAAATACGTGAGAAGAGTAATTCTGCATTTGTCAGTTTTTTCTTAGCGCAAAAATGCCCCCTCACATCCAAAAAGTATGTAAGGATTGCATTTAGCACTAAGAAATAGCTCTAAATACAACAGAACATGAATAGTGAGCGTGAACAGCTGCTCACTAAATGTGCACTTGGGGCTGGATTTTCCCCCAACATACTCCTGGTATTTAGCACTAGTTTCTTAGCACTATAGTGCCCCTGATCATAACCCTTAGCAGGACAATCAGATATCTAGGTGTGGGCACCACCCAGGGACTATCCTCAGGTGGCAACAAGCAGTACACTCCATCTATAGCGTGACCTTCAATGAGGAGCAAAATAGCCATTGGAGATAGAGTAGTGAACTGAGTCACAACCATACAGACACTCACACAAGGGGGTTGGGAGGACGGGTATATTTTCTTTGTTTTATTCTTTTCCTTGTATTACCTTGTCTCTTTATTGTTGATTGAAACTGTTTATGTTAAGATGTGAATACACTGTACCTTTTGCTGTACTGTTAGTAGACAGGATAACCAAGGGATCAAAACTTGTGTCACTGGCCCATTATTGACAAATACTATATCCCTGTTAGGCCTAGCACCTGGTCTTACCCAGGAGTCGGGAGGTGCCTTTGAGGGCTGGGGACCCCAATGTACATATATCCAGGGGATATGGGACCACAATCGATTGCATGATTTCTGACTTCCTTCTCCTGACACAGAGTTAAAATAATGTATGGCAAATGCATTAACTATGGTAATCACACCAACGTCATGTAACATGCAATATATATATATTTATTTTTAAAAGGAAAATAGCTCGAAATGCTACATAACATATCTAGCATCATGAGCACCCGCTCACGCTTGCTAAATGTGCTCTAGTGGTAGTATTTTCCCCCCAAATTACTCTTAATTGCGCAAGCAAGTATAATTACATTATGATCTGTAATTCCACATCAAGAGTAATGAGGATTTACCAAAATTACTCAGATGACTGTGGTGTAATTAAAAACATTTCCAGGCGTAACTTCTATACGATGACACAACATTCAAGTGACAACATCAATAAATTCACATATTGTCCTTGCTTGGACCTTAATATGACCACACACCATCCCTAAGGGGACTCTTCTATGATTACACACAGTCTCTGTGGGGACTTCAATATGATAACACAGAACCCTGACTGGTTCTCTGTATCATCGGACAGCATGTCTGTGCTATCTTCAGTATGATTACACATCATTATTTAGGTGGTTTTTACTTTGACACACTATCACTGTGCAGATTTGAACACAATAATAGCCATACTTGTGAAGACTTCAATATGATTACACAACATGCAAGTGACAATGTCAATACATTTATATCTCGTCCCTGTTTGGGCCTAAATATGATAGTACACTATCACTGTGAGGAATTTAAAATGATAACATATAATCATGTAGGCACTTCAATATAAACATGTGCAACCCATGTGAAGACATCATTACTGTACCACAAAACCCTCTCAGGACTTCAATATGATCACACACCATCCTTGTGGGGGCATCAATACAACCATGTCATCCCTGTGCAGGTTTCTAAAATTCAGCACTATTATGCAGAATTACACGAGAAGAGTACTTTTCCAATTGGTGCTATTTTCTTAGAAATAAAATGCCCATTCACTTCCAAAATGGATGCGAGGATGCTATTGCACTACGAAATAGCACTAATTGCAACAGAACATGATCAGCATGATAGAACAGCTGCTCGCTAAATGTGGATTTGGGGTGGGATTTTCCACCAACTTACTGATGGTATCTAGCATGAGTTTGTAAGCACAAAATGAACACTTGCATCCAAAATCGACACAGGAATGCTTTATGTGGTAAAAAAATAATGCTATATGCAACACAATATAACCAGCAGTTCAAGCAACCACTCACACTTGTTATTTCCCCCCCAAATTACTCTTCATCATCCTTGCAGATGTAAATGCATTATTATTGCTAATTCCATGTCAAAGTGTAATGCGGATTTACCAAAATTACTCAGATTACTCCAGCATAATTAAAATTACTTCCAGACCTAACTTCAATATGATTGCACAGCATCCTTGTGGGTACATCAAAATGACCATGTTACCCCATACAAGTTTTAGTGTGATCACACACCATCTCTGTGGGGACTTCAATATGATCACACACCATCTCTGTGGGGACTTCAATATGATCACACACCATCCCTGTGGGAACTTCAATATGATCACACACCATTTCTGTGGGGACTTCAATATAATCACACACCATCCCTGTGAGGACTTCTATATGATCACACACCATCTCTGTGGGGACTTCAATATGATCATATGCCATCTTTGTGGTGACTTCAAGATGATCACACGGAACCCTGAGAAGACCTTAATATAATCAGACAACATGCCCCTGAGAGAGTCAATATGATTGCAAATCATCACTATGGGGTATTTACTATGACACATCACCACTGAGCAGACTTCAATACAATAAAACACCATGCCTGTGAGGACTTCAATATGATCACACATACAAGTGGCAACATCAATCTATTCACACCTTACCCCTGCTTGGACCTTAATATGATCAGACACTATCCCTGTGGCGGGGCATCTAAATTGTCACACACCATCTCTGTGGGGACCTGTATATGATTATACACTACCCCTGTGAGGACTTCAAAATGATCTCACACAATCGGCGTTGGGACTTCAAGATGGTAAAACAGAACCCTGCGAAGAACTCAGTATAATTGGACACCATGTCTGTGATAGCTTCCATATGATTACACATCATCCCTACGGGGCAATCACTGTGAAACACCACCACTGTGCAGACCTCAATACACTAACACACAATGCCTGCGAAAACGTCAATATGATTACACAATATCCAAGAGACAACATCAATATATGATCACACACTCTTCCTGTGGGGGCTTCAATATGATCGCACTCCATCTCTGTGGGGACTTCTATATAATCATTCACTATCTCTGAGAGGACTTCAAAATGATCACACAACAACACTATCTAGACTTTAATACAATAACACACAATGCTTGTGATGATTTTACTATGATGAAACAACATCCTAGTGACAACATCAATATATTCACACATTGTCCCTGTTTAGGCCTTAATATGATCACACACTATAATAATATCCACATTTGTAATGTGCGAACAATCACACGTAAGGGTCTCTAGGCGCTGGGGGCGTCTGGAAGATTAAGCGATTAAGTAAGCTATTGCCCAGAGTCACATGGTGATGGGCTAATCTGGGGATTGAACCGTGATCCCCAGATTCCAGAGTCAGTCGCCCTGGCCGCGGTGCCACACCTCTTCGTGTGGGAATTCAAAAATGATAACATAGAATACTGCAGGCACTTCAGTATGAAGATACATCATCCCTGTGAGGACGTTATTACTATAACACAAAACCCTCTGAAGATTTTTCATATGATCACACACCAACTCTGGGGGGCTTCAATATAACCATGTAATCCCTGGATAGGTTTCAGTTTGATCACACACCATCCCTGTGGGAACTTCTATATGATCACACACCATCCATGTGGGGACTTCAATATGATCACACACCATCCATGTGGGGACTTCAATATGATCACACACCATCCATGTGAGGACTTCAATATGATCACACACCATCCATGTGGGGACTTTGGTATGATCACACACCATCCCTGTGGGGACTTCAATATGATCACACACCATCCATGTGGGGACTTTGATATGATCACACACCATCCCTGTGGGGACTTCAATATAATCACACACCTTCCCTGTGGGGACTTTGATATGATTACACACCATCCCTGTGGGGACTTCGATATGATCACACACCATCCCTGTGGGGACTTCAATATGATCACACACCATCCCTGTGGGGACTTCGATATAAACAAATGGTATCTCTATGGGGACAGTATGATGACAAAGCATCCATGGAAAGCTTAAGTTTGATCACACAGCATTCCTGTGGGGATTTCTATATAATCACATACCATCCATTTGAGGACGTCAATATTATTGCATGCCATGCCATACATCGGAGACATCAATATGATCATGCCTCAACCCTGAGAAGATGTTGGTATGAACCCCCAACATCCATGTTAAGGTTTCGGTATGTACATGCACTATGTCTGTGAGGCTGTCACTATGATCGCACACTATCACTATGAGGACTTCGTTACAAAAGTGGACTATCGCTATAAAGGCTTCAGTGTGATCACACAATATCCCAGTGATTACCTCACATGATTGTTGTGCACCTCAATATAATCTCACACCAACCTGGGTTTTGAATTTGTTCCCCCATCTTCCCTGGGAGGACTTCAATATGACCACTCTATATCCCAGCCATAATCTCTATCAGCCAACAAATAATCCCTTGGGGACTACAAGCTGTTCAAACACCAAATGTTTAATCTTTAGCTATACATATATTACAAATATTTATTTTTCAGAAAGCCACATATGTCATCAGTGATGTAATATCTGACGTCATCAGCAGAGGATTGCGGTCGCGTGAGTTATAGTTGCCTGCACTAACTATAACGGGGGAATTTCATTGGTTTTTTACGAGAGAAATGTCCAGCTAACTATAACATGTGTGAAACCTATGGTTTTTTAAGTGAATTTGCAAGGTTTTTTAAATGCTAATTCCTAACTATAACGTGTGTGAAACCTATGGTTTTTTAAGTGAATTTGTACGTTTTTTTAAATGCTAAGTTATGTATTTTTCAGGTTTTTCACAGTGCGTGCATCGTGCGCGCAGGGTGCGCTTCACGCACCGTGCGCGCGATGTGAGCGTTCGGTGCACTTCGCGCACCGAATGCCCACGATGCGTTGTGCGTGCCGTGCGCGTATGGTGCGCGCAACTCGCGCTTTTTCGGGAAAAAAAACCTGTTGTTTTCACCCTGGGGGGTCCTTCAGTGACCCCCTGACAAAGGCTAGGGGGTCAGGAACTGTCCACCCTGCCCCCTTTTCACGTTCTCCACCTTTGTTTTTCACTGCCTCAGACTGCGAGAGACAAAATGGCGTCCGACACTTCCTGATTTCCACCGATTCGAATGTTTACTGACATCTAACAGCCAATCAGAATTGCGCTCGCGCACGGCAGCGTGCGCGTACGGTATGCTTACCGTACGCGCAAGGTGCGCGCTTATAGATATATATGTACTTTTAACTGCAATTTTCTCAGGAACTACTGAACAGATTGACTCCAGATATCCAAAAGGCACATCCCTGACCTGAGGACTACCTCTATGCCAAATTTCAAGTAATTCTGTTCAGCCGTTCGGGCTGTACCTTGGACTAAAGGTCCCTATGGGGAAAACGCGTTTTGGGACCCCCCTTTTTCTCAGCCCCCGCTTCACGAATCCCCCCGAGACTTTCAGGGTAGGAGCTGAGCGGAGCGCCCCACCTATTTTGAAAAATTCGCAAGGATTCGTCAACCGGTGCCAAAGTTATTCAAAATAGAATTTTCAGATTTCATATGGAAACACGGTCCTAACTATAACTATCTACTGGCGACCGCCAGTAGATAATATAGCAACAAAAATGTTCCTGCATGGTAAAGGTATGTAGGGTTTTTGCTTTGTGGTACAGGCAATGTTGTAAAGGCTGTTTCCCATCAAGCTATCATCTAAAAGGACATATTCAATAATGCATAGCATATTAATATGTAAACAAAGGCAAAGCAACATGAAGACTCTGAATTCCTTGTACAAGCATTAAAATGTAACAATAAGCATTGATGCCTTTAAGTTATTTGCCAAAAATGATAAAACCAGTTTATATCATATCGCAGTGCACCATCATTCTTTAATTACAGTTAAGAATCTACCGACAATAGTAAATTATTGTGGGATTGGAAACTGATCCAAATTGCTTTTAGCAATATTTATAAAACCACTAACAAAATTAAGACACAATAATCTAAATGTAATACTTCATGTAAATGAAGTTTAATTTTAATAAATGAAGAAAAGGTTAATTTGCATGTGAAATATTTGGATAAACACAAGGTTATGCAGCTTTTCCTTTCAAATGTCTGTCCTTTCTGCTGCTAGTGTGTGTTTCTAGTCAGCAAAGTGTGTTTAAATGCAAAGTGTGTTTAAGACTGCAGTACCGCCTCCTGCCTACAGAGGCAGAGCTGAGCAGAAATATAAACACACTTGATGAAACACAGGTCCCCACAAGGCAATTTTTTAAAAAGTTGTAAAAATTGGCACAGATGTTCCTGACACCGTTTTTTATCATTTAGAAGACATTGCCTTGTGGGGACCTGGGTTCAGGTCCCCACAGTGCAATCAAGTCCCCACAGCGTGAGTGTGTTATCACACCCAAGTCCCCACAAGGATAGTAACACAAACCCACAAGCACACACACAAGCACACACACACACACAACCACCCACACACACACACACACACAACCACAAACACACACAATAACACAAACGCACATCCACACACACAACCACAACTACACACACAACCACAACAACACACAAACACACACAACCACAACCACACCCACACACACACACACAACTACAAGCACACACAAGCACACACAACCACACAAACACAATCACACACACACACAACCACACACAAAACCACACACACACACAAACACACAACCACACACACAACCACACATACAATAACACAAACACACAACCACACACAACCACAACTACATACACAACCACATCACACAACCACCACACACACACAACCACAACAACACACAACCACACCCACAACCACACACAACCACAACAACACACAACCAAACACACACACAGAACCACACACACAACCACACACACACCCACACACCCCCACACACAACCACACACACACACAATAACACAAACACACATCCACACACACAACCACAGCTACACACACAACCACAAAAACACACAAACACATACAACCATAACAACACACACAACCACACACAACCACTCACACAACCACAACCACACACAACCACAAGCACACACAACCACACACACTCACACACACACACAACCACACACACACAACCACAGTCACACACAACCACAACCACACACACACACCGACACACACACACTCCCACACACACACAACCACACAACCACACACACACACACACACTCACACACAACCACACACACACACAACCACACACACACAACCAGACACACCCCCACAACCACACAAACACCCACAACCACACACACACAACCACAAGCACACACAGACACACACACAACCACACACACACACAACCACACACACACAACCACACACAACCACACACACACAACCACACACACACACAACACAAACATACAACCAAACACAACTACAACTACACACACAACCACAGCCACAACAACACACAACCACACACACACACAGAACCACACACACAACCACACACACACACACACACATGCACACAACCACACATACACACAACCTCACACAAAACCACACACACAAACAACCACACACACACACAACATACACACTCAACCACACACACACAACCACACACACACAACCATACACACACAACCACACATACACAACCACAACCACACACACACAACTACACACACACAACCACACACACACAACCACAACCACACACACAGAACCACACACACACAACCATACACACACAACCACACATACACAACCACAACCACACACACACAACTACACACACACAACCACACACACACAACCACAACCACACACACACAACCACACACACACAACCACACACACACAACCACAACCACACACAACCACACACACAACCACAACCACACACAACCACACACACAACCACACACACACATAACCACACACACACATACAACCACACACACACAACCACACACACACACACACACCACACACACACACACAACACACACACACAACCACAAACAGTTTTTTGGGCTATTAACATAAATACGCTGTCCCCAAACACTATGAACACCTCGGGAAAGTTTGGGAAGTCACCCCCAACTTTGAAACCACTTGCTGTTGCAGAGTGTGTGCTGTACACATGGCAATACCTTGACACAGCGGACTGTTGCAAGGAATGCTTTAAGCCTCGGAGGCTGACAGACCTCAGTCTGTGCATTAGTTCACCCCGTCTTGGTGCTGCATGAAAACAGGGTGCCCACTGTCCAGCATGAAGTGAGACATTGTGATCGGGGCTGGAGATGCTATTTAGCAATCTGCTTAGAACATTATGTTTCATTTATGGCGTTAAACATAAAGGAGCACTGGCAACGCTGATAAAGTAGTGACTAAAACTTTTTAAAAAGCCTGCAGTACTGAAACAAGCATTTGCAATGCAATAGGTCTCGCATTTGCAAAAGTTTAAGCTATTGGCATTGTTCATGACAATGCCTTTTTTATCTATTTTATAAAACAAACACATAAATAAATGCCATTATCATTTATAATGCCAATATCTAGTGTTGCATTATTATTAGCAATGCCAACTGCTCACACTTTTATAATGCGAGACCTATTGCATTGCAAATGCTTGGTTCATATGTGAGGATGCATAGCATTTCCATTCCATTTGGTGGGTATTCAGTGGCAACATGTTCTTTTGGTTCTCCGAGTCCTCTCCAATATGCTGGGCATTAGATATGTATTAGCTTCATCCTGTTCTTTAATCAGCTGGGTTGTAGTATTTTTGTAACACTATTGTTAGAAGGGTCACGTATCATTTTTGACACTGTCGAGGACAGGCAATGGTGGTATTCCTGCCTAGCCACCAGTGGCGACCTGCACAGGTAAGGGTGGTGAGACAGCGGGCGAGGTGGGGGCAGGGTGGGTGTGGGGAGAGTCAACAAACAACTGGATTGGTAAAATTAAATAAAAAATGAATAAAACCACTTACCTTGCGCTCACCTCATCGACGATGCAGTGTGAGCAAGGTAAGTGGCTTTGTTGATTTTTTTATTTAATTTTACCTATCCCATTGTCTGTCCACTTCCCCCACCCTACCCCGCCCCGTCCATGCCCCATCACCCCATCACTCTTACATGTGCCGGACAGCACTGCTACCACTCAACAATACATTATAAGTGAGGGACTTATTTTAATTTTACCCCTTTTTTTCATACATAGGCACAAATCCATTTTAGGCCCTTCCATTCTATAATATGGTCAGGCTACACTCTGGCGGGTTTGGGTTACCTATGCATGCTCTTAGGTAAGTTGTCCTAGATAAATTGACTTACCATTGGCTAATCGATAAATTATTTATTTTTCCATTGAAAAATGTACTGAGTCCCCCAGAATTCTTTTGGTAAGTGCAGCATTTAGATTAGGGGTATATTTTATTGTGTTCTGCTGAGATAGCTGGGTCTCATTAGTTTCTCTATTTTTTGCAAGTGTTTACAATCAGTCCTATTGAAGACGCCTCCCAAATATCTGATTGGGGTCGGAATGTTGCCATTTTAACATGTAGAATGCCATTTATTCATATTCTCCTGAATTGTACTCTAATTCTGAGACAAAGCTGAAAGTAGCTTTGCGAATGTGTCTATATCGTTTCTATTTTGTCTGTTCACAATCTTAGTCCACAACTATTCACAGATGTCACTTTCATTAGGGCTGTCTCAAAAGAATAGTTTGTAAACACCCCAAAAGATGATCCTCCAGGAGAACATATTGGTTTTACTTTTCTTCCTTTTTCCAGGACCCACTCTTTAATCCTGAATTCCTGAAAATATGTAACATTAGATCAGGGAAAGGACTCCTGTGTAAGAAGAGGTACCATATAGGCTCTAACAATAGATAGGTCAGTAAATATTTCAATTGTCTAATATGACCCCCTATAAAAATTCAGCAATTAACTTTTCCACTGAGGGGTTCTATTCTACACCCTACAAAACATAAATTTGACTGTTGGGATATTAGAAGGTTCTGATTATCAAAAAGGAGAACCATTTCTATGCACTCCCTTTTGTGGGGCAGTGTTCTGAGTGTTTTCTAATCATTCAATTAGTTTCAACATTTTTGAGTCTCTATTCCACCTGAGCAACTCTGTTAAAGAATTATTCCAACTTATCATCCGGTCCTACCAATTGCACCTATATTTCCCAAGGAGTTACTTTTTTATGTTCTTGCACTTTGTTAGACTTTTACACTTCTATAAGGCTGTTCTTTAATAGTTTTAATTTAATTGAGAGCCTGTAGTGCCTCTTCACTTTCCTGCTTTGGGACTTCACCTTCGCTAGGTTCCTTTGTGGGATTAAAGATTTAGGAACACTGAGCTCTCCGACACAGCTTCTGAAGTATCACTTGTTTCAAACTCTGGTCTAATGAGGGGAAAATTCAACAGGTTCATGAATTTTTAAAAAAACATATTCTTTGGGGGTGGGTGGGCTTGGATTCATCTCTTGGATGTTATTTTGCCACGGGTTGGGTCTGGCCAGGTTCTTAAATGATGAAATATATAAGATTATGATGGAGGAATTACTCAAGAGTAGTACCCCCTTATTATGTGTCGTCCACGAACCTGGAAAATTGTAATGTTACTGATATGCTCCCACACCATTAGTTTACTCTCATCTCTCAATCTGCCTGGTGAGACTTACCTAAATGGTAATGCAGTGAGACTCCTATGCCTCTTTTCCCCTGGCATTACCTTCCATAAATCCCCAAGAGGACTGGTTATTGACTACAATCAATTCATCCCCGTTTTCTTGTATTTGGTATCTTTGCTTTTGTCACAAGGGTGGTAGTCCCCTCTCCCTATGGAGAAGGTCGCAAACTTTAAAATTGAGGGTCACAGCTTAGTTCAACTATGTCTTCAGTATGCTTTCATTGCAGTTCTCAGATTCATCGCTCCATTGCATACATAAGCTGATAAAGGGCAATGTGTGCAAAAAACAAAACAATGGCCATCTCTAAACATTTCAAAATAGCGAGAGGCACCAACATCTGGTGGTCTCCAGCTCCCCCACATGAACTTGTCCTACACAGCGGATCATCTGGCACATTTAGCACACTTTTTTCCTACAGAATTAGAGACCCAGGATATTTTTTTTATAGAGAGTCATTAGAAAGGAGACATCATGCCATTAGCACGCAAATACACTGAAACTTCGTGTTACTTGGATCCTGACAATCCCATACTCAAAGAAACAGAGTGTCACTGGGATTCTGCTTGCCCAAAACTGTGCTTTGGGACAACAAAACAGTATGAAGGGACTGTGTCTCCCCGCCACATCAGTGCCTATCAGCCCAAGTTCCTGGCTAGCTCACAGTGTCTTACCTGAGCTCCTAAACATTCCAGAGAGCAGGTAATTTTGGCAACCTAGAACAGACACTCCCCCAGGAAACCATGGAAACAGATCATCACCTTTCGTCACTCACTCTCTGTCATGCATGTCCATAGTAAACATCAGTAAGACATGAAGAAAGTTTACAATACATGTATTCAAACTATTGTAGTATATTATGAAGCAGATATGCTGGAATCGCCAAGCAGATGCAACTAAACAAAGTGATTAGCATTACTATAAGGCTGTATAAAATAAACATTCCAATCATGGTAAATTATCTATCTGTCTAGGCCTACCCTCACGGTGTAAGGACAGCGGTATAGATTAGAGATCTCTGAAATGTCGACAGACCCCATACCTGTGTGGTTAGGTTGTCCTCCTCATGAGTGTATACTCAGTTTACGCAAAGCTGTATGTCATGCTCTGCGGGCGTTTGATCCAAGATCCCTGTTCCTCTGCCAGAATCTCCTCTATGTTCTAAAAATAGCGAGAGCTAGTTTATATAATAAAATCTACTGTGTTGGAAAACTACTGCGTTGGAAAGCTGCAGCTGTGCCACCATATTATGTTTGAAGTGTTAGGAATTGTTGCTAACCAAGCATAGAAAAAATGTCTCGTTGTTGTGCGTTCTGAGCAACGTTGTAGATGTACAAACAGAAGATCCTCTGAATAATGAAGTACATGTTCTGTGTGTTTCCAAAACAATGTCAGGAAAATAAACGTCTGCCTACGCAAAGCAGAGTCAGCCTGCCTGAAATCTGTAAAATGCAAAACTAAGGAAGAATCAAAGTGAGTCTTAGAAAGGGAATCACTACCAGAGCACGTTGGAGTGAAAGGACATACATTTCTGCACATGAGTGGTTTCATACATAGACAAGCATCAATCTGGAATAGCGCAACCTTACGTGTTGGAGGACGCACGATATTCTGAAAAGATGGGTCAGCTTTTATATAGCACTGCATGGTTAGCTCTAGTTATTGCAAGACCTCAGTTTGGCAAATATGTCCACATCTTTGCACTGCTGGGCATGTGGGGGCTCTGAGGGAGACATGCTGCATCTGCTGTGGTAAGGCCTCATCATACACATCATTACACAGAAAGTAACAGTGACAATACAAACTAATGCTGAGGTTTATCTAGACTTTTCTCCAAAACTAGTTTTATTGCATTATGTGACTGATTTGTCCATACTGACTCATCGTTTGGAGAGGGGAGTAGATACATATAGTTGAGAAGATCCATGAGTTGAGCTTGAGGCAGCTGTTCCGCCTAGAAGAGGAACAGCTGCCTCAAGCTCAACTCACAGAAGACAAAAGTCCTCATCATGGGCTCCACCCTCTTGCGTGGGACGACTCGGGTGGCACGCAGTACTTAGAACTCTCCCAAAATCGACAGACCACGCGCAGAACCTCATCATTGTGGACTCCTTGCTCACCATGAACTACCAGATCAATGCGGTCTCATCATCCTGCCTCCACACGCTATGCCTGCTCCAAAACATCTTCAAATGGATCCCCACCAAGCTCAGAAAGATGGTCATCCATGCACTCATCATCAGCAGCAGAATCGCCTATGGCAACGCACTCTACGCCGCCATCACCCAGAAACTCCTCAAGAAACTGCAGAACATCCAGAACGCCTCAGACAGACTCGTCCTCAGCATCCCTCACCACATCCACATCTCCAGCCAACTAAGAGTGCTCCACTGGCTCCCAGTCAACAAAAGAATCACCTTCAAGCTCCTCACACACATCTAAAAACCCCTACACGATGCGGACCGGCATACCTCAACCACCGGCTCACATTCCATGTGTCCACCAGAGACCTCGGCTCTGCCCAACTGGCCCTGGCTACCGTTCCATGTATCCACAAGACCGCAGCCGGAAGAAGATCCTTTTCCTACCTTGCAGCACAGACCTCAAACAACCTGCCCCTCCACCTCAGGCAATCACCGTCACTGCCTCTATTCAGGAAGGACCTCAAGACCTGGCTCTTCGACTGAACCACAGCGCCCTCAACAGACCAGCAGCTCTCCCCACACCAGAGCCTTGAGACCATTGCGTGTGAGTAGTCACCCCATACAAGGCATTGATTGATTGACTGATTGATATATGGTAGTGGCAAAAGAAAATGCTTTTATCAGTGGTGGCAGCAAATGTATCTAACATCCCATGAAAACTAGCTCCAGAATATGCTTGTAATTGCAATTTATAAGCGTATAATCTGAATGATGGTGGGCTGTATATCATTGATGCAATATGGACTCTATTTCTTTCTGATTATACTGTGTGAACTTTCTATGATGTTGTTTCACATTGACAGTTAACCAGAATTAGTATGCAGTTCCTAAGATGTGGCAGGTAATGGTAAGAAAATCAGTGGTACCGGGGTATGGGTGAGGGCGAAAGCAGGAGAGAGAATTCCTCCTTATGGAATGGAGACCCTCACACACCCAACAAGCGGGTGTCTTGCTTCATCATCGGGTCTAGCTCCTTATCGGGTCGGCGGTGCAATACCCGATCAGGCGCCCGGAAGGGGCCTTCTTTGCGGAGATGTTTTTTCCAATGCCGATGGGTGTGGTGCGTATGAGGGCCCTATAGTAACTAGTGTAGGTGACAGTGATGTGTGAAATAAGTGAAATATATAAAACAGGAGATAGTGATCCACTCAGAACAATTTTAATGAGTTGTGGTCACTACCCTGATTAAAACCAAAGTGAAACGCACATTCTCACTCTAAGGTTTGTGAGGGTATGTGCTGGAAAGGTCAACATGTTTCTTGCCTGTTTATCTATTAATTGGCAATTCGTCAGGACCAGGATAAATTCTACATACACTTTTTTTGGTGGTGGTCACGACCTCATGGAGGTATCAGAGTTGACCACACGTAATGCACCCTAAAAAATGTGTAGTACCAGTTAATTAACATCACAACCTCATTGGGTTTGTGGTGAGTGGCATCGGACAACAGTAGAGGAATGCACTAGAATAAAGTGTCGATTCTTGAGACAAGGAACCATCCTTATTCCTACTCCCTCCCTCTACCGGACCGACCCGATGATGAAGCAAGACACCCGCTTGTTGGGTGTGTGAGGGTCTCCATTCCATAAGGAGGAATTCTCTCTCCTGCTGTCGCCCTCACCCATACCCCGGTACCACTGATTTTCTTACCATTACCTGCCACATCTTAGGAACAGCATACTAATTCTGGTTCTCTGTCTTTTGGGCATGTATGCTGGACCTTAATAATTAAAAATTCATTATTTAAAAGCCCACTTTTCCCCTTTTTTGAATAGATCACATTGACAGTTATCAGAGAGGTTTCTATCTCTATAAGTGATATGGTGTGAGCAGTTTGTGGGGATGTAGTACATAGACCTATTGCTTAGTATAGATATGTTACTTTGTTTCTCACAATTTGGAAAAGACACCCTAAGCTTGACCCTTCTAATTTGTACATTGGTGGCAATAGCTAAACCCATTTTGTGATTCTCCAAGCACTGAATCACGACAACGCTCCCAGCTGCCTCCGGGTGTTGCATTAAGGTACAACACACAGTTCTGATCATTCACTGCTCTGTATAAATCATAGTTATAAAAAATGTACATGTGTGAACATTGCATAAATATATCAAGCTTCGGAAAAAGAAAACAGCCAGTCCATTTGCTCAGAAATGCATAAATATGTACATTAACTCGATCTTCAATACTAAAACTTCGAAACCAATAATGACTGACCAGCAAGAAGTACCAGAGCGGCCCCTGATTGACACCCGTGGCCACATTTACATACCCAGCGGTGGGTATTTTGCATCTCTCTCTCCAGGCCCCTCCATGTTGTCCTGCCTGTTATAAGTGTGTTTTCTGCACTGAAGGCTTCAGAATCAGCCCTGACTGAGCAGCAGCGATGGAGGTGAAGGCGCCAACCCAGGTCTTCCTGCTGCTTCTGCTGTGGATTCATGGTGAGAGCTGTGGCTGCCGCGCTGTGGGTTATTGATCAGAGATCTGTGATGGGTAGTATATTTATTTCTATAGGTTTCACACTCTGTAAATAGTTCTGGCTGATTATTGTTGTCATTAATTACCTTTCTGATTTCAGAGTCCAGAGGGCAGATTGTGCTGACACAGACTCCGGAAGTCCTCTCCGTGTCCCTGAGAGAAACCATCTCAATCAGATGTAAATCTAGTACATCAATCGCCAATGTTTTAGCCTGGTACCAGCAGAAGCGCGGAGAAGCCCCCAAGCCTCTCATTTATGTGGCCAACAATCGCCAGTCCGGGGTCTCCGACCGCTTCAGCGGCAGCGGGTCCGGCACCGACTTCACTCTCAGCATCAGCAGGGCCGAGGCCGGCGACGCCGGGGATTATTACTGCCAGCAGAGCCAGAGCTACCCGCTGCCACAGTGACACAGAGGCGAGCAAAAACTGCAGCTTCCTCTTTCTGAGCTCAGCTCCCAGAGGTCTGCTTCTGTGCGGACCCCGTGACATTCAGTGAAAACCTGGGCAGACGGGGCATGACTCTTCACTCATCGAAGGATGTTAGTTACTTCACGAGTTAGGATTTTGCGTGTAATATTTAGTTACAGAGAGGTCGTTTCATTTGAAATATAGCATTACTTTTCTTTAGGATTTTGCGTTTTCAGCTGAGGTTTTTCCATGTCTCAATTCTTTCTCGGTTCTAATCAGAAAGAACCATAACAATTTTTTTTTTAATTAGTGTATGCCTTTGATAAAGTGCCAACGTGACACTATTTAGTGCCTCTAAACACTTTAAGGCTGACAAATACAGCACATGAACAGAACAATTTGAGGCAAAGCCAATAAGTCTTGGATCTGTTTAAACAAGCATTGCCAACATCAGAAGGTCACTTTTGGAACTGAAAATTCCAGGCAGACCAATCAGCTTTTCCAACAGAGTCCCAATAATTAGAAATGTGTGCTTTGCACCTGCCAAAGACACATGATTGAAATGCACTGAAAATACACGAATTCCTGACACAAATGTGATAATCCTCTGCCCTGGAAGCTTTGAAAAGCTGTGGTCAGCCCTTTCCTGAAGCAGGCGGGAGCAACTTCCAGATACACGTCTGCTGCAGGGGCATCTCAACAGATCGAATACACATCACCAAGGCTACGCGAATAAATGAGGCTCATGTGCACAATAAAGAGTGGCAGAAGGGCAAACACCTCCATAAGTGCACATCAGAAGGCTTGGATTGGAAACACACCCCACGTGCTCCATAGAGAGGCAGGGGAAGGGCAACCTCCGCAGGTCTGCTGTAGTGGGACTTGAAAGATGCACTCCCATCAGTGCACTATTACTGGTGTTGGGCTGCACAAAGGGGTTGGATGCCATGGAATACCCCAAAAGAAAAGTTACAAGTGGTTGGATAGAAGACTTCCCCAAATTGCAGATTAGAGATGTGGGCAAGAGCACAGTGGAATGTTCACTATTGCACAAATCATCACACGCCACCAGCCAGTGCACTATACAAGAGATGTGAGACAGATGGACCACTGTATGGGCTCTAGAGAAGGGTAGAAGATTAGAGGTTCTCCTCCAAGAACAATAAGATCAGAAAGAGTGTAAAATGTACCCCCTGGCAAGCTATAGAGGGGGAGGGGGCCATGGTATGTCCACACGTAGACTCTAGAGAAGCAGGAGCAGAGAAGCACCAACCCTATCTAACTACAACATGGTGGAAGAGTAGACAGAATCTAGGGTGGTAGGAGAACATGGGCACTAAAAAGGGGTAGAATAGGAGGCAAAGCTTATAAAGCCACTATAGAGGCGATGTAAGGGGAAAGACAAGCCACTCCACATGGATACTATATTCACATAAGCTGGTATGGTGTAAGAGTGCCCATGAAGCTTCACAGGTGAGATAAAGAGCAACAGAGGAAGAGATGATATGAACTGGATAGAAGGGCAGGTGCCACCAGCAGCTATTGTAGAGTGCTGGCACCAACCGTTGAGACATGTTGAAGGGAAATGACAACGGCACAGAATTTATATAGAGAAATGGAAGCTCTATCAATATCAAGCATTCAAGCATGCTGTGCAGGGCTAACTCTGCATTTTATGTCCACTCAGATAATATATTGAAAGTAGAAATACAGAGTCTCTTACTTCCAAATTGTGGACAATAGTAAGGTATAAAAGGGGCATTTCTATCAACAGGTGTGATGGAGACATAGGACAGCGAGTGGACCTCAGCTCGTGCCCGATTGATGGGTAGGTTGGTTGAAGCCTGTATACCCTCGCGGGTGATTAGCCACGCTCTACAAATCCCAGTTGATTGATTGATTGATTGAGTTGTAGATGTTTGAACGGTAGAAGAGCCTTGTTATAGAGTCCCAGGAACCACAAACAACCACACCTCAGAGCCACAGGAGGGGAAATACACTTAGGATGATTATTATAAAGGTATATAAAGGTATATATAATGTTTTATTGGAACAGCAGATATGGGTACTAAGTAAGACGTTACATAGGGCTTGGGCTCTCTGGGGTGCTACAGAAGTGTTAGATGGAAGAGGAACATTTAAACCAGGGGCTGAGAAACTATCAAAAAGGAACAAATGGTAATGTTCGGCAGTGCCCTGTGGCACACAATTTCAAATAGATGATGCAAAGCATCACTTGGAGTCAGTCAAAGAGGGTCCGAAAGCAGTTGTGACCACTCCTCATCCACAAGACCCAGAGGCATGTGAGAGCACATAAAAGCAAGGGAACAATGAGCGGAAAAAAACAGAGACATAAATCATCAAGGTTTGACAATCTTTCAACAGAAGAAAGAAGTGAAGAGGGATACAGAGAAATGAGCACCGATGCTGCATCGTGTGATGCTAGGACATGAGCAGAGCGCAAGGACCAGTTAGCCAGAGACATCAGCGAGGTGACCGGCCCATCAGTAGAGGATCATTTGGCTCCAGAGGTGGAAGTTGCAGAATGAGAGCCTTATTGGCAGTGGCTCACAATGTGAGAGGGCTATAGGAGGTACCTGCGGAAACTATATGTATCCCAGTAAGCTTATGTTAAGTTTGCATGGATTACTGTTTAGTTGAGGTATTTGCAGGGGTCCAGGAAAATCAGGAAGCATGACTATTACGGGATGTGAGGAGCACTGGGGGTCCTGGAGAGGTAGTAAGCACAGTGGTTAATTTCACATGGTGATGAGGAGCCAGTCGGAGAGGATATAGGGACATTTAAGGTTCTATATGACATCAGGGGGCAAAACTATTCTTAAAAAACTGCTAGAGTGTATGCTGGGCTAGAATTAAAAAGGTGGTGCTAATTCTGTTGTAGGAGCGCACCTAAAGAGGGGTGATGCAGGGAGATTCAGACCAAAACACTACACTATTCAGAAACACACAACACTTACAAATAAAACATGTAGGGTAGTGATTCTCTGAGGAACACAATGGGGCTAACAGTACTTGAGGCCATGGACAGACCTTCACAGGAAATATGTTTTAGTAAAATGGTAGAGGGTGCATGAAATTATCACAATGCGTTCAGTATGTGCACCAAATCAGGTGCAAGACCACTTCATGACTGTAATGCTGCAGAAGGTCAAAGGTTTTGCAGTGGGGAGGATAATCTTGGGAGGTAGTTCAGCTAATGCATGAAGGGCATGGTGGTTAGAATGGGCATGCGTTATACAACGGAGGGAAATAGACATGTCACAAATATCAATGGAAGGTCTGGGGGAAGATGGGATTGATTGATATATGGTGGGTTGTAAGACGTTGGACATTGGAAGACCAAGCACTATACCTATTTCTCATGTATTGGAATATTTAAATCTAGGAGAATTTGCAGAATTGACAACTTAGGGAACAATAGGGTACATAACCATATCTGGCCATATCTAACCCTGGCGACCATATCACTTAGAGAGTGGAGGTGGTCCTTAGATACCGGAAATAAAGGGCAGATACTTATTACAGGATAGAGCCAACAGGCGTGAGATATCCCAGGCATCCCGAATGATGACGCAGGGGAGGTATCATATGAGACCCTTTGTAAAATACTGTAGGCATTGGTGTGGAGGAGAATGATGGCACTAGTGGCAATCACCAAGAGAACAGAGGCTGAATAAGCAGCCCTTGGTAAAAGTGTGTGAAATGTATTCAGTAAGAGGTGATTGAAAAGGGAGTGACTAGGCACAATCCTAGTCCATCCCATTCTAGTCCCCACCATCCAGTTCATTTCTTATGTTGGAAGGGTAGTGGGAGTGTGCTCGTTGCCGAGCAGCTCTTTCCCACGCTCTCTCCCTTCCCAACCTCAAACCTGAATATATCAATCTGGTAGGCAAGGTTATGGATGAGTAGGGGCTGTCATATCTACCCCTAACCTCTCCCACAAGCTCGGTCATTGAATTGACCTCAGAGGGCCTTGTGAATCATTCCATGGTCCATCCGTTATGTGAGCGATGTCATTCATGCAATTACACACATTTTAATACGGCCACTCAGAAAAGTCTTTTTGTGAGTTTGCTGTTGCTCAGAAGGGATCTTGTGCCTTCCACCATTCACACGATGAAGAAGAGCTTGTTACCCATCAGTGGAATAAACAAATGTACTAAAACAGCCAGCAGCCTATGGAGAGGATGCCTGTACAAAATGGTGTATATATAAGTGATAAGGGCATCTGGACAAAACATTTATGAAAAAGCTGAACTTAAAACCGTATTGAGATTGGTGAAGGAATTGGGGAATGCCTTAGTATAGAATTCAGGGAATGATAATATTGTGTAAAAACTTTGACTGTAAGAGGATACCAAGAGGCCTTCACATCTTAATAATGCCTACACTAAATGATCAGAATTATGCCTTCCTGAAACATTGACAAACGGATACCACGAAGTGCTCATTCAAGCTAATGAATACAATAAATAAAACATGCAGAAAGAGAGCTTCAAAAAACAACTGAGAAAATGAAAAGAAATTGAGCAAAACCTGGAAAAGCACAAACTAATGGAGGACATTAAGAGTGCTCCAAGGATCATAGATAAAAAAAATGAGAAACCTGAATCAGATGTCCAAGCAAGGAAGGCGAGACAGTTTAATAGGAAGAGGCTTCACTACACAATAGTAGGATCTATACGTTCACCAAAATATTCGACTCAATTACAAAGCAGAAAACATATGGATAAAGCCCTAGAGCAGAGAGACTGAGTCTGAGGACAGCTCTGCAAATGAAGGCACATCACCCTAGAATCTTGATTTTTCTTAGGAGAAATTACACATTAACAAATGGCACCAGGCAAAGCGGAAAAGGGGGTCTGAACAGAAGAGGCAAAAGAAGGATACAAATCCAGAAAAATACGTTAGGATGGAAAGAAAAAGCGAGGAAGAGGAGGACAGAGATAAGGAAGGTGAAAATGGGAGATAACGTAAATGCTGTGAATTACAAGGTACTCACTAGAAATGTAACCTATTGTCCAGAGGCCAACATAGACTTAGCCAATAAAGAATTGATCTTTATAGGTATGCTAGAAAATGTAAACTAAGAAATCTATTTTTACACCCATACCAAAAGAACAACACAGAAGGAACAATTGTCAATGTCAATCCACTCTTTCAAAGGATATTCCTCATATGGAAGCTCCATTTGGAGAAGGAATCAAATAGAAGGATGGATTCGGTATTGGTGTAGAATGTCAGATCTGGAACTATGAGAGGCATCCGGTATTGTTTCCAGACAGTAACATATAGGGGCAAAATACAGTCTAAAAGGACCCAAACTGCCTGACAAATACTTATGAAGCGCTCAAAATTCACTGATATATTGAGAAAAAGCCATACAAATTAGGAAATTCCCCCAAAAAGTAGGAAGGAAGGTGATTAGAAAATATATAATATTTATTTATAACATTTTATTAAAATTTGTAAAAAGTGACATATACAATGATAAAGTTCCAACGTAAATAGACATATATTTAGTCCCACAACTTACACTCTCTCACACACAATCAACCACAGACCCAGACATACTCATGCACTCTGAAGACTCAAAATGAGTTCAAAAGTATCAAACTTTTTAACAATCACATAAAACATAATCATTTCAATACTAAGATTAATCAAGCTCAAGACACAAGTACATAATGAACATCAAGTAGTCAGTAATTTGATGAGTTGATGCAGTCCATAGTCACATGTCTTCTTCTTGGGGGAGGTGGAAACAACAGGAGCACAGGGGTTCTCCAGCGCCAACGCGTGTTTCGGTGTCTAACCCGGATGTGGGTCACACCTTCATCAGGGCATTCAGATCAAGTGTGGGACACAAGAAAAGATACGCCTGGATCTAAAGCGTCTAAGAAAAATGCAGGCGGTCAAGAAATGATACTGTGAAAATTTCAATACAGGGGGTCAAGGTATTTAAATGTATACAGCCGGAGAGTGGTCAGACTAAATCGATTAAATGGATCCACAAAGTAATAATAGAATAATAGAAGATGCGGTGAAATAGACATAATCCAGGCTCCAGAGGTCCAACACTTGAAAGCGTGAGTTAAGCAGAATTAAGAATTCATCCGGCATATAATGACAACCGCATCAGCCATTGCCATCCAGCGGCAAACGGGGAACGGAGCTCCCGCCGTCGCCTCAAATCAGCTGATTTTAGTTGTGGGACCAATTATATGTCTATTGACATTGGAACTTTATCATTGTATATGTCACTTTTTTACAAATTTTGATAAAATGTTATAAATAAATATTATATATTTCCTAATCGCCTTTCTTCCTACTTTTCAGGGGTATTTCCTAGTTTGTATGGCTTTTTCTCAATATATCAGTGACTTTTGAGCGCTTCATATGTACTTGTCAGGCAGTTTGGGTCCTTTAAGACTGTATTTTGGCTTTCTCCCCTGTCCAATCTGCCTGTTATTTCCCTTCTGTATGAGTAACATATAGGGGGCCTAGATTTGGCCAGGATGATTAGGAAGGGTCTGTACCCACCCCCACTTACACTTCAAAGGATTTTGCCTTCTGCATACACAAAGTAACCTGACACCAGGCCTTTCCTGCATTTGTCATCCCCAGACAGTTTGGTGCCTTGACATGGAAAGGGTAAGAACTTTCTAGAACTAGATGTGAGGGGAGGACTGGGAGTCCCCCACACATAAAGGCAGGCACCAGGTTAAATATTGAACAATCCTGGACCTGTGGAAGTTACAGAAGAAGATATGTCCTGCTACCAGAGGTCTTCCCTGCTGCTTGAAGGACTGCCTGGTTTTCTGAGAAGGAAGACTCAACCTGCTTGCCTCCATCCCAGGCTACCTAGAGTGACTACAAGGGTCAGTTGGCTGACCTCCTGTGTCCGCAACAGAGAAAAAACAATCTGTTCCTGCAACTACCCAGCTAGCCTGCTGCACCGTACTTGAGAAAGTAACTTTTTCAGTGGGACTAACATGATCCTATATCTGAACCATATTCCATTGCAGTTGGCCTACACTTGTGGCTTTCCCTCGGTCTGTCACTACCAGAAGACTGTTGGAAAGTGGGTTATTGGTAGGGGCAAATGTAGGTCTGCCACTGGCAATAAGGCCACTAACACATTGTAGGACTCAGCATAGGTCTTAGAAAATTATTCCTATCTTCAACCCTTGGTAACGTGGCTGCGAGCAGGCAGGCTTAACTTCAAAGACAGGTATGTAAAGCATTTAAAAACAAAACACCATTTCAGTAAATAATTAAGACAGAACACAAAATAAAAAAACAACAGCAGTTTATAAAAATAGGTAATATTTTTATCTTTTAAATTACACCAAAATGAAAAAAATCACTGTAGGGAACCAGAGATATGAATTTTTAAAGATTAGTCACTTTCTAGTGCTTAGAAACCAACAGTGCCCCTTTTAGTCATTTTGTTTTCTCTGACAGGGACAAACCTTTAGAAATTGTTCTGGAGAATTTTCTCACCACTGTGTTATGCCGCCTCCTCCAGCAGGTGGGGTCCAGTTAGAACTCCTTCCTGAAGTTCTGCTTGCGGGTCCCAAAGTATCCAACACACAACCCAAGGTTCTGGAATCTCCAAGAGGGTCCTTGAAAGTGTGAAACTTCAATTCTGCAATGACCTTGAACAAAACCCTTACAAATCCACTGGTACTCCAGGCTGGGAATTCTTTGGGGGGATGTTCAGGTGAGCTCGCTTAACCTGTAGCTTGCAGGGAGTCCACTCTTTAGTCCTTTTGAAGCAGGTTTGATCCACAGGGCTGTAGTTTCCAATGGTTCAAAAAAGGCGCAAACTCAGAGTCCTGGTCTTTGGAAATGCACTTCAAAATCTTCAGCGCAGACAGACCCTTCTGATTCTCTGCAGTTTCAAGCAGCAGATCTGGAGGGCTCTGCCCCTCTCAGATACTTATTCCAAGTTCTCTGGGTCATGCTGGAGGTCACTTCTGACCAATGGGAGCAGGGTAACTCCTCAAAGTTATGACCACATCCTGTAGAGTGTAGCATTATTTAGTCTCAGAGTGCATCAAATCTTCCAAATCCATAATGGCTGCTTTTCCAGCAAGGAGGTAAGAGATGGCTAACACCCCCCCTAGAATGGCGTATTTCCATAGACTCCCCCTACCATCTGCACACCCCTTCCCTAATCCTAGGTCTGGTGGGGGTCAAAAGTGTAGAGTGGAAACTGACACTGTGGCCATCCCTCTGCCTCTGAAGACCATGGTTTAAGACTCCCCCCCTGGCCTGGCACTTCTATGGAACAGCACACTGCCCTCCCAGCAGAGCTGGTTAACCCCACGGGCTCATTATCACCTCTTCAAGGCAGGCTGGCTAATCCACTTAACTCTGACCAATCAGGGCAGACTACAGGAAGGCTGAATTTGGACTTACAAACAAGAAAGTCTTATAACTTCTTGTAGGTACACTTTAGGAGAAATTCAACAATATGATATTGTTTGATTTATTACTACCATTATGGGAAGTCTTTGAATGGCCATTCTAGTCCTCTCCTATCAATAGTTATTAATCAATAACTTCCTACCATGTTAACCTATGTAACAAGGGATTTGCAATGGGAAAAATGACTTGGGACATTTTTCCAACACCAGGACTTACAAAATCATATTTTATAAGTACTTGCCTTATACCTACAGGAACCCCACCTCATGTGCACCTAGGGGAGACTTTAGGGGTTCTGAATCTGTAGAAATATTGCAGATTCTCCCTTTACTGTGCTCCTAGCATCAAAGTCGAATTTGAGCAGCACTTTACCACAATGTGGGGAGTGAAATGTGAGATTTCACTTTACCCAAGCATATACAAACTCATTTCATAAGGGTGTACCTTATAAAATGGGATAACTGACCCCCCACCCCTGGGATACTTAGGAGAGACTCTGGGGGTTCCTAATAGGCCAAAACATTGTAGGTTATCCATTTTTAAGTGCCCCTACCACCAAAGTCGAGTTTGGGCACAATTTACTTTTTAAAACCAGTCCTGGCACACAGGACTGTTTTTAAACTGACCTCAGGCTTCAGCAGTGCACACATGCAAGTGCAGAAAAAGCTGCTGGCCTCTAAACTGCCATGCCCCAGACTACTGGGGACTTCTAGGTAGTTTCAATCCCCTGCCCTATTATATACTAGGGGCTTATGGGGTAGGTAATGCCAAATACAGGGGGACCCCACCATACCATAGTGTACCCTAGTGTATGTAGGTGTTTTAACTGTATTCTAATGTGTCTCTTTTAGCATAGCACTGGCCCTGGGCCTTGTTAGACAGAGCCCAGAGTCAGTCAAAATCAGTTACCACCAGTATCAGTCAGCAAAACGTTGGGGCGTGCCCAGGGCACAGGATGACTTTGCAACAATGACTATAAGTAGAGATGTGTGCTTTTAGGTGCTATTGAAATTCAATGTCTCTGGTTCTACTTATTGAATTTTTTCTTGTGCTGTGTTTTCACTTTTTCCTGTTTGTGTGCTGAATAAACACTTTACACATTGCCACTAAGTTAAGCCTGACTGCTTTGATGCCAAGCTACCAGAGGGTAATGCACAAGTTAAGTTAGTGACTTTTGTGGTTCACCCTAACAAGGATTGTGGTTGTTACTTGATCAGGGTTTCCACCCCTTGAAATGAAATGGCCTCATTTTCACACCCACAGATGACCTTTTTATTACATAGTTTCATGAAGGTAATAATGTGGTTAATGTCAATTCAGGCAGGGCCGTAGCCATGAGAGGGGCAGAGGGGCAGGGCCCTTCTTTATTTATTTTTTTTGTGGGCCCCCCTTTAAAATTTACCGATTTCCTGTTATTTCAGTTCAGCATTAAGACCGAACTAGCAAACTTAATAAAGGGGAATCTCTGTCATTGAGACTGGTTTGAGCCTCCTCACGCTGCTCACAGGTATCTGATACAATCAATAAAAATGTTGCAGTGGGCTCTGTATTTATCACAACCACCTCTGCAAACATTTTAAATGCACTTTCACATTCCATTATCTGCTTTACCTGTGCACGTGCAGCATGCATACTATAAGCTGCCCTATGAGCTACATGTTGGGTATGAATCACTGTCTATTTTGCAATTCATGAACTTGTTTTACTTTCTGTATGTTGTTTCAACAGGTTTAGTTAATCATGTAAATAAAGACTTAGGGCCTCATTACAATGGCAGTGGGACAGCCACCGACAGTCCGTCGGTGGTGGTCCCACCGTCATCGGACACTGCATGACCGCCCGCCACATTATGATAGCGGGCGGATGGAGGGTGGGTGGAGAGACCAAACACGACACATCTGACTGGCTCAAGGAGCCTGTTGGTGCGTCAGAGGGACTGAAAACCTACAAAAGGGGCACCGCCGTAGGGATTACAATGTCCCTTTCTGCTTGCCGTTTCATGACGGTTAACCCGCCATGAAAAGGCAGGTGGAAAGTGTCTTGGGGGCCTGTAGCAGACCCCCGCTTCCCACCTGGCCCCCCCGATATGGGCCCTGGGGGGGCACCTATGGCGCTCCTCTACATATCCCTGCACCATAGTGCAGGGTTATGTGCAATGTGTTTATTTTGGACTGCAGCGTGTGCTGCAGCCCGAAGCACACACCACAATACAAATAGACAGATTGCGACCGCCTTGACTGCGGTCTCATCCTAATCCTGATGGCGGGACCGCCGACAGCTAGTCTGTCGGTCCTGTTCCCGACATGATGGCGGTCGGATGCTCGTCTGACCACCATCATAATCAGGATCTACATGCCTGCCTACCCATTGAGAAGTTGGGGCTCAGTGAGATGAGGAGGAAAGTTGGAGAACTATGGCAGCTGAAGTTGAAGCCAAATTGCAAGGTGATGCTGTGTGCTGCTGTCTGTTTTAGGGTTGAATTGCAAGTCGGGTGGTCTCGCCTGCAGAGATCTCTGTTGGTCCAAACAGAGACTATGAGTTAGTTTGCTTTTTGGTTGACCTGAGGGCTAGCGTCGGACAGCTGCAGGTAGGGGTGAGATGCTCACAAACATGGGCCGATTTCTTTACTTTCTTTAAAACACCCACATGTCTTTTGAGGTTTGCAGCTAATTTAAGCAACCCCTCTCCCTCTTCAAATTTGAACAAATAATCAGCAGTGTGCTGGGTTTCAACACATCAGCTTGTTTTGCATATTTTTAAAATTGTGACTAGCCCTAAGGGCAAGCATAATGCAATAGATATATAGCTTTTGTGTTGCTATTGTTTGTATATCTTTACGAATTTAAATATCATGTGCTGCAAGTACACAAGAATGAAAATATTCTTCTTGGAAAAGCTGCATAAGAACATTTTTACCCTCAGCAGTGCATAGTAAAATCTCAGAGGTGTTTTGTCTAGTTCTGCTTTACCAGTATTTTCACATTTACTTTAAACTCACTCTTGATGCATCATGTCAATATTTAATATAGTTTATATTACTGGAATTTTCAGATCATTGCCTTTCTTGTGTTTTCTGACAGAAATGATGCAGGTGCTGCAGCGAATCTTATGATTGAAAATATGTATATTTATAATGTGCACAATGTTACGTTGAAATAAAGCACAACTGCAAAATTTGTAGTAGGTAATCATACTTGAATGTTGCAGGCCTACTCATAAATCAAATGCTGGACCAAGTAAGCTTAACTGTTGATTTCATGTTAAATGAGAGACAATGTATTAGCCAAGAAAGGCCTGTTTTTCACATTGAATAGATGTTTGTGCAAGATGTTTTTCTTCTCTTTACTGCAGATGTTGCAACTTAGGAAGCCTTCTGCTAGTTAGCGAATAGACTCTTGTTTTGTATTAGACAACTTATAGTGGAGTTACCATCAGGAAGAAACAATAATAGCAGGAAAAAAAGATTCATGGGAAGAAGTTTGGACCTCAAGAAGTAACATTCTAACATTTCCTTGTACAAATGTCTGAAAGATTATTATGCCCTGGCGCGAACATTACAAATGAATCTGTTCTCAAGACAGGAGTTTGTTGATATTTTATTGGTGGATGAGGAAGACAAAAGAAAATAATGGTGCAACTTCTAATTTTTATATTAGTGTGTGTTCCTAGGGAGGTTTAGGTGTTGCTGGCTTGCAGAGCAGAGTTTAGACCCCAGAACCCATGAGGCAGATCCTACAGGGATTTCCTTTCTCCGACATTCTGACTAGAGACTTGTCTCTGATCTCCTAGAATGCTCTACATGAGAGGTTACCTAGCCTTATTTTATATGCCTGTGAATTATGACTGAGATTACATTTCCAATCTGATTTTCAAAAGATTTATTTAATTTAAAATGAATGTCTATTAAATAAATAGATGAAAACCTAAAAAGTTTTGAAGCTAAAACCCTTTAACTCACAATAACTCTCATTATTTACTCAACAATAAATCTTTAATGATGTATTGTTCATGTTGATGATTGTTAATCACTTCTCTTCGTCGACCTTCAAAGGTCCATACGACGAGATTGCTCCCAAAGATTGATATACAGGAAACACAGCTCCGTTTGAGTTGTACAGCTGATTTAAGTGACCCCCATCTAATTTAAACATAAATAATCAGCAGTGTGCTGGGTATCAACACACCAGTTCATTTTGCAAATTTTTGACTATGTCTATGGGCTAACATAATCCCATGGATATATTGTTTTTCTGTTGCTATTGTTTATATACCTTAATGGATTTAAATATTGTTTGCTGCAAGGATACAAGAATGAAAATATTCTTCTTTGAAAAACAGAATAAGAAATATTTTTCACCTCAGCAGTCCATAGTAAAAAACTCAGAGGTGTTTTGCCTAGTTCTATTTTACCAGAATTTCCACATTTACTTAAAACGTATTCCTGGTGGATCATGTCAACAATTTAATATAGATTTTATCACTGGATTTTTTTTAGATCATTGCCTTTTTCGTGTTACCTGACAGAAACGATGCTGGTGATGTTGGTTTAAAAAAACATGATTTGTCATTCTTTGTTCTGAAGAAACTTTAACTACACTATTACTGTCACGAAGCTTGAGAATGGTTATGTTCTGAAAAATTCCATTGATAGCAAACTGTATTACAGTCTTGGCATGTATCAGATAAACAGTTTCATTTAATGTGGAAATGTTGAAAAGATAGGTAATCAAGTTATACTATCATTCTGACATCCTTTTGAGACCCCCAAGTCATAAGTGAAAATCTTGCATAACAACTCAGCCTTCCATCTTTATTAGCTCAGTAAGTTGAGTTTTTACAACTTTATTTAAGAATAGTTGTTAAAAAACGTATTTCTCTATTCACCACTGGGACACCTCACCCTGTCTCCTGGAATTCCCCAGCCCTGTCACTCAAACTCCAGACAGGGAATACACAGCCTAGTAGAGGCTGGGTTGAATGGTTAGACAAGAAAATACCTACTTTCTAAAAGTGGTATTTTCAACCACAGAATGTTAAAACCAACTTCACTAAAAGATGTATTTTATCATTCTGAGTTCAGGCATGCTAAATTCAAATTTCCACCATGGTCCCTGAGTCAGTAAAGATTATACGATGTAATAACCAAACTGCCCATTCTGGCCTATGGAGAACAGGTAGCTTTGCAATAGTGAAAAACGAAAATGGCTGTAATTCACTATTAGAACATGCCACACACACCAGGGCATGTCCTACCTTATCCTTACAATGCTCCCTGCCCTTGGGCCTACCATAGGGGTGTCTGATATGAAGAAAAGGGAAGGTTTAGGGACTGGCACTTGCCCAGTCAGCATGACAGTACCAGACTGCACGCAGGCGCTCCAATGGCAGACCTTAGACACACTTTTACAGGCTGCTTCTGTGGGTGGCACAACCTGTGCTGCAAGCCCACCAGCAGTATTTGGATTTGCAAGCCCTGGGCACTGTACTAGGGTCTGACATGTAAACCAAACCAACCAATCATGGAATCACAAATCATACAACAATTTACAGTAGGGAGCACTTGCACTGTGGCACTGGACAGCAGTGGCACAGTGCCCTGAGCAACTAACACCAGCAAAAACATATGAGGCAACAGCAAAAAATGGAAGGGAGACCCACGCCAATGTGCCAGGTCTAACACTCGGTAAGAGATATTAGATAGATTTCAAGCCTGGGCAGACAGTCGGAATATACTAACAGAGGCTCAGGCTGGGGTTAGAGCTCGGGTTGAGGCTATCGACCCGGCAGTACTCCTGTATATGATCTCGTACAAATACACAATCAAAAGGAAATCTCCATTATATCTAACCATTATTGACAATGATAATAAAAATACAAAAATACAATCCCAACCAAAGGTCCTGCAAAGCATTATGGGACAAGATTAGCAGTGGGTAGTGAATATTATAGTATCCAATAGAGTACTTCTGGAATCAAGAGGAACCTTTGCATAGGAGAAGACCTGGAGAAGCTGAGGAGAAGTACTGCCCTTCCTGTGTGTCTGGGGTTGGCCTGCAGTTGCTGATGCCTGTGGTGGATGGGCGTGGGTTGTGTGTATGGCCGGCCCTCGAAGGAGCGGCTGGTAAAACCGGTGCCTACGAGACACTAGAACGTGTCCAGCAGGACACTGCAGGTGTGATTCAGGGCAGATATTTATTTCCCAGGACTTTCAAAGAAAGTAGGCATTTTCTTGTTTAACCATTCTGTGTGCCTCTGCCTGTTTGTGCATTGACTGTCTGGTTTTGGAGTGACAGAGGCTGGGGAGGTGCATTCTCTCAGACAGCCACCGGGGGTGGTTGATGTGTGTCCTGCTGTACCTGAATGAGTCAGGGCTGGGCTGAATACACCTGGGCTGCATTTAGAGTAGGGGGAGGAGTTCTCATTAGCACCTGAATAGGCCTGTTCTACATTTAGAGTGGTGGGAGGAGATTTCCCTTCCACCTGAATAGGGCCTGTCTGCCTTCCACAATTCTGTCTCCACCTCCTGCCGGGCAGCTGCACCAGAGAGGACAGAACTGGTTTGGACTGGGCTCAGAGACCCTTGCACAAAGAGAACAAAGACCCCTGAACTTTAGAGTACTTCTGGAACCAAGAGGAACCTTTTCCTAGGAGAAAACCTGGAGAAGCTGAGGAGAAGTACTGCCCTTCCTGCGTGTCTGGTGTTGGCCTGCAGTTGCTGTTTTCTGCCAAGGAAAGGAGAAGGACTTTGCTGTGAGCTATGTCCTCTGTTTGTGGAAAGTCTCCAAGGGCTTGAGTAGAGCTTGCCTCTGTTTTAAAGTCTCAGGAACACAACAACTTTACCCCCAGCTCCCTTGAACTTCCTTGCTGGGAGTTCTGAACTGCCAAGAGGTGCCTGTGACTGTCTTGGGTCTCTGGAGGTTGTTTCTGCTGTTGTGAGCTGGAAAAGCAATGCAACGACAAGGAAATCGATACATCGCTTTTCTTGAGACAGTTTTTCCAATACAAAGCCGTGGTGCAAGCAGAATCTCCCAGCATTGCTGCGCCGCTGCAGCAACGAATTCAGCGCTTGGTGCCGCGGCAACAATTGACTTATTGAGGGATTGCGGCTGAAAAGGTCGACCCAGCGCTGCTCGCTGCTGCCGCATCGTTCTCCTACGCAGCCCGGATTTCCACGCATCGTCCCTATGTGGCAAGTTTTCCCCGACACATTACCCGCTAATCTGTGTCGTCTCAGAATCAACGCATCGCTTTACCCCACAGACCGGACCCAACACATCGCTCCCCTGAGTACAGCGGAACTGTCACATCGCATCCACAAAGGTCTCAGGAATGACTCATCTCTTTGTTTTTCAACGCTTCTCATCGCTGTGGCTGTTTGGCTTGGTGAATTTTTTCGCAACAACAGGTACTTTGCAAGAAATCACACATCCATAGTTTTCTATAGACCCAGTTGCTAAAACCGTTTGAAAGTCATTTTCTAAATACTTATATTTTGGAATTTTGTTGTTTTGGTCTTGTTAAGTTTAGATAAAGAGACTTTATTTTCTAAACCGGTGTGGTGTCCATTTGTGGTGTTATCACTTTTCTACTGTGAGTGTACAAATGCTTTACACATTGCCTTTGGAATAAGCCTGTCTGCTCGTGCCAAGCTAGGAAGGGGGTGAGCAGGGGTTATCTCAAGTGTGTATCCCCCTTACCCTGACTAGAAGCAAGTGTCCCTATTTGGACAAAGGTACCTCCCTCTGCCAACTAAAGACCCCCATTTCTAACACAAGTAGACTGGTTTTTATTATTAATTCACTATTCAAGAAAAGCAGACAGACAGCAATTGGCGGAAGGGTTAACAGCGGGCTTCCCCATTCCTTACAAAGGACCTGTGGCCCGGCTGGATAGCCGCAACTTAAAATCGATATGGGACAACCCAAAGGCGGCTAGACAGAAGGTGGCCAAGGAGGTCCAGTTGGGTAGAGTAGCCGGCCCTTTTCTGTCCCCCCACTACCAAACATGATAGATTCACCGTTGGGCGAAGTACCTAAGAAAGACGCAGGGTAATTTAGGTTGATATTCCACCTGTCACACCCACATGGGGACTCCATCAATGACTGGTTGGAGCAGGGCAGCTGCTTGGTCCTTAGGCGATGCGGTATACTTGATCAAGCAGGGGAAGGGACACTATTGGCCAAAACAGACATAGAATCAGCTTTACACTTATTGCCGGTGCACCCGTACAGCTACCACCTCCTCAGGTTTCAACTGGTCGGGGAATATTACTATGACAAATGCTTGCCCATTGGCTGTTCTATTTCCTGCTCGTATTTTGAATCCTTCAGTCGTTTTCTGGAATGGGAACTCGGGACATGCCACCCCACAGGGGGAAGGGCCCACTACTTAGATGACTTCCTGTTCATTGGTAGGGCTGGAACAGGGGAATGTGCTGACCACCTCCACCTGTTTGTGGGCCTGGCGCAGGAGTTGGGAGTCCTGCTTGCACAAGACAAAACCGAGGGCCCAACAACCAAGCTATCCTTCCTCGAGATAGAACTAGATTCAGTGGCTTGGATGTGAAAGTTTCCACAAGAGAAGTTGGATGAGCTGCGCCAAATTATACGGCGCCTACGGCAGCAAAGGAAGGCGACACTAAGCGAGATACAGCAGCTGATGGGGAAACTGAACTTTGCTACGAGAGCGGTCATCACGGAGTGCCCCTTTGCCAGACACCTGGCCTGGCTGACAAGGGGCATGTCACAAAAATACCACAGGGTTCGCCTCACGCAAGGGGCGTGGTAGGACCTGGGGCAATGGGGCAAATTCTTGGCCAAATTTAATGGTGTCCTCATGTGGCGTGAACTGTGGATGCATGCTGACCAGTTAGAATTTACACTGATTCAGCAGGGGGCTATGGATTTGTGGCCATCCTGGGATCGTCATGGGCAGCTGCACAATGGCCAGACAGCTGGCAGCAATACAGCACCATGGGCAACATCACCTTGCTTGAACTGTTCCCCATTGTAGTACCATTCGTATTATGGGGCCATAAACTGGCTAACAGACAGAGAATCTGTGGTCAGACAACCACGCAGTGGTGCAAGCGATAAACTTAGGGACAGCAAAATGCCCGGCTGTGGTCAACCTACTGGGTAACTAGTTGACTGCCAACTGAAAGCAAACATAGCTATTAGGGCAAGGCGCATTGTGGGAGTGGACAACTCAATAGCAGATGCCATTTCTCGTTTTCAGTGAGGCAAGTTCAGGGAGCTCGCCCCGTTTGCGGAACAGGCTATGACACCAGTACCAGAAGAACTGTGTGAGTTGGTGGACCAGGAATGAGAGAATTGTTGGACATCGCACTGGCCCCCAAGACAGAGAACTGCTATCGTAAGTGCTGGGCAACCTTTGCTGACATAACAGGCACCAGGGAGGAGCAGATGGTAGGGCAGGAGGAAGTGACAGCTTTTTTAGAATGGGCATTCCAGAACGGGAAGAGCAAATCATGGGCACAAGCACTCCTGAGCGCAGTGGCTTACCACTCCAAACTGGCATCCGGTAAGGATCCCACAAGGTCCTTTTTATGCAGAATGGCCATAAAAGCCTGGGGCAGATTACAGGCCAGAGATGGGGACAGGCAATGGCTCATTGATTTTGCGGCCCTAAAACAGGCAATCTGCACATTCTATGAGGTATGCAACGGGGAACAGGAGACAAAGCTATTTAGGGCAGCATTCGCACTAGTGTTCTTCAGGGCATATAGGATCAGCGAGATAGTGGCCCCTGCAAAAGGGAACCCAGGGAAGGCATGCATACAAAGAGAAGACGTAAACATGGGAACAGGGCATATGATAATCTACCCACATCGGTCAAAGACGGACCAGGCGGGCAAAAGGAAGTTTACTATGACCAATTGTATCAGGGACCAGACTTGCTGTCCAGTGTGCCTCGTCCGAGATTATATGCCACAGGAAGGGCCGACATTGGGGCCGCTATTTATACGTAAGAAAGGGTCATTCTTAAGCCCGTTTCAGTTCATAGCAATAATGTGAAAAACACTGGAACGGGCTGGGCTCCCACTGAGGGAATTCGGGTCACACTCGTTCCGCATAGGGGCAAATACCAAGGCGGCAGACCTGGTATTGAGCGCGGATCGGATCAAAGCAATAGGGCGCTGGGCATCAGGCGCCTTCACATGTTACATACACGCCTCAGGATACTGAGTCTGGTTTCTCACCCTACCACCGTCTAGGCCTGTCGGAGAGGCTCAAGCAACTTTGGATGGTGGGGTAGTCCAACATAACGGGGGCACTGCGGTGGGGAGCGGCGAAGCATGAATTCAGCGGAATCAGGCTCCGGAACACAGAAGGTATCTGTCTGGGGCAATCGGGGATGAAGTGGGACCAGCTCCTCCTCGCAGTACAAAGTGCACTGGGGCAAGGTGGCAGGCCAGACGCAGTAGTGGTCCACCTGGGGGGTAACGATATGGCAGCCATAGGGAGGACAGGCCTCTTTGAGAAAATGTTCACAGGCCTTGCAGCTCTAGCGATGTTAGTCAGCCGGCAGAGATCATTTTTTCAGAAATAATAGTCTGCAAGGCGTGGAGGGGGGCCCTAGACCAGGGAGCATTTGAAAAATCTAGACGCAAGTTAAATATTACCATGGCAAAGATATGCAGGGCCAATTAATGGTGTTTAGTAAGGCACGGCTTCATTAACCTGATATCCCCGGGCTATCACTTGGAAGATGGGGTACACATGACATGGGTGGGCATGGACATGTTCATACTTAACATTGTGGGGGTCCTAGAACAACTGGGTTTCTCTTAAATCAAAAACGGGCAAGGAGGGAAAGGGGAGAGCTTCATCCGATCGACGAACTGTAGGTAGCATGGCAGAAGAAACCCAGAAAAAGTACACAAAAGAGGGAAATTACTAGAGGTAGATGGGCGACTTACACAGTGTCCTTGGGATGCCTCATGGCAGGGACACTGAGTGAGCGAATGACAGCACACAGCCACAGGCAGAATAGATGAGATGCTCGCGCAGGGTCCTTGGGATGCCACACAGCAGGGGCATTGAGGAGAAGGCAAGCAGCCAACAAGGGTGCAGGGAAAGTAGAACAGCACTTGCAGCCCAGGCTGCTACTAACGGATACAGAACTAAGTCGATAGTAAGGGAAGCCTGGAACGCAAACACAGAGGCCTGGCAAAAGGGGCATCTCGAGCAAAGACTGTGCTGTCAGGAAGTGAACAACTACGAGAATGTTACAAGGACAATGCAAGATGTACAGCAACATGGATGTTTATGAATGAACAAAAAAAAATGCAAAATGTGCAAACCATGTTATGCTTGAATAAACTGCGGCCTTTTTTATGCACCATACCATATTGTCACTGGAATGATAAAAGGGGAAAGGGACGCATTTTTTGGGCGCTGAGAGGGGGAGGAAGGCTTGGCCCTTGTAGGGGTTGTATTTCATGTTCAAGTAACACTTGCAGAGTATTGAGAAAGAAAAGGCCTGGTGTTCCATTCACTTGTAAAACCTAGACATTATGGGCAATTGTTTCCAGAAATGTGGAGTCTTTAGAAATGTATCACACAGTCCCCTATGTCACTGCCCCCACAATTCACACTATTTAATGGTAATATACACCACTGACAATCATTTTCAAAGAGTGACTGAGTTTGGTAAATTACACTTACTGTGATAATACTTATCCGTTGGTGTAGTGCATTTGAATGTGATGCCCTAATAATTTAAGTGACAGCAGAGTCTGTATAAACCCAGAGGCAAAGGTTGCCTTATTTCAGCCCAGGAATCCTAGCAGATGACGATGTGGAGAAAAGATTTAGACACATTCTGCTTCCGACACCACGCTGAACCCTAGTGAACCTCAAACAGGCGAACACGTGCTAGCACTGCCCTTTCTCCTTCCCCTGGACAGTGATGTCCACTCACTCATGTGAAATCACCTCATACTGGGTATTAGTGCTCCCATGGTACTAGTGCAGACATCACTGGTGAGTGGAAGAGGAGACACAGTACAAGCATATGAAAAGGGGACATTTTATATTATAAAATGTATTAAATCCCAAATGGAAGCATTGATGGGGAAAGCCTGTAAAATTAACCTGACATACACATGGCGAGGGAAGGCAAGAATCTATCCTGTGTAACAATTCTCTTCCCTCTTATGGAACAGTGGCTGCACAGAGATGTTTGGAATTCAATGCGATGTGTTGTGTTTATGTGTTTGTCTAAATACTTCTGACGGTATGATTCCATGTGGCCAGTTACATCTGGACCCAGATCCTGGCACATGCATTACTGGGGGTTTACTAAATCGGTGCGGAGAATAAACCAGGAAATGTATTGTTGACTGTCCTATGTTCTTGTGGATTCATCTCTACACCACAAAGGTTTTCTAACAGACGTGGCATCAGAATATAACATTATTCGAAGCCATGAAGGATTAGTAGTGTGTGGTTGTGATCTCAGGGGGCTCTGGATTACAATCAGCTGCTGCATGTGCAGCTCCTTCGAGGCTCTCTTATGTGCAACAACGAGGAGGAGGATTGAGGTACAACACCTGGTTCTGCGTCTTCGGATCTTCTGAAAAGGGGCACCATTAAAAGACCCACACACATGAGGGCGACTGCATGAGAGGCGTCATCTCAGGAGGTGGAGCACTGAGTGGGCTGCAAGCCCACCACGAATCCGAGCATCCATCCGGCAGAGGCAAGATGGAAACCTGCAGACCAGATTTGCATGCAGGGTGTTGGTGTTTTTGCAAAGCTCCATCTGGGGCTTTCCATAGTGTTCTGTCTGGTTATAAATGGGTTTGCAGGGAATTCATCAGAAGATAGAAAGCGGCTGTTCTAGAGCACTGAAGATGGAGTTAGCAGCTCAGTTCTGGATATTTCTCTTCTGGCTTCATGGTAAGAGCAGTGACTGCTAAGCTGTTAAATATTTGTCTGAGATTTGTATGTGTTTCATTTTAAAATACAAAATATATCAGTGTTTAATATTTTTCTAAAGGTTTCATACTCTGTAAATGGTACTGGCTGTTTATTGACGTCATTAATTCCACTATTCTTTGATGTCATTAATTACCTTTCTGTCTTCAGAGTCCAGAGGGCAGATTGTGCTGACACAGACCCCAGAAGTCCTCGCGGTGACCCTGGGAGAAACCATCTCACTCAGATGTCAGTCCAGTTCATCCATCAGCAGTAGTTTACACTGGTACCAGCAGAAGCGCGGAGAAGCCCCCAAGCTTCTCATTTATGAGGCCACCGGTCGCCAGCCCGGGGTCTCGGACACCCTCAGCATCAGCAGAGCCGAGGCCGGCGACGCTGGGTATTATTACTGTCAGCAGGGAGATATTTCTGTGCGAATCGTACTTGCGAGTTTGTAAGGTGTTTTTCCCGGGTACGAGTCGGACGGAAAAAACGCTCAGTACGAACATTCGTACCCGTGTTTTACCGGATCGGAATCGGCACCTATATGTTGAAGTCGTATTGAGTTTTATGTTGTCTGCACGACTTCTGGGATGTAGGAAGTCGGGAATTGGTAACAGTTCCGTAGCAGAGCAGAGGTAAGCGCTGCTCTCGGGAAAGACACAGAGGCGAGCAAAAACTGCCGCTTTCTCTTTCTGCCCTCAACTCTTTGACAACCATCACTGCTGCTGTGCAGGACCCGTGACATTCAGTGAACACCTGGGCAGACGGGGCATGACTCTTCACTCATTGAAGGAAGCTACTTCATGAGTTAGGATTTAGCGTGTAATATTTAGCTGCAGAAAGGTCGTTTCATTTCAAATTAGTATTGTGTTGTCAACTGAGTTCTCCGAGTAGATTTTTTACTGCAAGCTTTCCACCCCCTGGCATGCTTTCCACCCCCTGGCATGCTTTCCAGCATGCTTTCCACCCGCTGGCATGCTTTCCACCCCCTGGCATGCTTTCCCCACCCGCTGGCATGCTTTCCACCCATGCTTTCCACCCGCTGGCATGCTTTCCACCCGCTGGCATGCTTTCCAGCATGCTTTCCATCCGCTGGCATGCTTTCCACACCCTGGCATGCTTTCCACCCCTGTTGGGCTCAAAAATGTCCGTGCTCTTCAAAGAACCATAGCAAACATTAATTGTTTTATCAAACTTGGTATGTCGCTTATGAAGTGCCAACGTAACCCCATTTAGCGCACCAGAGCACATTAAAACACAGATAAAACAGACAATTAGGACACGTGGCGGCAAAGCTAATAGGTCTCCATTGGAACTGAATTTGAGAGCCAGACCTATCAACTTTGGCAAAGCTTGTTCATATTGTACACTCTGGCCCAACAAGGACAATCTTCTGCTTTGCACCTGCCAACAATACATGATTAAAATACACAAGGATCCCTGGTCACAATTTGTTATTCTCGAGCCCTTGGAGCTTTGAAAATGTGCAGGGAGCGCTTTCCTTGCTACAATATCTTGCAGGTAAGTACTCATCTGTTGCTGCTCCATGGAGAGGTAAGAAGGCCGGGGCATTTAACTAGGCATGGTACACATCATGCATGCATCAAATTTCTTTGCGCGCGCTGAAACGCCAAATGGCGATGCAGCACGAGCAATTAAATTAGTTTTATTTATTCATTTACATTACTCCGGTCGGCCTTGAGCCGGAGTTTACTACCCCCCACCCTGCGCCTCCTCCGCCCCGCCTCACTGCCCCGCAGCACTCTCTCCAGGAGCCGCTACTGGTTACACTGCACCAGGGATGCGTTCCATAGGTGGAGCATGGGTGTTCCCACATACCCACCAATGGATTTTGGCGCATTCCCAGATTTACTAAAAGTGGTAGACGTAGAAGTTCCTCAAAATGCTACGCCTTCACAGGTTAGGTGTAAGTAGAAGAACTATCTAAATTGCTCCTTGTTCTTTTCTCTTTCTACATGTGCTGCATTCTGCAGCACACCTAGAAAGAAGAAAAAGCCTCAAAGGATTGTTTTCGTCCAGGAAGGTTTCACTTCCTGCACATTAACAATCCTGCCTGCAACATAGGCATCCTTCCACCATGGTGCAAGGGTGCCTGCATTGGCGCTAGGGAACCAAAAGTGCATCAGTGCAAGGAGTGGGCAGGAATGCGCCATATCTTGTTTGCTATGGCACATTCCTGTGCTCTCTCTTTCACACAGCATAGCGCAGCAAGGTGGCTTGCTGTTTTGCGATGCATGAAAAAATTATAAATATGGCACAAGTTATTGAGAGGCTCCATAAAGAACCGATGATATGCTTGGTCTTATAAATGGACATAATAGAGCCCAATGTGTAGGGTTCTTCAATCGAGTTCTCAACATTGGTTTGACCTCTCCTAGGCAAATATATTAGTGTACATTGAGGACAAATGACAAAAAAGTCCCTGTACTCTCCTATTTTTGAAAAACAGTAGGCCTATTCCATGTTTGTTGAACTTTACATGCTGTAATAAGTTTGTTATATATTTTTGCATAATATGTCCTGTGTTTACAATTCACACATCTGTATGTCTTGTTAATGTTGTATACATTTTCTGTTAATAATTTTGTTTATGATTTTCACACTTTTGATGCATAAAAGTAACACAAGAGGGTTTAATTCTAGCTTGCCTCGTGATAGGAATCTCTGTTTTGATAACCAAGTGAAAAACATAACATGTATATGATTACCATCCAGGGCTAATTAAAAAAGCTTACTGAGGTACAAAGAAAATTTGATTTATGGTGTCAGAGGTAACTTGTGTTTGTGTATTTATTAGGATTCTCACCTCTGCAATTCCTCAACCGAATCATTCCCCTGTTTTAAGACCTGTTGTTTGACCGTATGGCACTGGCTGGCCGCCATCATGTGTATCCGGCCAGTGTGATTTTACCATAGGCTTGTGCTGTTCTTTGTTCCCCATGTTTCCTTGCTCAGCGTTGTTGTTTGACCATGTGGCACTGGCTGGCAGCTTTTTTGTGCATCCAGCCAGTGTGCTTTTGCCATATGCTTTCATGTGTTCTTTGTTCCCATGCCTCCTTGCTCTGTGTTGTTGTTTGACCATGTGGCACTGGCTGGCAGTCATTTTGTGCATCCAGTGCCTGTGCCTTTGACATAGACATGCATTGATGAATATAATATCAGTTTAATAAGAAGCTTGAGGATCATTGTAATATATGTATATTAAGAATATGATTTTGATAAACAATGCTCATATATTACATGCATTTTTCTGCATTCTTTTGTATTTTGCACCTTCTTGCCTCACGATAGGTTTCTTCTCATCCTCCCATACACACATCAGCAATTATTTATTTTTTATCGTATTTTCTTATTTTTTATTTTAATTGTATTTTGTATTTTTATGTTTCCATTTTTGTATTTTTCATTTTATTTTGATTTTTTTGTAGTTATTGTATTTTTTATTAGATTTTTCTATAATTATTTATTTACATTTTTTTGCATTTTGCCTCGGTCTATCAATCCATACATCCATACATCCACTATAGGCGCACAGCCACGCAACAGAACTCAGTTTTTTTAAGTATAATTCCATTTCCTCCTGGCTGCGGTGCACTGCAGACACATCAGCATCATTCATTTTTTTATGATTATTCCATTTTACCCCGGACCACATTACCTGCAATAGGCTCACACTAGCCTTCATTTTTTTAAAAGATTTTATTATTCCATTTACCCATTCAGTTTCCTGACTGCCGCAGGTGTCTCCTTTAGAGCATATTGACATAAAGCAAAGAGCTATATCTGTATGTTGTGTTATCCTGATGGGAAATCACATTTTATGGTATGGTGGTGTGGTTTGACTTTAGGCCTGTACAGTGATGTCACTCCTCCTATCTCTTCCGCTTGTGCCACTTCATGGCACTGCCAATGGAAAGCTTTAAGATGGCCGCAAAGAAATTTGCTCAAAAGAAAGTGGTCAGTGAGAAGAAGAAGCAGTTTTCCATCAGTAGCATGTTGGCCGAAATCTTTTTCGGACAACGTTGTGTGCCTTCCGCACTGGCCTCCAGGGAGCAAGCTGAGAGAAGCACCCCCACATCAACTGCACCACCCCAAAGGAAGCCCTAGACCATGTCTTTCAGTGAGGCAGCAACTGCAATCATTTTGACACTGACTAACGGTGACGTTGAATTCGATTTTCTCCTTTCACTAAGTAGTACTCAATCGTATCTGGAAAAAGTGCAAAGTGAACAGCAGCCACAGCCAGCAATAGTACATCTTCCAGATGTTGGAGCAGAACAGGAGGTCGAGCTTCCCCGATCTCCAGCAAGGAAAAGGAAGGGTAATACTCCACCACCTTCTCCAAGAACCACTTCTGATGATGACGATAGGGACATGTAGTGGAACACACCAGAGTCCGGGAGATTCCAGGAGAGGCAAGAAACAAACGTTCTTGAAAGCCTTAGAACTATAGAAGAGGATGATGAGGAGGATGAAGACGACAAGCTTGTCATTGTGGAAGGTGACACATAGGGATGTGGAACAGGTAGCACCGCCAGCTCCCATATTTGCAATGCTCCATCTGAGACCTGCACCAACCCCTCCCTCAGTAGAAATATGCACTGCAGAGACAATCAATGACATTCCCACCCACCTCCAATTCTTCTTCAGGCATTGGCAGTGGCACACTAAAAAAGTACTTCTCCCCAGTTTGGAACTATTTATGGTTAGCAAAGAGGAGAAGCACATTGCAATATGCAAGATTTGCCACACAAATGTTAATCGAGGTTAGCCTGGTACACATTACGGTACTGGAGGCCAAATGGCCCATATGAAAAAATATCACACAACCTGGTTAGAGGGGCACTTTAAAAAAAATGATATATGTGGTCATGGTGGTGAAGGTGAGAAGAGCTGGGGAACCTGAGTTATAAGTCCAATCATGGTTGGAGGTGATGATGAGGAAGAAGAGTGTGGCATCCTCATGCAAAGCAGTCCTGTCCCCAGCAGTGCACTAGAAGAATCACACATCTCAGCGACTTTACAATGGCACAAGAAGACTCAGAGTCAGATGGAGATACCACAGCATACAGTCACTGCCCCACCATGATGCGCACGGAGTCTACCACCACCTACTTCCCAAAAGTCACCTGCACCAGTGGCCCCAGAAAATAAGAAAATAATTCAGGTTACTATTATGGGCACGGGGGGCCCTCCGACCCCAGCCACCCAACGGCACATTTGTACAATGGGAAGCTGGCAAAAATGTTAACGCTGGACCTCCTCCCTGTTTCTTTTGTAGAAGGAGTGGGATTCTTATAATTTCTGGCAGTCATCTGCCTGAAATGGAAGGTTTCGAGTCGGACCTATTTTGCCACAGTTGTTGTTCCAGCACTACTTCACGATGTGCTGCAGTTGGTTGGACAAGGTTTGGAGCAAAGTGTTGTTCACACTCTCCACCTGATAACAGACATGTGGACCAGTTGTCAGGCGACTGATTACATTTGCATCACTGCACACTGGATCTCTTTTGCGGGGGTAAAGCAAAAGATAACTACAGGTCTTGGCCCTGAAGAAGGTTTTAAGAGCGTTCGGCGGCATGAAACAGTAGACATGTTCACCACGGAGAAATCACATACAGCTGCAAACATCTTGGATGAATTTAACAGTAAGGTGTATGAAGAGCTGTGACCCAGAGGTCTTAGAATTGGATTTGTTGCCATGGACAATCTCAGTAACATAGTCAAGGCCATGGCAGATGGTGGCTATTTCGGGGTCCTATGTTTGGTGCATTGCATCAAAGTGGTGGTGTTAGACTTTCTCAAAAAAGAAAACATAGTCGGCAACATACTGACCATCTGCAGAAGAATCTGCACTCATGACAGCCATTTCTTTTAATCCTGGAAGCAGTTGTGGATTATTCAGCTTGCGAATAGAGTACCAGTTAAAGACCTGACACAGGAGGTGCCAACACTTTGAAACTCGACCTTTTACATGTTGAAACATGTTTGGACAGTGCGAAAAGATCAATGACAATGTCATTCAAAGAAGAGGGGATGGAATTGGGAAAGCTGTGACCATAAATACAGACAAATGGGGCAGAGTCAAATGCCTGACACAGATGCTACTCCCTTTTGAGGTTATAACATGGGAAGTTAGCAAGGAGGACAGTATGATGAGCCAAGCTATCTAATTGTTGCAGCTGCTGCAGGACCAGCTAAAGAAGGTGACTGAAAGTTTTACACTTGCATGTGTGAACAAAAACACAGAAGTGCATGCCTTGTTTGAGAGCTTAATCCTTTGTTTGGCTCATAATTTAAGGCTGAAAAATGACATCATCTTGTATAAAGAGTACATCTGTGCCACACTACTTGATCCATGGTACAAAAAAATTCTGCCCACTTTCATTCCTTTTTCTGAAGTGAATGTTTCAAAATAAAAGAGGTGGGTTGTTAAGCAAGCCAGAAACTTGGAAGAAGAATGGTTGCAGCTTAGAGGAGCAGTGAGCAGTTCGGGAGTGTCACCTTCCACTTGCAGAGAGGGCAGTCATGTCTCACAGCAGCCAACAACAACAACAAGAACAATGGCAGCAACAGAAGGATCAGACCCAACCTCTGCATTGGATTGGTATCAAATGGCAGGGCTTAAGTCCAGTGCAGAGGCGATGGCAAAAGATTTCGAGCAAAAGACAGCACCAATGACCATTTGGAGTAGGTTCCAGGGTTATCTGAATGATCCAAAAGACGTCTATGTAGATCAAAACCCATTGACATATTGGTGCAGGATGATCCGCCATTGGGCAGAGCACAGCAGGCTGGCAATAAAGGCTTATCCTGTAGTCGGTGTCTCTGCTGAGCATGTGTTTAGTGCAGCTGGCGCAGTTGATACAGTGAGAAAGACCAGTCTCACGCCTCAAAACATGGAGAACTTGACCATTATCAAAATGAACCAACTTTTCATACCACACAATTACACATTACACATTACAGATTTCCTGAAGATGATTGGCCTTTAAACCAATTAAGCAAAAAGGTGCCTGTAAAGGACACTCCTAGCCTTCTATTTTTTATCACCTATAAGGGCTGCCCCAGAACATATCTTAAAGACTGTTAAATTCCAATATGTTGCTTGCATCAAAGAGATACAATTTTGTACCTAAAACTGTGCTTGTATTGGAAGAGGTAACTACTGCACAAATGAGTGATATATTATTTAGTTATTGTGAGTTACAATTGATGATTCATGTGATGACAGACAACTAATTTGTAAACTTGATTTCAATGATTTGCAATGTTTGAGGCCTGAGGGGGTTAATTTCTCCTAAAGGTGGTTGGCCCTTTCACACTAAGGGCCTGATTATGAGTCTGGCATCCAAGGACTGCCAGACTCATAGTGGTGCAATGGTAGTGGTCCAGCCACCGCCGCACCAGCGGTCCCACCATCCCATTACAGACCACCCTGGGAGCACTACCACCACCAGGTTCCCTGGTGGTGGTGCAGCAGGGTAGAGGCAGCAATATGCTTGGCGGGGCCGTCGCGGTTCAGCCAAGCATATAACAAGTTTCCTCTCTGCCGACGGTGTTATAGAGATTCCTACTCCATAAACACCGTGGTGGAGAGCAAACAAAAGGGGTACTACAGGGTCCCCTGTACCTCCTCTGCATGGCGATGCATGTTCATGCACCTCAATTCCCACACCGCATGGACTTTTAAGTCCATGATGTGCAGGAATCTTGTGCACTCCCATTGCAGTGCCTGTTTTCAAGGCACTGCAATGGGGCCACCACACCACCCACCTGCCCGCCAGACCACTTTAAACTTGTAGGCGGCGGTGACCTTTGACGGTTCAAGAGCACAGCGATGGCATACAGTCTGCTCCCGCACCGTGAAAAGTCGTAATCAGGCCCTTAGCAAGATTTACTAGCAGGGTCCATACCTTTTTTCTGGTTCCTCAGACACCTGACCAGTCACTTTATTTAACAATCACAAACCTATACAAAATACTTCAATTCTGTTTCTATACATTTTCTTTAACAGCAGTGCACTACACGTCTATTTTGCTCAAGATGGGACTGGTATGGAGTTTCTCAGAGTCAGGAGGAGGATGGAAGGACTCAGTGTTGGTCTATCTCATCAACAGCTAGAAGAGGGAGGTTATCGGCTTCAAAGGGAAACCATGACTCTGAGTTCTGGTGCTCAGCTATGTGGAATGGATAGAGGTGTGTTGACTTGGGAAATGCTGCTGACTGTGTGTGTTGCACTGGAGGCAAACGTGAAACTCTGAGTCCTCTTGTCTTCTTGGGACACTCCTCATGAAGCTAACCTTCCTTCTGTCCTTCTCCTTGACTCTAAAATAGAGTTTCTGTTTTACAATCCACAGGCCTTCTCATCTCCTGCATGAGCAAAAGGCGAAAGCTGAGCTCAACACTCCTGCTTAGCTACAGATACAGTCCAGACAGGCACCCAAGAGTGAAGGACATTCATGAGGAGAATGTAGATGTACTACCCAATTTTGCAATACAGTATCATTTTTCTTTTAACAATCATATTTTTAGAACTGGGTGGGTTCACTGGTCTATAATTAGATTTTTTTCAAACCTAGAAACCAGAACATTTAGATATCTGATAACTTGGGTCTCAGGGGCAGAAAGACTGTTTGCATGCATTTAACTGTACTGTGTCAAACTCATTCCTTTATTTCCTTCCACAACAGATTGATGATGATATGCTGCTCATCGTCCAGATAAATGTTATTGTCCTTGTGTGGTATTTGTCTTTCTCACACCTTTCCCCTAATCCCCTTTTACTTCCATTCATCAAACCCCTAACCCTCTTCCCTTGGACTGAGTGATTTATTGAGGTGTGACTTAATTTACACAAATAATGAATCACACATTTGGTGGGGCTGTTGTGGTGAAAGTGACACCAACTCACAGCATGTAATCCATAGACCACTGTAGATAACAGTCATGTTTTGGTAACAGTGTAGAGAACATCTAAAGGGAGGGCAGGGTACAGAAACTTATTAGCCTGGATAGAGCTTATGAGGACACCCATTCTTTTGGAAGTATGTACCTTTCAGAACCGAACGGGTTCACTTTTTGTAATATCTCAGTAGTGCATTATGGGTGTAGAAGTCCCACGGGAAGAACTTTGCACAAGTGTGGGGAATATCATTGGTTCATGAAGAGGGTGGGACTATGCCTGCTTGAATTAAAGGAAGGGTTAACGAGAGGAACGTTTGTCACGCTGTTTTGTGAAAGAAGCCCGTGAGGGTCAACAGATTTTAATACTTGCAGCGAATTAAGGTATGAAAGCAGGCTGTAGTTGCGCTTTTGAGTAGGTTTTAGGCATGCTCATTGTAAGGGAGAAGTGAAAGGGGAATGAAGGTCTTATTTCTGGGTGGTTTTTCAACAATTGAGGCTAACGAGGATGAGTAGTAGAGCATTGTAAAGATAGGTCCAGGCAAGTTTGTTGCAAGATGAATTACGTTAGAGGGAAAACACTGTTCAATGTTAACTGGGAAAGCATGATACGGCATCTTTATAAACAGTGATAGAGATAGCTGTGATCTTAATACATTGTGTTTTTATTTGCAGAGAACCCCTGAAGAAGGGCCAAATTAGGCCCGAAATGCATTGGGTACCATCAGTTCTGTAATTAAGGATGTTTGTCATATTTACACGTGCTCAGAAAAAGGCCCGGAGGGCATATCTGTAGCATAAGAAGCTGTTCAAATATCACTTCATCTTAAGTGTGCTTGTAGCATGGAGAATAAAGTAAACTCATGGAATTCACTTGGAGTACTTTGGATTAATTGCTGTTATAAATTTGGATTATTGGTAAATTAGGAAGGCGAATCACGGAGAGGCTGTGCACTGGACTGGAGTGATACTCCGCTCCTCAAGTCTTTGAAATGGCCTGATGCTTTGCCGCTTGTGCTGATGAGTTTACACAACATACCCGATTGTAGGACAGGATTGTCCCACCATGAAATCGTCATGGGCAGGGCAATGAGATTGCCAGCTGTACCTGCAAATGCGCTTGTGAACATTACTGATGGTCTGATATTTGACTACTGCAAAAGATTGGCTGACGCGGTGTGTTCTGGGTCTCATCAGGTTGAAGCTGCCACTGCCCCACCACATCAGGAACAGTATCATGTCCTTAGTCCCTGAGACTGGGTCCTGGTGAAAAAAAATGTGAAAAAGGGTTGTCTGAACCCTGGCTGGCATGGCCCTTTCCAAGTGATTCTTGGTACTACAACTGCGTGAAGCGGAGATGTCTCCCTAACTGGGTGCTTGCTGCTCATACTCGCCGAGTTCCATGTCCCTTGATCATGTAACAGCACGTCTCCCAGAAGTGCCAGGGGTGGTCATGAGACTACAGGAGCAGCTTAGTCAAGCTGTAGGGGACCTGCAAGAATCAGAAACAGCATTTGTTCAGCCTTCTGGGGATTCTGGGGAATCGGGAACTGAAGTTTAAGCCAAAGATCTAGTCCTGTGGTTGTGACTGAACCAGATTCAGACCCTGATGAAGGGCCGAGTGCTGTAGAACCATGAGTGCCAGTAGGAGAGTGTTGGTCGAGGACAGAGGAAGAATAGTTTTTTAAGGAGAAGGTGGGCTTCAAGCTATTCCTGGAAATAATGGAGATTCTGATCTGAGTGGCAAAGGAAGTGAGGGGACTGTACTCAGGAGATCAAAACATGCTAGAGTGCCTTTTCAGAAGTATTCTTCCCCTGAATGGACTTACTTTGCTGCAAATGACAGAAAGGGAGAGTTCTGGTCATTCTGGGATAATTGTGAAGATTCAACTGAAACTTCGGGAGCTTGAACTTCAATTTGATATTAGTTTTGAACTTCCTTTGTTGATAAGATTGAGTGCCTTGATACATCTGCATGTCTGAGTTTCCTTTTCGGGATGCAAGTGAATTTCATGTGCTAGTAGATTAACTGAAAAATTTCATTTTTAAACTGATTGTCAATGAACTTGAACTTTTTTTTACTTTTATTTATATTTTTATTAGGGCAGTAATAAAAACCGAAGAAACATGACATCACAGGGCGAATAAACAGATTGGAAATAACGGATATCAAATAGCTACCAGCAAAAATACATTTACATGGAATTGCATAAAATAAATCAGGATTAACATGAACTACAGAGATATTTGATAAAAAAACTAGTGCGAAAGGAATAAAAAAATAGGAAAGGGAATATGAAATATATTGCACAGTAGCCCAGTAACTTGAACCTTTTCTTATCAGAGAAACTTAAATAGACTTTGTAGGAGAAGTAAGAAGAGTACCATGGCCAGAGTCTGCTGAAAGAGTGTTAGGTTTACCCTTAGAAGAACATGGAGTAGGGCTAAGGAAGTTTCATGAAGATTTGTTCATAATAAAGTAACTGCATACTTTATGAACTTTAGTTTTGTCACTTGCACAGGTAGAGCCCGACAGAGAGGATTCTGTTGCTTCTATGTTCCACCCAATGGTCCACTTGTTGGGGAGTAATGGAAGCCAATCCTAATATTAGTAGACACATAATAGCAGGCACACTATTAATTGTAGTTCTAATACTGATCGTTTTGCTTGCAGGATTATACCCATCAACATCTAATTCAGTAGAGACAAAGTCTGCAAGTAATCCCAAATCTTCACGCCCTAGAGGTAATAGCTTATATCCGTTAGTTGAGTCTGAATTGCATGTAGATACATCTATAGGCGATTATTCTGTGAATGCTTATTTTAAATTGCTTTATGATTATATTGACACAATGAATGCCTAGAACTGCAATGTCTACATGCAATTGCCTGCATCAGCTGCAGAAAGCATTACTTACCACCAAATCTCTTTGACTTATGGTGTTACCTGTAGTATTTTGATGAGCCTTCTTTATTGGATGAAACATTTTGACTATTATTTTTTTCAACCAGGATTTCATTTTTTCTGAGCTTCACATACTTGTGCATTTAAGTTGTCGGTTTGATCCCAATGCTAAGTTCCCGGGAATCAATAACAGGGTCTTTAAACCCATGGACACTGCTTATGCTCATAGACACAATTTGACTTGTATTTTTACAGAGATTGAGAAGATATTTTTATATTTGGTTAAGGACAGGAGGAGAAATTTGGAATCTAAGTCAAAGATAGACAAAAATATTTAGAATGAACATAAGTATACTAAGTATGAAATGGAGTATTTAGAGGCAGGAAATCAAGCAGCATTGACTCAAGATTGGAAACATAAAGGGAAATGATGCCTATTTGTGGAGAGGTCTTCATTTAACAGCCACTTTGTGAGAAAGATTGAGTGTGACCATATATTTGAAGTTAGGGAAATTTGGAATTTAATCCTGATGGGAGATGACCATGTTATTCTGGGGTCTATTATATTTGTGGAGTGCATGCCTATTTTATATTACCCAGAGGCTGGTAGGGCACTTATTAGCTAGGTGTAGTTTCCCCAAAGATTTATCATGTAGAGCATCTTAATGAGCTTGTGTCCAAACAGAATATTAGGCCTATATGAGTGCTGGAGAAGTAGTAGGAGATATTTTTGGTGTACTGATTCCATCTGTGGGTGTGATTTTAAATTATATAAAAATTAGAAAGTTATCCACAGTAGTAGATAAGCTTGCTACTAGTACAACTTTACCTTTCTTAGTTGTAGATATGGAAATGGTGGCTATCAGGCCCATGGTATTGCAAAACCGTCTTTCATTAGACATCCTGCTTGTAAAGGAGGGCAGAGTCTGCCAGATGTTCAGGGTCCAGCAATGCTGCACCTACATTCCTGACAAGAATAAGGACTTGAGGAAGTTTTTTAAGAATATTTCTGACTTGCACAGGGATTTGCAGGAGTTGGAAGCGACAGGTGCTAGAGAAGGTATTGTGAATGGATTTCTGCTTAAGGCGAATGGTTTGGAAATCTGGCAAGTGGAATTTTGGGTGCCATCTTGAAACCTCTTGTGATAATTGTTGTTTGTGCAAAATTCCTAGTTGTGATCTGTACGGGGTATAAATGCATGAAACTTAAACGGGTAGTGAAGAAAAAAAGGGCAGACATAGTCAGAGTCAATATTATGATGACATGAAACGTCTGGAAGAGTCTAGACAAAAGATGCTAAAAACCACAAGGTTTTAGCTGGTCTGTCTAATGCAAACTGATTGTAATCTGTGATGGCTTGATTCGCCATCAGAAGGGAGACTGGAGCAGCGTAATTTTGGCACCATCTTTTCGCATATGAACAGGCCACATATATGTATTTACACATGGCCTCATGTATTTGTGTGACTTGATATCATTTACATGATGTGGTGCATTGAACAGCTTCAGAAAGTGCATTTACAGTATAATCTTGATAGTCAAATAAGTGTGTATACTGATGTTTCCCTTACAGTAATGTCAAAATTGCAGTTCCCATATATATATCTGTATTTGGTGGTTTGAATAAGGTTGTTAACTCTTATATTTATTTTGAAGGTTTTATATAGCGCGTACATGACCCTTGAGGGTATCAGAGCGCTTTACAGGTGGAAATAAACAGCAAAGTACGATGTATGCCATTATTGTCTCCTGCTATAGATAATTACAAAGGTGTATGCTCAGAGACATAAAACATAAAGACATTGAAAACAATGGAGGATAACAACTGTTATGCAGGTCAGTTCGCTGTTCATGTAAATTTACTCATGAGTAGAAACTTTACTTCTTTCGTGAAAGAGGCAGTAGAGGGATTCAGTCTGGTTTCTAGGGGCAATGCGTTCCAGATCCATGGGGCGATTCCAGAGAAGGCTTGGTTATAAGTTTTCTTTTTGGCAAATCTTTGTGGTTTCAGAAGAAGAGTGTTGGAACTTCTGGAGGATCTATCGCCACATGAGAGCACCAATTTCTGAGTCAGATATCTCGGGGTCTTGTGGTGAAGGTCTTTGTGAGTTATGCAAGCGATTTTTTGTTGAAGTCTTGCTTCAAATGGGAGCCAATTGAGAGCTCTAAGGTCAGGGGAAATGTGGCAGTTTCTTTTAGAACCCAAGATGAGTCTGGCAGCCGAAGGAGGCACTTCGAGGGGTCATTGAAGACCTGGGAAGTCCGCAGAGAGTTGCACTCCCAAATTCTAGTCTTGGGATTACTATAGCTCGTACTGTCAATTTGAAGTCATTAGCGGGAAGGAAGGGTTTTAATTTTCTCAGACTGTTCATCTGTATGTTTGCTCCTTTTGTTGAGGCACTGATATGCTTATGCGTGTTTAGATTCCTGTTGAGTATTTTTCCCAGCGATCTTGCTGAGTCGATAACTTGAAGCTGGCAGTTGAGCGCTGTAAGTTGTTTAAGCTATTCCTCGATGATAGTTGTTTGATTGGGGGCAGCAATTAGGAAGAATTCAGTTTTGAGGGTGTTTAGTTTCATGTGGTTTTCAGCAAACCAGAGCTGTTTATTTATTTGCATTTATTTATTTATTTGCAGAGTTTTATATAGCGCTGGCTAGACCCGGAGGTATCAGAGCACTTTACATGAGGATTAGCGAGTTACAAAGATCATGAGTTTCTAGAACATAGCATAAAAATAGACACACATCCTGTGGGGAATAGAAGGTGGAGGGGAAAAAGTAAAAAAGGATTGAAAGGCCGATTCTGGGGTCTATTATATTTGTGGAGTGCATGCCTATTTTATATTACCCAGAGGCTGGTAGGGCACTTATTAGCTAGGTGTAGTTTCCCCAAAGATTTATCATGTAGAGCATCTTAATGAGCTTGTGTCCAAACAGAATATTAGGCCTATATGAGTGCTGGAGAAGTAGTAGGAGATATTTTTGGTGTACTGATTCCATCTGTGGGTGTGATTTTAAATTATATAAAAATTAGAAAGTTATCCACAGTAGTAGATAAGCTTGCTACTAGTACAACTTTACCTTTCTTAGTTGTAGATATGGAAATGGTGGCTATCAGGCCCATGGTATTGCAAAACCGTCTTTCATTAGACATCCTGCTCGTAAAGGAGGGCAGAGTCTGCCAGATGTTCAGGGTCCAGCAATGCTGCACCTACATTCCTGACAAGAATAAGGACTTGAGGAAGTTTTTTAAGAATATTTCTGACTTGCACAGGGATTTGCAGGAGTTGGAAGCCACAGGTGCTAGAGAAGGTATTGTGAATGGATTTCTGCTTAAGGCGAATGGTTTGGAAATCTGGCAAGTGGAATTTTGGGTGCCATCTTGAAACCTCTTGTGATAATTGTTGTTTGTGCAAAATTCCTAGTTGTGATCTGTACGGGGTATAAATGCATGAAACTTAAACGGGTAGTGAAGAAAAAAAGGGCAGACATAGTCAGAGTCAATATTATGATGACATGAAACGTCTGGAAGAGTCTAGACAAAAGATGCTAAAAACCACAAGGTTTTAGCTGGTCTGTCTAATGCAAACTGATTGTAATCTGTGATGGCTTGATTCGCCATCAGAAGGGAGACTGGAGCAGCGTAATTTTGGCACCATCTTTTCGCATATGAACAGGCCACATATATGTATTTATACATGGCCTCATGTATTTGTGTGACTTGATATCATTTACATGATGTGGTGCATTGAACAGCTTCAGAAAGTGCATTTACAGTATAATCTTGATAGTCAAATAAGTGTGTATACTGATGTTTCCCTTACAGTAATGTCAAAATTGCAGTTCCCATATATATATCTGTATTTGGGTGGTTTGAATAAGGTTGTTAACTCTTATATTTATTTTGAAGGTTTTATATAGCGCGTACATGACCCTTGAGGGTATCAGAGCGCTTTACAGGTGGAAATAAACAGCAAAGTACGATGTATGCCATTATTGTCTCCTGCTATAGATAATTACAAAGGTGTATGCTCAGAGACATAAAACATAAAGACATTGAAAACAATGGAGGATAACAACTGTTATGCAGGTCAGTTCGCTGTTCATGTAAATTTACTCATGAGTAGAAACTTTACTTCTTTCGTGAAAGAGGCAGTAGAGGGATTCAGTCTGGTTTCTAGGGGCAATGCGTTCCAGATCAATGGGGCGATTCCAGAGAAGGCTTGGTTATAAGTTTTCTTTTTGGCAAATCTTTGTGGTTTCAGAAGAAGAGTGTTGGAACTTCTGGAGGATCTATCGCCACATGAGAGCACCAATTTCTGAGTCAGATATCTTGGGGTCTTGTGGTGAAGGTCTTTGTGAGTTATGCAAGCGATTTTTTGTTGAAGTCTTGCTTCAAATGGGAGCCAATTGAGAGCTCTAAGGTCAGGGGAAATGTGGCAGTTTCTTTTAGAACCCAAGATGAGTCTGGCAGCCGAAGGAGGCACTTCGAGGGGTCATTGAAGACCTGGGAAGTCCGCAGAGAGTTGCACTCCCAAATTCTAGTCTTGGGATTACTATAGCTCGTACTGTCAATTTGAAGTCATTAGCGGGAAGGAAGGGTTTTAATTTTCTCAGACTGTTCATCTGTATGTTTGCTCCTTTTGTTGAGGCACTGATATGCTTATGCGTGTTTAGATTCCTGTTGAGTATTTTTCCCAGCGATCTTACTGAGTCGATAACTTGAGGCTGGCAGTTGAGCGCTGTAAGTTGTTTAAGCTATTCCTCGATGATAGTTGTTTAATTGGGGGCAGCAATTAGGAAGAATTCAGTTTTGAGGGTGTTTAGTTTCATGTGGTTTTCAGCAAACCAGAGCTGTTTATTTATTTGCATTTATTTATTTATTTGCAGAGTTTTATATAGCGCTGGCTAGACCCGGAGGTATCAGAGCACTTTACATGAGGATTAGCGAGTTACAAAGATCATGAGTTTCTAGAACATAGCATAAAAATAGACACACATCCTGTGGGGAATAGAAGGTGGAGGGGAAAAAGTAAAAAAGGATTGAAAGGCCGATTCTGGGGTCTATTATATTTGTGGAGTGCATGCCTATTTTATATTACCCAGAGGCTGGTAGGGCACTTATTAGCTAGGTGTAGTTTCCCCAAAGATTTATCATGTAGAGCATCCTAATGAGCTTGTGTCCAAACAGAATATTAGGCCTATATGAGTGCTGGAGAAGTAGTAGGAGATATTTTTGGTGTACTGATTCCATCTGTGGGTGTGATTTTAAATTATATAAAAATTAGAAAGTTATCCACAGTAGTAGATAAGCTTGCTACTAGTACAACTTTACCTTTCTTAGTTGTAGATATGGAAATGGTGGCTATCAGGCCCATGGTATTGCAAAACCGTCTTTCATTAGACATCCTGCTTGTAAAGGAGGGCAGAGTCTGACAGATGTTCAGGGTCCAGCAATGCTGCACCTACATTCCTGACAAGAATAAGGACTTGAGGAAGTTTTTTAAGAATATTTCTGACTTGCACAGGGATTTGCAGGAGTTGGAAGCGACAGGTGCTAGAGAAGGTATTGTGAATGGATTTCTGCTTAAGGCGAATGGTTTGGAAATCTGGCAAGTGGAATTTTGGGTGCCATCTTGAAACCTCTTGTGATAATTGTTGTTTGTGCAAAATTCCTAGTTGTGATCTGTACGGGGTATAAATGCATGAAACTTAAACGGGTAGTGAAGAAAAAAAGGGCAGACATAGTCAGAGTCAACATTATGATGACTTGAAACGTCTGGAAGAGTCTAGACAAAAGATGCTAAAAACCACAAGGTTTTAGCTGGTCTGTCTAATGCAAACTGATTGTAATCTGTGATGGCTTGATTCGCCATCAGAAGGGAGACTGGAGCAGCGTAATTTTGGCACCATCTTTTCGCATATGAACAGGCCACATATATGTATTTACACATGGCCTCATGTATTTGTGTGACTTGATATCATTTACATGATGTGGTGCATTGAACAGCTTCAGAAAGTGCATTTACAGTATAATCTTGATAGTCAAATAAGTGTGTATACTGATGTTTCCCTTACAGTAATGTCAAAATTGCAGTTCCCATATATATATCTGTATTTGGGTGGTTTGAATAAGGTTGTTAACTCTTATATTTATTTTGAAGGTTTTATATAGCGCGTACATGACCCTTGAGGGTATCAGAGCGCTTTACAGGTGGAAATAAACAGCAAAGTACGATGTATGCCATTATTGTCTCCTGCTATAGATAATTACAAAGGTGTATGCTCAGAGACATAAAACATAAAGACATTGAAAACAATGGAGGATAACAACTGTTATGCAGGTCAGTTCGCTGTTCATGTAAATTTACTCATGAGTAGAAACTTTACTTCTTTCGTGAAAGAGGCAGTAGAGGGATTCAGTCTGGTTTCTAGGGGCAATGCGTTCCAGATCCATGGGGCGATTCCAGAGAAGGCTTGGTTATAAGTTTTCTTTTTGGCAAATCTTTGTGGTTTCAGAAGAAGAGTGTTGGAACTTCTGGAGGATCTATCGCCACATGAGAGCACCAATTTCTGAGTCAGATATCTCGGGGTCTTGTGGTGAAGGTCTTTGTGAGTTATGCAAGCGATTTTTTGTTGAAGTCTTGCTTCAAATGGGAGCCAATTGAGAGCTCTAAGGTCAGGGGAAATGTGGCAGTTTCTTTTAGAACCCAAGATGAGTCTGGCAGCCGAAGGAGGCACTTCGAGGGGTCATTGAAGACCTGGGAAGTCCGCAGAGAGTTGCACTCCCAAATTCTAGTCTTGGGATTACTATAGCTCGTACTGTCAATTTGAAGTCATTAGCGGGAAGGAAGGGTTTTAATTTTCTCAGACTGTTCATCTGTATGTTTGCTCCTTTTGTTGAGGCACTGATATGCTTATGCGTGTTTAGATTCCTGTTGAGTATTTTTCCCAGCGATCTTGCTGAGTCGATAACTTGAGGCTGGCAGTTGAGCGCTGTAAGTTGTTTAAGCTATTCCTCGATGATAGTTGTTTGATTGGGGGCAGCAATTAGGAAGAATTCAGTTTTGAGGGTGTTTAGTTTCATGTGGTTTTCAGCAAACCAGAGCTGTTTATTTATTTGCATTTATTTATTTATTTGCAGAGTTTTATATAGCGCTGGCTAGACCCGGAGGTATCAGAGCACTTTACATGAGGATTAGCGAGTTACAAAGATCATGAGTTTCTAGAACATAGCATAAAAATAGACACACATCCTGTGGGGAATAGAAGGTGGAGGGGAAAAAGTAAAAAAGGATTGAAAGGCCGATCGGGTCAGGCAGACCGGCAAGGGGGAAAGAACTTCAGGGGAACCAAAAAGTCAATGAGAGTCAAACAAACCAGCTGGGGACCAGTAATCACCACATCCAGTGTCGTGGTAACTGTACAAGATGAGAGGGGTGGAAGAGACAAAGGGGGGTCGGCTAGAGGTGAAAGACAGTCAGGCGATGCAGGGAGCAGTCCAGCAGCAAGAGAATCGGTCGAAGCTGCTAAGATGGTGGACCCTGGTCATCTTCTTGCTCCGCCATCGGCAGATCATCGGAGAATTTGTCAGAAAGGTGGGGGAGGAAGGAAACACAGCAGAGAGACGAGGAAACTATGCCCAATGTCCGGCTGGGTAGGTGACGGCCGCGGAGGTGATCCACAGCCAATCTCCTCTATAGCTGACTAGGCAGCTCCACCGGGCATCGGCCATGTTACTAGGGCTCCGTGGTCAGTAAAAAAATCACGGTTCTTCAGAGGTTCTTTTGAGATCATCCGCGGGAGTAGGTGAGTCAAAGCACCGCAGTTAATAAGAACCCCAGGTGAGTATAAAGGTCCAAGGAGTGGGTAGATTCAAGGGGATTAGGGCCAAAAAGGCAATCCCTAAACAGGGAGCCCCCGGCTGGAGCTCCTCACCTTGTCTCCTCACCTTGTCTCTTGTCTCCGGGAGTGTGAACACCAGGGAGGGTCCCCCTCCTCCGTCGTATGGCGGAGACAATTGCAGATGCAGATGAGTCTCTCGTGACCATGCGGTGGGCCCAGGCCTCGACCGAGGCACCATGTCGCTCACCCTGAAGGCCGCTGTGGGCAAGTAGCAACCCCCGGCCCATGGGCTAACTTCTCACGTGTCACTTCCCGTGGTCCGCTCACTCACCAGTCCACGCTCAGGGCAGGGCCAGCAGCCAGGCGCTGGTCGTGGTTTCGATGCAGGGGGGCTGACCGACTGCTCGTCTGTGTTTTTTTTAGAGTTAAATTAAGGGATCTGATGTCCTTAGGAAAAGAGACCTTTAGGTACACTTGTGTATCATCCGCGTACATGTGATAATGAATGTTGGAGGAGCTAAGAATTTCAGTAAGAGGTTCCATGAATAGGTTAAAGAGAGAGGGTGAAAGGGAGGAGCCCCGCGGGACTCCTAATGTGACTGGGATGGACTTAGATAGAGATTGATTGACCTTGAATCTTTGGGATCTATTTTGGGGAAAAGAGCTGCACCAGTTTAGGACAGATCCTGATAGGCCCATTCTATGATTCAGGAGGTCTAGAAGATTGTCCTGTTTGCCGGTTCAAAGCCGAAGATAGGTCAGACCGGATTAAAAGACAAGCTTCATTTTGGTCTAGGATTTTTAGTGCATCATCCACTATGTGCATCAGAGCCGATTCAGTACTGTGCCCTGTGCGGAAAGCAGATTGGTATTGGTTTAACAGGTAGAATTGTTCCATGTGGTTGCAAATTTGGATGCGTTCCCCTTTTTCCCAGAGTTTAACCAGAGTTGGAATGTTAATAGATCGGGCAGGACATTTTTAAGTCTGTGTGGTCCGCCGTCATTCTTTTTAGGATGGGGGACACCTGTCCTCATTTAAGGTTTTCTGGTAAAATGCCCTGAAGCAGAGAGGCATTGATAATCCTGGTCCATAGTGGCAGTATCAAAGGTTTGAACTCATTTAAGTAGTTAGCAGGTAGAGGACAGACAAAGTGGTTCAATGATATGAGCCCTTTTAAGATTTTGCCATTGTTAAAAGTTTGGAAGGAGGACCAATGCCGCATTGTTTTTGAGGGTGAGCCTTGGTGTGCATATGTTAAAGGTTAAACTCACAAAAAGAAAACCGTACGATCTAACTGTAATATTGAAAAAATGTGTGTGGGGAGGTGTATAAGGGAAGTGGACAATTTGTCTTATAAAGAAGAGAACCCTAATGCTTCATCATTGGGTTCCCTCTTTCAAACTGTGTCCACAAGGTACTCAGTGTGGGCTCAGTGTGGGCTACAACTCTCCAGAAGGAGAGGAGCGTGAGGTGTTTTGTGTTCCCCAATTTAATAGGGAGCGAGGGGCAGAGTGTAAAATAATATTGAAAAAGTGAATTAAACTAACTCATTTATTTATTTATTTAGTTGAAGGTTTTATATAGCGCGAACAAGACCCTTGTGAGTATCAGAGCGCTTTACAAGTAACATGTAGAAAATAAGGAGTAACCATAGCAAACAAAGCTATAAGTGAGTCCAAATGTACAATACTCATAAAAGTAATAAAGCAGCTAACTATAGCAGAGAGAAGACAGAATGGAGCATAAAAACAGAACTGGGAGAACAAAAATACAGTAATAGGTCAGTAAATTCACGTGAATTTTGCCATGAGGATCGCTTTCACTTCTTTTTTGAAGGAGGCAGAGGAGGGGTTGATTCTTGTTTCAATGGGCAACGCGTTCCAGATCCTAGGAGCCATACCAGAGAAGGACCAGTTGTAGGTTTTTTTCTTGGAAAATCGTTGTGGTTTCAGAAGAAGAGTCTTGGCACTCCTCGAGGCTCTGAAGTCGGCTGAGAGCACCAGTTTCTGAGCTAGGTAATGCAGGGAGTTATGGTGAAGGGCCTTGTGCGTCATGCACACGATTTTCAGATGTATTATTGCTTCAAACGGTAGCCAGTTGAGGGCTCTCAGGACTGGGGAGATGTGAGAGGTTCTCTTAGAGCCCGTGATGAGTCTCGCAGCGGAGTTGATGGCGGCTCTTAGCGGGGCTGTCGACGACCTTGGGAGGCCGCAGAAGGTTACCGCCCCATATTCCACTCTAGGGATTACTAGGGCTTGAACTGCTTGTTTGAAATCGAAGGATGGCAGAAAAGGTTTCAGTTTTCGCAGTGTCTTCATGTGGAAGTCAGCTCCTTTTGTGGAAGCGCTGATATGCTTCTGCATTTTTAAGTTGCTGTCCAAAGTTACACCTAGCGATTTCGCTGAGTCAACAATGAGAGGTTGTCCTTTGAGAGCAGTTAAGTGCTTCAGCCAGTCCAGGATAGAGGGTGTTTTGTTAGGGGGAGCGATAAGGAGGAATTCCGTTTTGAGGGAGTTTAGTTTCAGGTGGTTTTCGGCCAGCCATGTTTGGGTTTTTTGTAGTGTGGTGTTGAGCGATTTGATGTCATCAAGTGAGTGGGTGTCGTCTGCATACATATGGAAGTGAATCTTTGCGAGGCTGAGAAGTTCGGTGAGAGGTTCCATGAAGAGGTTGAAGAGGGTGGGTGAGAGGAAGGAGCCTTGTTGGACTCCTAGCGTGACTGGCATGGAGTTGGATAGGGATTGACTGACCTTGAATCTTTGGGATCTATTTTGGAGGAGAGAGGCGAACCAGTTAAATGCAGCTCCAGACAGTCCCATTCTGTGTTTCAGGAGTTCTAGCAAGTTGCCTTGTTTGACGGTGTCAAATGCTGAGGACAGGTCAAGTAGAATTAGTAAACATGCTTCGTTTTGATCCAGGATTTTTAGAGCGTCGTCAATTATATGTGTCATGGCAGATTCGGTACTGTGACCTGCTCGGAAGCCTGATTGAAATTGATTAAGCAGGTTGAATTGGTCAATCTGACTGTTCAGCTGCATGTTAACAAATTTTTCCAGGAGTTTGGCTAGCATAGGTATGTTAGAGATCGGACGATAGTTATTTAGATCCGAGGGGTCAGCTGTAGTTTTCTTCAGGATAGGGGATACGTGACCTATTTTCAGGATGTCCGGAATGGATCCTTGAAGGAGGGAGGTATTTATGATCTTGGTCCATAGGGGTAGTAGCAGAGGAATGAAGTCTTTTAAGTAGTTGGCCAGGAGCGGGTCTGTGAAATGGTTGGAAGGTTTCAGAGTCGTAAGCGTCTTTAATATGGATTCTTCACTGTAAGTGTAGAAGTGGGACCAGGTTGCGTTGTTTTTGAGGTTGAATTTTGGGAGATCATTAGCATGGGCACATGCAAGGGGAAATGATGGGCTCTTTAGAATGTCTGAGAGCGATAAGAGGTCATTGAGAAGGTCTGATTTAATGGATTCTGTTTTAGAAGCGAAGAAGGAGGCAAATTCCTCACAATTGGGTAGAGTGACTGGGATGGCCTTCAGAAGCATGGGTGCGTTCTTGGTTTGAGCTTTAATAAGATCGAATAACTTTTTGGGGCGGTTCTTGGCTTGGTCTAGTTGAGTCCTGAAGAAGTCGGTTTTAGATTTTCTGATCTTTCTAAAGTAGGAGTTTCTGGATGTTCTTAGTAGCTTGAGGTGGTCAGCTGAGGGTGCGGCTCTCCAGCGTCGTTCAATTACTCTAAGAGAGCGTCTGTCTTCATTTAGCCGTCCATCCTACCACGGATTTGAGACTTTTGTGGATGTTCTTTTCAGTTGAAGAGGGGCTATTTTGTCCAGTAGGTTGTTCATTGAGTGAAAGTAGTAGTTGGTCAGTCCCTGCACATCGGCTAGTTCTTCCGGGGATATAGTGGGTTTGAATTAGATGATGCTAGAAGGTCAGATATGACGTTTTTCAGGTCTCTCTTCCAAATTTTAGTTCTCAGAGATTGTGTAGAAAGATGTTTAACCATTTCTAACACTTGGAATGTAATGACATGATGGTCAGAGGGGAGGATCGAGTCAAGTTGTGTGGAGTCCACCTTGGAGATTACTAGGTCGAGAATTGCTCCTTTGTCGTGAGTTGGGCTGTTGCATATTTGGTTAAGATTAAGGTCAGAGAGGAAAGCTTTGAGGCTGTTTACCCCTGGGTCGTTCTGGTCATCCCAGTGAAGGTTGAAGTCCCCCAGGAATATTTGTTTATTTTGTTGGCTGTCGTTTGAAGCTAGAATATCCATGAGGTGTTCTATGAATGTGAGGTTGTCTCCAGGAGGGTGGTAGAAAATGTGTAAAGAACATATTTGTTTGTTATTACTGGCTATGTTTAAGCAGAGGTATTCACATGAGGATAAGGCGGGGATGTAATAGGGTCCCCAGTGGTTTGGACTAAAAGGCGAAGTGAAAAGGGTTATGGATGTTACCCTTTTAAGATATGGTTAACATGTTTCTGCCTATTGACCTTCAGGTTCGTGGCATTCTTAAGGACCTGTTTATTGTCACTCTGCCCAAAATGTGAAAAATCATAAATATGTAAAGAAGGCCATACTTCAATAAATGGCATCCATCGGTAGTAATTTACGTAAATGGGTCGCGACACTGCTCGTCATGCTGCAAATAACCCCAAAGGATTCTGGATAGTGTAGTGGCTACGGTGAGTACGCCTACGCCACGAGTATATAGAAATATAATGCCATCCCTGGACACGTGTTTCGAGGTAATTGCCTCTCGTCAGCAGGGAGCAGGTAGGTATGCGGGGTGCCGATGACTGCCATATATATAGGTAAAATACCTTCCAAGGCGCGCAGGTGCAGACACCGGGCTCGTCAGCCAAAGTCGCTCGAATGAGCTATTAGTAATTTACGTAAATGGGTCGCGACACTGCTCGTCATGCTGCAAATAACCCCAAAGGATTCTGGATAGTGTAGTGGCTACGGTGAGTACGCCTACGCCACGAGTATATAGAAATATAATGCCATCCCTGGACACGTGTTTCGAGGTAATTGCCTCTCGTCAGCAGGGAGCAGGTAGGTATGCGGGGTGCCGATGACTGCCATATATATAGGTAAAATACCTTCCAAGGCGCGCAGGTGCAGACACCGGGCTCGTCAGCCAAAGTCGCTCGAATGAGCTATTAGTAATTTACGTAAATGGGTCGCGACACTGCTCGTCATGCTGCAAATAACCCCAAAGGATTCTGGATAGTGTAGTGGCTACGGTGAGTACGCCTACGCCACGAGTATATAGAAATATAATGCCATCCCTGGACACGTGTTTCGAGGTAATTGCCTCTCGTCAGCAGGGAGCAGGTAGGTATGCGGGGTGCCGATGACTGCCATATATATAGGTAAAATACCTTCCAAGGCGCGCAGGTGCAGACACCGGGCTCGTCAGCCAAAGTCGCTCGAATCCATCGGTAGTACCAACCACAGTCTGGTCCACCGTCTGCTGAAAGAACACAATCATATAAATATTTACTTTGTGTATAAACATAACCCTATATAACCAAAACCCACAATTGTGTATCACACAAAGACACCAGTGTCTGTACCACGTCCCAACACACATGTTTGAACTTTGTGAACTACAAAAGTTAATTATTAATTACCTTACCAAATTGGTACCCTCTGTGTACCTCGTCCTTCAAGAGGTCCTTTAACACCAGGTCTCTACAATCACAAGATTTAGAAATTGTAATGTTGCATCATTAAAAACACACATTTATACTCTATAGAGATTGTCAAACTAATCTTCCACGTCCATTAGTTTGCCAAAACATCCTCATTTCTATTCCAATGTTCTCTTATATTTGCTGTAAATAACGTGTATCTATAACCAAAATTCACAATAGTGCACTCGTCCATGTTGTCTGCGCTGTAATCTTATTTTCTTAAAACTGTATCGTTTTCATTACCACCTTAAAGAAGATGTACACTTGCATATATGAAACCACTAGATTTCGAAAAAAACGGTGCGTCTATGAATATGTTGTGGCTGTCTAATATCATGTCGTAATGTTCCCCAACATCTATCACTCTCCGTAGTCGAGTCTGCTGCTGACGAGGGCCTGGGTGACTGTCTTTCTTGTATTTGTCGGGATCCATCTGTAGATCTTGCGGAGCATGCGGAGGGTGTTGAAGCAGGAAGAGGAGACGGCGTTGACCTGCTTGGTCATTGAGAGCATTGAGTCGAGGATGATTCCCAGGTTGCGTGCGTGGTCGGTGGGTGTCAGGGCTGCTCCCAGTGCCGTCGGCCACCAGGAGTCGTCCCAGGCTGAAGGGTTGGAGCCGAGGATGAGGTCCTCCGTCTTGTCCGAGTTCAGCTTCAGACGGCTGGTCTTTATCCATTCGGCGACGGACTTCATTCCTTCGTGGAGGTTGGCTTTGGCGGTGATGGGGTCCTTGGTGAGGGAGAGGATCAGTTGAGTGTCGTCGGCGTAGGAGATTATGTTGAGGTCGTGCTGTCAGTCGACGTGTGCGAGCGGGGCCATGTAAATGTTGAACAGTGTCGGGCTGAGGGAGGATCCCTGGGGTACGCAGCAGATGATCTCGAAGGCTTCAGACCGGAATGGAGGAGGCGGACGCTCTGGGTTCTGCCGGAGAGGAAGGAGGTGGTCCATTCCAGTGCCTTGTCTCAGATCCCTGCGGCATGGAGGCGTGCGCGTAGTGTGCGGTGGTAGACAGTGTCAAAGGCGGCGGAGAGGTCTAGGAGGATTAGTGCTGCGGTCTTGCCATTGTCCAGAATTGTCCTGATGTCGCGGTGGTGGCGATAGGGGCAGTCTCGGTGCTGTGATTGCTGCGGAACCCTGACTGGGAAGGGTCCAGGATTCTGTTTTCTTCGAGGTATCGGGTTAGCTGTCTGTTGACGATTTTCTCGATGACCTTGGCCAGGAAGGGGAGCAGAGAGATGGGCAGGAAGTTCTTGAGGTCTCTTGGGTCAGCTTGGGTTTTTTCAGTAGGACGTTGATCTCGGCGTGTTTCCAGCTCTCTGGGAAGTTCGCAGTCTCGAGGGAGAGATTGATGGCGTTGCGCAGGTGGGGTGCGATGGAGCTGCTTGCTTTGTTGAAGACGTGGTGAGGGAAGGAATCTGACAGAGAGCCGGAGTGGATTGTGCTCATGGTCTTGATGGTGTCATCGATGCTCACGTTGGCCCAGGCTAGCAGGGGGTCGTGGTCAATGGTGTGCAGAGGGTCTGTTGTGTTGCTCTCTATTGGGTCTGTCTGGGTGTTGAAGCTGTCGTGGATGTCTGCTATCTTGCGGTGGAAGAAGGTTGCATGGGAGTCGCACAGGGCTTGTGACGGCAGGATGTCATTGGTGTTGGAGCTGGGGTTGGAGAGTTCCTACACGATATTGAAGAGCTCCTTGCTATTGTGTGCATTGTTGTCGAGGCGGTCTTTGAACGAGGTTCTCTTGGTGGCCCTGATGAGGTGGTGGTGGTTGCGAATGGCATCCTTGTGTGCTGTGCGGTTGTCCGGAGTTTGTTCGCTGTGCCATTTCTTCTCTAGTTGCCGGCAGACTTGCTTGGAGGCTAAGAGTTCTGGGGTGAACCAGCTGGCCCTCTTGCTGGTGTCTCTGTGGGGGGTTTTCTTCAGCGGGGCAAGGGTGTTGGCGCAGTCTTCGATCGAGTGTCTAAGGCTGTGGGCAGTGTTGTCGGTGTTGGAGGCTGGTGTAGCTGCAGTTCCGGCAGGTGAAGGGACCGTGTGTGCGATTCGGGGCAGCCTTGAAGCAGGTGTGGGTCTGTCCGGGGTTGAGGGTGTGGAGTGTGCTGGCGTCGTAGCAGCGGCGGTCGTCATGGCGGGTGCCAGGGGTTCTGGCGCTGGGCGCGGTCCAGGCACGGACGGGCTTGCCTTAGGTGCGCCAGCGGTGCGCCAGCGGCGCGCCCGCTGAGCGCGGCCGTGCAGCAGCCTGCATATATGGAGAGGTGGGAGGGAGGAACAGCTGGGAGATGGGAGGCAGGGGCAGCGAATGGGCAGTGGACAGTCAGGGGGGTGGGGCCGCTGGGTACACAGCGGCAGGGGAGGTGAGGGACGACGGAGGGAACAGAAGGAAAAAGGGCACAGAATAGGGCAAAAGGGCACAAAATCAATTAAAAACGAGTGGCACAGAAGGCAAAAGGGCCACAAAAACGTGGGGGAAACGAGTGGCACAGGAAGCAAAGGGAACAGAAATCAATAAAAAACGAGTGGCACAGAAGGCAAAAAGGACACAGAAATATGGGGCAGCTGGGAAACAGAAGGCAAAAGCGGGCAGAGAGGCACGGGGGCAGCGAGAGGAACAAAAGGGAAAAACCAGGCGGAGGGACAAGGGGCAGCGAGGGGTACAGAAGGAAAACCGGGCAGAGACACGGGGCAGCGAGGGGTACAGAAGGAAAGAAAACGGGCAAGGACCACGTGCAGGCAGTGGGGGAAGACAGACAACAGCAGTCACAGACACAACAAAGAAAATACAGACAATACATTAAAACAATAGGCAGAAGATTAACAAACTTACGATTCCTCAGCAGCGGCAGCTGGGGCAGGGTCACACAGGCGGAGCTGTGTGGAGGGGGAGCGACCTACCTGGTGGGTCAAGGGTCACAGTGTGCAAGAGGGAACCCAATGATGAAGCATTTCACCCTTGGGTGAGTGAGGGTTTTCGTCTTTATAAGACAAATTGTCCATTTCCCTTATACACCTCCCTACACACATTTTTTCAATATTACAGTTAGATCATCTTGTCTTCTTTTTGTGAGTTTGGCTATAGTGGAGCAAGACAGTGGATGAGATTACTCCACAGTTTACCCTCATAGTGAAAGTAGTACATATGTTAGAGGGTGACAGAGAGGTTGTGAGGGTGTCTTTGGGGATGTAAGAAAGAAGCACTAAGGCCTTACGCGGGTCCATCTTCATGTTTTCGGGCTTCTCAATGAAGAAGGAGACAAATTATTCGCAACTGGGTAATGAGCTCGGTCCAGCTTACTGGGAGGTATGGAAGGCCATTTGATTGCGCTTTGACTAATTAAAATAGTTTTTGGGGTCTATTTTTGACTTGGTCTAGCTAGTTCCTAAAAAGGTTTGCTTTAGACCTTCTGATATTTTTGTTGCTTCATGTTTTTGAGGCAAAAGTTTGTGAATTGATTTGGCCTCCCAGTAGTGATCTTGTATTTTTACAATATGTTCTTAAGACTTATCTACATCAGTCTGGCTTTAAATTAAGTAATAATCCCATACTTAATCTCATTTACCGACTTTGGATCCTCATTGTGTAGCTGAATTGGTTACACTGTAAATTGAACTTGTGGATGAAGTGCCTTTTATATTGCTTAGGAACCTAAAAAGATCAGGGAAATTTGGACTGAAGAATGAGTGCTTTAGCACACCAGATCAAGTGCAAGACCACTTCATCACTGCAACCGTGCAGATGCTCAAAGACTTTTCAGCGGGGAGGATAACCTTGGGAGGTAGTTCAGTCAATGCATGAAGGGCATGGCGGGCAGACTGTGCATGCCTTATAGATCACAGGGAAACAAACATGTTACAAACATAAATGGAAGGTCTGGGGGGCCATGGGACTGAGTGATATATGGTGGGCTGGAAGACACTAGAGATTGGAAGATCAAGCACTACACCTATTTCTCATGTATTTACATATTTAAATCTAGTGGGATTGGCAGAATTGACAACATAGGGGAGAATAAGGTACATAACCATGTCTGACCATATCTGACCCTGGCGACCATATCACTTGGGAGAGTGAAGGTGGTCCTTAGGGATCGGAAATGAAGTATGGGCAAATACTTATTACAGGATAAAGCCAACAGGCATTAGCTATCCCAAGCATCCTGAATGATGACACAGTGGAGATACCGTATGGGGCGCATTGAAAAGTACTTTAGGCATTAGTGAGGCGGAAAATGATGGCACTATGGGCAATCACCAAGTGAATGGAGTCTGAACCGGCAGACCTTGGCAAAAGTGTGTGAAAAGTATTCAGGAAGAGGGGATTGAAAAGGGGTCACCAAACCCTCTATATAACCACTTCCTTTGGGGAGTGGGCATAATCCTATCCCAGAGTTCCTAATTCCACCAAAATCAAGATTATGGAATCTTTCTTTCGTTTGTCACATCAGGCAGCCGACCTTAGGGATGTGATTGGCCTGGTAGTGCACCACGCCTCCTCGCATAGCTAATTTTCCACCCGTCCTGGTGCCAAATGGGCCTCAGTGCAGGGGGTGGCATCTCCCAGGTAAGGGGGAAGCCGGGGTCACATATCAAAGGTGGCATGGACTTTGAATTCCCTGACCTTCATAGGCTAAATCACTAGCCATCCTGCTGGAGGAGGTGTGAACACCTTCCTCCGGAGCAGGCATGCATTAATTGTGGCCTCGGAGAGCATGGGTGATCACCTGCAGGGGGTCAGAAACCTGTCTGTGGTGGCAGCTGGACTACACCAGTCATCCAGCACACTAGAGGCTGGTAGGTTTTCAGGGGGCACCTCTAAGGTGCCTTCTGGGTACATATCTTAGTAAATGCACTACTGGCATCAGTATGGATTTATTGAGGCAAGGTGCTTGATATCAAACACCACAGGTTTCGTTGAAGCCATCATGTAGCTGGGAAACTCGTAATGACCAGTGCCCAGTACATATACTTCAGATGACTTCCCTATTCTCTTGTACTGTCTAGCAATTAAACAAGACAGCATAGGGGCATATCTGCTCATGCAGATTTGTCCACACATTTAATATAATGCACCCTGCCTTAGGGCTATAAGGCCTGCTGTAGGGGTGACTTCTATATATTGAATGCAGTGTCAACGAACATGGCACTCAGGATGTGTGCCATGTAGTATTTTCACTTTTGTCCACACCATTTTACGCAGACTGCAATGGCAGTCAGCAAAGAGTTTGGTGGTGGGTCCCTTAGGGTGGCGCAATACATGCTGCAGCCCTTCGGGAACCTCTTTAGTGCCCATGCCCAAGGTACCAGGGGTAACATTTACTAGGGACTTACATGGGTGCTAGAGGCCTTGCAAAATGGGCATCAATAGAGCAGTTGTCTCGTTTTAGGCAAAGAGCACTGGCACTGGGGATCTGCATAGCAAGAACCCAGTGCACTTCAGTCAAAATTGCATCAAATACCAGGCAAAAAGTGGAAGAGCTATCTCAAAAAGGGTCACTTTCCTACACAGGTATATAAAACAGGTGGATGACAACTGGTTAACTTGACTGTTTAGAGATAGATTTGAATCAAATTTGAACCAAACATGTCATATAGAGGAAATTAGCATCAGAACAGAATGCTACTGTGCAAGCCAAAAGCCCTCAGGCAGAGTCTTTGGTCCATTCCATCAAGTCATTATTAAGATATCCATCTTATCAGAATTACATTTTAAAGAATTGTCAACCAGCCGTTCAGTAACAGACAGCATGCACTTTTGAAAACAGCACCGAGAGTCATGTACATTAATATCTAACACAATGAAAATCTAGTTGTCATCAGCATAACTCATAAACCTCAGTCCAAAAGCACAAATGAGATGGGCCAATTGGTACATGCACAGAATGAAAAATAGGAGTGCTCAATGAAGCGGTCTTTAGATCTCCCTGTGCAAAAGTTTTTAATTCAGAGTGATAGGGAGATATGTACACAGGTGCGTGCACACACACACACACAAACACACCCACACTCACACAGACACTTGAACATACAGTCATATGGCGAGGCAATGTCTGACATTGAAAACATTGTGCTGTTGGGGGGGAGATTGGCCTCAAAGAAGATGGCAGCTTAATAACTCTCTCCATCTGCGACTGTTCCTGATTGGGGCACTTTAGACAATATAATGGGAACCTGCTCTCTTTGAAAACCCACCTGTGGCTTCATTTTAAAGCCCGGACCAGGATCAGCACCTGGGGAAGACCCCAGCAGAGCACCTGCACACAACACAGTTTGCTTTGAATATGGCGACCCCTTGGGACATTATAACGTTCAGTACCCAATGATGAGGAATGCCGCTCAAACACTCAGCAGTAAGCCACCTTGGGCCAAGTATACCAAATACAAGTAATGCAGGCCACGTCCACACCCGTTTGGCATCTGGGGCGCCAGCCCACCATAATAGCCTTCTCTTGGAAGGGACAATGAATGAAACCGAGGGCTTGCTTTCCAGCAATGCTATTAGCTGCCATCCTCTCTATACAGGCTCTATAAGTCAACTGCTCTGTTTCTAGGCTCTCCCATTCAAACTTCCATTTAGTGGGGAAAGCAAGGTACTGCATGTTAACAGCACTAAACTAACTGCATAGAACTGTAACTGACCTTATAAAAGACATTGCACTACATCAGTCTTACTCTCACTGCTTTTACGGCTCACTCTAAACACCATAAATGCCTGGAAACAAAGGATGCAGGCAACTGTTATTTTCGGAAGCTCTTTCAGGGGCAAAGGGGTAATCTACTCTCGCTACCTGTTCCCAGAATGTCCTCTGTCACTTTGGACACTCACAACCTGGAACTAAATGAAATTTTAAAAAAAATCAATCAACACAATCGAACAAACCTCAGAAACCATGAATGAACTGAAAAACATGTTCTGAAATATCAAGCTTCAAGATGCAGCTGGATTGTTGCAAAAACTTTAACTCTGGCGTAGCTCTACGAGGTTTGCTACCCCACTCACCGGTGACACAAGTGAACTTAGTTCAATGCACCAGCTTTGGATGTGAAAGACAGGTCACTGTACTCCTGCAGAACTCCACTCGATACATAGTTAAAATGAAGTCCTTGCTTTTGGGTTACTAACAATCCCTGGAATAGGATCAGGGCCACTTTGGTAACAGTAAACCTATTTTACCCCTCACACTACCACACACACAGCACTAAGAAGGACAGAGACTTTTAACTATAAGTATTTATTGCAACAAAGTGAACATGTTTCTTAGTACATCCAAAATATTCACACAGACTATCATAAAAACAGTAAAAACGCACGCTGTAAACAACGAGAATAAAATGAACGTTTCTAACATTGTAAAAATGTCATGTAAAAGTCTATCACCCTAAAACGTACTACTCTACGCCACCCTATGAGAGCATGCAGTAGAGTAACTTGAAGTCTAGAGTTTCTTTAGGAGAAGTGGCGCATTGCATACCTTATTAACAGCTCAGGCTGTCCTCATCAGAAGAGCCGTGGAGGAAGCATTCAATGCGAAAGGCAAACATGCGGTGTTAGCAGCCTCCCTCAGGTATTCAGCTCTTACCTGCTTCAAAGTGCGTTTTCTTCTCTGAGTGCCAGCAATAACCAAGATCGTCTTGGACGGTATCTTGCAGGATAATCTGGGGTGAATTACCCATCAAGTGGTGGTCCTTAAATTCTAAATGTTGATGGGAAAAAAAGCCATTGACATCATTTCAGAAATGTGTTACATAGATTTGGGGTGCCAAAGAACGGGTCCCGGACATATTTTTAAGAAGATGAGAGATGAGGGGACGTCAATTAAAACTACACATCTTTGATTAATTATCTAAGGATGTTTGTTGATGGCACTGACATATTGATGGGGGAATACTTGTTCCTGAGTGTGTGTCTCACCTGGGGGCATATGTATCAAACGATTTTGTATTCGCAAACGCTGCGAATCGCAAAAAAACAGCGTTTGCGAATACAAAATCGCAAAAGGAGATGTATGAGGCATTTCAGCCTGGCAATCTTAAGGAATTGCTAAATTTGCGATTTCTTAAGTTTGCGTAAGCATTTAAGAAATCGCAAATTGCGATTTCTTAAATACAATGTAACACGCACCCAAGTTGTGCGATTTCTCCTTAAGAAATCGCAAATTACCACCAACTTCAAGTTGGTGGTAAATTGCGATTTCTTTGAAATATGCACTTTTTTGCATATTTCAAAGTGCCATGTGGTGCACATACATGCCCCTCGGGCATGTATGTGCACCATATGTGCACACATGCTGATTTCAGGGGTGCATCAGCGTGTTATCATGACACCCTTGCACCTTTGAAAATATTCTCAACTTGCGATTAGCAAATAGCGATTCGCAAATTGAGAAGGACTTCCCATTCATTGCTATGGGCCTCCTGGCCCATAGGAATGAATGGGAAGGTATTCCTTAATTGCAATTTCTCAATTTTCTAATCGCAATTAAGGAATTTTAAGAAATCGCAAAATTTGTGTGATTTTTTAAATACATCCCGTTTTGCAATTCCCAAATAGCGATTCTCAAAAAATCGCTATTTGAGAATCGCAAATGGAGATGTTGATACATATGCCCACAGGTGTTATATCTTGGTCCTTATCAGAATAATAACTACGAATGATAAGGGTGGGCAAGATTCAAATTATTATAGCTTATATCGGATATGACAATGAAGTGACAGAATTCAGAATGAGAGTGGTCCGAGATGGAGCTGAGGCCTGACCCCAATGGAGTCAGACTTTAGGAACTTTACGTCAGGATGTCTCTGGAAAGAACATGATGGAACTAGAAAAGAAGGTTCAAGATACCCCGGATTGGGGCACTGATTTATGGCATCTCAGGTGAAAGTTCTAGGAACTCAAGAGCAGGAGTTGTTATGTTTCGTAGGGTACCCCAATATAGGCTTGAGTAGTCGCCTAACCCTTCACCTACATTTACCGTACCATTGCACTACATAACGGGTTTTGGTAATGACCTTTTTACCTAGTTAAGCACTGTATAAATGTTGTGTGGTTTTCCCCGAAAACTGGAATCATGAATTATGCATGAGGATTCTCAGAATCACAGCAGGATTACAATCTCCTGCATATTAATTTTTTAGGCAGGTTTGTGGTATGGGTCATAGGTGTGTGGCGCTTCAGAGAAAGTGCACAGGTTTACCAAATCTCTAATACAACGGTGCTGAAAGGTGTAGAGAAACCACACACTCTACAGGTGTAAGCCAAAGCTTAATGTTACTTGTTACTAAAACCTCAGCACACGTAAATGATATATTTCTCGTTGTCAAATACAAACATGAAATATGAGTACATAAAAGACAAATCATACGACAGAATACAATCTTCTTCTTGTCTTCTTTATTAAGACGAGTTCTGGTAAGGTATCAAGGTTACAGCCATTCGCAGCCAACACGTGTTTCGTCGCATCGGGAGTGTACTCCCACGACTTCCTCAAGGCTGCGCAAACAAACAGATAAATGCCAACTAATACCGTGAGAGTCAATACAGTAATTGAATATCCACAGTAATCAACATTAAGTTTAGAATTATAATTACACACAAAGTGAAAGGGTGCATGCTGGAAAATAAATTTCCAAAAGAAAGTTAAGAACCCAAAGGGGAATGATGGGCAAAAGTCTAAAAGCAAACCAAACAAATGGAGAGAAAAAAGGCCCGGTTGTGATACGACGTGATTATTCAGTGAAAATACTAAATGTGTAAAGTAGTGAAAGCATTATCGCCGTCGTGGGGAATAATCGTCAAGCCATCGTTTCACCAAACGTGACAGAATATATAATACCAATGTGCAGAGGTGCAATGTTTACCTCTCTTTGTATTCTTGGAGATTCTATTTGGATTGGGGAAATAAATAAGAATAGAATGGTATCAGAAAGAATCAAAACGTAAGTCAGATGAGCAAGTCTTAAGCTAAAATTTGGCCAGGACCTACTATTATTGTGGTTGTAATTCCGGCCCACAAGGGGGTCTATGTTCAAAAGTAGGAACGAGGGTTTCCACAGATCCGTCAGAGAGGTGTTCGTGTTTGGACACTTCTCTATGAAGACAAAATAAACGTGTCAAGGTCCAGAAAACCGTAGTGTAAACCGTAATACTCGAGACAACACTCAATTACGTAGCTGGAATGGGGTCTAAGTCCCTTCCCCCCGTACCTAATGCAGAGGACTAATCGTTCCTATAGTTACACCACAAGCAACACTACCAAGTATACAACTTATGATTCCTACGTATCTGAATTCAAAGTAAGTGGTTAGATTCAAGTCACCATTTCAGATTGACCCGGTATCCTGATTAAGCCGTGGAAAAATGAAAAACTACAGGTTCCTCACTCCATAACCCAAAGTCCTAGTAACACTTGGGAGGAGTGAATACAATAAACAACCGGACGGCTTGAGTACTGTTCTAACATTCCACCATCCTGTGCTAAACATAGCTCTATCCATACCTGGCGTGTTTCTACAATTAGAGTGCCCTCGTCCTCACAGCGGTTCACCAGATGCCGATGTACGGTCCGCCGAGTATGGCAGCCCGTCTTCCGAGTGTTTGTTCCACGAGACGCGGATCAGAACAAGATTATATCCGGGTTTGCTCCTGATCATGCGCGTCATTGCAAATGACATAGAGAAAAGACTCTGGTGCCGATCACAATCCGGCAAAAAATTCCCCCGTGCGACTCGTATCGGGTCTTTTTACCGTACGAATCGTACAAGTGCCGTACGAACTGGCAATCACGATTCGCATGGTAAAAAGTCCATACGAACCGCACTGGGAATATTTCCCCACACGTCCTCGGGTCGGAAAATGTGTCCGACACGTCCTCGGACGATTCACCTTACAAACGTGAAAAGCCAAGTCCGACCGAGGAATCACGATCCATCCCGTGCGTCCGAGCGTACAACCGTATGGAAAAAACACCGTCCGCACCGAACACCTATAGCAACCATGGAGACATGTGCCCGCATACGCGCCCAACACTCCCCCCAGCCCCCGTACGTCCGACACGTACCCCCCGTGTATGTATACCCCCACCCGTCTAGGTACACCCCAGTACGTTCCAGTCGTACCCCCACCCCAGTACGTGTCGTACCACCGTCAATGTACACCCCCCACCCCTGTACGTGTCGTACCACCGTCAATGTACACCCCCCCACCCCAGTACGTGTCGTACCCCCCGTGTACCTACACCCAAGTACGTTCCAGTCGTACCCCCACCCCTGGACGTGTCGTACCCCCCGTGTACCCACACCCCAGTACGTTCCAGTCGTACCCCCACCCCTGGACGTGTCGTACCACCGTCAATGTACACCCCCCCACCCCAGTACGTGTCGTACCCCCCGTGTACCCACACCCCAGTACGTTCCAGTCGTACCCCCACCCCTGGACGTGTCGTACCACCGTGAACCTACACCCCAGTACGTTCCAGTCGTACCCCCACCCCAGTACGTGTCGTACCACCGTCAATGTACACCCCCCCACCCCAGTAAGTGTCGTACCACCGTCAATGTACACCCCCCACCCCTGGACGTGTCGTACCCCCCGTGTACCTACACCCCAGTACGTTCCAGTCGTACCCCCACCCCAGTACGTGTCGTACCACCGTCAATGTACACCCCCCCACCCCAGTACGTGTCGTACCACCGTCAATGTACACCCCCCACCCCTGGACGTGTCGTACCCCCCGTGTACCCACACCCCAGTACGTTCCAGTCGTACCCCCACCCCTGGACGTGTCGTACCACCGTCAATGTACACCCCCCCACCCCAGTACGTGTCGTACCCCCCGTGTACCCACACCCCAGTACGTTCCAGTCGTACCCCCACCCCTGGACGTGTCGTACCACCGTGAACCTACACCCCAGTACGTTCCAGTCGTACCCCCACCCCAGTACGTGTCGTACCACCGTCAATGTACACCCCCCCACCCCAGTACGTGTCGTACCACCGTCAATGTACACCCCCCACCCCTGGACGTGTCGTACCCCCCGTGTACCTACACCCCAGTACGTTCCAGTCGTACCCCCACCCCAGTACGTGTCGTACCACCGTCAATGTACACCCCCCCACCCCAGTACGTGTCGTACCACCGTCAATATACACCCCCCACCCCTGGACGTGTCGTACCCCCCGTGTACCCACACCCCCGTACGTTCCAGTCGTACCCCCACCCCTGGACGTTCCTGGCGCACCCCCAACACAACCTCCTAAGTACGGAGCGCACCCCATGCCCCAACATCACAACCGCATGTACGAGTCTTACAAAGCCACACACAAGGACAAAATCGTACAACCAAATGGCCCATGTACACACCGTACACACGCTCAAAACGCACGTACACAACCAGGACAAAATAAAACAACACAAGAATACACCAGTCGAAAGGCACACAGCCACTAAACATGGCCAACAACCACTTAAATAACACAATCACTGACCTGCAACTGCCAAAAACAAACAGAGGCCCAATACACCACCACTCCTTATAACACACCCACCCAAAATTCAAAAACTGCCACACCCACCCATGGACCAATAAAAAGGGCCCACACACACAAACCATGAGCCTTTCCAACAGACTCACTGCTGCCAGACACCACAGAACCAGACTACAAGCTACACCACACCTTACACTTGCACACCTTCAAACGACCACCCTCACAAACACCCTCTCATCACATTCACACACACACACAACCATCCACACCCCCCCCCAACATCCACACCCCCCCCCACACCCACACCATCCCCACCCACACCCCTCACCATGCCCACTACCAAGAATCCAAAGTTCAGTCACCGAGAGTTGGAGGTCCTTGTTGATCAAATCCTCAGAGTCGAGCCACAGATCTTTGGAACATTGGTCAGAAGCACCAGCCAGGCAGCCAAAACAGCCATGTGGCAGACCATCGTCGATGCTGTGAATGCTGTTGCGGACACCAGGAGGACCAAGCAGGATTGCCAGAACAGGTGGTACGATCTGCGGAGGAGGGTCAGAGCCAAGAGGCAGGAGGAACACGACCAGGCCAACGCCACCGGAGGAGGGCCCTCCCGCAGAGCCGTACAGTACCATCCCTGGGAGGAGAGGGTGATGGCCATACTGCCGGTGGAGGCAGTTGAAGGAGTAGAAGGACTCCGAGACCCGGGTGAGTACACAAACAACGCACCTCACATGGGGGGAACTGCAACCACAACCAAAATTAATAACAGGCACGCAACCACCACAAGCCATCGCATTACTCAACCACACTCCATGAGCAGGCACATGCCACTGCTGCCACCATGCCCCATGCACCCAGCTGGACAATGTCAAGTCACAGGCCACAGAAGACAACAACACATGACACGGTAACCCGGATGGCGGGAGGCTGGGCACCAAGAATCACATAGTGCGACTCCAAAGCAGACAACAATGCCCTCTGCCCATATGGCCTAGGTCACAGCCAGACAAACACTGTGTCCCAACACAGGAATGACTTGCCAGCAAATGGCGGACGCCTTGCATCAACACATGGGGGTGAAGGCACTGTTTTGCACATGCCAGCAGCTAATGAACAGCCAACAGTGTGAAAGAGTGGCAGCACACACCACCACAGCAGCAGCGCACAGACACACAGCAGACAAAATGGGTGCCTGGAGATCAGAAACAAACTCACATCAACAGGCCAAGGGCCACTCAAAGATCTGCTAACAGTGTGTGCCCAGGAAGCTGGGCCAAGGTGACAGAGGGTGACACACGGAGGGAGGGAGAGGGGGACACAGAGGGAGGGAGAGGGGGACAGAGAGGGAGGGAGAGGGGGACTGAGAGGGAGGGAGACGGACAGAGGGAGGAGGCTGACACACGGAGGGAGGGAGAGGGGGGCACAGAGGGTGGGAGAGGGGGACAGGGAGGGAGGGAGAGGGGGACTGAGAGGGAGGGAGACGGACAGAGGGAGGAGGCTGACACACGGAGGGAGGGAGAGGGGGACACAGAGGGTGGGAGAGGGGGACAGGGAGGGAGGGAGAGGGGGACTGAGAGGGAGGGAGACGGACAGAGGGAGGAGGCTGACACACGGAGGGAGGGAGAGGGGGACACAGAGGGAGGGAGAGGGGGACAGAGAGGGAGGGAGAGGGGGACTGAGAGGGAGGGAGACGGACAGAGGGAGGAGGCTGACACACGGAGGGAGGGAGAGGGGGACAGAGAGGGTGGGAGAGGGGGACAGAGAGGGAGGGAGAGGGGGACTGAGAGGGAGGGAGACGGACAGAGGGAGGAGGCTGACACACAGAGGGTGGGAGAGGGGGACAGAGAGGGAGGGAGAGGGGGACTGAGAGGGAGGGAGAGGGGGACTGAGAGGGAGGGAGACGGACAGAGGGAGGAGGCTGACACACAGAGGGAGGGAGAGGGGGACAGAGAGGGAGGGAGAGGGGGACAGAGAGAGAGGGAGACACAGGAAGATGGACAGAGGGAGGAGGCTGACACACAGAGGGAGGGAGAGGGGGACAGAGAGGGAGGGAGAGGGGGACAGAGAAGGAGGGAGACACAGGGAGAGCAAATCAGTCCTTTGGTGTGTGGGAATGTCTGCTCGTCAGCAGGTGGACTGCGTGCATGTAGACAAGGGTGGCCAGTGCCAGAACCCCCCCTCTTCATCATGGCAAAACGCAGGGCCATGTTACAACCTGTACACGAGCACAAGGACAGCCACCTGCATCATATGAGTGTGTGGATCCATTCCATGTGCACATGTACAGTGCTACAAGGAAGGCGCAAATGCATAGCTCGGCACACATGCACACTCCACTGCTGACTGCAGTCACACTTGACGCAGCAAGTAAGACTGTGCCACACATAGTTAAAGGTGCCAAATTGGTGCCCAAGGGACACACACATGCACAAGTGCACTGTGAGTGGAATGCAAGACAGATCCTAATTCCAAGAGGAAATGTGCCAACTTTGTAACGGATGAAACATGGATGTTGCATGGATCAAAATTAACATTGTCTCTCTCACACACAGGTCAACGTCGTGCTGCACCCCCCAACACTGGGGGGGAACACTCACAGGACCCGGATCTGCAGGAGACCGATCCCACCGGCAGCGACCACTCTCACCACTCTGCGGACGACCCCGACCGACCTGGCCCCTCTGGTGTCCAACCACCTGCAGCACCTGCGTCAGGTACAACCGTGCCAACCACCACCCCCACTCCTGCCACATCCCAGGAGACACCCAGGATCCCTGCCCCAACACCACAATGCAGCCAGGCTCGCCAGGAGGGACACGGTGTCCCGGGCACCCAGGAGGAGGCAGGCGACAACCCCAATGCCACCCCTCAGGGGTCCCGGAGACCCCATGTGCCCACAAGTGCAGGCCAGACGCAAGTGGGCAGGGGTGGTGGGAGTGGAGAACGGCGGAGGCGCGAGCCTGACCAGTTGGCTGGGGATCCGGTATTTTCCCATGTCCGTAACATCCTGGACTCATACCGGCAGGACACCACGGGCATGGCCCAGGTTGTGTCCGTCCTCGAGGGGATCAAGGTCCAGCAGGCCCAGCAACATGCGGAGCTAATAGCCTGTCTACAGCTACACCAACGGAGGATGGAGGACAGACAGGCTCAGCAAGTGACGGCGTCCCAGGGGATTCACGCTGAACTCCGTCGGATGGCCGACACCATGGCCGACCCTCCCTGTGCCAGAAGGCAGAGAACATCACCACCCACGGGGAGGGATCATGAGGAGGAGGAGGAAACATCCGACGGAGCATCCCAGACGTCGTCACGGCCTGCTGCTGAGGTTCCCCGCAGGAAGCCGGGTCGTCCACGGAAAGGACCGTGAGGGTGGCTGCTACATCACCATCTCCCAGGACACCTGGCCTGGCACCTGGCCCACTAGAGCAACAGCATCACAGCATCAAGAGACATTCTCTGCCACATGGCCCTGCTGGTCACTGGCTGACCAATGTTGACAAAGACTGTGGCATGGACTCTGAGGATTTCCAATGGCAAGGACACCAACTCCCCTACTGAACTTTGGATTCCCTAATCCCGGAAAGGCCCTCACTTGGCCCCCCCCCCCCAATAATAAATCACACTATTAAGAGTAGATGCCTGCTGGTAGCATTATTACCTAACATGTGTCTTGTACAGTCTAAACATGCCTGAGTCATCTGTTCACTTCAACCATCCACACCCTGGGGCCTGAGTCTGGCACAGGACACATGGGTCACAGTTTTCTAGGCAAGACAGACATGGAGCACCATACACACCCGTGATGGTCAGAACCAGCTGAGGGGGTGGCCGAACAACCGTGCTGACAGACACATTGAGTACAGCAACAGTCATGCGCAGAGGTCAGGGATCCTGGCCCGTGTCCTGGGGGGCACCCAGGTACGTGTAGACAGGTGGCAGAACCATGTCCTGCAAGCTTGAGTCCGGTGGATGCAGAGAATGGGGTCATGGACAACGTTGGATGCATGGGGATGGCACATGTCACAATACCCACACAGTCATGGACATCATGCCCATTACACAGTCTCAGCACACACACACAGCTTGCATCTTGCCACTCGACACATTGACACATAGCCACAATCAGGGAATACCATGCCAGACATGCAGGATGCACCGTGCCAACACACCAGCATTGACTGAGAAGAGGCACCTTGGAGGCATAGGGACACCTTTAATAGTCATGTGTTTGGGATTGCAGAGGCAACTTGAAGTACACATGAACACATCATGTGGAGTAACATGTGGCTCCAACACTGGCACCCCCCTTCTGCAGCACAAATGCGTGATAGCCATGGAACTGGCACACAAGTGTCGGATAACAGCTAAATACCCACAGCTGCTCACGGAGAGACTGCCATACACCATACATCCGCTGATGTGGAAGTCCCACGCCATGTCAAGACAATGTTAACCGTATGTGTCCGAGGGCAGTGTCACACACATTGATGCCTTCATCACAATCCACTATCCCATCACTGATGACTGACAACCAGGCAGCCCATCTATTCAGGTGTACCCAGCTGCATGTCGTGTCCCATGGGGATGCCACATGTCTGCAGAGGACCCAAACCCCGACCGGGGCAGTGTGCACACATCGTGAACAACTGCCACACCCAATACACCCCAGATGCATCCCTTACCCCATGGAGACTTCCAAACGTGTCCGTGCCTGTAACGCTGAGTCAGCCCACGATGCCATGTCCATGAGGAATAGCAGTGCCACAACAATGCAACCAGCAAACGGCATGCGCAGGTACCTGGGGAAGAGAGACACACAAGAAGTCAGCCACAAGAAGCACAGCCACTTGCATGTGCATTCACTCGACACATGTATGTATGACAACATGCTAGGTCACAATTATGCCTGGGGAAATACTACCATCACTGCCACCATCACTCCAGTGACACACCCACACACACCTCTGACCCACGTGCCATACATGCAGGTGGAGACACACATCACAACGCATGCCACACGGGGACCAATGCGTGCACACTCAGACCCTGGTACTCACCACTAAGCAAAGAAGTCGCGTATGAGCCGAGTCCGGATGTCCTCTTGCGGCTCCACATCCTCCACATCACTAGCCCCATTGCCAAGCCCTTCGTCCTCCACGGGTGGATGGTCCTCGTCATCTTGATCCAGGATGAGTGGCACAGCTCTCTCAACTGCCATGTTGTGCAGCATGCAGCAGACCATGAAGATTTTGCAGACCTTCGCAGGGGCATATGGGAGCGCGCCGCCGGTCTTGTGGAGGCACCTGAATCGGCTCTTCAGCATGCCAAACGTCCTCTCTATCACTCGCCTTGTCCGGCCATGGGCGGTGTTGTAGCGGAGCTGGGCCGGCGTGATGGGGTTGCGGAGAGGTGTCAGCAGCCAAGGCATGTTGGGATAGCCAGCGTCCCCTAAATGGAAAGCACATGGATATCGTTAGAACTGGCGAAGCGGTAGTGCTGCTCGGCCAAACAGAATACAGGACAGACAGACTGTACCCACCAACAACACATGCCCGTTCGTTGCGCAGCTGCATCATCATATCAGGCATCCCGCTACGCCTCATGATGTAGGCATCGTGTGCTGATCCTGGAAAACGAGCACAGACATGCGAAATCACCATGTTGGACAGACACACCACAAGGGCATTGATGGAGTGGTAGTGCTTCCGATTGCGGTACGCCACCTCCCGTGCGTGTGGTGGTACCAAACCTACATGTGTCCCATCTATGGACCCAATGACATGGGGCATCCCTCCCAGGGCATAGAAACCACGCTTGACCTCAGTCATCTGTTCAGGGGTTGGGAACTTGATGAAGTCATCCAGGTGAATCAACATGGCCTCCAAGAAATCATGCAGCACACCGCTGAACATGCTCTGGGACATGCCACCAACATGAGCTATGGTATATTGGAAGGTACCCGTGGCAAGGAAATGTAGGGCAGCCATTACCTTCAGCCGGGGTGTCAGTGCCGTAGGATACCTGTGCTGCGGTTGCAGGTGTGGTGCCAGTCTCGCCGTCAGCTCCAGAATCAACGGTTGGGTGAAGCGGTAGAGCCGGATCGTGTCATTCTCCTGCATGGTGGCCAAGTCTGGAATTCTTCGGGCAACAGGAGGCGCTCTGCAGTAATTTGGAAGTGACAAGGAAGAGTGAGTGCACTACGAGAACAACTCATGTCTACTGAGCACATGTAAATCTGGCAATACACACATGCCACATAGGGAGTCAGGCATGTGCTACATGCCCAGGACACGTATGGATGCAAGGTGACACTCCTTCCAAGACCCAGCTACACACGGTGATTGAGAACCTCCCCATGCCACGCCATGAAAATAGCTGTGTCCCAGTGCAAGTGCACTGCCCGACGCAAGACAGGAGTGACATACACCCACACATCAGCAGAAGTGTGATGCTGATTGCAGAGACTGGCAGCGGAACACTTGAGCCACAGGTCACATGACATTACACTAGTCCAGCCCACACACCTTGCCATGAAGGTGCACATGTCATGACTCCCCACACATTCCTTGTGAGTTTGCTGACATGGCCTTGTCACGCTACTCCGTGTCCCTTGCATACATGTGCACCTCACATCCGGTAACACATGTGGCATGGTGTTGGGAACAGTGTGCAATGACAATCTACACACAGCCACATGTTGGTTGCTGCAACGGCTGCAGCTTTTGAGGGTGCTACAACATCAACCCGATGTAAATCCCGGACACATATATGGCATAGTCACATTGTGCACTGTGGGTAGTGATGAGTCATGTGTCATGACCCCTGTACCGGGCATCATGGGACACTTCCGTGTGTTGGTGTCCGTGCCATGCCAGTGACGCTCACCCCAAGTGCGCAGTCCCACATGCACACATGTCAAAGGAGTCAAGGGCATGCCTGGCACACATTGCACCCTCACACAGTACACATGTACACATCTCATCATACATCTGGTGCCTTCTCCACTCAGGAGGCATGTTCCACATCACAGCCTGTGACACCTGTGAACCCCACACATGTGGTAATGCACAGACGATGCCTTGGTGTCCATTCCTGGACAAGTATGTCCATCCATGGACAAGTATGTCCGCCCTATTCCGACATGTGTGTCGCCTATCACCACAGTGATGTGTAAAATCCGCCGTACTGCTGCTGAGAGGGCCTGTGCATGTTCCCAAATCACTGTGGGAGTGCTGCCGTATGTGTACCCATCGTGATGGCGAGCGTAGATGCGAGTGTACGGTCCGTACCACTACGGGTACGCATACGCGTGCAGACCCATAGTGATAGAGAGCGTAGATGCGAGTGTACGGCCCTATCACTATGGGTCTGCACGCGTATGCGTACCCGTAGTGTTACGGACCGTACACTCACATCTACGCTCACTATCACTACGGGTACGCATACGCGTGCAGACCCATAGTGATAGAGAGCGTAGATGCGAGTGTACGGCCCTATCACTATGGGTCTGCACGCGTATGCGTACCCGTAGTGGTACGGACCGTACACTCGCATCTACGCTCACTATCACTATGGGTCTGCACGCGTATGCGTACCCGTAGTGGTACGGACCGTACACTCGCATCTACGCTCACTATCACTACGGGTACGCATACGCGTGCAGACCCATAGTGATAGAGAGCGTAGATGCGAGTGTACGGCCCTATCACTATGGGTCTGCACGCGTATGCGTACCCGTAGTGGTACGGACCGTACACTCGCATCTACGCTCACTATCACTATGGGTCTGCACGCGTATGCGTACCCGTAGTGTTACGGACCGTACACTCGCATCTACGCTCACTATCACTATGGGTCTGCACGCGTATGCGTACCCGTAGTGGTACGGACCGTACACTCGCATCTACGCTCACTATCACTATGGGTCTGCACGCGTATGCGTACCCGTAGTGTTACGGACCGTACACTCGCATCTACGCTCACTATCACTATGGGTCTGCACGCGTATGCGTACCCGTAGTGGTACGGACCGTACACTCGCATCTACGCTCACTATCACTATGGGTCTGCACGCGTATGCGTACCCGTAGTGGTACGGACCGTACACTCGCATCTACGCTCACTATCACTATGGGTCTGCACGCGTATGCGTACCCGTAGTGGTACGGACCGTACACTCGCATCTACGCTCACTATCACTATGGGTCTGCACGCGTATGCGTACCCGTAGTGGTACGGACCGTACACTCGCATCTACGCTCACTATCACTATGGGTCTGCACGCGTATGCGTACCCGTAGTGGTACGGACCGTACACTCGCATCTACGCTCACTATCACTATGGGTCTGCACGCGTATGCGTACCCGTAGTGGTACGGACCGTACACTCGCATCTACGCTCACTATCACTATGGGTCTGCACGCGTATGCGTACCCGTAGTGTTACGGACCGTACACTCGCATCTACGCTCACTATCACTATGGGTCTGCACGCGTATGCGTACCCGTAGTGATAGTGAGCGTAGATGCGAGTGTTCGGTCCGTACCACTACGGGTACGCATACGCGTGCAGACCAAAAGTGATGGAGAGCGTAGGCATGCATGTACGGGCCGTTGCCATGCATTTGGGGTGCCCTAGGGCCCCCACACGCACCGTACCTGTGTGTGATGCTCCAAATTACATAGGGGACAAGTATTAAGGCCTACATGCATGCTGGTTGTCATGGAGACCAAGTTCAAAATTCGAAATTGTTCTGGAAGGTGCACAGCAGAAGTCAGTTGGGATTTGTCTACTTTGTTGCAATGTGTTTGTGGGGCTGACATCATGCAGGAGAATGAAACCGATAGAGAACACACAGACTGCTAGGTTTGAAGGGATTGGTGGAAACATAGGATGCAAATGTGAGTGACCAATCTCTCTGTACTCCTGTGCATGAGACTGGGCAGAAGGGCACATATAAGGCAGCCAGGTCCCATGAGGGAGCACTTGCCTGCACATCTTTGCATTCGTCGACCCAGCTGCTGCTACTGATTCCCTGGAACCATGTCAAGGGCTGTGGAGAGGACACAGCCATTCACCCTGGAGGAGAACATGGCTCTGCTGGATGTGATCCTCCCACAGTACTCCATGCTGTATGGGCGACCAGGTTATCAGGTGAGTGCATAGGCCACTGCCACAGACTGTCCCTATGTGGTGACTGTGACTTCTGCCATTGCGTCCAGGTGTAACACACATGCCATGTACTGTCGGGGGGGTCCCAGGGGGGGGGTGCCTGATGTCTCCCAGCAGTGCCCTGAGACAGGAGGGGTGGGGGCCTATCACTCACAGCAGTGCCCTGAGCCAGGAGGGGTGTGTGCAGAGTCCTCCCAGCAGTGCCCTGAGACAGGAGGGGTGGGTGCAGAGTCCTCCCAGCAGTGCCCTGAGAAAGGAGGGGTGGGTGCAGAGTCCTCCCAGCATTGCCCTGAGACAGGAGGGGTGGGTGTGGAGTCCTCACAGCAGTGCCCTGAGACAGGTGGGGTGGGTGCCCATCACTCCCAGCAGTGCCCTGAGCCAGGAGGGGTGGGTGTGATGCACAGTGTGAGCCTAGATCATTGATTGTGACATTGCCATCATTCCACCTGTGTACCCACTGTGGCACGTAGTGCTTTTCCCCTCACCAGGGGATGATGTCCCTATGACAAAGGTGCAATGCGTTGGCTGCATGACATGCCTTGTTGTTACCAGCTAATTTGTACCCATATGTCTCTCTGTGACATGTGGCTGGTGTATTGATGTGGTGTCACTTGTTCCTCCTCACAGGTAGGCGCCACTGCCAAGGAGCAGATCTGGCTGACCGCCGTCAGTGCCGTGAGGGGTGTGGATGGTCGGAGGCGGCGCCTGGCCCAGGTGAGGAAACGCTGGCAGGATATCCGGTGCTGGACGCGGAGGATTGCACGGCTCCTGCTGGGGGACTCACCTGAGAGCCACAAGAACCGCGGCCGCCGCCGTCTGAGCCACCTCCACAGGCGTGTGCTGCCGGTGGTCTTTCCAGACCTTGAGAGGCGCTTACAGGCGATGCAGCAGCCGGAAGGGGGTAGGTACATGTGTGTTTGTTGTGTGTCACCGGCATTTGTAAGGGCACAGTAGCATGAATCCACTGGCAGGGTTTAAAGGTGCTGTGCAGATCCTGTTTGCCCCAGTATAGCGCTGTGCCCCTGCCACCCTTCCCCTCCTTGCAATGTGTTCCCTGGTCTGTGTGTAGTCACTCCTTCACAGGGTAATGTAGGCTGGCGCTTTGTCCACGGGAACAATGTCTGTAGCATCATGTGTGGGGGTGGTGTGTAACAGGTTGTGGGACCTTGCCTGTGCACTGTCAAGTTCACTGCATGTGGGTTCCATGTCAGTTGGCACTGATGCTGACTCCAGACATGGGAGTTGGTCTCTCATGTGTCATGCCTTACAGCGCGCATGTCCTATGTAGTGGCCTGTGACATGATGTGCATGACTGTGCGATACACATAGTGCAGGGATGGTGACGTGTGTTGCTGTCATTACCATTCAGTAGCATGTAGTTGCGTGCCCACTACTGTCCCCTGGGGCACCTTTTCCTCAGTGGTGTATGTGTCATCATGAACGTGGCCACTGTCAGTGTCTACAGCGTAAGTTGTGCTCTGTGCCATTGTCCCCTGTCACCATGTATATAGACGTGCTAATTTGTACAGGTGTCCACTGTGCAGCCTGACCTGATTGTCCTTCTTCATACTCACAGTTGCCAGTGCCTGTGTGTCTTGTTATACTCATCTGAGGATGGGCACTGGTACCTCATTATTTGTACAGGCGCACCTTGGCTGTTTGGCGTCCAATCTTGCTTTTTGCCTGCCCCTGTGTGTATCACCCAGACCATGAGATGTTGGTGCCACCTGTGTCTCCACAATTTGTCTCGTGTAGGGTCTTGTTGGGGCGGGCAATGCCTATGTGTTAAATCCTGATTACCACTTGCTGGGTCTGGGCAGTGTGTGATGTGCCTGGACACACACGCAATGTGCAGTGACCGAGTCATGTTGTGCATGTTTTCAGCATTACCTATGCAGCATGTGTCTCAAGTTCATGGATATGGTCCCTGGTCATCGGTATTTTCGCCAACGCTGTGTGGTGCAGATGCAGTGCTGGATTGTCCCCAGGACCTGGGTGCTATGTCAGACTCCTTTTCCTGTGTTTAGCTATTGTCTCATGCTCTCCATGGTATTTCAGTGGCATGGTGGCTCAACCAACTGTGTGTTTCATGCCCTACATCGGTACCCTGTTCAGTAGATGTTAGGGATCTTCCTTTTCAGGCCATGCAATGTTACCTATGTAGATTGGACTCATGTGACAGATGTGTACAGGTGTCTGAATAATTTCTGTCTCTCCACCCTGCCCACAGCATCGTCGGGGGACACAGAGGGAGACATGGACACAGACCAGGCGGAGGGACCGAGCACCAGTGCCAGCCGTGACATCGGGTCTGGCACATCGAGTGGGACAGAGGCGGAGGAGAGTGTGGCCGAGGACCTGTCGACTGGCACATCAGACTACGAAGCTGACAGGTCCGGGGACGATGTCGCCGAGTGGGCGGAGGCTGCACCAGCAGCTGACAGCGGAACAACACCTCGCACCGCCCCCTCAGTTTCCACCAGCCGCCTCCCACTTGCTCGTGTCCCTTCCCAGCGTGCCCGGTCACAGCATGTCTCCTTCCTGCCAGGCACCGCGCCCCCTGCCCCTGTCTCCACTGCTGCCGCCAATGCAGAGTCTGTGGACATCCAGTGGCAACTGCAGGTTGGTCAGGCTGCGATCCTTAATGTCCTCCATGCCCACGGCAAAACCCTCACCAACATCGAGGCTTTCTTGGAGGGCATTCATTCATCGCAGGCTGACCAACGCAACTTGCTGAGGTCCATCGACTCCACACTGACTGCAGCAGTGGGTCTCCTGCAGCGCGACCTCCCCCCACCTACCCCTGCCCCATCCACACTTCCCACTCCCATGCCTGTCACACGTACACCCAGACGTCGGCATGCACCCACATCAACGGACACGGGCACCACACCAGCAGGGAAGGTCCACCGCACTCCTCCTGACACGCACACACAGGGTGAGGTAGGCACACCCACTGGGTCGGGGGGCAAACGTGTGACACGCAGCCATAGTGGGAGTCCGCATTCCACCCAGTCCACTCCCTCCAAATCCCCTCCCCTCAGCTCTCCTGGCCATATCTCCCCCAAGGACTTCTTCATGGCCGCTCTGTCCCTGAGCCCCACAGTTACACCACCACGCAAGCGGTCACGGAGGTCCCCGGTCAGGGTGGTTGAGTCTCCCCCCCTGTCTCCACCCTCCCCCGGTGGCGCTGCGACCCATCCCTCTGACCCCCCCCCCCTCCTTGGGGCCTGAGGTCCCTTCGGGTGCAGGGGACTCCCTGGAGGACCTTGCAAAGGTGTGTAGTGCCATCCTGGCCTCCGCCTTTGGCACTGACCCACCCCCTGTGGTGGACTCCTCCATCCCTGCACCCACAACGCCGCCCCTTTGCCCTGATGTCCCTGCGGTGCCTGTTGCTCCCCCCCCCCCTGATGCCCTCACCAGTGTGGAAGACGATGCCATTTGACTGTGCAGGCAAGGTAGGGGACACGCATCCCACTGTGTCCCCCATCCAGCTGAGAATCATTGACTGCCCTATGGGCTTTGTGAAGATTGAACTGCCTGCGATCCACGGACATTGTGCTCCTGCTGAATAAAGCTTAATTTTGTTTTCATTATCACACTACTGCTATGCTGGTATTGGTGTTGGTGGGGCTGCTACATGGTTTTGGGTGGTGTGTAAGGGTTTGGGTGTGTGGGATATGTAGTAGTGTACTGCTCATTGGTGGGACCCTGTGATCTGTGTGCCATCACAAGGTGTTGGCTAACTTTCTTTGTTCATGTAGGCAGTTACTGCATGGTGCACTTGTCCAAGGGTGTATTCCTTCCTCTGTGTACCCAGCTTTCTTCCCTGCAGGGTGTTCCCAATGTTTAGCGCAGAGCTGTGTCTACATGAGCTGTGTGTGTGACGGAGCCCTTCTACTTTGGCCATGCATGCAGGGCCATGTCTCCACCTGCGACAATCGTGGCATCCTTGGTGATCACTGTACTTGTGTGTGGAGTCTGTTGACATGAGTTCATGGGGACATGTTCCCTTGTAGCCAGTATGCATGTGGATAATTCTGGCCTCACACACATGTGTTACACCCCTCCAGTCTCAGGGCACTGCTGGGAGTGATGGGCACCCACCCCTCCTGTCTCAGGGCACTGCTGGGAGGACTCCACACCCACCCCTCCTGTCTCAGGGCACTGCTGGGAGGACTCTGCACACACCCCTCCTGTCTCTGGGCACTGCTGGGAGTGATGGGCACCCACCCCTCCTGTCTCAGGGCACTGCTGGGAGGACTCCACACCCACCCCTCCTGTCTCAGGGCACTGCTGGGAGGACTCCACACCCACCACTCCTGTCTCAGGGCACTGCTGGGTGGACTCTGCACACACACCTCCGATTTCTGGATATGTGCGCTTGGCACATACACGGTGGGGGTACGCACACTGCATTCGAGGTGAGGGTACGAGTCTACTGACACTGGTGTGGTGGGGGTACGCTCCGTACGTCCGCGGGTGTGGGTACGGGTCGTACTTACACTGTTGGGCAGGGGGGTACGCTCCTTGCATTCGCGGGTGGGGGTACGGGTCGTACTTACACTGTTGGGCTGGGGGTACGCTCCGTACGTCCACGGGTGGGGGTACGGGTCGTTCTTACACTGTTGGGCAGGGGGGTACGCTCCTTGCATTCGCGGGTGGGGGTACGGGTCGTACTTACACTGTTGGGCAGGGGGGTACGCTCCTTGCATTCGCGGGTGGGGGTACGGGTCGTACTTACACTGTTGGGCAGGGGGGTACGCTCCTTGCATTCGCGGGTGGGGGTACGGGTCGTACTTACACTGTTGGGCTGGGGGGTACGCTCCTTGCATTCGTGGGTGGGGGTTCGAGTCGTACTTACACTGTTGGCATGGGGGGTACGCTCCGTACGTCCGCGGGTGGGGGTACGGGTCGTACTTACACTGTTGGGCTGGGGGTACGCTCCGTACGTCCACGGGTGGGGGTACGGGTCGTTCTTACACTGTTGGCATGGGGGGTACGCTCCTTGCATTCGCGGGTGGGGGTACGGGTCGTACTTACACTGTTGGGCAGGGGGGTACGCTCCTTGCATTCGCGGGTGGGGGTACGGGTCGTACTTACACTGTTGGGCTGGGGGGTACGCTCCTTGCATTCGTGGGTGGGGGTTCGAGTCGTACTTACACTGTTGGCATGGGGGGTACGCTCCGTACGTCCGCGGGTGGGGGTACGGGTCGTTCTTACACTGTTGGCATGGGGGGTACGCTCCATGCATACGCGGGTGGGGGTACGGGTCGTACTTACACTGTTGGGCAGGGGGGTACGCTCCTTGCATTCGCGGGTGGGGGTACGGGTCGTACTTACACTGTTGGGCTGGGGGGTACGCTCCTTGCATTCGTGGGTGGGGGTTCGAGTCGTACTTACACTGTTGGCATGGGGGGTACGCTCCGTACGTCCGCGGGTGGGGGTACGGGTCGTACTTACACTGTTGGGCTGGGGGGTACGCTCCTTGCATTCGTGGGTGGGGGTTCGAGTCGTACTTACACTGTTGGCATGGGGGGTACGCTCCATGCATACGCGGGTGGGGGTACGGGTCGTACTTTCACTGTTGGGGTGGGGGGTACGCTCCTTGCATACGGGGTGGGGGTAGGGTCCGTACATATCCGTCCCCACGCTATGTGATGTTTGTGTGGCCCGTACCCAGGCCTTTGCCACGTGGGTGCGATCCGTCCCGCCATTGTTGGGGTGACGTGTGTGGGCGTGGTCCGACTCGTACCCACGCTCTTCAGGCGTGGGTACGGGACGTACCTGTCTGGTTGTGTTGCCGGTTCGCGTGGTGACGGACTTCCGTTGTGGCGGTCGCTGGCTTATCAGGACACGCCCCCACCCCCTCGTGGTGACCAGGGCATGGGAGTCAGGTATGTCCAGGCCATGTGTAGTGTGTCACTCATGTGGTTGTTTTGTGGCCTGCCCTGGTGGTGCCACCCCCACCCCACCCCACTTTCCCCCCTCCCTTAGTTATTCTGACCTTCTGCGGCGTCTGCGTCGTAACCTGTAGAGGAGGTGGACTGCTATGAGGGCAGGGATGACTCGTAGGTTCGGGTCCATGTCTGTCCGTCACGTACTGGTCCTCCTTGTTCGCGGCGTCGTCTGTCCGTCGCGTACTGGTGGTCCTTGTTCGCGTCGTCCTGATTTCCCGGCAGTTTTTGGCTGCCGCAAAATATTCACCGTGCGGGGTGACGTCGGTGCGAATCGTGATTCCTGGGTCGTGAATGGCTGGCTGCGTGCGTCCCGACGTCAGGTCGGCGCTTTCCCGGATCGCATTGGTAGGTGTTTTTTGTTCGGTCGGGCTTTTTTACGAATCGTACGGTAATGGTGTACCCGTGCGAATCGTAATTCCTTGTTTGTTAAATTTGACGACCGGGTACGCGTCGGGCGGAGATTATGCTCCGTCCGACGGTTCGTACCCGGTTTTTGCCGGATCGTGATCGGCACCTCTATGTTAAATAACTGCCTTTCATCTTTCGTAATCGGATCTAAGGCTTATGACTGTTAGGTTGCTTCTTTAATAATAAAACTCTCATTATATTTTGTCCCTTTTGTAAATATGGAACATCATTCTAGATTGACCAGATTCAATCCGTGGTTTATATATACCTAGATCGAGTGAGGTGTCGCGTATTGTCGTTTCGGTGCTGGAAATGCCTCCATTGGCCTGTTATAAAGTATAAAACGGTCGCGACATATATTCTATTCAAATATGGACGTGACATGTGCGTGAGTCGGCTATATTAGTGCCGGTCGGTATATTTCTTAAAAGTGAGTGTCCTTAGGTCTCTCCACAGGTTAGGTCGATAGTTTGTTTGAGAAAAAAGCAAATTCAGCCGTTGGACATTAAAATGTTTGCCTGTGTCCAAAATATTTAAACAGGTAGAGAATGACCACAGGGTAATAATAAACCCCTGCGTCTGGAAATACAAAGGGTAATGATATATCCCTGCGTCTGGAAATACACACACAAAAAAGGAAGAACATAAACATTTAGAGTCATTGTTAAGTAAGTGTAAGTGCAACTTTGCGTGACATGGTTAACATCGAATTGCTCAATTAGGCGTAAACATTACGTCATTGTGTTACGTCATTGTGTTCAAATATATATATTCAAGTGTAACGTAAATGGAAAAGTAACCTTGTAAGCCACATTAGCTATTTATAAATTTCAACTAAACATACACAATCTGCCACTCTGTCAGTTTAATCATGTGTTTTGTTTGTAGTCTCAGCTGCTTAGCAGTGGTAGTCAGTTCCGTCTATCTGCCCAAGAAGTAATGGAGCTCGTGGTCGATATTCAAGCCACATTCTGTGCTCCTCATTTTTAAAATCCATAATGCCTCCTTACGTCTCAGTGTCAGTTCCCTATTACCAACCCGGGGATGTCTGGGTATATAGTCAATCCCATAGAATTCAAAACGTTTCATAGTTGTTTGTTTCGAGCAGATAGACATATGAGCAGCTATGGGGTATCTCATATCCCCATTCTTAACTGCTCTCATGTGTTCTCCGATCCTGTCTCGTAGTGGCCTGATGGTACTGCCAATGTATTTTTTTCCACATTTGCACTCTATAGCATAAATCACGAATTTGGTGAGGCATGTGATGTTGGTCCTGATTTTGTAGGTTTTGCCACCCGGACCCCGAAACTCTGTGATTCTAGCGTGTGCCCATTTACAAGCTGTACATCTTCCACAACCAGAAAAACCACATGAATACGTGGTCAACCAGTTGTCTGTGTTCCTAGGTGTAGGATAGCTCGGACTTAAAATGTTCTTAAGTGAGATACCCCGTCTAAAAGTTATGTCTGGTTTGTCATTGATGTAATCGTTGAGTGATCTGTCAGCCTTCAGTAGGTGCCAATGTTTGGTGAGACTTCGTCTCAAGATCCCAGACCAGACGTTGTAGCTGGTAACCAGTCTGATCCTGTTCGGTCGTCACCGTTTTTTCTTTCAGAGTGTCCACCCTACTAATCGTGTCAATTCTCCGCTCAGCCCTTTTCAGGACCTCCTCATTGTACCCATGTGACGGATCCTTTCCCCCGGTCCCCAATCCCTCACGCCCACCACCCGGATTACCTCCTCTCCAGCGCTATCCCTTCCAGGACCCACAAACCCAAAGGATCTCCAAAGCGTCCGTGACAACGGAGTCCCCACCCCTCTCTCTCTTTCAGGGTCCAATCAGGAGTGACGAAGGAGCGGAAGGAGTCGCCCGGTGCCCCGGAAGTCCCGCCCACCTACAACCAGACGCCCACAGAAAAGGCGGATCCGAAGAGACTGGAGTGGTCGAAAGATCGTGGCAGGAACTCTCGGCTGGCGATAACGCGGAAAACGAAGACGGAAGCGGAGAACCCGAGGAGTGGTCGGAAGACTGGTGGAGTCCCACGGAGGAAGCTGAAGAGCGGCCGTAACTCGGAGGAGAGTTACGGCGGAGCGCGTGAGTACCTTCCACCATACCCTCAGTCTGTTAAAGTACTCTATGTACATACGAAACCCTCCCTTGCATATAACGTCCCTCTCTCTTCACAATCCCATCCAGCCACCTTGTAAATTGTGTACAGCACCCTGCACCGTGTACATAGCTTTGTCTCACGAACCTTTCCGAGCAGTCTTCCTGTACCAACCCCTTGTCTTTCCCCTTCTTGCCCTTTTCCCACACTGTCTGCTTCGTCCTCTTCACCTTTTGGTATCGGGGACAGTGTCTTCATCTGAGTCCCTGCAGGACTAACGGCTCCTCTTTCTTTCTCTTCCGGTCCTCCGAGGAGCACCCACCCTGTCTACTGTCGCCGGTTGCAACCAAGAACGGAGACGTCCCGGAAGTACCGACCCCGACGACCGCGACGAGGGACTCTTTCCCAGCTACCTCTAAACCCTCACCCCGTGTAAACGGAACTTCTGTTCAATAAAACTACACTATAGCGCACTATATCTGGCCTCCTCGTCTGACTTTCCGGCCCGCCATACCCACACGCCGACAGGTGGTGTCAGAAGTGGGATCAGCTGGAGACATGGAGGCCGTACTACAAAGGATGGCTGCCTCCCAAGAACAATTAAGGACATTGATGGAGCGCTTCCTGAAAACCGCAATTCAGGTGGAAACTGATCTTTGGACAAATACATTGGAGAAATCAATTTCTGTCCTAAAGTAAGATATACACCAGAAGGAGAACAATATATCGTAGCATGCATTCTTTTCAATAAGTCCAGACCCAACAGATTCTCACCGCAACCATTCGTCAAAAGAAGTGGAGCTTCCAAATCATAGGGGCCAATTGAAATAGGCAAAGAGCAAGAAACCGGATTACGAACAGGGGCGCTAGAAAATCCTACAGATACATTCGTTAAGCCAGACAAAGGTGCCCCAGGGAGTTTAGAATGAATGATAGAACTTCTCATCGCCCCAGTATCTAGAAGAAATGGCTCTAAAACATCCATTAACATAAGGTCCATTCTGATCTACTGGAACCGATACAACTCCCTCACTTTGTCCATGGCTGTCCTAGTTAGCATGAAGACTTTCATTCTTGCTTTCAATATAATGGTCTTCATTGTAGTACTGTGTAGACCTAACATTTTGCTGATCAAAGTAATTCATGGAATTGGTAGAAGGAAGGGCACGCTGTTCTTGAGTCAACACACCTCGACCTCTACCTCTGTTTGCTGACTGGAGGCCAGCACGACCTCGTGGAGCAGATAATGCTCCATTGCGCTGTAATACGACCGGACATCTATTCTTAAAATGACCTTCTTCTCTACAATAGGCACATTGATTAGGTCCTAGTAAAGGTCGCGGAATGTATGGCTCAGGTTTTTGATGCAACCTCTGAAACTGCGGAGGCTGTTGAAACTGAGGCTGAGCATGAAGAGGAGGATAAGCTTGTTGCAAGAGAACCTTCGTTTCTAATTCTTTCGTCTTTTTCTCTTGCTTTTCTTTTTCTTCTTTATCTCTGTTTTCATAATATTGTGGAGTAGCCAATATCTGGGCAGAAGAAGAAACAGCCCATGAACTTTCAGAATCTTTCAATTTGTGTGACAGCTCGGGAAGCAAATTAAATACGAATTTGTCCACAAATAATCGCTGTCCCCCCTCTGTAGCCATATCTTGACCACTGTGATCAATAAATGTCTCCTCGAGACGAGTAAAGAAATCAGAGACACTTTCATCTTTGTTTTGTTTGCATGCCGCTAATTTATCCCAATTAACTCTCAATGCAGGCATCATCGTTTTCATTAATGTAATAATCCTACCAGGGAGTTCTGAAATCAAAGCATCAGGCTTCGCACAACCCACTTGGTTTCTATCTGTGGCAGTTATAACATCCCAATTAGCACCTAATTCTTGTGCGTGATTCTCCTTACGAATCCTAGCCCATATTGTCTGTGGGACTACATTTCCCATCAACATGTCGATATCAGCTAAATTCATGATGCAAGCGTCAACTGTCTGTGATAGTTCTTTATCATAACCCGCAGGGTTTTTACGAGGATCCGGTAGAGTCTGTTTAAGGGCCAAAACTTCAGATCTCTTCCAGGGGACATGTACCCATATACGTTGAAAATGAGCGGGAATAACTAGAATTATTATCTACTGCTGCAACCTCTTCCTTCCACACTGGAGTAACCTCTCTCATGGGATAATTTTTCAGTGTCAGTCTAACCGACGGATCGGAATCAAGGAAAGTCTGAGAGGACAATAAGTTTCTAAAGGAAATAAGTGTCCTTACAGCATTTTCGACTTTGGAACCCACAATAAGTCCTTTATCAAAGTCAGCCTGAACATCTAACAGACCCTGTGGAACCGAATTCAAATTCACATCCTCCCATTCTTTAATGAGAGTATCACACATTACATCGAAAACATATGTTTACGTGGGTGCATTCCATTGTGAGAAGGTAGGCATAATATCGGGCACACTGTATTGGGGACCCTTTTTGATCCATTTATGTGCGAGAGAGTCCAGCCTTTTTCGTTCTTCAGAATCTGGGAACTGACTACGAGACTGTCTTCGAGCAAAGGCCGGAGACACATTTAAAGCTTCAAAGAAAGGAGATAGAATACCAGTGACAGTGTCCGTGAGTCGCTTACGCATAGACGGAGAATTGGACATGAGAATAGGAGACAAGGTATTAGGCGAACTAACAGAAGGAGAACCGATAATTGCAGGAGGTGCAGAAGGCAAAGGAGATCGAAGATCAGGAGATGAGGGCAAGGAAGTCGAAGTTAATGGTAAAACTGGCAGAGGCGGTAATACTGGAGGAGGCAAATGCGGAAGAGCCGGAACAGGCGGAGGTACCGCTGGCAGCCGAACAGGCTGTAACAACTGGGGTGCATTGGCACTTTGTGCATAGGGCGGAGGCAATCTCAATAAATGAGACATTAGGGGATCTTCTTCTAAATCTTTCTTGTTATCAGAAGGGGAAACAGGCAACACCGGATAGCATTTATTTATCGCCATACGATGCTGTCTCTCTGAAATTTCAGTCGCATTATCAATTTCATCATCTTTAAATCGTTGGGCAGCCTGTATAATTGTCATACCCTGTGCTTTCCTATCTCGTTTTGCTTGCTTAATTTCTTTCTGTTTGGCTTCCTTACGCCAAAGGCGGAAAGAGTCAAACATTGCCGGCCGGGCTTTTCTTTTGAATAAGACTGCTTCTAAATTATCTAGCACATCAGGCTCAAAACTACCATTTTATGGCCATTTTAGAACACCATCTTTCTTCGTGTATCGGGTCCATGCCTCGTTAAAGGCAATGGGGCCAATACCATGTTTTGAATAGAGATCATATGTGGGAGTTCCAACCGAAGGAATCGGACAAGAGTCCTCAAGCCGGGAATCCCTATTACAACCAAAGCAACAAAGTTTTCCAAACTTAGTCAGACCAGCCATCTTGTGATTTCACCGGACTAATCACAAACTTCAAGGGGGTAAAACTCAGTTTACGCAGCACAAATGCACTTACCCCTCGGCTTCGGCTATTGCAATAGTCGAATCTAAGAACCAAAGGATCAAAGCAACTAAGAAACAAAATTGTGGGAGCGACCCACCAAATACTTATCTAAGGACGTCTTCCCACGCCAACAGAAGCCCGTCTATCGTCTCGCCTTACCATACATCACCAAATGAAGGGCCAAGGCAGGGCGGCTGTCAGGGCAGCAGTCGTCAGTAGCCGTCAGGAAGGAGTAACCACGCTGCAAAAGACCTTCGGACCACTTTCGACATACAGGGGTCGCTTGACGTGGCTCGCGAATCCTCCGGAATTTTCTTGCGGGGTTCCTCACGACCTTCAGGCAGAACCGGTACCACTGAAGCCGCCCCACATTGGGCGCCAGTTGAAGAACCAGAACCTTTTGGGCCTGGCGGCGCAGGGTACGCCTTAATCTCCGGGGTTCTCCTGCTCAGCTACACAGAGATACGGGACACTCTGTTAGGCGTTAGAAGATTGGTTTTATTAGCTCAGCTAGTACAGTTATCCCAGAAGTACACAAGGTAGGTTCTCAGGAGACTGCCTCTTCACTCCGTGACGCACAATCTTATATACCACATATGTGAAATATACATTAACTAAATACACACCCAGAACATATAAGAAAGAGCCAATAAGAAAAGTTGGAAAACAGGACAGAACCAATAGAGAAGGTTTGAAAACAAAGTGTCAGATGACTCGAGGAAACCTCTCCTCCAACTGTGTTTGTCACCCCTCCCTCAAACTAATTCATTAACAGATCCGCAACTAACTTGCAGGTGGCGAGATACATTTGTGTGTGTTGGAGGACAGTTGTGAAACGAGAGAATGCTAGCAGAGGACAGCGAAGGCCAGACGATAAGATAAAGTTAGAAAAGAATAGTGTGAACCAACAGATAGTTGAGACGGGGATTAGAAAAACCAGACAGGGATTAGTGTTCTCGGCCAGTCCTAACACCAGCTTTGCAAATAGAGGCAGAAGGCTTATTTTGACACAAAGCTGCAGAATAGACTTTGTTCGCCGTGCTGCCTGAGTGAAGGCCACAGAAAATGGCGGCGGAGCACAAAATGGCGGGTCGATTCGATCACGATCGAAAATCGAATTCTCTCAGGCGTCACCCCGAAACTCCTCAGGAAACTATAGAACATTCAAAACACTGCAGCCAGACTGGTCCTCAACATTCCCCGCCACAGCCACATCACCAAACATATTTGAGAACTCCACTATGAACCACTGCCTCCCATTCCACTTACCCGCCAGACACCTTCGCAGAGCCCATCTGGCCATGGATCCACAAGACCAGATCCGGAGGAAGATCCTTCTCTTACCTCGCCGCCAAGACCTGGAACAGCCTGCCTCTGCATCTCTGGCAATCCCTGTCGCTGACCCAATTCAGGAAAGATCCCAAGACCTGGCTCTTCAACAGAACTACAGCACTCAGACACATCAGCAGATGGATCAGGGCCTTGAGACCCTCACGGGTGAGAAGTGGCACCCTATAAACCCCTAATTGATTGATTGATTGATTGATTGAGAGATGACTTTCTCAGAAGAGTGATCCAATTTTTGCCTGACCTGCAGCTCAAACGATACCTCACTGACAAATTAGCTGGCCAAAAATTGCCAATAAACATATCCACCATCCATTACACCTAATGAAATAGGGAGCTCATAAGAAACTGGTGTTGGATCGCTAGGACATAGGACACATTGATTCACAACTACACTCACAACAGAATCATCTCCACAACAAGCGTCAACTGCATCACAAACAAACAGTATGAGGAGAACTGGAGAGAACTGATCTAGAAACATAATAAGACTTTATAAGAAACAGAGGTGATGAACAGCTTTTCCCAGATCCACCCCGACTGGCGTTGGATTTCTTTTAATATATGCAGGGAAAAACTCAGCCATAAGCAGGAATGCTGACATTGTGTACAATCTAAAGAAACATAATACACTACTTCTGGCTCTGTCCACGATTACACTCATAATGGCACTCCATTGCACTGCCTTCACAGAACAAGTGATCTACCTAAAAGTCCTTCATTGAACTCGCTCTTTTGCAGAACTCTCAGGACATAGTCAGAATCACTAATCATAATAAGCATTGGTAAATGCATTAGGTTTCACCTACATGATTAATAATAAGCTGCTTTTGGTTGGAAGTTGTAGCTTGTTGAGTAGTTGTACAATATAAGTTACAGAAAGTCTGCTAAAGTGTTGTGACTTGTTTATGTATAAAAAGGCAATTTATTGCGCTGTTACCAGTGGTATAGTGCGGGTAAGTAACAGCAACATTTTGAAAAATTAAAGGAAAGAGGGAAATAACATAATTAATTGATATAATATCAATATTATGTGTTTAGAGGAGTTCTGCCAACATTTGGGCCCGGTGCCACTGCACCTGCTGCACCATTCAAATAATGCCCCTAGTGCCTCCAAGATAACTACATTCGTGACTGCCTTTTTGATAGTAAAATATAGCAATATTTGGTGTTTAGTTGAGTTATGACACATTTTGCCCCTGGTGCCACTGCACCTGGTGCACCATTCAAATCATTACCCTATTGCCTGTAAGGTAACCGAACTTGTGAATGCCTGTTTAGTATTCAAATATTGCAATATTTGGTGTTTTGAGGGATTCCTAGAGCTTTGGACCCCGGTGTCACTGCACCTGCTGCACAATTTAAACCATGACCCTAGGGCCTGCAAGGTAACTTCAATTGTGTCTGCCTGTACAGTAGTATAATACATAGCAATATTTGGTGTTTAGATGAGTTCTGACAACTTTTGGAACCTGTGCCACTGTACCTGCTGCACCATTCAAATAATGACCCTGTTGCCTGCAAGATAACTACACTTGTGAATGCCTGTTTATGAGTGAAATATAGCAATATTTGGTGTTTAGTAGAGTTATGACAACTTTTGACCCCAGTGCCACTGCACCTGCTGCGCCGTTTAAATCAAGCCCCTTTCATTTGTAAAGTAACTGCACTTGTGACTGCCTGTTTAGTAATCAAATATAGTAATATTTGATGTTCAGTGGAGTTATTACAACTTTTGGCCCTAGAGCCACTGCACCTGCTGCACTGTTTAAATCAAGCCCGTTTTAACTGCAAGGTAACTGCAGTTCTGACAACTTTTGGGCCTGGTGCAACTGCACCTGCTGCACCATTCAAATCATGACCTTAGTGCTTGAAAGATAACTGTAGTTGTGACTGCCTGTTTAGTTGTAAAATATAGAAATAATTGCAGTTTAGTGGGGTACGTGGAGATTTTGGTCCCGGTGCCTCTGCACCTGCTGCATTATTGACATCATGAGCGTAGCACATGCTGGATAACTGCCATTGTGACTGCCTGTTTAGTTGTAAAATATAGCAATATTAGGTGTTTGGAAGAGTTCTGACAACATTTGGGCATGGTCCCACTGCACCTGCTGCACCATTCAAATAATGACCCTGTTGCCTGCAAGATAACTTGCTTGAGAGTACTTTGGGAATCAAACGATAAACCTTGAAACCACTCGGTTGAAATCATAACACTCAATAATTTCAAGCAAAATTCCCAAAAACATATCATATCTTTAATAACATGGAATAGACATATGATTATATTAATAAAAATAGGAGCTTCACTCAACAGAAAGAGGTCTCAGAAATCAATTGAATGCATCTAGCAACAGTCCACTATCTGAATCAACAAAATGAAACAATGACAACAGGCCAGGTCATATCAACCTTGGCTACAAAAACCCAGTTCTGGAAAAATCAATAGTGTGTCGAAGCAATAATGAGGATACAATTTCACAAACAAACAATATGGTTACATTTAAATAAACAGACACAAGAAAGGTTTCATCAGAATGATGCCTGATGCCATTCCTCCACCATATTGAGTCCACCGGATATTGAGTCCAATTGTTTAATCCATTTTAGTTATTTTCTTGTGATCAGGCTGGAGATGTAGCCTCCTCTCTGCTCCTGGCATATTTGCTTGCCACCTGTCCTCAGAGGTGTGGCCCACTAGTTGGAAATGCTGCAGCAAAGGAGCTCTGGAGACATTGCACCTGAAACGGCTTCTATACTGAAGGATACGACTTTTCAACTTCTGTGTGGCCTCACCAATATACACTAAATCACAAGCGCACTAAATCACATAGATTAAGTTACGTGAGCTACCATTAGTGAAGCACCTTAAAGTGGTTTCCACATTAAAGTGCCTAAAATGTTTGTGTTAATGCAGTAATTACAAACAAGACAGTGTCCAAATCTGTGAATCAAGGGTAGTACCGGTTGATTTGGGTAAAGTTGTGGTCTCTTTATGTTGACTGGAGCTCCTGTATTTATTTATATAATCAAATGTTTATGCCATATGGTTCAGGATATGACATATTTTTTAGAACTTATGGCTAAAATGATTGAGTGATTCTATTTCAACCGACTGGTTTCCAGTGTTATTGTTTGGTGCCCAAAGTGCACTTCTAACCACTAGAACAACCACCTCTATGTACATTTCTTTTTAATTTTCTAAACAGGCTTTTTTGCATGGTTACTTAGATTCAGTTTTGGCCTGAACAGTTTTGCCCGAGCGTACACGTTACATGATGCTCCCAATGGCTATTTGGCTAGCTCATGACTGCGCGCTGTAAGCACACTTTGATTCAGTCAGTGGGTTCTGGTTCCATGTAAGTTCTACCTGCTTCCACTTGACGACAGGATAGTTTCATTTTTCACCCACCAGAGACACTGATGGTTGTTCCCCTTTTTTCTGGTTTCAGACCGAATAGTTTGACACTGGATGGCTGACAATGTTCGTGGATCATATCATTCATTGGACATTCACCCCTTTATTCTTATGTGAGGATGCGTAGCATTTCCATTCCTTTTCTTGGGTTTTCAGTGGCAGTATGGTCTTTTGGTTCTCTGAGTCCTCCCCAATATGCTGGGCACTTACTAGATATGTATTAGCTTCATCTTGTTCTTTAATCAGCTGGGTTGTAGTATTTTTGTTACACTATTGTTAGAAGGGTCACGTATCATTTTTGACACAGTCAAGGACAGACAATATTGGTATTCCTGCCTAGCCACCAGTGGCGGCCAGCACAGGTAAGGGCGGTGAGGCAGTGGGGTGAGGTGGGGGTGGGGTGTGTGTGGGGGGAGTCGACGAACAACGGGATAGGTAAAATTAAATAAAAGAAATTAATAAAACCAGTTGACCTTGACCTCGCCTCATCAGCGATGCAGTGAGAGCAAGGTAAGTGGTTTTGTTGATTTGTTTATTTAATTTTACCTATCCCATCATCTGTTGACTTACCCCTACCCACTCATCACTGCCGCACCACTCTTACATTTGCTGGCCGCCACCGCTTGCCACTCAACAATACATTATAAGTGAGGGATTTATTTTAATTTTACTCCATTTTTTCATACATAGGCACAAAGCACTTTTAGGCCCTTCCATTCTATAATATGATCAGGCTACACTCTGTCGGGTTTGGGTTACCTATGCATGCTCTTAGGTCATTTGTCCTAGATAAATTGACTTACCATTGGCTAATCAATAAATTATTTATTTTTCCATTGAAAAATGTACTTTTTATGTGATTTATACTCCTGAGTCCCCAAGAATTCTTTTGGTAAGTGAAACATATACATTAGGCCTCATTAGTTTCTCTGTGGTTACAGTCAGTCCTAATGAAGACGCCTCCCAAATATCTGATAGGGATCGAAATGTTGACAGTTTAACATGTAGAATGTCATTTATTCATATTCTCCTGAATTGTTCTCTAATTCTGAGACAAAACTGAAAGTGGCTTTGTGAATGTGTCTATATAGTTTCTGTTTTGTTTGTTCACAATCTTAGTGCACAAATAGTCACAGATGTCACTTTCATTAGGGCTGTCTCAAAAGAACAGTTTGGAAACACCCCAAAAGATGATCCTCCAGGAGAACATATTGGTTTTGTTTTTCTTCTTTTTTCCAAGACTCACTCTTTAATCCTGAAAATATGTAACATTAGATCAGGGAAAGGACTCCTGTGTGAGAAGAGGTACCATATAAGCTCTAACAAGTGATAGGTCAGTAAATATTTCAATTTTCTAATATGATCCCCTTTAACAATTCAGCAATCAACTTTTCCACTGAAGGTTTTGTCTTTTATACCCTACAAGACATAAATGTGACTTTTGGGATATTAGAAGGTTCTGATTATCAAAACGGTGAACCATTTCTATGCACTCCCTTTTGTGGGGCAGTTTTTTAGTGTTTTCTAGTCATTCAATTAGTTTCAACATTTTTGAGTCTCTATTCCACCTGGGCAACTCTATTAAAGAATTGTTCCAACTTATCATCCGGGCCTACCAATTGCACCTTTATTTCCCCAAGGAGTTATGTTTTTTAAGTTCTTGCACTTTGTTAGTCTTTTACACTTCTATAATGCTGTTCTTTAATAGTTTTAATTTAATTGAGATCTTGTGGTGCCTCTTTACTTTCCTGCTTTGGGACTTCACCTTCGCTAGGTTCCTTTCTGGGAGTAAAGACTTAGGAACACTGAGCTCTCAAACACAGCGTCTGAAGTATCACTGGTTTCAAACTCTGGTCTAATGAGGGGAGAATTCAACAGGTTAATGAATTTAAAAAAACATATTCTTGTGGGTAGGGGGACTGGAATCCATCTCTTGGATTTTATTTTGTCACAGGTTGGGTCTAGCCAGGTTCTTAAATGTTGGAATATATACAATTATGATGGAGGAATTACTCACGAGTTGTACCCCCTTATCATGTGTCATCCACTAACTAGGAAAATTGTTATGTTACTGATATGCTCCAAAGCCATTAGTTTAGTCTCATCTCTCAATCTGCCTGGTGAGACTTACCTAAATGGTAATACAGTGAGACTCCCATGCCTCTTCTCCCCTGGCATTACCCACCATAAATCCCCAAGAGGACTGGTTATTCTCTACAACTAATTCATCCCCATGTTCTTGTATTTGGTAGGGTATATTTGCTTTTGTCACAAGGGTGGTAGTCCCCTCTCCCTATGGAGAAGGTCACAATCTTTATAATTGAGAGTCACAGCTTCGTTCAACTATGTCTTCGGTATGCTTCAATTGCAGTTCTTAAATTCATCGTTCCAATGCATACATAAGCTGATAAAGGGCAATGTGTGGAAAACAAGATAATGGCCATGCCTAAACATTTCAAAATAGGAAGAGGCACCAACCTCTGGTGGGCTCTGGCCCCCCCCACATGAACTTGTCCTACACAGTGGATCATCTGCCACATTTAGCATACTTTTGTCCTACAGAATTAGAGACCCAGGATTGGTTTTATATAGAGAGTCATTTGAAAGGTGACAACTTCTTCTTACTTGGATCCTAAGGATCCCATATTCAAAGAAACAGAGTGTCGCTGGGATTCTCCTTGCGCAGAACTGTGCCTTGGGACAACACAACAGTATGCAGGGACTGTGTTTCCCTGCCACATCAGTGCCTTTCAGCCCAAGTTCCTGGCTAGCTCACAGTGCCTTACCTGAGCTCCTAAACATCCCAGAGAGCAGGTCATTTTTGCTACCTAGAATAGACACTTACCTATGGAACCATGGAAACAGATCATCACCTTTCGGCACTCACTCTCTGTCATGCATGTTCATAGTAAACATCAGACATGAAGAAAGTCTACAATATATTTATTGAAACTATTGTAGTCTACTATGAAGCAGGTATGCTGTGATCGCTAAGCAGATGCAACTAAGGGGGTGCTACAGGGCGCACAGCAAAATGGCTGCGCTGTAGTGCAGCACCGCTGGACGGGGCCTTTCCCTCTAAATATCAATAGGCGACCTACACAAATCAGGTCTCGTAGATAAAGTAGACAGAATTTGCATCACTACACCGGCTCAATCCACTCATTCACTGCAACAAGAAGTATTGCTAGCTGTGTGGTGGTCACGCAGCCCCTTGGGGTGACAGCGGCCTGCGACGCATCTGTTGGTGGACCACTGCCAGGGTCCTAGACCGGTGAGAAGGAAACAGGGCAGGTGAGAGGGCGCACTGACCCAATACCTCATTTGGATCCCACCGCATTGCACTGGAGACTACACTTGGTCGCAAAACCTGTTAAACCTGTAATTTATTGAGGACTCGCTGCTCTGGAAGTGTGGCGCTTTCTCTCCTGCACAGATCTACCACGAGGTGAGCCTAACCACTGGGAGCCGACATTGCATCGTATTTGAGGCAGCTTCACTATCGCTTACTTTGCCGGTGACACTGTCTGATATCGCGGTGCACGTAGGGTCCCAGAGCGCGCAGATTCACAACGTTACTGGGTTGAGCACTCTTTTTGAATACACGCATTCAGTAAAGGAGCAGGACTAAAAATGGGAAAAATGAACGCAGCTGATCTCGCCTCACATTTGAGCCCAGCAAATCCGGCAAATCGCAGCAGCGGGCTACCTCTGATTCGGAAATGGACGCCCCTTCCGAAAGTTTATCGGCAATCGAAAAACACTAGATGTACAGACCAGCTTACAGTCCATCGATGGCAAGATATACAGCTTAAATTTAAGAATGGATCACATGTCCACTAAGCTGGACAAACACGCTCTGCGCCTGGGCCTGGGCGAAGTGGAAACATGCATATCTGATGTTGAGGACAGCTTGCAACAAATGTCCAGAAAAACACTAGCCATGGAAAAAGTGCTGGCTGTAATGCAGGCCAAAAATGAGGAATTAGAAGCCAGATCAAGGCGAAACAATCTACGGATCACGGGCCTACTAGAGTCCACCACTACTGTCTGCCTTGAAACTTATATTGAAACCTTGCTGCAGATGATCTTTGGAGCTGAACATTTGTCACCAATGCTAATAGTAGAGCGAGAGCACCACCGTTAGCTGAATGTCGTACTCTGGGTGCTCCTCCGTGCCCCATAATCGCGCGTCTGCTGAATTACAGAGACCGGGATACCATCCTCCGACTGGCCAGGGAGAAGGGGAACATCGTCCATGAAGGGAACTCCCTGACTTTTCTACCCGGATTTTATCGCAGTGGTGCAAGCGGTGAGAAAAGAATATCAACGTATGAAACAAATCCTCATGGTGGAAAATGTCTTTTATGCAATGCTGTACCCGGCGCGGCTCCGCATGAACTTGAACGGAAAATCGAAGATCTTGATCTAAAGCTCTGAAACCTCCAGCCTTGCGGACGACAACAGCGATGGCTCTTTGCAAGAAGTTCCTGAGTGACAGACTGTTTGTGTCAGTATAGGTATAAGACTTTAGTAGTGAAGCTTGGTATTTCTACTACACGAACTGTGCACAAACATAACCTACCCTACCCCATCAACTGCTTTCTGACCTGATGTCCTGAACTCTGGCTATGCAGATAAGATATTTGATACTACTTTCGTGAATGTATGCTGCTATGCGGGGGGTAATTTTATTGTCACTACTGTGCTCCGTCCACCTCCCTTTCAACCTGGGAGGATACCTGTGCTCCAGCGTTCCCCACTAGGTGCTCCCCACAGCTGTTTTCAGCTCTGTTTCACTTTTGGGTATTGTTTTGGGTGGTTGGCATGTTGGGGTTGCTGAAGTGGGTGGGGGGTGAGGATGGGAGGGGGTATTGCGGGGTTTGTTCATGTGGCTACAAGTTACTCAGATATCCAATTACAAACAGGTCAGGAATACACAAAAGCAATATCAATATGTATACTGCGCGATCTGCTCTAATGTCACATATAGACAGTGAAAAAATTGTTTACTTGACATGGAATGGGGGTAGGCTTAATTCACCCCAAAAAATACGACAGGTGCTGGCATATTCAGACCGACACAAGGTAAAAATTGCCCTAATCCAAGAAACGCATCTGATACGCCACAGTGAGGTGCAAATTGGGTCACAATGGGCTAGTTATTGACTGGCTTCGTCGTACTCATCATACGCTAGCGGGGTGCTCACGCTCATCAAGAAAACTCTTCCATTCACTATGATCAAAAGCTACACGGACGACGCGGGCCGTTATGCCAATACACACGGCAAACTGGCAGGGGAACTAATCACCCTGGTGAATGTTTAGGGCCCCAATGTAGAAGATCCCGGGTTTTATGAACGGATAATATCCATATTGCGGGACTGGACAGATGTTACGATAATATGGGGGGTGATCTCAACACTCACCTAGATCCCAGCAAGGACAAGTGGGATGGGAGCAGCGGACAGATGTATGGCGCCTGCGACACACGGACAAATTAGAGGGGACGCATGTTTCAACTGCACATGGTAGCTGGTCGCAACTAGATTATTGGATAATGAGTGAGAACGCGACAACCTGGGTCTCAGATATAGAGGGGCTACCAAGAACGCTATCCGACCACAACCCAGTCAAGGTTACATTGCGCATCCCACAACCTATTGGCCGGCAGTTTACCTGGCAGTTTCGGTCCGAGGCGCTACTGGTCCCCCTTTACGCACACCATCTGTGAAGCCATTGCCCAGTATTTCACACAGAACAAGGGGTCTGTAGACAGTGCAGCAATCCTATGGGAGGCCTTCAAAATCATGATTCGTGGTACATGTATTAGCACGACAGTAGGGATACTGAAAGATATCCAGGGCCAACTGACCATAGCTGAAAACAGCCTGCTCTGACTAGAAAGGGAATATGTGAGTTCCCCTTAGCACCTCACTCCTAGCACAAATTAAGGACTCATTACTGAAATATAATGATCTAGCGGATGATGAAATTCAGTATCGGTCAAGAAGACATGTTGGCCGTGCATACGTGGAGGGAGGCAGACCAGGGCACAACCCAACGGTCAAAATAAAGTCTTGGGAAGGTAAACATACCATTACTAAAATAACTGATACCTTTGGTGTGGACCACTATGCTACATGAGACATTGTCTCGCAGTTCAAAAAGACCTATGCAGAAATGTACACATCACAGATTAGGAAATCTACCGCAGAACTAGATGACTATCTGTTGGACATTGCCCTCGCCTGGCTATCAGATGGGCAGCGGAAATACCTGTGTCAGCCAATAACTGAAGACAATATTCGAGCAGCAATTAAAACTCTCCACAACAAAAAAGCTCCAGGCCCTGATGGACTCAACTGCGAGTTCCATAAGGAATTCGCAGAGGAACTGACGCCTCATTTATTTGAAATGTATGCAGAGGCCTATGAGGCGGGCATGCTTCCGCCGATGCTTAGGGAGGCCCTGATCACCACCCTGCTCAAAAAAGATTAATCGCCTTCCCACTGTGACTTGTATCGAACGCTGTCGCTGATAAACAGTGATTTTAGCCACTAGACTTAAGCCCCTAATGCCTAACTTAGTCTTACCAGATCAATCCGGATTTATCCCTGATAGATCCACCTCGTACAATTTGCGAACGCTCTTCGACATGTATCACATTTTTGACCCAGACCTAAAGGTGGCGGCCGTGATGCTTTACGGGGCCGAGGCCTTCGACTCCATCGAATGGAGATACCTCTTTCATATTCTCCAACGAATGGGATTTCCTTCAACTTTCATCACCTGGATACGGTTGCTGTATACCAACCCCACAGCACGGATACGTGTTGAGGGCACCACCTCGGACCCCATACGGATAGGCAGGTGGACTAGACAGGGCTGCCCTGTCTCCGCTCCTGTTTGTGGTAATGTTGGAGCCATTGGCTTGCTTCATTTGGCAGCTACACGGACAGGCAGCATTGCGCTTTGCTCACCGCCCCACGAGCATATCACTTTACGCAGATGACGTGCTGTTATTTATTAGAGAACTGCACACCTTTATGGCACCAGTTCTAAGGGAATATATACGATTTGGATGATTTTCGGGTCTCACAATAAGCTGGTCCAAATCAGTGGTGGTACCACTAACCGAGACCCCTTCTCCTAACAAGCTTGAATTTCCCTTGCAATGGTCAGTGGAGCCTGTAAAATACCTTGGGGTGTGGGTCCACCGTGATCCCGAGATAGTCATTCGTGAAAACTAAGGCAAGGCTTGCACGCACTTGGAACAGCAGGTAGACAGGTGGATACAACTGCCGCTACCGCTGGCGGACCGCATTGCAAACATCAAAATGGTCGTGCTGCCCAAGTTCCTCTACTTTTTTAGTAACACCCCTATACAACTGCCCACAGTATTTTTTAAAACAGTACAATCGCTACTAGTCAGGCTGATATGAGGCGGTAGGGTGGTTCAAGTGAGCCTGGCAACCCTCACACCAGATTACAATAAAGGGGGCTTTAGTGTACATGATGTATATTTGTGTTACCTTTGCGCTCAAGCTCAATATGCTCATTACTGGTATAATACTCATGGCTTCATCCCACACATTGCAGTGGAGGATGGTGATGCACACCTCATCCCACTGGGCTCTATACTGACACATACAAACAGAGGCATGCCCAAATCCGAAATTAACTCCATCGAACCTATTGTCGCAGCTTGGTAGGCGCTTGGCCGCAGGGCGGCAAAATTGCCTTTATATTCCCCACTACTAACCCTAGCATATCATGCAGGAGCATCGGTCAAACACGAAACAGGCACCATGCATATTTTGACACTAGCCGGGCCTGATAAAATGCAAGATGTCTTCCCTAATGGCTCATTTTTAACGACTGAAGATCTAAGCTATGTGCAAAACCAAATGGCATTATTCATTTTCACTCTGCATAGATTGAAGAAAGCGCTGCAGGCACACTATCCCACATTTCCATCCGAACCCCAGACACAACAATCTTTACACACCCTACTTATCAGCCCCAGAAGACATAAAATGGTAACCAGGGTGTATAGAGCTTCTAGAGAGGAAGCACCATCACCTCATAATAAGAGCATGGAACAGTGGAATGCACAATTAGACCCACAGATCACACAAAAGGATCGGGAGCATTGTTGCCAGCTCACTAGTGCACTCACACCCAATAGAAACCTGTGTATAATTAATTTTAAATATTTACACTAAGTTTATCATACACCATACAAGCTACTTAACTATTGTCTCAGAGATAATGATAAATGTAAAAGGTGTGGTAACACACGTGCGGACTTCTGGCATCTGGCTTGGGAGTGCGGATAGGTAGCAGCGTTCTGGGTGGCTGTCATCGATACCCTACAAGAAATTACTCATCTTGCGCTTGACTGTTCTCCTCAGGTGTGTTTGGTAAACGTGGTACCGTTCCTGAAGGGAAGCTTGGATAAACTGGTGAGAGTGGCATTATTATTAGCTAAGATGTGGGTGGCAATGACTTGGGAAAGTAAAGCTAGCCCCTCCTCTGACCCGTGGATAAAAGATTTAGGGACATATTAACAAGGTGGTGATATGAAATTATCGCCACATTTGCGTCTGTTTTCGGGTGAAAAGTGGCGATAACTTCATCGCCTTATCAGCAAAGACACGCTATTGCGTGTTTTGCTGACTTAGCGCTCGTTTCCAGCACGCTTAACTTTGCATCGTTAATGAGATGTGAAGTAGGCGTGGCTGTGAACAAACCAGGGAAAATATTGTGAAGGCAGCTTCGTGATATTAACAAGGAAGGGTAGCGATTTTTTATATCGCGTTAAGTATGCCTTAACGCAGGAATTTAACGTCTGTAAAATTCCTGACTAAGGCATACTTAACATGGGGGATGCATTCTGTGGCTAACACCACAGGCCCTATCGTCTAGGATATCGCAGTTTTCCACCATGGAAAATGGTGATATCCACACTATCTCTGGAATTTTTATCGCCGAGGCGATGAGAGTTGTTAATAACGCGCTAACCGGGCGATAAATTCCAGAGATAGCTGGTGATAAATATGCAAGCGCGCTTTGCGATAGTTATCGCCGGCCCTTGTTAATATGCTCCATGGTAAATTGTCGCGACGCCTTGGCACTATATGCAAAAGAGCTTCCCACCACCTCTAGGCCCAAAGATATTTGGGAACCGTTGTTGCAGCATTTACGATCCAATGAGCGGGATACACCACCTGGCCCTGATGTATAATAATATTGTACAAGATTGGCCTTTATGTATCTATGCACTGCACTGTATGTCTGAGATATCTGAGAATGTATGTTCCTAAGTCACATATTGCCACGAGTTGTTTATGTTATACAAATTGATGCGATTTTTGATGCTGTGTTTGTAACATGCATAAGTATTAATAAACTTTTAAAAAAAGGAGATGCAACTAAACAGAGTGATTAGCATTACTATCAGGCTGTATAAAATAAACATTCCAACCATGGTAAATTATCTATCTGTCTAGGCCTACCCTCACTGTGTAAGGAAAGCGGTATAGATTAGTGATCTCTGAATTGTTGACAGACCTCCTACCTGTGTGGTTAGGTTGTCCTCCTCATGAGTGTAAACTCAGTTTACACAAAGCTGTATGTCATGCTCTGTAGGTGTTTGTTCCAAGATCCCTCTTCCTCTGTCAGAATCTCCTCTATCTCCTAAAAATAGTAAGGGCTAGTTTATATAATAAAAACTACTGTGTTGGAAAACTACTTCGTTGGAAAGCTGCAGCTGTGCCACCGTATTATGTCTAAAATGTTGGGAATTGTTGCTAACCAAGCATAGAAAAAAGTTCTCATATTGTCGTGCACTCTGAGCAACTTTGTAGATGTACAGGCAGAAGATCCTCTGAATAATGAACAACATGTTCCGTGTGTTTCCAAAACAATGTCATGAAAACAATCGTCTGCCTACGCAAAGCAGAGTCAGCCGGCCTGAAATCAGTAAAATGCCAAACTAAGGAATAACCAAAGTGGGTCTTAGAAAGGGAATCAATACCAGAGCATGTTGGAGTGAAAGGACTTACATTTCTGCACATGAGTGGTTTCATACATAGGCAAGTATCAATCTGGAATAGCGCAACCTTACTTATTGGAGGACGCACAATATTCTGAAAAGATGTGTCAGCTTTTATATAGCACTGCATGGTTAGCTCTAGTTATTGCAAGAACTCAGTTTAGCAAATATGTCCACATATTTGCATTGCTGGCAATGTGGGAGCTCTGAGGGAGACATACTGCATGTGCCGTGGTAAGGCCTCTCCATTCACAGCATTACTCAGAAAGTAACAGCGACAATAAAAACTAATGATGGGGTTTATCTAGACTTTTCTCCAAAACTAACTGGTTCGGTGAAGGGTTTAGTTAGGACAGAAAGAAATGGTGCTCAAACAAATTCACACAAGAATATAAGAATTGAAAAGTGATTATTGTGCTGCAAGGTCAGGGGAAACAAACCCCAACTAAAAAAAACCCTGCGAGAGTGTGGGTAGAAACCCCCACTGAAAATTCTGAACAAGTCATGTGCACACGTTTCTCAGGGTGTGAGTTCTTGGTGTAAAACCATCATTTGGAATTATTGTTAGTGCAAAATATGAAGGTCAACATCAGGAAATGTCTTTCAAATAGAAGTTTATGACACGTTTCTTCAATATATACAGAAAGAAAAACCAGCCGACACGTGTTTCGTCATACGGGAATCATCCTGTGACTCTTCAGGGCTGGGAAGGACACAAGGAACAAGGGTATAATATACAGAAAATAAAATAAAAGTGAAGGTGATGACGACGAAAGAGCACCCAGTTAAATGGAGACCTTAAAAGAGTAGTGCAGAAAGTACAAATTGTGCATAACTGCAAGGGCACTAGAGAAGTGTCTCGTGACAAGTGATTTGGATGAGCATAATTATTATGGAAGGCAAAGTCATAACTATTTACCAAAAACCGGTCACATGCGAAATATAAGGTGGAAATATCTAGGCGATCAAAACATTTAATTCAAAACTGTTTCAAAATAATCAACCTGCCAAAGATAAGGAAACGAAGTCTGGGTTGGATGCAGCATGGTTACCTAAAAAATTGTTGTTAACAGTAGATCTGGCAGTGGATACTTGAATCTAATTGTATCTGGATAAAACAACATATGGATGTTCAGGTAATGACAAAACACCATAATTATGGACAAAAGAACCAATCGTTATACGATAGGAAAACCACTTAGGTAACATTCAAATCTAAAAGTGATAAGATGTGATTGAGGAGCTGACCAACTTTCGACCAGGCTGTATCCCAAAAAGCTCATCAAGAATGCATGTAAGCGTGCTACCAACAATCACAGAGATGCTTTGTTAGAAAAGAGCATAGATAAACCACCATCGGGCCGCTTGACCTTCGTGAATACTTTCGGCACTCTCACGAATGGTATCCAGAAATGCATTCGAAAGAACTGGCGTTTTTTGAAAACATGCAAGCAAAAGATCCCAATGCCTCTCTTTGCTTTCAAACGAGGACCTAATCTGAGAGATAAGTTGGTACACACACGTACTAGAGAGCAAGAACCTAAGAAAGTAGGCACCCTATGGGATTTACCGTCGGTTCAAGGGCATTTCCCATGTGGTAGTTGTGCCACATGTCCACAAACTAAACAATCCAAAACCATTGACGTGGGCATGACTAGACCATGGATCCAAAAGGCATTTTCAAACTGCAATAGCGACAATTTAATCTATTTGCTGCAATGCCCCTGTCACTTGTACTACGTTGGCATGACAACTCGCAAGGTTAAACTAAGGATGCTCGAACACAAGAGCACCTTTAGATGTAAAAAGACAAACACTAGACTCACAAGACATTTTGTTGAGCAAAACCACCAAGCAGATGATTTCACTTGGACTGTGTTGGAGAAGCCCTTCATACCTTCTTATAATAGTGACAAAGTGAAGTTTCTATTCAACAAAGAACAACGTTGGGTTTTCAAACTGCAGAGTGATAAGAAGGGCCTGAATGACTCGATCCCTTGGACATCTTTACAATAGGTTCATCTAGATCACTTAGGTGTCTTGCTACTATGATGTTAAGGAGATCCACTTAGTATGAGCGCCAATGCTCATTCAAAGTACCCTCCCACCAACATGCTCTGATAAGTATGTATCTAACTGTAAGAGGGTTAATGGTAATGATTTGTCCAACTGTGTACGTCTGGCATCCAGGCGTTTCACACTTTTTACCTTCTTACCTTTGTACCTTCATCCCCTTTCTTCCTGTATGGGGAATAGTATACACGCTCAGTACATACGAGTATATTGGTTGACAGTACGACCTATATTCATTTAATCACATATCCTTGTATGCCCTCGTGGTAACTTCGGCCACAGAGCACACGCAGGATTTCATGACTTCGGAGATAGCTGATACATCTTGTTGAACCCATAAGAGACCAAGACTGACCTTTTGGAACTACCATTTCCTACTTGGGTGACGTCACTTTGTAGTTTTCATACGTCAGTGCTCAGCACCAGCGAGGCACGCAGCACGCTGAGTTCCGCTACACGTCGGCGTGTTTTTTAAAAACACACGAGTCAGAATCTCGGTACCTCCCACAAACTTAGGAGAGACCGAGACACCGACGGAGAGGTAAGAGGCTCAGGCTGTCGACCCCTGTGGTCTTCGTACAACTTTCTTAGCAAGTTTTGCGATACTCAAGCACACCCTGTTCAGAATTCCACTCAGACAGCGGCGAGCACAATCAGCTCGACTTTTGCTCGCCACCTCGGCCATTGAGTGGTTTCTTGACCTACGGGCTCAAGTTGTGTTGTGTGCGTGTTTTTCTTAAACTGCTAGGGATTATGCGCTATATCTTGCATTTTGAGCTTGAGTTCCTCCACCTTGATAGTGTATGTTCACTGCACTCTTACCAACTTTTCACTATGGCGTACACACCACACGTTATAGATTGAGCGTGTTTAACTTAGTCACCTTCGGGTAGACATAGTCACTACTCTCATCATCTACACGTCCAGCATCATCACCTGGCTACATGTCTAAGACGAGGCTGAAGTTCTGTTTCGTCATGTGGCAAACTTTGCATTATTGGTCAGTGACCATCTGTTCGGATTTTCGAACCCTTTGTCCTCACTTTTGCCGGTGTCTAGCTGTTAATTTGCTGTTTGTTGCCTTTTGTTTTGATTTCACGGCTTGAACCTTTTAAACCACTCAATTTCGATTTACGATACATTAAGTGATTCGTACATCTCTCACTGGCACGTCCTTTACGATTAACTCTTTTTCAGGGCGGGGTCTCCTATACCTGAGTTGGTTACCGGGTGAGGTGAGGTCAGAATCTCACACAAGTCAGGTGAGTTGTCTGCCTTTCATGTCTAGGGTATGCAATGTGGTACTTCCAACACTGACAATCTAAGATATTTAACTTATGAGGAAGACTTGAATTAAGGCTTAGCCTACACATTTAGATTATATATGTTTATATCTCTTTTTTTCTGACAGGAGTGAAGTGCACCCTACTTGTCCAGAGATCTTACCACATCAGGTTGTATTGTTTGACAACTTGTTTCACGTATTTTCTTTTCATCACATTTTTGCAGTAGCCATTACAACCTCTGGTCCTGAAGAAAGCCGGGAACGTAATCCCTTCAGGCTGAAACTAGTTGACCAACTTGAGACGCAACCTATTTGTTAAAAGTTGCCGCTACACCTTTTTAATTGGATTGGCAGAGAGATGTATATTAAAGCTCTTGTTTCTCCCTCCCAACTCCCTTTTTAATCTTCACACACTTGCACTGCGATACTATTTTCATCACACAAGACATGAATGGCCAACCTTGGTCGATTTCTCTTTCTGGCTTTATCTTTACTGCCCAGTTTTGATCTTTGCTACTCAATTTGCCTCTAGGCTTAGAGGAGTAGTAGCAAGATACAAGGATGACCACGTGATGACACTGGCCTCTCTTGGCAGTTGATGGAAATCCTATCCAACTTGTTCTGTTTCTGTTCATCTACACTCTCACACTTGTTTGTAGGTTTTAGAATCAGTTAATTATCTGTGTGTAGTTAGGCATTGGCTCTTGTCCTTTCGCTTTTGTCTCCCTCTTTTGACCACCAGTTCTTCTATGATTTTTCATTGAGGAGGTGTACCATCACGCGCGATTGTGGTGAAAATATCATGTTGGTGGGTGCAGCAAGAGTGATGATTAAAATAAACAATAGCCAAACATATAACACAAATAGCGTTTAGCAAAGATAGTATGAAGGTAAGTGCAGGCGCACGGGGGTAATTAAAAAGAGACAAGACGCTGAATAATCGTCTAAAAGACATTGCCGTGGGGCGCGCTAAGAGTAAATGGGACTAAGGTCAAAAAAATCATCTACCTGTTAAGGATGTGAACGCGGCTGTGTGTACAATCTAGGGAGAGAGTTGAATAAATATAAGAAAGGGAAAGGGAGGAATAAGGGGAAAAAGATCGGCGGGAAGACAGGGTAAGTACGGTAATCGTAATCATAAGTAGACGGAATGAGCAACTCACCGCTGGACCGGTGAAAGTTTAAATACAGTCGGTGAGATGGGTAAGTATTGAGTGGTGCGTGGAGATGCCATGAAAAATTATAGGGGAGGACAGGTCAGTCACTAACCCCAAGGTACGTAATCCATGAAAGGTAGGAGGACGTGTACGTCTGTCCTACAGGTGGACCTAAAAGAAAGAGCAAACATGAGTAAAGTGGCCCAAGGGTGAAAATGAATTTCCATAAATGGGTTACGGGCGCAGGGTGCGGGAGGAATGCTTACTGTAGTAAACAGTCGATGGGAGACTGCTCCGTCTCGTCTTCCGGTTACTGGAAGGAGACGGCAAACAGGAAGTGTTTAAATAACACGAGTAATTGAAAATGACTAGAGCGCTGAGCTCCACCCAAAAGGCAGGAGGGAAGTGAGGATGAAATGTAGAAAGAAAAGTGACCGGAAATGCAATGGATGTAATTCTAGTGGGCATCCTGAATAATAAGGGAAACTATGTCCTAAAAAGAAAAGAAAAAAGGAAAAGAGGAAAGAAAAAAGAGAAAAGAGAAAAAAGAGAGAGAAAGAAGGGCAGACGGTGTGAGATGGAATGGATTGATAAGTAACAAAATTACGATAGGTTGCGCACAGTGAAGACACATTAGATTGAATAAGAAAATTACAGAAAACATAACAAATAAGTATTAAAATGAAATATTAACGACGTGGAAATGTATATTTAAAATCATATACAATGCGCCGGAAAACAAAAGGAGTCAAAATCAAATGAGAATGCTGTTGCCAGTACAATTGGTTACCAGGTGCACGCGATGATACATTTTAGCAAAATTGGGGTGCGACATAATAATCTCAAGTCAAAACAGATATAACAAAGCGAAAGCTAAATGAACAATGTTCGAAGTGCAGACATATGCCGCCGATTGCTCTATGTCACGGGTGTGATGGTGTTACATGAGAAAACGACAGAGATCGGAGTCAGAATGTATAAAGACAAAGGGGGAGTGGCCCTGTTCAGGACAGGCTATTAGGTTCCTAGGAAGTATTGTAACTCGAGGTCAATGTTCAGGCCGTCTCGCACGGTATGCAGACGCATTATCCAAGTTGCCTCCAGACGTCTCAGTCTGAGTTCGCGATTCCCAACTCTGGCACTTGGTTGGGTGATAGCCATGCGAAAAAATGTGAGTCTCTTGTGTGTCCCTTGCGTCGGCATGATGCTACATGCAGGGCCATAGGATATCTGGCATCTCCGTTTTGCATTGCCCAGACATGTTCCATGATTCGTTCCTTCAAAGGTCTGATGGTGCTCCCAACATATTGTCTCTTGCATGTGCACTCTAGAATGTAGACTACATATTTCGTGTTGCAATTGATATTGCAATTGATGTCATACTTACGTTTCGTGGCACCTGAGAAAGTTTTAGTACCATTCTGAGCCCATTTGCACACCCCACAGCAGCCACATTTGAAAAAACCTTTTGTGTGTGGAGTAAGCCAGGAAGAGGTTGTGGTGGTGCGTGGGACTGTGAGACTGAGTCTGTTTCTCAGAGTACTACCACATCTGAAGGTAATCTGAGGTCTTGTTGTGATGAACTCCTTTAATGTTCTGTCTGCTCGTAAAGTGTCCCAGTGTTTGTTGAAGCTATTTTTTATCACTACGCTTATCTCATTGTAGTCTGTGATGAGCCTAACTGGTTGGGCCTTAGGTGTGGATTTTTCTTTCTCAAGAAGGGTTTTGTCTCTCTTTGTTTTCCCAATTCTCAGAGCAGCTTTTTGTATGATGTGGGGTTTGTAACCCCTTCTGGTGAATCTGTTTTTCATGTCAGTTAGACAGTTCTCAAATTCAGTGTCTTCACTACAGTTTCTTCTTGCTCTTGTGAATTCCCCATAGGGAATGGCCTGTATTTGGTGTATGGGATGGGAACTCTCCACATGTAGGATGGCATTACAAGAGGTTTCTTTGCGGTAGAGTCTACTGTGGAGTGTGTTTTCTTTTACATACAGTTCTACGTCCAGGAAGGTAACTTTGTTAGTACTGGAGGTGCATGTGAAGCGCATATCCATGTCGTTAGAGTTGAGATGGTCACAGAAAGCCACTCATTTTTCTTGCGAACCAGACCAAAGAAGGAGGCAATCGTCAATGTAACGTCCCCAGTAAATGATACTGTCTGTCCATGGGGCCCCTTTCTGACCCCATATCCACTCTGCTTCAAGTGAGCCCATGGAAAGGTTGGCGAAGGAGGGTGAAAATCTAGAGCCCATGGCTACGCCCTTAATCTGTTTGTACCACTGTCTGTCATACATGAAGTAGTTGTTGTTGAGTATGATTTCCATCATTGCTGTGAGCATGCTTGTATGTTGCCAGAGTGTTGCTGGTCTGTTGTGTAGAAAATGTGTTACCGCCTCAAGACCTAAGTCCGGTTTAATGGAAGTGTATAGTGATACCACATCTAGTGTGGCCATGATCATGTCTGGTTGCCATTGGACATCGGCAAGGACACCTAAGATATATTTAGTGTCCTGAATGTAGGAGGGTAAGTTTCTGACCATAGGGCTAAGAAAAAGATCCACATACTGTGCTAATCTCTCCATGGGCCCCCCTATGCCAGACACAATGGGTCTTCCCGGTGGAAAAGTAGCTTGTTTGTGTAACTTTGGGAGGGTGTATAGCCAAGGGAAAGTGGGCCTCACTACCTTCATGTAAAGTGCCTCATCTTCATCAATGAGACCTTGAATGTGCCAATCTGAAAGGTTTTTGTTAATTATAAGAGTCAACGGGCCTGTGGGGTTGTTGTGGAGGAGTTCGTAACAGGTGTTGTCTTGCAATTGCGTCATTATCTCATTATGATAGTCAGTACTGTTCATGACTATCACGTTCCCCCCTTTATCCGCCTCACTGATGATGATATCGAGGTCTGTGCTCAGTGTCTTAAGGGCTAGGCGTTCACTTCTAGTCAAGTTGTCTTTCGACCTCCATTTGTTAGTCAGAGTTTTGTTTTCATATTTGTCTAAGGGCCTCATGTAGGTAAATAAATATTACCGTTTCTTAAATACCGAGCCGTACCGAATCGGTATTTAAGAATCGGTAAGTTACATGTAGGTAAAAATTCGGTAACAGTTACCGAATCGGTAACATTCGGTAATCATGAATCGGAAATCACCGAATCGGTAAATACCGAGGTGGTATTTACCGAATCGGTAAATACCGAGGTGGTATTTACCGATTCGGTAAATACCGATTCGGTGTATACGGAATCGGTAAATAAAATCACATGACTTGATGAAATAGCTAATCCTGTGCAACCACACCCCACCCAACCAGGAAGTGGCCACACCCAGGCAGGTGTACATAATCAGCCGACCCTGGAGAGGCTTGGAGTGCAGAGGAGAGGCAGGGAGCCAGTGCCTGTGCGAGCGGAAAAAGAACATCATGTCCAGCCAGAGGACACAGAGAGATGGAGGGGAAAGGAGGAGGAAGCTGAAATTCAGCCCCAAGGAACTCCAGGTGCTGGTGGAGGAGGTGGTGAAGCAGCACCAGAAGCTGTTTGGAAGGCAATCCCTGCAAGTGCCTGAGGCTGAAAAGCGCAACATTTGGCTGGCCATCCAGGCGCAGGTGAATGCTGTGGGAGTGACCCACAGGGACATAGAGGTCCTTAAAAAGCGCTGGTATGACCTGAGGATTGTAACCAAGAGGAAGATGGGCGACATCCAGAAGGAGGCCAGCCAGACTGGAGGTGGAACCAACAGGGCACCTGCCCTCACCGAACTTGAGGAGCTGGTGGGGTCCACAATCGAGCATGAGAGCATCGTGGGTCTTGGGGATGCTGACAACTCTGCCAGAGCCGCCACACAACAAGGTAAGACGAAAGCACAGCAATGTAGCCCCCCCTAACCCTATCCCACATCCCCCATTGTGAAACGAGAATCCCACTCCAGTCCACATGTGTCAGTGCAGACAGGCAATGCATTCTGGGAGATGTAGTCAGGGAAACACCAACCATGAAGTAAATGGCACAGGGCAACAAGGCATGTCACACACATGAGGCACAAGGAGGCAGAGGACAAATTGGAATGTGAAATGATTTATTGTGACGCTTGCAATGCAGCCCTTCGGGGACACTGAGCCAATGTTGTATTTCTGTCCACAGATGTGACATCATGCAGGACAGGGCATGCTGCAGGAGAGAGGGCACACCGGCCACAAATATCACCTCTGGCCAGCACAAGTTCAGCCCAGGGAGCAGGGCCACTGGCAGCCACACCACCAACACAGGCAGCCTCGCCTCACCCAGAGCCAGCATCACCTCACCCAGAGCCAGCATCACCTCACCCAGAGCCAGCATCGCCACTCATGTTTGAGTCACCGGCCACATCTCCGCTTGCAGGTGTGAGAATGAGGAGGCGTCCAGCAGCCAGGCTACGAGCATTAGACACCTCGTCTGACGACAGCATGGGCCCTGAAGAACTCACCAGGCCCCAGGAAGGGAGCCATGCCACTGTGCCCTACACCTCACAGGCAGCCCAGACGGGAGCAAGAGGGCGCCGCAGGTCGCGTGTCCAGAGTCCACCAGCACCCATTGACAGCCATGGTGTCTTCTCGGGGCTCGAGGGCCAAATGTTGAAACAACAGCGCCTGCAAACAAAGGCAGTCATGTCAGTCCAGAGGCACATGCGGGTCATGAAAACTACATTAGTCAACATGGACAATAACATCAGCGCTATGGCAGCGGGCATTCGGGACATGTCCCAGTCAATCCAGCAATTGTGCAGCAAATTAGATGCTGACATAGAAGCACGGCACCGGGAACGGCAGAGGAGGGACACTACCACCAGGGCACTCAACCGTCTGGCAACTGCCACTTCTCTACTCTGCCGGAGCTCTGTGTCGATGCAGGAGGGCCTGACACACTGCTGCAGCGACCTGTCTCGGGGGATGGTGCAGGTGACAAGTGCACTAGGGGTGCTATTAACTAGTCAGCCGTCGACAACTGCTGCAGGGGATGCTGCGGAGAGCATCGACACCAGCAGCAGGAGCAGCATCACACCCCCTGTTCCAGAAGGACGCAGGAGCAGCAGGCGGCTTGGGGTTGGCTCTAGTGAGGATGCACAAGCCGTGCCATCCACCACTGCAGCGCGTATGCGCAAACATTGATGCAGCCCTGCTTAGCCACTTCCCAATGGGTGACGTAACCCTGGACTTCCTCCTTGTATATATGGTATATTGCCGGATTGGCTTGTTCTTGTGTTCATGGCGTGGTGCCGCATTAAAACTACGTCATGACTTATCACAACTGGCTGTGTCCCCTTACTTACTCAGAAATAGTTGCATGTGATCTCTGCCCGTCTCTCTCTCCCATCGATTGCAGTTGCCACTCTGGCTGCGTTGCACTCTGGCTGGCCTGACTCATCCTCGTTGTCCTCAAAATATGTTAGTTCCACATCTGTACCTTTTTTCGTGGCAAGGTTGTGCAGCATTGCACAAGTGGCAATGATCTTGCAGCAGTGGATGGGTGTGTACTGGCGTGCGCCTCCGCTCTTGTGGAGGCAGCGGAACCTGCTCTTCAGTAGTCCAAACGTGCGCTCCACCACATTGCGTGTTGTTTTATGTGCCACGTTGTATCGTCTCTCACTCTGGGTTGATGGGTGTGGGAAGGGAGTGAGGATGAATGACCGGCAGGCATATGCACTGTCGCCTAGGTGAGAGGAAGGGAAACATCAGTCACATGCCTCTATACACTATGATTTGCAGGTGTCAAGGGGCGTCACTGTTACTTACCTAGCAGGTATCCCTCTCCAAATTCTCCGGCACTCAGTCGTGTGTAGATCCCACTGTTCTGGAAGATGTACGAGTCGTGGGTGCTCCCAGGAAACTTCGCAACAATATCAGTGATGATGTTCCCTGCATCACAGATCACCTGCACATTGATGGAGTGGGTGGACTTTCTGTTCCTGTAGATGTGCTCAGTGTCAGCTGGTGGGCAGATTGGGATGTGTGTGCCATCAATACAGCCAATGACATGGGGGAACTGTGCCATGTGATAAAAGTCTGTTTTGGTTTTCTGCAGTGCAGCCTGTGTGTTTGGGAAGCTGATGTAGTGGTGCATTCTCTGCATCATGGCATCCAGGAACTTCCTGAAGAAACGGGACAGGCAACTCTGGGATACACCACCCACCGCAGCTATCACCACCTGATAACTGCCGGATGCCAGTAGATGTAGGCTGCAGAGCACCTGCACATGTGGTGGTATGGCGTGCGCCCTTCTTATTGGCTGGTCCAGGAGTGGGTGCAGGTCCCTTATCAGGTCCATGATGGTTTCGGGGTGTAGCCTGTACCTCTCATGTATCTCTGCATCAGTCAGCTGGAAGAGTGTGATGCGCTGTCTGTAGATGCGTTCCTCCCGTCTCCAAATCCTCAGACCTGCTGCCTGTAGACGTAGGCGCCTTGCAATGACATACAGAGCGGCCATGTTGTCCACGCTGTTGCATTTTGGGATTGCTTATATGCACTGTTGATGGTTACCATCTGCTTTCAATCTGTGTTAATTACCGACTCTTATTTACCGATTTTCATGGATTTCTTAATTACCGAGTGTTCCTACATGTCATTTTCAGTTTTACCACTTCATATTTACCACTTCATGTTTACCGATTCGTTAAATATGTATTCGGTAAATATGAATCGGTATTTTAGGAATCGGTAAATATGATTCGGTATTTACCGCCTCATATTTACCGAAAAGTGGTTTTTGGACTCCTACATCTCACTTGTCTGACTACCGGTCGGTAATGGCATATTTACCGAAAATCGGCCGTTACCGACCGGTATTTGGCTACCTACATGAGGCCCTAAGTCTTCTAAAACCAGGTTATAAAAGACATCTATGGAGTTCCCCCCTGGTAGTGTCGGTGTCCATTTGGACTTGGTTTTGAGACCACTAGAGATGGTGGAGTCAGTGTCTATATCTAGGTCCTGCATAAGATGTTCTATACTGCGGGGAGGATCCTCTGTGTCCGTAAGTGATAGTAATAAGTGTGTGGCCTTGATGTCGTTGATGCTCTGGAGGTGCAAGAGATTGGTACTGTAACTACTCTTGGTACTGTTGTCTACATTGGGAATCACTGAAAAATGTTTTTTAAGTTTAAGTCCCCTAATGAATTTGAATAGATCTATTTTAGATCTGCAAAGGTCCCCTGTTTCATGGGGATTAAAGTTAAGGCCTTTGCTTAATAGGGAAATCATATCTTCAGAGAGTGGTTTGGAGGAGAGATTGACTACCTGAACTTCTTTTCTGGATGTTATTGTTTCCTCCCGTCCCCGGACCTCAATTTCTTTTTGTACTCTTCCTTTCCCAGATCTTTCCCCTCTACGGGTTTTCTGTCCTGTGTACCTTGTCTTTGTTGAGGCCTGTTTTCCCGTTGTATGGCCTGTACCTCTCGTAAAAAACTGGATGTTGTGTGTTTCTGGGCAGAGTGTCCCTGGTTGTCTGGCTCGCTATCGCTGGTTGGAATGGAGTTAAGTGAGGAGGAGCTGGAGGAAATGGTACCTATATCTACTCTCGTTGTTTTCTCCCCTTGAGACGTATTTTGAACTAGTTGGTCGTATTTTCAAGCAAATGTAAAGACTCATCCTTCTCTGTAGTCTGCCTCGTCCCTCTTTAGTTGTCGTGTTTTCATGTCTTTAATGTCATTCTGATGTTTGTTTAGGATTTCATTAAGGCTTTTATAGTTTTTTTCAGTAGCTTCTTTAAGGTTCAGGTCTTGGATTTCTTTTTCTAAATTGGAAATCTCTAGCTGTAACTTGGCCACCTTCCGTTCAGCATTTTCAATGAGTATGTGAATGAGTGTATTCGAGTTCACTGTGAGGGCTTCTTCCCATTTCCCTGGTAATTCGTCGTCGAGGTCGTTAAAGGTGGGAAAAATCTGTGAGCGAAGTCCCCTAGGGACTCTGTTGAGCCTAAGATATTGTTTTAGGGTGGCACTATCCCACCATCTGGAGTTTTCGGTTTTCTGAACGCTTTCCAATTTCTGAAATTTCTCCTTGAGTCCTTCTCTGTGTTGTGGATTCCCACTTGTGGGAGTCTTTGTTACTGGAGTCCCTTTTGCTAGATAGTCAAAAAGCTCTGATGCGGCCTTATCTCTATCCATTACAAAGTGTTAGTTAGTAAGAAAATAGTGTGCTGTGGCTGCCCTATCTGTAGCAGACAAATGACTGGTTTGGTGAAGGGTTTGGTTAGGACAGGAAGAAATGGCGCTCAAACAAATTCGCACAAGAATATAAGAATTCAAAAGTGATTACGGTGCTGCAAAGTCAGGGGAAACAAACCCAAACTAAAAAAAACCTACAAGAGTGTGGGTAGAAACCCCCACTGAAAATTCTGAACAAGTCCTGCGCACACATTTCTCAGGGTGTGAGTTCTTGGTGTAAAACCATCATTTGGAATTATTGTTAGTACAAAATATGAAGGTCAACATCAGGAAATGTCTTTCAAATAGAAGCTTATGACACGTTTCTTCAACAGATACAGAAAGAAAAACCAGCCGACACGTGTTTCGTCATACGGGAATCATCCCGTGACTCTTCAGGGCTGGGAAGGACACAAGGAAAAAGGGTATAATATACAGAAAATAAAACAAAAGTGAAGGTGATGACGACGAAAGAGCACCCAGTTAAATGGAGACCTTAAAAGAGTAGTGCAGAAAGTACAAATTGTGCATAACTGCAAGGGCACTAGAGAAGTGTCTCGTGACAAGTGATTTGGATGAGCATAATTATTATGGAAGGCAAAGTCATAACTATTTACCAAAAACCGGTCACATGCAAAATATCAAGAGCGTGTTATAAGGTGAAAATATCTAGGCGATCAAAACATTTAATTCAAAACCGTTTAAAAATAATCAAGCTGCCAAAGATAAGGAAACGGACTCTGGGTTGGATGCAGCATGGTTACCTAAAAAATTGTTGTTAACAATAGATCTGGCAGTGGATACTTGAATCTAATTGTATCTGGATAAAACAACATATGGATGTTCAGGTAATGACAAAACACCATAATTATGGACAAAAGAACCAATCGTTATACGATAGGAAAACCACTTAGGTAACATTCAAATCTAAAAGTGATAAGATGTGATTGAGGAGGTGTACCATCACGCGGCGATTGTGGTGAAAATATCATGTTGGTGGGTGCAGCAAGAGTGATAATTAAAATAAACAATAGCCAAACATATTACACAAATAGCGTTTAGCAAAGATAATATGAAGGAAAGTAGAATGGGAGAGTAAGTGCAGGCGCACGAGGGTAATTGAAAAGAGACAAGACGCTAAATAATCGTCTAAAAGACATTGCCGTGGGGCGCGCTAAGAGTGAATGGGAGTAAGGTCAAAAAAATCATCTACCTGTTAAGGATGTGAACGCGGCTGTGTGTACAATCTAGGGAGAGAGTTGAATAAATGTAAGAAAGGGAAATGGGGGGGATTAAGGGTGGGAATAAGGGGGGGAAAAGATCGTCGGGAAGACAGGGTAAGTACGGTAATCGTAATCATAAGTAGACGGAATGAGCAACTCACCGCTGGACCGGTGAAAGTTTAAATCCGGTCGGTGAGATGGGTAAGTATTGAGTGGTGCGTGGAGATGCCACGAAAAATAAGAGGGGAGGACAGGTCAGTCACTAACCCCAAGGTACGTAATCCATGAAAGGTAGGAGGATGTCTACGTCTGTCCTACAGGTAGACCTAAAAGGAAGAGAAAACACGAGTAAAGTGGCCCAAGCGTGAAAATGAATTTCCATAAATGGATTACGGGTGCAGGGTGCAGGAGGAATGCTTACCGTAGTAAACAGTCAATGGGAGACTGCTCCGTCTCGTTTTCCGGTTAGTGGAAGGAGACGGCAAACAGGAAGTGTTTAAATAACACGAGTAATTGAAAACGACTAGAGCGCTGAGCTCCACCCAAAAGGCAAGAGGGAAGTGAGGCTGAAATGTAGAAAGAAAAGTGACCGGAAATGCAATGGATGTAATTCTAGTGGGTATCCTGAATAATAAGGGAAACTATGTCCTAAAAAGAAAAGAAAAAAGGAAAAGAGGAAAGAAAAAAGAGAAAAGAGAAAAAAGAGAGAGAGAGAAGGGCAGACGGTGTGAGATGGAATGGATTGATAAGTAACAAAATAACAATAGGTTGCGCACAGTGAAGACACATTAGATTGAATAAGAAAATTACAGAAAACATAACAATTAAGTATTAAAATGAAATGTTAACGACGTGGAAATGTATATTTAACATCATATACAATGCGCCGGAAAACAAAAGGAGTCAAAATCAAATGAGAATGCTGTTGCCAGTACAATTGGTTAGCAGGTGCACGCGATAATACATTTTAGCGCAATTGGGGTGCGACATAATAATCTCAAGTCAAAACATATATAACAAAGCGAAAACTAAATGAACAATGTTCGAAGTGCAGACATATGCTGCCGATTGCTCTATGTCACGGGTGTGATGGTGTTACATGAGAAAACGAAAGAGATCGGAGTCAGAATGTATAAAGACAAAGGGGAAGTGGCGCTATTCAAGACAGGCTATTAGGTTCCTAGGAAGTATTGTAACTCGTGGTCAATGTTCAGGCCGTGTCTCACGGTATGCAGACGCATTATCCAAGTTGCCTCCAGACGTCTCAGTTTGAGTTCGCGATTCCCAACTCTGACACTTGGTTGGGTGATATCCATGCGAAAAAATGTGAGTCTCTTGTGTGTCCCTTGCTTCGGGCATGATGCTACATGCAGGGCCATAGGGTATCTGGCATATCCGTTTTGCATTGCCCAGACATGTTCCATGATTCGTTCCTTCAAAGGTCTGATAGTGCTCCCAACATATTGTCTCTTGCATGTGCACTCTAGAATGTAGACTACATATTTCGTGTTGCAATTGATATTGCAATTGATGTCATACTTACGTTTCGTGGCACCTGAGAAAGTTTTAGTACCATTCTGAGCCCATTTGCACACCCCACAGCAGCCACATTTGAAAAAACCTTTTGTGTGTGGAGTAAGCCAGAGGAGGTTGTGGTGGTGCGTGGGACTGTGGGACTGAGTCTGTTTCTCAGAGTTCTACCACGTCTGAAGGTGATCTGAGGTCTTGTTGTGATGAACTCCTTTAATGTTCTGTCTGCTCGTAAAGTGTCCCAGTGTTTGTTGAAGCTATTTCTTATCACCACGCTTATCTCATTGTAGTCTGTGATGAGCCTAACTGGTTGGACCTTAGGTGTGGATTTTTCTTTCGCAAGAAGGGTTTTGTCTCTCTTTGTTTTCCCAATTCTCAGAGCAGCTTTTTGTATGATGTGGGGTTTGTAACCCCTTCTGGTGAATCTGTTTTTCATGTCAGTTAGACAGTTCTCAAATTCAGTGTCTTCACTACAGTTTCTTCTTGCTCTTGTGAATTCCCCATAGGGAATGGCCTGTATTTGGTGTATGGGATGGGAACTCTCCGCATGTAGGATGGCATCCCCATCGAGTGCAGAAAGACGGTCATCCATGCACTCGTCAGCAGCAGAATCGACCATGGCAATGCACTCTACGCCACCATCACCCAGAAACTCCTCATGAAACTGCAGAACATCCAGAATGCCTCAGACAGACTCATCCTCAGCTCCCTCGCCACAGCCACATCTCCAGCCAACTAAGAGTGCTCCACTGGCTCCCAGTCAACAAAAGAATCACCTTCAAGCTCCTCACACACAACTACAAAGCCTTACACGATGCAGGACCGGCATACCTCAACCACCGGCTCACATTCCACGTGTCCACCAGAGACCTCTGCTCTGCCCAACTGGCCCTGGCTACCATTCCATGTATCCATAAGACCACAGCCAGAAGAAGATCCTTTTCCTACCTAGCAGAACAGATCTGAAACAACCTGCCCCTCCACCTCAGGCAATCACCGTCACTGCCTCTATTCAGGAAGGACCTCAAGACCTGGCTCTTCGACTGAACCACAGCGCCCTCGACAGACCAGCAGCTCTCCCCCCACCAGAGCCTTGAGACGATTGCGCGTGAGTAGTCACCCCATACAAGGCATTGATTGATTGACTAATTGATATATGCAGTGGCAAAAAAATTTGCTTTTATCAGGGGTGGCAGCAAATCTCTCCAACACCCCATGAAAACTGGTTCCAGGAGGTGCTTGTAATTGCAATTTATAAGCGTATAATCTGAATGATGGTGGACGGGTTGGATATCGTTGATGCAATGTGGACTCTATTTCTTTCTGATTCTACTGTGTGAACTTTCTATGATGTTGTTTCACATTGACAGTTATCAGAGAGGTTTATATCCCTAGAAGTGATGTGATGTGAGCGGTTTGTGGGGATGTAGTACATAGACCTATTGCTTAGTATAGATATGTTGCTTTGTTTCTCACAATTTGGAAAAGACACTCGCCAGGAAGCCTGCAAGGTGTCAGTCGCGCTTTACAAATTCTCAAAATAAATAAATAAATAATAAAATGTAGGTAGCCTAACATTTACCACTTCATAAATACCGAATTTTACCGATTCGGTATTCATGAAGTGGTAAATGATATGTAGGTAATCCATCGGTAATATTTACCGAATCGGAACGGGTCGGTAATTTAGAATCGATATTTACCGATTCGGTAATGGTAACTGGCTTCCCATTGATTCCTATGGGCCAGGAGGCCCATAGGAATCAATGGGAAGCCAGTTACCATTACCGAATCGGTAAATACCGATTCGGTAATGGGGGGAGCACAATCAAGGGTGGCAGGGTGTCACAGTGACACCCTGTTGCACCCCTGATTCCTGCATGTGTGCACATGTGGCACACATACATGCCCTAAGGGCATGTATGTCTGCCACATTACACACTTCAAAGTGCAAAAAAATGCTTTTTTACAGCTATTCGTCATTTACCACCAACTTTTAGTTGGTGGTAAATAACAAATCCCCACAACAACCACACACTCCCCTCCCCCTACATATCATTTCAGGATTCGGTATTTACTGAATCGGTAAAATTACCAAATTGGTAATTTTACCGATTCGGTAAATTACCGAATCCTGAAATGTGCCCCCTACATACCAAAAGCCTGAATACCGGTCGGTAACGGGATATTTACCGAAAATCGGCCGTTACCGACGGTCTTCCTACATATGGCCCATAATCTTGCCCCTTTTAATTTGTACATTGGTGGCAATATCTAAACCGATTTTGTGATTCTCTAAGCACTGAATCACAACAACGCTCCCAGCTGCCTCCGGGTGGTTCATGACGGTACAACAGACAGTTAAGATAATTTAGTCTTCTAGATAATTCATAGTTATCACAAATGTACATGTGAACATTGCATAAAAATATCAGCATTCGGAAAAAGAAAACAGCCAGTCCATTTGCTCAGAAATGCATAAAAATGTACATTAACTCGATCTTCAATACGAAAACTTAGAAACCAATAAAAAATGAACAGCAAGAAGTACCAGAGCGGCCCCTGATTTACACCCGTGGCCACATTTACATACCCAGCGGTGGGTGTTTTGCATCTCTCTCTCCAGGCCCCTCCATGGTGTCCTGCCTGTTATAAGTGTGTTTCCTGCACTGACGGCTTCAGAATCAGCCCTGACTGAGCAGCAGCGATGGAGGTGAAGGCGCCAACCCAGGTCTTCCTGATGCTTCTGCTGTGGATTCATGGTGAGAGCTGTGGCTGCCGCGCTGATTTATTGATGAGAGAAAGAGATCTATTTTTAACATATCTGTGATGGGCAGTATATTTATCTCTATAGGTTTCACACTCTCTATATAGTCCTGGCTGATTATTGTTGACATTATTTGTCTTTCTGTCTTCAGAGTCCAGGGCGCAGATTGTGCTGACTCAGACCCCAGAGGTCCACGCTATGACCCTGGGAGAAACCATCTCACTCAGATGTAAATCTAGTACATCTATCAGCAATTACTTACACTGGTACCAGCAGAAGCGCGGAGAAGCCCCCAAGCTTCTCATTTATGTGGCCACCAATCGCCAGCCCGGGGTCTCGGACCGCTTCAGCGGCAGTGGGTCCGGGTCTGACTTTACTCTCAGCATCAGCAGAGCCGAGGCCGGCGACGCCGCGGATTATTACTGTCAGCAGGAAGCTAGCTACCCGCTCACAGTGACACAGAGCCGAGCAAAAACTGCAGCTTCCTCTTTGTGAGCTCAGCTCTTTGACAACCATCAATGCTGCTGTGCAGGACCCGTGACATTCAGTGAACACCTGGGCAGACGGGGCTTGACTCTTCACTCATTGAAGGAAGCTACTTCACGAGTTAGGATTTAGCGTGTAATATTTAGCTGCAAAGAGGTCGTTTCATTTGAAATCTAGCTTAACTTTTCTATTTCCATGTCTCATTACTTTCTGGTCTGAGCTCAGAAAGAAACATAACAAACATGTTTTTAATTAGTGTATGCCCCTTCATAAAGTGCCAACGTGACACTATTTAGTGCCTAAAAACACTTTAAGATCGACAAATACAACACATGAATAGAACAAGCTGAGGCAAAGTCAATAAGTCTTGCTCTGTTTAAACAAGCATTGCCAACACCAAAAGCTTACTATAGGAACTGAAAATGCCAGGCAGACCCATCAGGTTTGGCAACAATTGTTAAACATGCACACTCAGTCCCAATAATTAAAACTGTGTGCTTTGCACCTGCCAAAGACACACGATTGAAATGCACTGAAACTAGACGAATTCCTGACCCAAATGTTAGAATCATCTGCCCTGGAAGCTTTGAAAAGCTGTGGTCAGCCCTTTCCTGAAGCAGGAGGGAGCACCTTCCAGATACACGTCTGCTGCTGCCCTGCAGAGGGGTAAGAGGGCAGGGGCATCTCAACAGATACAGCACACATCACCAAGGCTACGCGAATAAATGAGCCTCGTATGCATATTGAAGAGTGGCAGGAGGGCAAACACCTCCATATGTGCATGTAAGAAAGTTTGGATCGGAAACCCACACCTCTACGTGCTCTACAGAGAGGCAGGAGAAGGGCACCTCCTCAGGTCTGCTGTAGTGGCACTTGACAGATACACTCCCATCAGTGCACTATTGCTGGTGTGTAGCTGTATAAAGGGGTTGGATGCCAAGGACACCCCATAAGAAAGGTTACAGATGACTGGATAGAACACTCACCCAGCATGCAGATTAGAGATGTGGGCAAGAGCACCGTGGAATGTTCACTATTGCACAAATCATCACAAATCATCACACGCCGCCAGCCAGTGCACTATACAAGAGATGTGAGACAGATGGACCACTGTATGGGCTCTAGAGAAGGGTAGAAGATTAGAGGTTCTCCTGCAATAACACTGCAATCTGAAAGGCAAGCTATCAAGGGGGAGGGGCATAGGCATTCCCACACATAGACTTCAGAGAAGCAGGAGCACAGAAGCACCAACTCAATCTAAGTAGAACATGGTGGAAGGGTAGACAGAATCCAGGATGGTAGGAGAACATGGGCATTAAAAAGGGGTAGAATGGGAGGCGAAGCTGGAAAAGCCACTATAGAGGCGCTAGATGGGGAAAATCAAGTCACTTCACATGGATGCTATATTCACATAAGTTAGAAAGGTGTAAGAGTGCCCATGAAGCTTCACAGGTGAGATAAAGGGCAACAGAGGAAGATATGATAAAAACTGGATAGAAGGGCCGGTGCTACCAGCAGCTATTGTGGAGTGCTGGCACGACCGGCTGAGACCTGTTGAAGGGAATTGACAACGGCACAGAATTTATATAGAGAAAATGGAAGGTCTACCAATATCAAGCATTCAAGCATGCTGTGCAGGGCTAACTCTGCATTTTATGTCCACTCAGATAATATATTGAAAGTAGAAATACAGAGTCTCTTACTTCCAAATTGTGGACAATAGTAAGGTATAAAAGGGGCATTTCTATCAACAGGTGTGATGGAGACATAGGACAGCGAGTGGACCTCAGCTCGTGCCCGATTGATGGGTAGGTTGGTTGAAGCCTGTATACCCTCGCGGGTGATTAGCCACGCTCTACAAATCCCAGTTGATTGATTGATTGATTGAGTTGTAGATGTTTGAACGGTAGAAGAGCCTTGTTATAGAGTCCCAGGAACCACAAACAACCACACCTCAGAGCCACAGGAGGGGAAATACACTTAGGATGATTATTATAAAGGTATATAAAGGTATATATAATGTTTTATTGGAACAGCAGATATGGGTACTAAGTAAGACGTTACATAGAACTTGGGCTCGCTGGGATGCTACAGAAGGGCTAGAAGAAAGGGGCACATTTAAACCAGTGGCTGAAAACTATCAAAAAGGAACAAATGGTAATGCTCGGCAGTACCCTGTGGCACACAACTTCCAATTGATGAAGCGAAGAATCACTTGGAGTCCGTAAAAGAGGGTCTGAAAGCAGTTGTGATCACTGCTCATCCATAAGAAAAAGAGGCATGGGGGAGCACATAAAAGGAAGGGCACAATGAGCGGAAAAAACAGGGAGATAAATCATCAAGGTGCGACACATCTTTCAGCAGAAGAAAGAAGCGAAGAGGGATACAGAGAAATGACCACCGGTGCTCCATCGAGTGATGCTAGGACATGAGCAGAGCCCTAGGACCAGTTAGGCTGAGACATCAGTGAGGTGACCGGCCCAACAGTAGAGGTAATTTGGCTCCAGAGGTGGAAGTTGCAGAATGAGAACCTTATAGGCAGTGGCTCACAATGTGAGAGGGATGTAGGAGGAACCTGAGGAAAATATGTGTATCCCAGTAAACTGATGTTTAGTTTGCATGGATTACTGTTTAGTTGAGGTATTTGCAAGGGTCCAGGGAAACCAGGAAGCTTGACTGCTAAGGGATGAGAGGAGCAGTGGGGGTCCTGGAGAGGTAGTAAGAACAGTGGTTAATTTCTCATGGCGATGAGGAGCCAGTCGGAGAGGATACAGGGACATTCAAGATTCTGTATGACATCAAGGGCCAAAACTATTCTTCAAAAACTGCTAGAGTGAATGCTGATCTATAAATAAAAAGGTGGTGCTAATTCTGTTGTAGGAGCACACCTAAAGAGGGGTGATGCAGGGAGATTCAGACCAAAACACTACAATATTCAGATAGCCGCAACCCTTACAAATTAAACATGTAGGGTAGTGATTCTCTGAGGAACACAGTGGGGCTAACTGTACTTGAGGCCAGGGACAGACCTCTACAGGACATATATTTTAGTAAAATGGTAGAGGGTGCATGAAATTATCACTATGCGTTTAGTATGTGCACCAAATCCGGTGCAAGACCACTTCCTGACTGTAATGCCACAGAAGGTAAAAGGCTTTGCAGTGCGGAGGATAATCTTGGGAGGTAGTTCAGTCAATGCATGAAGGGCAGGGTGGATACAATGGGCATGCGTTATAAATCAGAGGGAAACAGACATGTCACACACATCAATGCAAGGTCTGGGGGAACATGGGGTTGATTGATATATGGTGGGTTGTAAGACGTTGGACATTGGAAGACCAAGTACTATACCTATTTCTAATATATTGGCATATTTAGATCTAGGGGAATTTGCTGAATTGACATCTTAGCGGACAGTAGGGTACATACCATATCTGGCCATATCCAACCCTGCCAAGCATATCACTTAGAGAGTGGAGGTGGTCCTTTAAGATCGGAAATAAAGAATGGGCAGCGGCTCATTACAGGATAGAGCCAACAGGTGTGCAATGTCCCAAGCATTCTGAATGACAACACAGGGGAGGTATCATATGAAACCCTTTGGAAAATACTGTAGGCATTGGTGAGGAGGAAAATGATGGCACTAGTGGCAATCACCAAGAGAACAGAGGCTGAATCAGCAGCCCTTGGTAAAAGTGTGTGAAATGTATTCAGTAAGATTGGATTGAAAAGGGAGTGACTAGGCAGAAGTCCTAGTCCATCCCATTCTAGTCCCCACCATCCAGTTCATTTCTTATGTTGGAAGGGTAGTGGGAGTGTGCTTGTTGCTGAGCTGCTCTTTCCCACGCTCTCTCCCTTCTCCCTTCCCACCTTCAAACCAAAATTGATCAATCTGGTAGGCAAGGTTAGGGATGAGCAGGGGCTGTCATATCTACCCATAGCCTCTCCCTTGAGCTCGGTCATTGAATTGACCTCAGAGGTCCTTGTGAATCATTGCATGGTCCATCCGTTATGTGAGCGATGTCATTCATGCCATTACACACATTTTCATACGGCTGCCCAGAAAAGAACACCATGCCGTCTCTTTGCGAATTTGTTGTTGCTCAGAAGGAATCTTGCGCCTTCCACCATTCACACTATGAAGAAGAGCTTGTTACCCATCAGTGGAATAAACAAATGTAAAAAAACAGCCACCAGCCTCTGAGGAGGATGGCTGTACAAAATGGTGTATATATACGTGATAAGGGCACCTGGACAAAACATTTTTATGAAAAAGCAGAACTTAAAGCCCTTTTGCGATTGGTGAAGGAATTAGCGAATGCCATAGTATAGGATTCAGGCAATGACAACATTGTGCAAATACGTTGACTGTAAGAGGATACCAAGAGGCCTTCACATCTTAATAATGCCTACACAAAATTTTCTGAATTATGACCTCTTTAAACATTGACAAACGGATACTATGGAGTGTTCATTCAAGCTAATGAATACACTAATCAAACATGCAGAGAGAGAGCTTTAAAAAAAAACTGGGATAATAAAAAAACTTAAGCAAAAGCTGGAAAAGCACAAACTAATGTTAGACATCAAGAGTGCTCCAAGCATCACAGATAAAAAAATTAATAAACCTGAGTCAGATGTCCAAGCAAGGAAGGTGAGACAATTTATTAGGAAGAGCCTTCACTAACAATAGTAGGATCTACACGTTCACCAGAATATTGGGCTCCATAACAAGCAGAAAATATATGGATAAAGCCCTAAAGCCCTAGAGCAGAGAGGCATATAAGATACTGAAGAGAGCTCTGATGACAGCTCTGCAAATGAAGGTACATCACCCTAGAGTCTTGATCTTTTTAGGAGAAATGAAACTTTACCAACTGGCATCCGGCAAAGCGGAAAAGGGGGCCTGAACAGAAGAGGCAAAAGAGGGAAAGAAATCCAGAAAAGTAAGTTAGGATGGAAAGAAAAGGCGAGGAAGAGGAGTATAGAGATAAGGAAGGTGAAAATGTGAGATAACTTCAATTCTTTGAATTACAAGGTACTCACTAGAAATGTAACCTATTGTCCGGAGGCCAACATAGACTTAGCCAATATAGGAATTGATCTTTAGGGGTATGCTACAAAATTAAAACTAACAAAGCTATTTTTACACCCATACAAGAAGAGCAACGCAGAAGGAACAATTGCTAATGTCAGTCCTAACTTTTAAAGGATATTCCCTATATGGAGAAGGAATCAAATAGAAGGATGGATTCAGTATTGGTGTAGAATATGTCCGATCTGGAACTATGAGAGGCAGCTGGTATTGTTTCCAGAGAGTAACATATAGGGGGCCTAGATGTGGACAGGATGAATAGGAAGGGTCTGTACCCAGCCTCACTTACACTTCAATGGAATTTGCCTTCTGCATACACAAAGGAACCTGACATCAGGCCTTTCCTGCCTTTGCCATCTTGAGACAGTTTGGTGTTTGACAGGGAAAGGGGAAGAACTTTCTAGAACCAGATGTGAAGGTAGGACTTGGAGTCACCCCCCTGCTCCCCCACATAAAGGCAGGCACCAGGTATACATATTGAACACTCCTGGACCTTTGGAAGTTACAGAAGAAGATATGTCCTGCAACCAGAGGACAGCCCTGCTGCTTGAAGGACTGCCTGGTTTTCTAAGAAGGAAGACTTAACCTGATTGCCTCCATCCCAGGCTACTACAAGGGTCAGTTGGCTGACATCCTGTGTGAGCTACAGAGAAAAAACAATCTGTTCCTGCAACTACCCAGCTAGCCTGCTGCAGCGTACTTGTGAAAGTAACTTTTCAGTGGCTCTAACATGATCCTAAATCTGAACTACATTCCATCGCAGTTGGCCTACACTTGTGACTTTCCCCTGGTCTGTCACTACCAGATGACCAGAAGTAGAGATTTGTGCTTTTAGGTGCTATTGAAATTCAATGTCTCTGGTTCTACTTGTTGGAATTTTCTTGCTCTAGTAGAATTTTATTTAATAATATTTATTATATTTTCTAAATTGGTTTAGAATTTTTCTTGTGCTGTAATTTCCCTTTTTTGTGTGCTGAATAAACACTTTACACATTGCCACTAAGTTAAGCCTGTGTGCTATGGTGCCAAGCTACCAGAGGGTAAAGCACAGGTTAATTTAGTGGCTTTTGTTGTTCACCCTAACAAGGATTGTGGTTGTTGCTTGATCAGGGTTTCCACCCCTGGAAATGAAATGGCCTCACTTTCACACCCACAGATGACCTTTTTATTATATAGTCACATGAAGGTAAGAATATGGTTAATATAAAATTATAGGCAGGGCAGTAGCCACGAGACGGGCACACGGGCAGGTCCCTTCTTTATTTCTTTTTGTGGGCCCCCCTTAAAAATAGACAGATTTCCTGTTATTTCATTTCAGCAACAAGACCGGACTGGCAAACTTAATAAAGGGGAATCTCTGGCATTGAGGCTGGTTTGAGCCTCCTCACGCTGCTCACAGGCATCTGATACAATCAATTAAAATGTTGCAGTGGGGCTCTGTATTTCTCACAACCACCGATGCATTTTCAGAATTCATTATCTGCTTTAACTGTGCACTTGCAGCAAGCATACTATAAGCTGCCCTATGAGCTAAATGTTGGGTATTAATCACTGTCTATTTTGCAATTCATAATCTTGTTTTACTCACGTTTACTATGTATTTAGTTTCAACAGGTTTATTTAACCATGCAAATAAATACTTAGGGCCTCATTACGCAGGCAGAGGGCCCGCCACTGTCAAGCCATCGGTGGCGGTCCCACCGCCATCGGACCCTGCATGGCCACCCACCGCATTATGATGGCGGGCAGGTGGAGAGACCAGCAACCACACATCCGACTAGCTCAAGGAGCCTGTCGGTGCGTCGTAGGGACTGCAAGCCCTACAATAGTGGCACCGTCGTAGGGATTACAATGTCCCTCTCTGCCGGCCGTTTCATTGAGGTTAACCCACCATTAAAAGGCAGGTGGAAAGTGATTTGGGGGCCCGTAGCGGGCCCCCATTTTCTCATGGCCCTCCGATATGGACCCTGCGGGGCACCTATGGTGCCCCCTTACATATCCCAGAGAACAATGTTCACAAGGAACTTATTTATCAAAGCAATCTACTATATGCAAGCTGAAGTTTACTTGCTTAGATTTATTCTTAATCATACATTTTCAATTACAACCTTCCTAATGGGGTTATGGTAAAAATACCTAAGAATATCTGTACACAATAATTTACGTGGATTCTTAAAAAACCCAACACAACAGTTAACGCTTACTTCAGCCGAAGTAAGTGGAATTATATTCCGCAATCACAATTTTACCACATATGTATTTCCTTATACATGGCCGAAATGGAACGTTTACATTAGTGGCACTTTACAAGTGAAATGTGAGCCCCAGTGAAGTGACCATAACCTATCTTAGTGAGTGCTAAGTGAAAATATGTGAAAAAAAACAGGAGAACAGGTTATTGGTAAATATCCAAAGGGCGAGCTGTATGTAATGGAAAATGATTCATTCAGGTTCTCTCCTTTGTTAATGTCGACGGCGTTTCAACCCTCTCTACATATCCCTGCACCATGGGGCAGGCATATGTGCAATTTGTTTACTTTGGACTGCGACCTGTGCTGCAGCCCGCAGCACACACAACAACAAACAAAAAACAGATTGCGACCTTCTTGATGGCGGTCGCATCCTAATCCTGATGGCAGGACCACCGACAGCTGGTCTATCGGTCTTGTTCCTGACAGGATGGCGGGCGGACGCTCAACCGACCACCATCATAATCATGCCCTTACTTACTTACCATGATCTACATGACTGCCTACCCATTGAGAAATTGGGTCTCAGTGAAATGAGGAGGAAAGCCGGAGAACTATGTGGTACATCTTTCTTTCTTCTACCCTCCCCTTCTCTCCCTCCTTTCCCCTCGTGCTCTGTCCTTGGAACATGGAACCGTGTACCTGCATTGTACGATTTAGATTCCATGTTTCAGAGCCATTATTCTACAGTTACTGCCTTTGCTTTGATTGCATAGTTGTACTGTGCCGCGCTCATAATAAACTTTACCCTTATTCACCGTAGCCTCGCATCATTGCAAATGGCGACGACTGGAAGAATACTTCGCTTGCTACAAATTTCCTGCGGCACAGATGCAGCACTGTCACTTTTCTGTGTTATACAAGCACATGATGATTTCTCTTTTGCTTTTGTACAGGTAGGACGCCTGTTCACACTACGGTGACACTTACTCTTGGATACCTTGCATTTTAGCCTGTTTCTTTATGGTGACAGGCACACCTTGACTATTTATACACTTGTTATGCAACATGTCAACTTATTAACCTCATTGTTTTAAAGCTGTTTTAAGTATTATCTACTTCTAAAGACTACATTCTGGTCACTGTTGCTTTATAATTGTTACCTTTTGTATATATTGTGTCTACTATATTATTACTATGCAGTTACATTGGATATATTGTGTCTACTATATTATTACAATGCAGTTTGATCCACCAAGTAAGTTTCTGCAAAACAAAGGGGAACCACCCATTCCATGGAGGGAAGAGGAGTTTATCACTTATTCAAAGGCAATTGATGGCAAACTCATGTCAGCTGAGAGAAAGAAGAGCATTTTCCTTCATTGTTTAGGTTCTGAGGGACACGTAGTTTACAGGACTCTCCCTCCTGTCAGGTCTGGAGGTGATTATAATGCGTACTATAAAACCATTTTGCGTATTGAGAACAGATTTAAACCGACTACTAGTGTTGCCCTTAATAGGTTTAAGTTTTAAACTAGAGCCCAAGAAGAAGGATAAAGTTTTGATGAGTTCCTTACTGCCCTCCTTGCATTGTCTTTGTATTGTAACTTTGGTTTGATCACCGATGAGATGATCAGAGACCAAATCATTGTTCATGTGAGAATTAAAAAAGTTCAGGAGCAGCTTTGGATAATGGGCAACCCTAACTTGGAGGCTGCCATCAGCACTGCCAAGGCTTTGGAAGAGTCGGAAAAGTGGATGAAGTCCCTCACCAAAGAAGTTAAGCCTTCCACTTAAAGTGAAGTGAGTAGTGTCACTCCTAGCACTTCTAAATGCCCATACAATCCCAACTTCAAGAAAAATTCTAATCTCAAAAGTTTTTACTGCTACAGGTGTGGTAATCCTGGCCACATAGCCTCTTTTCCACGTTGTCCTGCCATTGGGAAAGAATGTAGTAAGTGCAGATATTTGGGCCATTTCTTTAAAATGTGCAAGGTTCCGAATACGAAGAAAAGTGCCTCTGGTCCTTTGGTGATGATGTCCAGTGTGATTTAGAGACTGGAATTGTAGTTTCCATTCAAGACTCATTTGATGATTCCAAAGCTGACAAGATTGGAGCACCTACATGTCTTATTTGTATTCTTGGAAGGAACTTTGAGCTTATGGCGGACTCTGGGTCACCTTGGACTATTATCACAAAGCAATACTGTTCGGAATCTTTTGGCAACTTACTTCATTTAAGCTCTTTATGTAAACCTGATTTTGTGGCACAGAATTTCGATGGCTCCAATATTGAGTTTATAGTTTTCAAAGAGGTGTTTATTGAATTCAAAGAAAGCAGTGCTTTTATTAAGGTTCATGTGACCCTCAAAGGTGTAAATGTGTTAGGGTGGCGTGACCAGGCCAAGCTTGGTATGGTGTTAGATCCCAGGGAGAAAGATCCTGTCTGTTCTTGCTATAACTTCTTCCTGTGCTGATGATTTTACAAAATTGTTTCCAGACGTATTTTCGAAGAACTTGGAAAGCTTAAAGGCTTCAGCTGTAGGATAAAAGTTAGAGAGGGATCTGTACCCATTAAGCTAAAGCTTAGAGGGGTCCCCATCAGTGTTAGGGCCGAGTTAAAAATAATGTTGGATGACATGGTTAAAGGTGGTGTAATTGAAGAGATTGAGTCATCTGAATGGGTTTCTCCAATTGTTTTGGCCTAGAAACCTGACAAAAGCCTTAGGCTGTGTGTTGACATTTGAGCGTTGAATGCCAATTTGGTTGTTGATTGCCACCCTCTTCCTAATATCAACAAGATGGTGTGCATGTTGGATGGTGCCTGCATTTTTTCCACTCTTGACCTTTGTTCTGCGTACCACCAAATTGAGCTCACTGGTGACTCCAAACACTTCACTTTTTTTATCACTCCCCATGAATTATTTCAGTTCAAGAGGATGCCTTTCGGCCTAGCATCGGCTGCATCAGTTTTCCAAAGGGCCATGTACCACATTTTTAAGGTTGTCGGTAATTTTGTGAAATGCTTCCAGGGCGACATCCTCATTTTTTCCAAGAATAAAGATGATCATTCCCACCATGTCAAGGAGGTTTGCCTAAGGTTGGTAAAGAGTGGTTTGACACTTAAGGCTGGCAGATGCAAATTCTTCCGCAAGTCGGTGGGGTATCTTGGTCACACTCTCTCGGGTGAGGGTGTGGTGCCCAAAAAGTCATTGGTTGATGCCATCATCAATGCACCTTCTCCTGACAACAGAGAGAAACTCCTCTCATTTGGGGGTCTGTGTGAATATTATAGTAAAATCATACAGAATTCTGCCACCAAGATGGAGCCCCTCAGAGAATTGACCAAGAAGTCCACCGAGTTTGTGTGGTCGGATAGACAGGAAATAGCTTTTAAACAAATTAAAAGTGAGATTGTGAATGTCCCCACTCTCAAGTCTTTTTGCCTAAATAAAAGATGCATCATCATCGTTGATGCTGGCCTTTACATTCTTGGGGGTACTTAGCCAATGCTCTGCGAAGGAAGAGTGGTGTGTAGCTTTCACATCTAGGACTCTCTCGGATACTGAGAGAAGGTATGCTGTGATCGAGAGGGAGTTATTAGCATGTATCTGGGCCATAGAACATTTGCGCAACTATGTGTGGGGAAACAGGTTTCTTCTTAGGACTGATCATAAGCCCCTCATCGGCATCTTATCTTCGGGAGGTGGGGGAGGTTGAAACTCTACTGCTTGTATTGCTCGGCTCACGTCCAGACTACAAGAGTATGATTTTGAGGTTGTGTATGTCCCTGGAAAATGCAATGTTACTGCTGATTTCCTCTCCAGACCGCCTTGTTCCGATGATTGTGTTCTTTCTGATGAACAAGATGTAGACATAGTTGCCACTGTTAAGGATTTTGTCTCTGAAGAGTTTTTGAGTCTGTCTGAGTCAGAATGGGTGACTGAAATGAATAATGACGCTGTGTGTCAACTTGTTGTTGAATGTTTGAAAAAGGGATGGCCTAAAAAAAAGTCTGCCACTGCCGATATTGCCCCTTTTTGTCAAGTTTCTGACAAGATTGAAGAGGATGGCGGTCTACTCTTCAAAGGGGGAAAGATCATCCCTCCTGTCTCCATGCAGAGTAAGATTTTGTTACTTGCCCACCAGGGACATCTTGGTATGTCTTCAATGAAATGCCTTATCAGGGCCAATTTTTGGTGGCCTGTACGCAACAAAATGGTCGATAGAACCGTTAGGGAATGTCCTGAGTGCATCAGTAGTAACAAGATGCTCAAGGTTTCCTCTGCTCCTCTCAAACGTGTCTCTTGGCCTGAGTTTCATTGGGAAAAAGCAGCCTTTGACATTTCAGGCCCTTTCAATCACTTACCTTATGATGCACATTTTGCTCTTGTGGTGATTGGTTACCATTCTAAATGGCCAGAGGTAAAGTTTGTGGCAAGTGCCACCATTTAAGTCATCATTACCTTCTTCAAAGAGGTTTTTGCATGTGAGGGGTCCCCGAGGTCCTTGTGACTGGTAACGGGGTACAACTCACATCACAGGAGATGGAGAGTTTCCTCCGCATGTGTGGTATTAAGCATATGACCACATCCCTTTATGAACCAAGAGAGACTGGCCAAGTGGAGTGATTCAACCAGGTTCTAAAGGATGAAATTGATTCGGCTTGTAAGTCCAATGAGTCCTGGAGGGATGTGGTAAGAAAGAGGTTGTGGATGTACTGCATCACCCCCCACTCGGTTACTTGGGTAAGTCCTTTCAGACTTTTGAAGGGCAGAGAACCTATTTCTGATATCTGCCTGTGGTGGATCAAGAGAGTTAACAAGGCTGTCGACTGTGTTGATTTGGATCTTGTCGCTAAGCGTGTGGAAGTTAAGCAGGACAAGATGAAAGCGTTGTTTGACTCGAATATGAATGTAAGAGTTCCTGACTTTACTGTTGGTGAGTGGGTTAGGATTAAAAAACCTGGTTTCTTGGCTAAAGGAATTTCCAAGTCTGGTCATCTCATCAAAATTGTTAAGGTTTAAAACAATTTATCATGCCTTTAAATTCTTTTCTCCTCCTGGCCGAATGAGCAGACATGTCTGAAAAGATTTTAAACAAAAAATTGTCACTTGTCTGATACCCTTTATCAATGATCGCACAAGTTAGAATTTTCTCCTTTGTTCTAAAATCCCCCAAATTTGCAAGGATTGTTCTAGGATATTTAGCATTCGGATATTGAAATGCCGGAACTCGATGTGCACGCAAGATCGTGAGGTCCGTCTTCTGCGTAATATGGTCTGGGCATACATATTTGGTGATCAAATCCGTGCTGACTTTATCCATTGGTTGTCCGTTTTTGAAACTTTCCGTAACTCCAGTAATGCGTAAATTACATCTTCGTGCATGGTTTTTGGCATCATCTACCTTTGACTGGAGATTTACTAACTCAGATTGCAGTTTCTTTATCTGATCTGTTTAGACATGTCTGCTCATTCGGCAAGGAGGAGAAATGTTTTTAATGGCATGATAAATGGTTTTCAACAAGCTGGGGCCCCTGCAGGACTAGTTCAACAGTCAAAGCTGAAAGTATTTCACAACGGGAAAGTCCTTATATTTCAATCAGTTCAAGAGACTCAGGAGCTCCTCTACTCTCTGCAACATCCAGGGAAGGCGGCCTCAAAATTACTTTATTGTCATAGTCTAGTGAAATGTAGCTAATCTAAGTGATTTTTGTTTGTGTTCTTACTTCTTCCCTTTTTCTTGTTGTGTTTTCAGACTACCAGTGGTTGGCTTACCACCTGGGTGCCATGTCACAGCACCTCAATGTTGGGAGGTGGGAGGGGTCACTTGGGGGAGATGGGAGGGCTTTAGGCGCACGGGGGGTGTGAGTCGCCTCAGCGAGCCCCAGGTGGGGGAGGCTCCACGATGGAGGGGACCCATGGGAGTGGGCAGGAGGGGTCCACAAAGGGTAGGGGGCGGGAAGGGAGTGAGGGTCACAAAGGGCACGGGGGTGAAAAATATAAAATGTAGCGAATTTCGACAGGTAATGCAAAGGATCAAGAAACTATATTTTTCTCTCTTATTCGTAAATGACTTCTAGACTATTAAAGATTATTTCCTGTAATGTGAACGGGTTTAATAATAGATTGAAGCGCCACTCTATGTTGGCCTGGTTTAAAACCTTCCAAGCTGATATAATTTTTTTTACAGGAGACTCACTGCAAGGAGGGCTTGCCTAGGGATAAAACCCCTGCCTTTGTTCAATATGAGTTCTTTGCATCTGCAAATGTGGAAATTAGAGGGTTTGCTATTTTAGTTAGCAAAAAGATACAGGGGGATATTATAATGGTACAGAAGGACAATATTGCAAGATTGCTCTAGGATAGGATAGGATAGGATAGGATATAGAGCTTTTAAAGTGCTCGAATGCCGAAGCGTCTTGGCGCTGGTAAGTATGGGGAGGGAAAAACAGTCTTCAAATATAAGCTCCCTGAAAAAGCCAGGTTTTTAAAACTTTCCTAAAGCGTTGATGGTTATCTACTGATTTTAAAGAACAGGGAAGCCTATTCCAGAGTCCTGCAGCATGATTGGAAAAGGCTCTACCTCTCCATCTAGCTTTCCTCGTCCTGCTTACCTGGATGAGGCTCCGAGTGCTGGACCTTAGCACACGGCTGGGAGTATAGGGGGTCAGTATTTTCTGGATGTCCTTCGCTCCACCCCCAAAAACAGCTTTGTGGACCAGGCATACGGCCTTAAATTCTATCCGTTGTTGGACGGGGAGACAATGTTGGGTTTTAATTCCCGCAGAGACAGATTGATCTCTGGGAATATCCAGAAGTAGTCTCGCCGCGGCATTTTGCGGAGGCTGCAGCCTATTAAGCTGTACCTTGTTTATCCCTAACAATAAGATATTACAATAGTCCAGCTTAGACAGCACAAGCGCCACCACGACAGTCTTGCGTAGCTCTGGTGTGATGAAGGGGAATATCTTTCGCAAGGTCTTTATTAAGAAGAAGCAGGATGATACAAGGCTGTTCACATGGGCCGGGAAATTTAACTGACAGTCAAACAGCACGCCCAGGTTTCTCACCTTGGGCACGGGGCGGGGGCACTCACCGGCCTTCAAAGGCCACCAAGAGTTGTTCCACAGGGGATTCCCCTGGCCAAACTCAATGATCTCTGTCTTTTCAGTAATAATCTTCAGGAAGCTCTCATGCATCCAGGTCATAATGTCCGATAGGCACTTGTGAAATTTAAGGGCAGTGTCATTAGATTGCTTGGCAGTCGAAATTATGAGCTGGGAATCGTCCGCATATGACACTAAGGCGAAACCATGCTTCCTGATGAGACTGGCCAGAGGAGTAACGTAGATGTTGAACAACGTAGGCGACAGCGCTGAGCCCTGCGGAACCCCACAAAGAAAATGAAAGCTGTCGGACTGTAGGCCATCCCAGTGTAGACTTTGCTCCCTTCCTTCCAAAAAAGATGAGAGAAGGGACAACGCTGGACCCTCAATACCGACCTCCTGTAGTCTTCGTATCAGCACCGTATGATTAACGGTGTCGAAAGCAGCCGAAAGATCTAACAAGACAAGAATCGCCCTGCCTCCTTTATCGACTATACTACGGATCTCCTCTGCTGCCATAAGCAGCGCTGATTACGTCGAGTGTTGTGCACGAAAACCATGCTGGGTAGAGTCTAACAGATTATGGGAGTCTAGGTAGTCCATCAATGATCTGTTAACTGCTCTCTCTAAAATTTTAGCTGCAATAGGTAATGCAGCGATAGGGCGGTAGTTCTTAGGTACATGGGGATCCAGTGTGGGTTTCTTCAGTAGTGGTCTGATCGTAGCTATCTTCCAACTGGAAGGATAGCTACCAGACTCCAGTACTTGGTTAATTAGAGGAGCTAATTCGCCTGCAATTGCGTCAGCAGCGAGGTGCAAGATTGAAGGGGGCAGGGATCTTTAGGGGAGCCTGATTTGGTTAGAGTGATCAGTCTACAAGTTTCTTCTCTCGTTATTGGTGGAAATCTCCTTAGTCCAGGGTGAGTCATACCTCTGTTTGTCAATGGTTGCCCTTGCTTCTCTGGGCCAAGGTGCGAATTCATGAGTTCTTTATAAATTAGCTGAACCTTTTCCTGAAAAAAGGAGGCTAATTTTTCGCACATGATCAGGCTGAAATGTATTAGCCTGAGGTGGTTGTGAGAGTGCAGTTATTGTTTTTAAAAGCTCTTTATTCGAGTTCCCTGCTTCCCTAATCCTCGTTGCATAGAATAAGCTCTTTGCGGCAATTATTGCATTTCTGTACTGTGAAAGGGCACAATTATACCTAGTTTTATTCTCCGAGCTGTAGTCCACCCTCCAAAGGCGCTCGGCCTTTCTGCAGGCTATCTTTAGGGCCTTGAGTTCCCGACTATACCAAGGGGTGGACGGCTTAGATCTCCTGACGGATAGCAGCTTTTCAGGCTCTACCTCGTCGACTGCTGTCGGCAACCACTCGTTGAAAACCCGAACCGCCTCCGAATTGTCCATACTGAGAAGAGGATGGGAATGGCCAAGTGCGGTAATTAGCCTATATGCACAAACCTTAGACCATTGTCTGATCTTTACCTTTGCCGGCTTTGGACAGAATAAAGGTGTTGGTAATCCTGATTTAATATTGAAATAAATTGCATTATGATCAGACCAAGGAAGAGCAGTGATACTGGGCAGCTCCATCTCTATATTGTTAGCAAAAATGCCATCTAAGGTATGGCCCGCTCGATGGGTTTGACCACTGACTACTTGACTCAAGCCCAAGGCTGCCAAGTTATCGAGCAATTTGGTAGAATCTGGATGGTTGGTGAGTTCCAGATAGTAGTTGAAGTCACCAAGAAGAATAAAAGGCTGGGCATCCATATGGGACTCTAGATGGTTCATTAGCGCTTGTGGAAAAGAAGTCTTGGGCCCAGGTGGGCGATAGACAAGAAGGCCCTGAAACTTAAAGAAGTTCCCTAGATAGATGCTAAAATAAAGTGCTTCTGCCGGTAAGACTAGATGAGTTTCAGCCCGTAGTTTTAGATGGGCTTGATGAATGATCGCTATCCCTCCACCCCTCTTTCCTACTCTCTCTTGTGCAGTAACCACATAGCCATTAGGTAGAGCTGTATTCCAGTCTGGACCGGAAGTACTATCGGTCCAAGTCTCGGTTAGGAAAATTAAATCTGGTAAAGTATTGTCGATCAGATCCGCGATCTGATATTTGTTTTTATGTACAGATCGAACGTTCAGAAGAATACAGCGTAAGGTTTGAGACTGGCCCATCTTACTATCTGTCCGGAAGTTATATCTAGAGGAGTCTTCTGACCAAGTTACACCCACCCTATCTAGAGAAATATCTGTCCCTGTGGTGTTCTGATTACTACCCAGATCAGAGCCCCCCTTTCTATCCAGTCTGATCTGATAGGCGCACTTAGTACAGACCAGCCCTTCCGTATGTCTGCCAGGTGAAGCCAGCTCATGAGCTTTACATGATGTCCTATCTAAGTCCACCAACTGTTGTCTACTATAAGTAGTTACCTTGAAAGGGGCAGGGGTCCTGGCGCTGGACGCACTCAGGGCGGAGACGGGTGCAGACGGACGCAGACGGGCGCACACGGGCTCAGACGGGCTTGCCTTTGGCGCGCCAGCTGCGCGCCCGCTGCGCGGATGCCCCAGCGCACCTTTTATGTGCATCTGGCAGAGAGCTAGCGCGTCAACCCAAGGTGCAATGCGGACCCGCCTAACTTGCGGGTTCCGCTAGGGTCGAGCGCCGCAAACAACAGGAAAGGCGCGAAACGATCAGGCAAGGAAGAAGCAGGTAACATACATTTAGTCCAATTAAAACTAAGTTAAAATTGGGTTAAAAACGTAATTTACAAGCGGTGTTGTGCCCTGATACCGCCGTACTAATATATGTGCAAAATATGTGTGCAAACACGCGTTAGCAGCAAAGAGGAGCTGTTAGGAAAAGTAAAAAAGATTACAAATCAAGGACTGGAACCCTCTTACTAACCCTGGCTACTAGCTCTGGCTGCAAATGAAGATCTGCAACCAAATATTTAATTTTTTTAGCTTTAATGGTCCAATAGAAGACTCGACAGAGTCACCTCAGTCATTATACGACTTTGCTACTGCTCAAATAGGATATTTGGTCATTGGAGGAGACTTCAATTTGTTAATTAATCCAGCTATTTACTCGTCATGACCTAGAAATCTTAGTCTAAACCTAAATCTATCAGGTTATACAGAGATCTACTATGTGATTTGAGGTTGGTTGACTGCTGGCGCGATGAAAACCCCAGTGAGAAGAAGTATACTTGCCACTCAAAGAGATATCATTCGTCCTCATGAATCAATTTTTTTCTTGTCTCTCATGCTCTCTTAGGTATCAAATCAGAGATCATTGAAAATCCTATTTCTGACCATGCATTAATTTTGGATCAATTTTTAATTCAAACTCAATCCCAAACCGAGTTTAGATGGTCATTTGACAAGTCTCTTTTAGTGGACGAGAAATGGGTGGCAAATATGCGTTCGCTCTTAGAGGATGTCTGGAAACGAAATAGAAACACAGCTTTAATTTTTTAAGTTTGGGGGGCTTTGAAGGCTTTTTTTGGAGAGGAAGTAATTAATTATATTGCATACAAGAGAAGGAAGGAGAAGGAAGAAAAGCTGCAGCTCGAGAATCAGTTTTCCAGATTGAGGGCCCAATATCCAGCAGCTTCCTCTAGGGAAAATAAAATCCAGCTCCCTCAGTGCAAGTATAAACTACAAGAAATTTTCATCTCCAAAGAAATGTTGGCACATGACGCAATTTTACAGAAAAGATTGAGCACATAGGCAAATTTCTAGCCTGGTCAGCAAAACGCTGGGTTAATCGGAATACTATTAAATTAATAAAGGACCCAGTTATTGGTAGATCTACTTACCACCCTCAGGAAATTTTGGCTATTTTTTGGGATCACTATAAGAAGCTCTACTCTGATCCTTATAATAGCCCAGTAGAGGCAGCAGATACCTGGCTTAATGGTATTAATTGCCCCTCAATGTCGCAGGCAAATAGAGGTAGCTTAATTGTAGAAATTACAGAAGAAGAAATAAAAATCGTTGTGATGTCTTCACCCTCCGGGAAAGCATGTGGATGCGATGGGATCCCTTTAGAGTTTTATAAGCTTTTTTTTACCTCAGCTCAACCCGATTTTGGAGCTTCTATTCAATGTAATTTTGGAAGGCGCAATGATCCCAGCTTCATTTACGCAAGCCGTGATAGTTTGCTTCGTTAAAAAAGGAAAAGTAGAGGAGGAGGTTGATTCTTATCGTCCAATAAGCCTGCTAAACAACGACTATAAGATTTTTTCAAAGATTCAAAAAACATCTATCTCTAGTCGCTACTTTTCTTGTACATCATGACCAGAATGGGTTTATCCCAGGTAGACTTTTGGCTACTAACTCTCATTATTTGTGCCAAGCGATTGATTATTTTAATACCAATAAGACAAAGGCAGTCATTATGATGCTGGACACAGAGAAAGTGTTTGACAGAGTCCAGTGGAACGTTCCTTTTGCAATCTTAAATAAACTGGCGCTTCCATCTGAGCTCGGTCGAGCGATAAGTAACCTATGTTTAGGCGTCCCTAGTGACAAATGGCAAAAGAGTGGGCATGATTACCATCATCCTGGGGATGCGGCAAGGCTGCCCCTCTCTCCAATATTGTTTTCCTTGTTTTTGGAGCCGCTAGCCTGTGCAATAAGGCAAGATCACTCTATTCTACCCCCTATTCCAAGGGCTGCCAAGTTGAAGCTGTTCGCTGATGATATGGCTTTGTACTTGGCAGCCGAAGAAGATAATATCAGACTTGCCTTGGCCAAAATAAGTGAATTCACAGTTATCGGGGGCTATAAAATCAATTAAGCAAAATCAGAGGCACTTCTTTTCAACTGTTCACCAGCTAGCTTACCCCTTTCAATGCAGGCACAACATCTCAGGTCCCACTCTAAAAGGTATCTGGGAATATTTGTTTAATCACGTTTGGAAGATCTGTTGTCGCTTAATTATATTCCTATATTTAATAAAATGCGGAACCTGCTTTCTCAATGGAAGGATTTCCCTCTGACTATTATGGGCAGAGTAGCTCTTATTAAAATGAATATACTCCCCCTGTTCTTATTCTTGTTTTCTAATTTGATGGTTAGAGTACCTCAGTCTTTTTTGGGGCAAATTAATTCATAATTGAGATTGTTTATTTGGTAGGGTAAAAAACCCAGATTAAAATTAGAAACTTTGCAATTAGAAGTCATAGATGGGGGCCTTGCGTTTCCCAACATATGTTTATACTACCAAGCTTCATTGACCAACTGGCTCAATTATAACAACTTGGTTGAAATGTCTCACACAAATTTTTTCTTGAGTTAATGCTGGGGAAATGGAGATTGCTTTAGCACCTTTTTTACGATTTCCGAATCTTCCAAAGTGATTACGATATAAGTTTCCTAAATTAGTGGCCGTTCAATTCCAGAGGATTTGGGAAACATTTCATATTCCTTGGTTACATCCACAGTTGCGATTAGTGGAATGCCTCCTGTTCGGTCTACATGTGTCCACTCGGACTTGTGATCTCTGGACTAAATTTGGTTTCTCCAAGCTTCAGGATTCCTTTTTAAATTGATAGATTTAGAACTTGGCAAGAAATTAGATCCCTCAATAACAAGATCAAGACATCTCTTTTTTTTAGTCACTTTCAGATAAATAAGTTTTGTGTGGGTCTGAGCAATTTGGTTAATTCAAAAGGGTTGCTATTAAGTAAAGCTCATTTTATACTGAAAATTTGGGTATTGGGAATTTTTACGCAGAACGATCAAATAGTGATAATCCATTTGGAAAAAAATTCTCAATCAATTAATTATCATCTCAATTTTCAGCAAAGGCGTTCTTTTAATAAAATGAGCTGTAAAGCAGTGAGAGCAGGTAATTTAAGGAAGATGGCCTTTTTTAGTAAATGACATATTTATTTTACTCCGGCCAAACTTAATAAAATCTACCCTGCAGTTAATCCTTGCTGCTTTAGAGGTTGCCAGGTTCTACGAGATTGGCTACATGTGTGATTTACTTGTTCCAAATTTCCAGCTTCTGGGAAAATGTTGTTTTTCAGAAGTAAGAAGATTTTGGGCAATAGAGCTCCCCTTTAAGGCTTCCACAGCTCTCTTAGGTCTAGCTGAAGCACAGAGTCTCTTAACATTATCTCAACGTCAATTTATTTTTATCGATTTGGTAGCAAGATCACTAATTCTGGCAAATTGGAAATCACCAAAAATCCCAACTCTCTCCCAATGGATACATAAAATGAATACAAATTTTAATCGGGAAACCATGTATGCACAGAGAGTCTGCTCTATGATCAAAGTAAATAGAATATGGAAAGAATGGAAATAATGGAAAGTTTCTAGCTCGATGAGATGTGGAATTTTTAAGAGTTTTCTGTGTTTATTATATTCATTATGTATATCTTGTATCTTGATTCTTGTAATTTATTGGTGTACTTTATGCAGGAAGTATTAGTTAATGTTTCGTATTCTACATTTAATATAAAAAAATAAAAAATAAATTGTTATGGTTTGCAAGAACAGTGTTATTACTCAGGATGGAAAAGTGAGAAATGTGAGGAGAGTTGCTAAGTGCAAATCTCATGAGCTCAGCACGGACAGAGAAGATGTTTTTCCTTTGCCTTCCTCATTCTGCCCAGTCTGTAGCATCCAGAGTTAAGAGGTACAACAGACCCAGTTTGTTACCTGCTAGATATTTGATTTCTTGTTTTTTGCGCTTTTTCGTCCCAGAATTAATGTCTGAAAGATTATTATGCTCTGGTGAGAACATGAGAAATTAATCTATTCTCAGGAGAGGAAGTTGATGATATTTTTTTCTTGGTGAATGAAGAAGACCAAAGAAAAAAATGATGCAATGTATAATTTTTATATTAGTGCGTGTTCCTAGAGAAGTTTTGGTTTTGCTGGCTTGCAGAGCAGAGTTTAGACCCCAGAACCCATGAGGCAGATCCTTCAGGGTTTTCCTTTCTCCCGACATTCTGACTAGAGACTTGTCTCTGATCTCCTAGACTGCTCTACGAGAGGTTACCTATCCTTATTTTGATATGTCGGCTGAATTATGATCGAGATTACATTTCCAATCTGATTTTCAAAAGCTTTATTTAATTTAAGATTAATGTCTATTAAATAAACAGATGAAAACCTATCAAAATTTGAAGCTAAAACCCTTTAACTCACACTAGCTCATTATTGACTCAACAATAAATCTTTAATGATGTATTGTTTATGACGCCCATCTAATTTAGACATAAATAATCAGCAGTGTGATGGGTGTCAACACATCAGTTCATTTTGCAAATTGTGAATATCTCTAAGGGCTAACATAATCCCATAGATATATTGTTTTTCTGTTGCTGTTGTTTATACACCCTAATTGATTTAAATATTGTTTGCTGCAACACATGACACAAGAATTAAAACATTCTTCTTGGAAAAACTGAATACTAAATATTTTTCTCCACAGCAGTCCATAGTAAAATCTCAGAGGTGTTTTGCCTAGTTCTATTTTACCATAATTTCCACATTTACTTAAAACGTATTCCTGGTGGATCATGTCAACAGTTTAATATAGCTTTTATTACTGTATTTTTTTTAGATCATTACCATTCTCATGTCACCTGACAGGAACAATGCTGGTGATGTTGATTTAAAAAAAAACATGATTTGTCTTTCTTTGTTTTGAAGAAACTTTAACTACACCATTACTGTCACTAAACTTTAGAGGGGTTATGTTCTGGAAAATTCCATTGATAGCAAACTGTATTACAGTCTTGGCATGTATCAGGTAAACCGTTTAATTTAACATGGAAATGCTGAAAAGAGAGGTCATCAAGTTAAACAGTCATGTTGACATCCTTTTGAGACCCCCAAGTTATAAGTGAAAGTCGTGCATACAAATTCAGTCTTCAATATTTATTAGCTCAGTAAGTTGAGAATTTACAACTTTATATACGAATAGTTGTGAACAAAACCCTCTTTGGCTTATGTTTCCAACTGGCTTTGAGGGGGGGGGGGGGAGGGGGGGATATCCTTCTGCCCTTTACTGAAATAAAGCTTTTTCGCTATGCTCTCTTGCTTGATATTGTAGTGTCTTGGGCCTTAACCCCACATGCAGAATAAATGACTACACATACACATAGCAAATGGTACTGGATCTGGCCTCGAGCACTAGCATTCAGGCCCTGTTATTAACAGGCCAACGTCACTCGTGATGCATGTGGTAGATGGGTGTTTGGGCTGTGTGTATGGCTGGTAAAACTGGCGCCTTCTGAGAGACTAGAATGTGTCCAGCAGCACACTACATTCCTCCCAAACTTTATTGAGAAACAAAACAAACACACTTGTTCAACTTAACATAGTCTTAATGTGCTATGACGTATTGTAGTTTCTGTTAGATGGCCTCGCTGCATCCTGGAGTCTGTCGGCGGAGCAACATCAAGTCCAACTCTCACGTCTGGGAGAGGCCCCTTATTTGTTTTGCTATGGGACTGCTTGTGGGCTGCACTGGGGGTTTGTGTATGTCTACCTTGAGGCAGCTGCAAGACCACCAAGGAGCCACTACCTAGTCACTCGCACAAAGCTCAGGGTTAGATGGGTCTTGGTCAAGATGTGCTCTTACTACCGGGATACGGATGCACGTCAGGTTAGCAGGTAGTCACTGGTTCTTCTCATCACTGGTAGTATTTGATGCAGTTAACATGGGCTGGCGAGATGGTGTTTCCAGCTGTGTGGTGAACCTGGACAACATTTGGTAATGACTTGCCGTGATGGTTGCAGGCCATCGTTCTTGAGTCATTGATTACCAGGAGTGAGGGTGGCCAGTCATTTCCATTCATTTTGGAGAGGCATCTGCATCCTTGTGCCTGAATGTTTTTTGGGTTGCAAAGTCGTTGATAACTGTGTCAGGATAGACACGCTGAGGCAGACATTCTGTTTGCGTATGCTTGTGGCTTATACTCGCCAGGTTGTTCTTGTGTTGTGTCACCTAGTTAGCTTGCTGCTTGTATGTCTGGATGCACTCCTCAGCAACTCGAGTCTTCTTGAGCGTTAGGCCTGGTCTCTCACAACTTTCCCTCATGAACGTGGTCTGGCAGGCACATTCTTACTTGTCTCAATCTGGGGAGCAGTGCCAATCTTCCTCCTCATGGCATCAGTGGCAGTGTCTCTCTTGTAGGCACCTGGCAGGCAACCAGGCTCTTTCAGTAAATGGCACTGTCTGTTTAGGGATGCCCTCAGCTGATTTCCTGTACGTCTGCATCTTCTTTCCTCATGGACCTCTAACAGACCATGCCCCTCCCTCAGGGTCCTCCTTTGCACTCCACTCTTTGAGGGGAGCGTCACCATCATTCTGCCTCCTCTTTGCTCGAGGGCACAGTGCTTGCACCTCGAGGCCTTGGCGTTGCAGAGCTTGGTCCTACCTAAGTTTGAGCATGCTTGGCAGGCTTGGTCACTTTGTGTGACGTTCTCCTGGATGGGCCAATGGTGGTCATCTGGTGCTGGTGTGGCCAGCTAGTGCTGCTTCTACACTCTTTGAGGGAGGCTCTCTGGTGCAGTCTTGCATTGTCTCTGTGCCTCTTGAGATGGTGCCCTCTGTTGGCTCCTTGGGTGCCTGTTCTTTTCTCTTGCAATGGTGGCCATTCATTACAAGGGGGGATACAGCACCCATTTCTTCCTTGTCGTGTGACCTTTTCTCTCAGGCCCATCGATTTTGAATCTTTTCTGGGGAAGCACACCTCGTGCTGCAGTCGGTGGCTACGGTACTTGGTGGCTGATTAGCTGGGCCTTTTGGGGGGGGCTAACATCCTTCTCTGCTGCTGTGCTCTCTTTCTTTTGCTGGGGCGTTGTCTTTTTGGGATTTGCTGCTTAGTTGAGTTTGTGGGGGGGACAAGGCTCAGTTCCGGTCTGTACTTGGCACTCAGGCATCTGGCAGTCTCAGGTGGAGGCTGTCCTGCAGGGTTGTCTCGCCCTTCACTCATTGAGGGCAGAGGATGGCTTGTGTGTCACAAAGCACACTGATTTGTCACTACTGTAATGATGACGACGGCCACCAGGTGCCTCACAGTCTTCTCTGCACACTTCCAGGCTTCTCTCTTTCCTGGAGTGACGACATGCAGCGCAGGGCTGGGAATGCCGTTGCAGTGCAGGTTCAGGGTATCCACGCGACCACTAGGTGGTGCTGCAGCCACCATTCTTCACATGCCACAGCAGCTGACTTTGCTGTCTCGGGCATTGTGGGGGCTGAAGGTGGAGACGCAGGGGTACCCAGTGCTGTTGCAGTAGGGCGCTCAGGTTGTGCACACTTTCTTTTCCCACTACTATTTAGGGCAAAGATGTGGCCGCACTGTTGTTCCTTCCCAATGCCAGGCGGCCCTTTGAATCAGTTAGATAAAGGGGTGCTATTCAGTGTGCTCCCTTCATGTGGCACTGGGGTCCCCGTCTTTGGTAGTTCGCAGAGGCTTGCAGCATGAACGGACAAGGGCCCCCTCATGAGATGGTAGGTAATTGTAGTACCGCAACTCTCTTACACTGTCCCACCTTTTCTAGGGCACCGACAGGCTGCTAATTCTGGTGCGGGCATCTCTCAGTGCAGGGGCAGCACTTCCTCCAGTGCCGGTGTTGTATAATATCTGGTATCCTCACGGTATCGTGTATCCCCTGCTCTTCGGCACTTTTCGGAAACGAAACTCATCCCGGGCAGGTTCAGACAGAAGCAGCTGATCACTGCTCGGGCTGAGTTAGGGGATACACGATTCAACAGGATGCCAAGCTCGGCTCTGGCAATAAATCACCTGAAACTTTTGCACGAAGAGAGACAGACTGAAATAAATAGAGAGAATGAATCGTAATGGAAATAGCAATTAAGTTAATAAACATTGTGAAAGCAAAGAAACTATTGCTGAAGCATATCGAATCGTAACGAAATTACATGAGGGGAAGAGAATAGAAACAACAGCAGGGGTTCAAATATGGGGAAAAATAATATCAAAACGAGCGAATTATTAAAGGGTAAAGGTAAAAAAAAAAGGCAATGAATAAAGCAAAGTATTAAAATGGGGAAAGAAAGTGTTTTGATTTTCATATAAAGAATATGTTACAAGGTATATAACTTGCACAATGAGTTGAATAACAGTGCATGTTTAGTTTGACTCATGCAACATACTTGGCATTTAACCAGCTGCCCTATCTTTTTGTGTCCATGCTAATTAAATAAGCATTGGCAACGCAATCGATCTCATACTTTTGTGAAAGTTAGAGCTATTGGCGTTGTAAATGACATTGTTTTTTACTTGGTCAGCGCATGCGCTACTCTGTGGCATGATGTATTGGAGCATTTTGAAAACTTTTGAGAGCGCACAGCCAGTGAGCACTTACCTGGGCACCGTTGACAGCACCTGGGGCGGCTACGCTGTGGTTCTCCTCCGCCGCCATCGGAATCCATTGGCCGCAGTTGGAGGGGACTACAGCTCCCAGCGTGCCTAGCGCTACGCCGGACTTCCGCCCGCCATCGCGCCCGGAGGCGCAGAAAAAGGAGAGGCTCCCTCGGTGGAGTGGGGGCATTTTGAAAACTTTTGAGAGCGCGCAGCCAGTGAGCACTTACCTGGGCACCGTTGACAGCACCTGGGGCAGCTACGCTGTGGTTCTCCTCCACCGCCATCGGAATCCATTGGCCGCAGTTGGAGGGGACTACAGCTCCCAGCATGCCTAGCGCTACGCCGGACTTCCGCCCACCATCGCGCCCGGAGGCGCAGAAAAAGGAGAGGCTCCCTCCGCGTCGCGGGAAGCGCGCGGGCGACGCCGGGCTAAGCCCGGGCAAAGGGCGGGCCCTCTGTAGCCCTCAGGAGCCAAGGGAGACCGGGCCAGGCTCACCCCCCTGAACTTGTTTTTGGTTTGTTTGGACATACTATTATGTGAGCTGGCATTTATTATCGTCTTTTGTCCCCTTTGCTTCTATTGTTTGCATGTATTACCCATAGCGAGCTATTCTACTTATTTTTGTTTAGCTTGACTCAAAGTTAAAACACAGCGGTATTATCCCACACATGGCTGGAGTCGCTAAGAAGGGGACCCTAGATAGTTGCCTATTTAGGGTCAACCCGGGAATAGATAAGGACGTCACCCTTGCTGAATTAAGGGCAAAGCGTCGTAGCTCTATTGAGCGTATCAAAAAGACGCCATTCTGCGCGGTTTCTTCGCATTTAGCCACTTCCCCATCTGAGAGTTGTTACTCTCACAATGATGATCTAGACAACTCTAGTAATGATGATTTTCCAACTCCATCCCGAAATTCAACTTTCTTACCCGAGTCAACCGATGTCCAGACCATTACTGCTTCACCTCTGCTTCTTGATCCAGTTCCCGAGCCAGTGCTCCTAATTGAGTCGTCACCCCAGGTTGTTGTGCTCTCACCCCAAAGGGACAATTCAACCAGGCAATCTAAATTGTCAGGTCCTATACTCAGAAAAAGGAGAAAGAGAGGTAGTATGCCGTTAAGGAGTAATACAAAAATAAGCCACCACTCTGATTCAGTTCCAACTGCCAAGGGTTGTGCAACTTGTTCTGACAAACCATCTCTCCCAGTTACTTCCGTCCCTTGCTTTGCAAATGATACATCTATTGCGGAAGTTTTGGGTAATGCAGAACAGCTATTTAGATCTCTTATTTTACCTATTGTTGAGAGGCTAAAATCAATAGATAAAAGACTTGAAAATGTTGAACTGTTAATAGGTAATAACAGGGAACTAATTAAGAATCTTGCAAAGCCAGCGTTGGCGTCCCCTACTACTATAGCACCTGTTGTACCATCCCCTATTGCATCATCCTTAAAGCCTATCCCCCAAAACCAGTCAAGTGTCAATAATTTAAATAATAAAAGCTCAGGAAGAACTACTTCTCCCAAATCATTGCAACACTTAACTTTAAATAAAGACAGAGAGTCTTTGAGGGAAGTTGATTTAGTTCAAATAGGTCCAACACGTGACAAAATAGGCAAAATTCCATCTCCCATTGCAAAGAAACGCAAGGGCCCTCAAAAAGAATTGCCACCAGAAGCAGTCCCTCTTGTAGTTGTCCTCGCGGGAGTCCCAATATTGAAGGAGGGGACAACTGAAGGCCATTCGCAGTTAAAAAACAAAGTCATACATTGGCTTGGCCAGAATCGCCCTCTTCCTTTGTACATAAATGGTGAAATTTTACATGTACGGTGCCTTTCTTGGTTGGGAAATACACCTAAGAATATAAACGGGGACATTGTAATAATTAACTTCAGAGATCCCAGAGCCGTCAGTCACATTCTTAACTGGTATACGAATAATGTGAGGTCTCTCATTTCTACCTGGGAATTGACTTATTTTTACTCAAGACCACAAACAGTTTCTACTGTCAATCCAGGGGTTTTATTTTGTAATCAGCCCAATCTTGGTATCTCCCTTGGAAACCGTTACGAGGCCCTAGCAAATCTTGATGATGTGGACAGACATAATCATTACAAGGGCTTAATAACAGACATCCAAGAGCCATCTTCTGATTTGCCTTCCCCTCCCAACGAGCCAAGTAATCTACCACCTGATACAAGTGTTGGTATATGAATTAATCCTCTTATTTCCCCTGATTGTTCGCAATTAACTAATCTTTCTGACGACACCGGGGGTAACTCAGGGAAGATACTTTCGTGGAACATTGCTGGGTTGCTCTCTAAACTGGAATCTGAGGACTGGCTTTGTTTTATCAACGACTTTGATTTATGTATATTTCAAGAGACCTGGTTATGTGAACCATCCTTTGCTCAGGGATACTTGAATTACTCTGTGCCTGCATCAAAAGGCCAAAAGAGGAGACCAATGGGTGGATTAACTATCTGGGTCCGACAGAGTTTAAAACTAGTTGTCAAAGTCATTGACATCAGCCATAGAGATATCCAACTAATCAGACTGAACCTAGATAAATTGGGAACGCTTGATATTTACAATGTTTATGCTAGGAGTAGCAGGGGTGGGAGATCCGAGGTTTTAGCGGCCTTGGGCTGTCTCCTTGATATCCACTCTCTAAACAATAACATTGTTATTGCGGGTGATTTAAATAGAACATTTGAACCCCTAGTTATTGAAGATGATTTTTTTGGGGATGCACAAGACCGGCAATGGGGAGTTCCTAAGTTGGAGCTCAAATCAGTTGTGCGCTGGACCAACGATGTGATCAGTTTGAACGCCCTTTGTTATGAAAAGGGCTTAAGAGCTCTAAATGGGAGGACACGAAGTGATAAAAATGGGACCAGTACTTTTGATAACGGGCGACATAAAAGCAGAATTGACTACGTTATATGTAGTCTTAAACTATGGCGGTGGATCTGTGACATGGAGGTTGTCTGGAGGAGTGAGAGTGACCACAACCCACTGTGCGCAGTCCATAAATGGTGGTCTTTCTCCAACTGGACCATAGGCCCTACTGAGCTTGCCCCTCCTTTGATTGTCCCCACCAACGATATGCACAGATTAAGTTGGGCGACGAAGTAGATAAAGCAATATTAGCTATTGAGCACATTAATTCATCTAACTCCGGGTTGGGCAGAGTAGTTGACATACACGACTCCCTTTTCTGTGCAATTAAAAACCACTTCCTTAAACCTGTGAAAAACAAAGGAATTAGAGCCCCAAAGCCCGCAAAGTGGTACAATGACCAATGTAGAAATGCACGACTAGCTTTGGGTACGGCTATAAAGGGAAGGCAGTCTACTGCCATTCGATCTGCTAGAAAGGAATATAAAGTTAGCATATCAAAGGCTAAGAAAGCCTGGGACGGGGGAACAACCTTTACAACGCAACTTTTACAACGCACTACACTTACAATGCATTTTTTACAACGCAACATCCACTACAACGCATTCCATTACATAGCATGACACTACAACGCATTTTTAAAAACTACCTTTACAACGCATTCCATTACATCGCATACTACCTTTACAACGCATACCATTACAACGCATAATATTACACTACACTATCCAACACTTACCCTACTGTTGCACGCCCTGGAGTTAGAATAGTAATTTTTACCCCTATACTATCCAACACTTACCCTACTGTTGCACCCCCTGGAGTTAGAATAGTAATTTTTACCCCTATACTATCCAACACTTACCCTACTGTTGCACCCCCTGGAGTTAGAATAGTAATTTTTATCCCTATACTATCCAACACTTACCCTACTGTTGCACCCCCTGGAGTTAGAATAGTAATTTTTACCCCTATACTATCCAACACTTTCCCTACTGTTGCACCCCCTGGAGTTAGAATAGTAATTTTTACCCCTATACTATCCAACACTTTCCCTACTGTTGCACCCCCTGGAGTTAGAATAGTAATTTTTACCCCCATACTATCCAACACTTACCCTACTGTTGCACCCCCTGGAGTTAGAATAGCAATTTTTACCCCTATACTATCCAACACTTACACTACTGTTGCACCCCCTGGAGTTAGAATAGTAATTTTTACCCCTATACTATCCAACACTTACCCTACTGTTGCACCCCCTGGAGTTAGAATAGTAATTGTTACCCCTATACTATCTAATACTTACCTTAAATGCAATTTAATATTATGCGTTGTAATGGTATGCGTTGTAAAGGTAGTATGCGATGTAATGGAATGCGTTGTAAAGGTAGTTTTTAAAAATGCGTTGTAGTGTCATGCTATGTAATGGAATGCGTTGTAGTAGATGTTGCGTTGTAAAAAATGTGTTGTAATTGCATGCGTTGTAAAAGTGTGCGTTGTAATGACATACATCCCTGGGACGAGCACCATTGGTCTGAGTTAAAGTCAGCTAGTGATAGGAAAGATCCCCGGTTATTCTGGTGCATTGTTAAGTGGGGTAGTTCGGGTTTCCCCGAGCCCCCAAATAACAATGTTCCGGAAGATGAATGGGTAACATTTTTAAAAAATCAGTATGCTGAGTCAAATAAAGTTGTTACTGGGTCAGATATAAGTTTAATTCAATTTAAAGATAATTTCTTTAGTACCAAAGAAATTATGATGGCCCTCAGCTCAGTGTCTGGTGGACGTGCCCCAGGACTTGATGGTGTCCCAGCTGATGTATTCATTAATGATAAAGAGCGCTGGTGTAAGTACATACATCTCCTTATTAATGCTATTGCCCAGGGTGCAGTAGTACTGACATCTTGGCAGGGTGCAGTAATAATACCTGTGTTCAAGAAAGGTGACCGGTCGCAGCCGGGTAACTACAGACCGATAAGCCTTATTGACACTATACAAAAGGTTGTGGGGCGTGTGATTGTCAACAGGCTCCTTGATTGGGCCGAGGAGACCAATGCCCTGTCACCCTTCCAGGCAGGATTCCGTCGGTCCACAAGCACGGTGGATCAGGTTTTTCGTTCTACCCTGTTGCAATGGCGGACCGTGATGCTGGGCGAGGGCAGCTTGTATGCGGCTTTTGTCGATCTGCGGGCTGCCTTCGACCTGGTTCCCCGGACCAAACTGTGGCTGGTTCTCAAGAACCAGGATCTACCAGGAGAGTTATTATCATTGATAATGAGACTTCACGAAACAAATTTCGCCAAGATTCAGTGGGGGGGACAGGGTTTGGTGACCGCGAACTTTCCAGTTGAACGGGGTTTTCGTCAAGGATGCTCAATGGCTCCCGTCCTTTTTACATTGTATATTAACGATGTTGTTGCCCGCATGCTTTCTGCAAAGGTGGATGCTCCCTCTTTAGCCGGCACTAAAATGCCTATTTTAATGTTTGCAGATGATACGCTCATTTTATCTAAGACCCCAAGCGGCCTGCAGCGTGCTTTGTCCATCTTTGATCAATTTTGTGGGGAGTATTGCTTAGAGGTTAACACGGCTAAAACTAAACTTATGACTTTTAACCCCCATCGTAGCTTCAAATCGAAAATTACCATGAATGGCCGTCCGCTAGAGGTAGTGAACACTTTTACTTATCTAGGACTACACATATCTAGTGATAATAGATGGCGTCAGCATATAGATATTGCTACACTTAGACATAGGCAATTGTCCGGTGCCATTAGCTCAGAGCACAGAAAATCTTTGACCAAACCAGTAAAACCTGTACTTCAGGTTTACGAAGCAAAGGCCCTAGGATCAGCACTTTATGGAGCCAAGCTGTGGGGCTTCGAGAAGGTGGCTGCACTCCAATCCTCGGAAAATAAACTGGTGTCCTTAACCCCTTCAGTGCCCATGACGAGCTGGACTCGTCATGGGCCGCGGTGGCGCTGTGCCCATGACGAGTCCAGCTCGTCATAGACCCCGCCCGCTAATGCAACGGCCGGCACTGGGCGGGGAAAGGGGCGGGCACTGAAGGGGTTAAAAGCACCCCGTTGTTACCCCTTAAATATGATTTGGGTAGAAGAGCAGTCACAGATTTGGTCAAGCTCCGTCCGATTTTGTATTGGCGAAGGCTATGGACGACACCAGTGCTCTTCCATTATGCTGAGGGGTTCCTAGACATTATCAAAACAGATGTGTTCCATAAAATTGGGTGGCTTAAATCACTTAAGACAACTTTGACCGAGCTTGGTATGTGCCAGCTCTGGGAGCAACTTTCCCATCCAAAAGTACTCTGAAAGAAATTTACTGGGAGACTGTAGCATCTCGGTATTGGAGTAGTTCTAGTGTTGGATCTATGGCTCGAGGATTTTTAGAAGCCAAGCTGTACCCTTGCCTGGAACACTACTGGGATATTATAACTAGACCAGGTGAAAGAAAGCTCTTTTTCCAGCTAAGAGCAGGTGCACTTCCCCTTAGACACTTGATAGCTAAATGGGAAGGTGGATATTGTGATAGCTGCCCTGTATGTGGCATCACTAAAGAAACAATTGGTCATTTTCTATTTGCTTGTAAAGCCTATTTGGTCCCGAGACGCATTTGGTTATCTCCGATGTGCAAAAATCTGGGGACCACCAGTAGTATTGTTGCCCTGCGTATCATACGCACTAGCTCTTTGACATGGATTTCAATAGCTACTGCAAAATATCTTGGATGGGCATGGTCGATCAGACAGAGACTGCTAGTCTCTTGACTATTCTCTGTTATGACATTCTGCCCAAACCTCTAACCTGTATTTTCCTATTTTTACCAAATATTTTTAACCAAGTCGATTTTAAACTTTTTACTATTTTTAACTGTCTAATTGATATAGTATGTTAGTTTTAAATTAGAACTGTTAATCAAGTTAGAAATTCCAAAAAGTATGTCTTGTATTCTGACATCACATAGTCGTAAAATGTTATTCTATTTTAAACTGTTGTATGAACTTTAGCTTTTTTCTTTTGTTATATGTATTCTGCTTTTATGATGAAATTTCGAATAAAGCATACTTTGACTTGACTTGTATTGGAGCATGGAATAGAAGAAACGCCCACTCTCCTCCCATATTTACCATTGGCTTGTGTCATTGTCCTTCGTAAATGCTGGCTTCTGATTCGTTAATAGGCTTGTAAGTCCCTCCTTAGTACCACCTTGTCTTCATTTGTAACCTCCCATGAGGACTGGCCCTTTTACTTCAGTTGTTACATGGTATGCCTTTTTTAGTCTGTAAGCACTATTTTCTTTAATGAGTTTCTCCTACTGCAGGCACAACATGCTTTCCTGCAACATTCAGTGTGCCATGCATGCTTTCACTTTCCGAGCAGCCAGAGATAATGGCGGCCGCTTCTTTGAATAGGTCTCGCATTTACAAGAGTTTGAACTATTGGCATAGTAAATGACGATGCCTTTTATTTATGTGCTAATTAGCAAAACAGATAAATAAAAGTCATTGTCATTTACAATGCCAATAGCTTAAACTCTGGCAAATGCGACACCTATTGCATTGCAAATGCTTGTCATACATGGTTCCTGGTGCACACTGGTGGCACACATTCTGATGTTCGTTTCTCACATTGCTGGTTATCATACGCAGATACTGGTGCACGCTCTTATCTCAGGCTACACAGCACACATTCTGGGACTAGTTCCTTTACTGCCTTTGTTCGTACACGGATCCTGGTGCACGCTGGTGGCTCATGGCAAACATTCTGGTGCCAGCTTTCTACATGGCAGGTTTTTGTACAGGAATTCTGGTTCAAGCTCATGTCACTCACTGCACAGCACACTCTAATGCTGGTTTTCCACATAGCAGGTTTTCCTGCACAAATCCTGGTGTGCGCTTGTGTTGCATGCTGCACAGCACACTCTAATGCTACTTTTCCACGTCTGGTTTTTATGCTCGGATTCTGGTGCACGCTCGTGTCTCATGCTGCACAGTACACAGTAATGGTGGTTTTCCACAGGGGTATTTTTCTTGCACTTATCCTGGTGCAGGCTCGTGTCTCACGTAGCACTGCACACATTTTGATGCTGGTTTTCATACACAGATCCTGGTGCACGATTGTGTCTCAGGCATCAAAGCACATTCTAATGCTGGTTTCCCACATGGCTGGCTTTCGCGCACAGATCCTGGTGCACGCCGTGTCTCACGTTGCACAGCACACATTAATGCTGGTTTTTCACAGTGCTGGTTTTAAAGCACGGGTCCTGGTGCACGCTCATGCCTCATGCTGCACCTCAAACTCTAATGCTGGTTTCCCACACAGCTGGTTTTCGTGCGTGGATACTAGTGCACGCTCATGCCTCACGCTGCACAGCACGCTCTAATGCTGGTTTCCCACACAGCTGGTTTTCGCACACGGATTCTGGTGCACTCTCATGCCTCACGCTGCAAAGCACACATTAATTATAGTTTTCATACATGGACCCTTGTGCACATTTCTGTCTCACGCTGCACAGCACACTTTAATCGTGGTTTCCCACATGGCTGGTTTTCACGCACAGAACCTGGTGCACGCTTATGCCTCATGCTGCACAGTACAATCTAATGCTGGTTTTCAAATGAGTTTCTCCTACTGCAGGCAGAACAGCCTTTCCTGCAACATTCAGCACGCCATATGTGCTTTCACTTTCCATGCAGCCCGGGACAATTGTGGCTACTTATCTACAAGGAAATAGGTCTCGTATTTACAAGAGTTTCAGCTATTAGCATTGTAAATGACAATGTTTTTTATTTATGTGTTAATTACAAAACATATAAATAAAAGGCATTGTAATTTACAATGCCAATAGCTTATTCTCTCGCAAATGCGAGACCTTTTGCATTGCAAATGCTTGTTTTTGTTTGCAGTGGAGTGATCAGTTAGAAAACAAGAGTTAGAGCTATTGGCATTGTAAATGTAAATATTTATGTGTTATAGAGTAGAGTCGGTGTATGTGGTGTGTAGTGGAATTATGTGGCTACCATCCAGATGATGTGAGCATTTAAGAAGCAGAGATGCAGTCAGGATAGATGGGTTGGTGAAATAATAGCTATTTGTGTGAATGCTTAAATGGATGGATAGCTGTATGAGTACATGCATGGATGTCTGGGTGATCAGTTGACTGAAAAGATGGTAGGTGATGCATGGGTAGGAAAGTTACATATGGTTGGTATGGAAAGAAAAAGATGGATATATAGGGAAATATTTATAAAAAGGAAAGTTTTGTGCTTTATTGGACCTTTAGTCAAGACTGGATGATATATCATGCTACATGGTGGCCCAGATCTCAATAAACATAAAATCCAATTTACAAATCAGAAGTTGGTGATGGTTTTGTGCCCTTACCCCTAAACTATTCTTCATTGTCAGTTGCTTGGATGCCTGCCTAATCTGCAGTCTTCCAACACAGTATTACACTTGGACGCTGGTTTAACCCATTCAAATCTTAAATGATGTGTTCCAGCAAACCTTACAAGAGACAGTTACTTCTTATGCCTGATGAAGGAAAAGTCTCATGACTGGTCTCATGGTGTTCTGCATGTTGCAAGGACACATTGACAATGCCCTGTTGATGAACACAATTATGCCACCCTGTGGCATTGAGACTGCCAAATATAGGCTAATTTGTAAATTCTCTGGTGCATGTCATGCACACAAAAGGCATGATACATGTTTCCGGAGCCTTGCAACTGTGTCAGGGCAAGGAAGGGATGGTATGACTGGCACAGCAGGGGCAGCATTACCGTCTTTTTGTTCTGAGGAGTGCAACATTTCCGAGTAAGCCTTCACAGCAGCAGCTTCCCAGTATCTCTGTTGCTCACTCGACTGGAAGACCAAACAAAAGATATCATATTCTGGGGCCGTATTACAGATGACTGCGGTAGCGCTAATTGTCACTGTGTGCCATATTATGCTCCCAACGGCATTACAGAGGATCAGTCTGTAATGCGCAGTGATGTTGGTGAAGACTTCGAACTCTGTGTTTATAAGCATTTGCGTCTGTGCGGAGATTGTACTAGCGCACAGACGCAAATGCACATAAGCACAGACATACTCTGGCTCACAGCGACAATTAGCGCTGGCGCACCCTCTGTAGTACGGCCCAGAATGTGTAATGTGCAGCTTTAGTTGATGGGCTAGGTGAAAGTCGTTATTCTCTCACCAAACACCTGACACATACATTCACTGAAGCACTACAAAGAAGAAATAAGGCTGCACTGCGCTCTGAAAAAACAATAGTCTAGCCTCATAAATCAGAAGTATAACTATACTCAAAGCACGCTCCGGAAACATTTTGTATGCCTTGCAAAGAAGCAGATAACAGTTTCAGGTGTTCAGTATTTATTGTATTAAAAAGCACTCCTGCCGAACTTGTGATGCTGTACCTGCCCGGACAGCCCACCATCCCTGTCCTACCTGAACAAATGGAGCTCCAAGGCCAGGCGCGTTGCCTGCTCCAGCTTTGCCAAGCCCAGTTTCACCTGCCGCTGCTGCAGCAGCGTGGACCCCATAGGCTCGTTTTTGCCTTCCAGGGCCTCCAGCAGCTCAGCCAGCACCGGAGGCAGAAGGAAGGCAAAAACTGGATTATTTTGACCAGCGCAGCACGCGTACATTGTCACCCTAAGGGCACCATATTAGTTAAGGTACTATCAACGCTGAAGGTATTCAGCTTAGGATGCGCCATCTTGGTTAAGGGATCGCAAACTGCGTAATCATGGTTGAGGGCTCGCGCATCTAATACAGCGGCAGCAACACAAAACAATTACTAACGGAAGAAGTGAGACGGCTCTTAGCAGATGCACTGTCACACGGAGGGCAGACTTCATGCATTTAAGTTCACAGGTGAGCCTCCACTAGTTTATTCTCACCACTGACTGATGAGAGAAATGGGGGGTTGTGGGCTGGGAATGAGAGAAATGCAGGGGTGGGCGGCAGTACATACGAACTGGGCTTCACATTTGTTGCACATTGATAAAGTATGGCGTGCCGCGCTGCAACAATAAGAAAAAATTGTTCTCCCCAACAACAAATGAAGAATGCAAGCGGAAAGAAACTGTATTTAAAAGAAGGGCGACACTGGACTGAACCAATGGTAAGCAGCAGGCAGGAGCAAACTCCTTTATCAATATAACAGGTCTCCCAGACAGCACATGTGCGTTTCCTAGGCTCTACCTAAAAAGCAAGACAACTATGCTTTTTTTTTTCCTTTTGACATTTACACCTAAAACAAGAAGCACACAAAGCAGTCCTTTAAAAATATGCATTTCTTCTATGATTGCAAGAAATTGGATTCATATTTGGGGTGGACAACTACACATCTCAAGAAATAATCACAACTCGAGACAGCGTGGACCTTCAAAGTCACTAATTAACCTAAGCTCCACCCGCTGATAGGAATGGTGTAGATAAGACAGACTTAATTTAGGGCAATGTGTGACTTATTTATCCACTGTCAGAGCAGTAATAAAGTAAAAATCACCAAGAAATAAAAATACCAAACCGAATTATAAAAATAGAGTAAAATGTATTAAGCAAAATTACACCAAAACAAGTCTAATCCATGAAGGGATACATCAGATATGAATTTAAAAGATTAAAGTGAATGAATTCTTTATTTGTGTGGTTACTTAAAACCATTACAAAAATACAGCTTATAAAATGAGAGTAAAAAAAATCTAAAAATCTGAAAAAGCAAGTGTATGTGCACAACAATGTTAACCTCTTCAGTGCCCATGACGAGCTAGACTCGTCATGGGCCGCGGTTGCGCTGTGCCCATGACGAGTCCAGCTCGTCATGAACCCCGCCCGCTAATGTAACGGCCGCCACAGGGCGGGGAAAGGGCGTGGCACTGAAGGGGTTAAAATTCTCCTTTGCTATCTTAGATAAAAACAATCAGGTGATAATCAGTCTTTTATATTAAATAAGTCTGTTGTGAAGAAGTGGCCAGATGGCAGCCCCAGCAGTGCCCACCTAACAGCTTAGGGGGAGGTGTCCATCAGTTTTATACAAGTGTAGTGGACAAATTTGCCAAAGTTGGCCATATGCTTCACTGTGTCCAACGTATAGAGGTGATGGACTGTGTCCTTTGCTGTGCAAGTGCCCAGTTGGTGGAGGATGGGCCTGAGGTAGGTTCTGCGGACTAGATGCAGCGCACGGCAGCAGAGTAAAATTTGGGCCAGAGACTCTCGTTTGTAGCTGCAAAGGTGGCACTCCATGATGACTGGCCTTACTTTCCCAGTTGGATATAGTTCTTTAAGAGGGAGAGGATGTAGTCTGGCAGCTAAGATTCTATGTAGGGCTTGTCTCCCCACAGCCTGCGTAAGATGAAGTTTGAGGCTGGGCAGTGTTTGGGGGAGGCTTTAGGTCTCACGGAAGCCTCTTGCTACCAAGGATTCCATATCCAAAGTGCGAGAACGTAGACATACCTGCTTTTTTATTGTATTTTTAATAGTGGCATACTTGATTATGCTGGGGTCCCAGTTCTCTGTTGCAAATTGCAGGAGGGCTTTGGCAGAGACGAAAAACGCAAACCAAGGATTGCCAGGTTGTTGGAAGGTGTGTTTTATAAAGGCCTTCATAGAGTTCTCCGGTGCTGCCGTTGTTTGATAAAAGTATTTGCTCGGGGTCGCCATCTCTTCCAGTTGATTACAATTAAAATCCAGATGAATTAAGTTGTTTCTGGTGCAGGCTGGTAGACGAAATAGATTTGTGTAAGCTGTGCAGTGTATTTTTTCTAGGTCATTCGCAAATTTCCCTGGAAAAGCCTGTTGCTCATAATTGAGGGATGGTAGTAGTTTCGCCCTCAGTACTCTTTGAATGGCCGTTGTTGTTGGACTATCTAGGATAGCGTGTAATTTGCAGAGGGCGTAGGTGACCTTTTTCCCTTTCTGCTGCAGTTTGTGGCGGTGGACCCGTGAGCAGCCCGTTTCACTAAGCCAAGCCCCCAGATAGTTATAATGTTGTACACAGTCCAAAGCCAGCAGACCCAACCTCCACTTTGCCACTTTTGTTTTCGGATATTGGCCAAAAATCCCTCTTTTAGAATTGGCTGGGTTAGCAACCAATTTATTTTTGGCATCGTAGACTGTGAGGGCTGTGAGTGCTTTTTGTAAGCCGATTTTGGTGTGATCCAAACGAACCAGATCATCAGCGTATTGCATCAATTGGATCTTTGTGTGCCCGATCCTTGGGGTGGCTAAAGTGGCTCCGTGCAGGGCTTGGCCCATGGCGGCTGTATAAAAATTTAACAGCATCGGGCCAGAACGCAGCCCTCTTTAGCCCCCGATCCGTGGCGATTTTCTCTGGGGCAAACTCGCTCAAGAGTTTGACCCCTACCCAGGTTTGTGAATACAGCAATCTAATGGCTTGCAGTAAAGATGGACTGATATTCCAGCGTGCCAATTTCTGCCAGAGGATGGTGCGATCTACCCGGTCGAAGGCTGCTGAGTAGTCAATAAAGCAGGCAAAAAGCGGCAGGGTTTGATGGGCCACAGCTTGTTGGGCTAAGTGTGACAGGGTGATGATGTTGTCCACAGTGGAGCCCCTGGTCTGAACCCGGTCTGAAAGAAGGGCAAGAGGCCTTCAGTGCCAACCCAGTCCACTAGTTCCGGCAGAAGAGTGCTTGCATAAGCCTTGCCCTCAATGTCCCTTGGGGTCGGTGTTAGGCCCTTTTTTGTATATTGGGTGCAGCAGTGATCCCCTCCAGGAATCTGAAACATCCCCCAGAAGTCTGCATTCAGCGTATAACTGAGCCAAATTTTCCGTCTAAGAGTTTGTATCATCCCTGAAGAGGGAGCCAGGCAGCCAGTTGGGGCCAGGCGCCCCATTGTGTTGAATCTTTTTTAAAGCTGTGCAGACTAGTCCTTTACCTGGGAGGGTTAAATCATCCAACATTATGGTCCATTCAATGGTGGCGTTGCCAGGTCCCTCCCCGTGTGTTATGAGGCTATTTGGAGGAGTTGTGTTCGAATCATCCGAGTACAGGGTTTTCACATGGGCTACCCAAGTGGATTCTCTCTGTTGGTGGCCCCGTGGGTTAGGTTGTTTAGGTATTGCCAAAATCCTTGGGATTTACACGGTGCCAACAGCTCAAAGATCTTCAGCCATTTTGCCTCCGTGCATTCTCGTCTTGCTTTCCAGACCTGTTTTGAGTGGCTTTTTGCAGCTATTTTAAATTGCATTTTGACGGACTCTAACCCAGATTTCCGATAGAATCTGCATTTGGCGTTTAATTGTTTGGCGCTTTCCTTGATCGCTGGGACGTGTCCTAGGGTATATGATGAATCTGTTCTAGCTGTAGTGCTCCCCCGAAGCAATGAGGATTGTTCGTAGGCGAGATGGTCCCATTCGTCTATGATACCCCCATTATTTAAGACGGTTTGCCAGCCTGTCTACGTTTGTTTCCAAGAGTCAAATTTATTGATTGGCATCGGCCCCCATTTGATTCTTCTGAGGAGTTTATGCTGTTCTTCCCCTTTGGATGCCCCAATGCAGCGAAGAAAGTGGTGAGTGTCTGCTGTGATGGTTAACTGAACAATTAAGGCCTCATGGTCGCTTTCACTCCGTGGGTGAAAAGTGTAGTTTGACATAAGTTTTTGTAATCTCTCACTTAATAAGATATAGACTATTGTGGTCTGGTTGTTGTAAATGGGTGAAAAGAATGCCCCAGGCTTACACTTTATTGATACAGAGTGCGTTGTTGCCAAATTGTATGCCCGCATAAGGGCGTTGAAAATCCCAGTGCTCCCTGAGCGGTGGTTTGGTGATACAATGGCCCCTATTTTGTGCGTGTTGAAGTATCCAAGAATAATGGGTTCCATAGATGCAAGCAGAGTTTCTATCTGAGTTATCAACTGAGTGAGCTTGTCCTTAGGGCCAGGCCTGTGGGGGTTGTAGTAGACGTTAATCAGAAGCATTGATAGTGGGCCATCAACCGTATTAAGGCCTTTAAGGGTGACAGCCAGAAACATGCCCGAAGAGCTCTTTATCCCTGTAAAGTGTACTTTCAATGAGTGCTTAATGAATATGGAGATCCACCCTGAGTCTCCGTATATCTTTGCTGATGTTCCCCATGGTGGGACAGGAGCGATTGCCCCCTTCTGTGCCTGTTATTATTTTGATAGAGCTATCGCTGGTCAGATTTATTTTTGATCCACCTTTGGTGCCATGGAGAATAGACCCAGTTACTATTTCTGGCCAGATTGAATCCTTTTTGAGCGTCCTTTTCTGATCGTTCAGTTCTTTTGGTCCCTGCTGTTCCTTCAGGTCTCTACTTTTAAGGATCGCTGGGTATTTTATAGCAGACGGGGTCATGGTTTTTATACCCCGGTTTTCTAGTTAGTTCTTCTTTCCTCTCAGGGTCTCGGCCATAGTCAGATTGGCAAAGATTATCTCTGCTATCTCATTTGTCTTGCTTGGTCCAGGGGCGAGGAAAGACACACTGTCGATGTCAGTTGTTTTTATTTTTTCCAAGCCCGGAATGTTTGCGCAAAGCTTCAGGAGGTGTAATTGGGATACCGCAGTCCTTTCAGTTATTCTTGGTCTTTTGTTTGGTCAGTGAATGGCAAATTTTGATGGAGAGTTGCCTCCTGCACGTCAGGGGCCTCTATGGCGTTCCGAGTTGATTTCGCCGGGGTATCCAAGTCTTCCCCGTGCATATTTAAGCTTACTATCATCCGCTGAGCGTTGCTCCAGAGCTTATGGTGGTGGGCAGTGGACGAATATAGATCTTCGGTGCATGTTTGAATGGACTTCATCTACCTATAATTAATAGGTGTGGTTGTTAGTTGGGGCTCCTTATGGTCTGTTGCTGGGGTAGGAGCACATTTATTTGTTTTGCATGGGTTAGAATTTCCCCGATTGATGGTATTCATTCTTACATTGTCCGCTTTGGTCACTGCAGGCCACTTTAAATTAGATTCCAGATTTTTCGTTTGTTCGTGGTTTGCTTCTTCAACTTGTAGCCCTTGTGTATTATTAAAGTGCCACCTAGGTTCTTGGTCAGACGTATTCAGGGACTTAGACGGATGCGCCAAAGGGTGTCCTAAGGTGCCTAGAGCAGTGATTTTGCTGTTGGTTGTGCCGTTCGTTTGTATGCCTGAAGATTTTTTACTTGGGGTCGTTTTTTGAGATGAGGTAATTACCTCATGGTGTTCTTTATTATGACCCTCATTCTCCTTGTTTTCCAGCTGGAGCCACTGCAAGATAGACCCTTCATTGTGGGTTTTGATTTGTTTTTATTTGTTTAATAACTTCTTTTGTTTTTTCTTGTTTTTTCTAGACAAATGTTGGCTGTCTGAAGTTATGGGCTTTGACTTATAGATAGCTCCTAGACCTTTGTCTAAGTTGCAGCAGGTTTTTGTTTCAGGTTCTTCTGCACTATTTATTTGGTCACCCATGGCTCCTGTAATTTCGAGCGAAGCTTCTTTATCATTGGTTTGTAAGTCCTTCGTGCTTGTGGTCGGCTTTGTGTTTTGTTGGGTCAGGGAGTATAGGGTGTTTGGTCGCCTGTTGACTTAATTCCTGAGGTCCTTAACCAGGGTGCTCATTATCTCTGGGAGCTTTTCTATATTCTGCAGTATTGGACTGCATCCACAATCTTCTTGTTTGACCATTAACGACGTATGTGCCGGGGCTCTGTGGATCAGTGAATTTAAGTGTTCCAGTTTTGAATCTAGTCCAGCGATCAGTCCAGCGGCTGTTTGCAGTATATTTATTTGAGTGTGCAATTTGTCTGCATGCATTATGGCAGCATTTGCCATTGAAATCAAGGCGTTGTTGATTAGTGTTAGATGACTCTCGATTTTATGAGGCTGCAGACCAATTTCCACTCCCGTTTTAGGAGAACCAAGGATCCAAGGTTCATTTGCGTGTGGAAGAAAGTTGGAGTTTGAGAGATTAGGGCGCCATTTGGGTGAGAGTTGTTGACTTGTGGACTCAGCCGGCACAGAAGAAGAATCAAAAGGCTCCAATTGAAGCCTTAAAGAAGTTCTTGAGTGTGCCCGTGTTGGTTCTTGGTTCTGAAGGAGAGCCCTCACTCGATTCTGAAATTAAGAGATCGGGAGATGAATTTGATTTCTTAAAGAGTGCTCCACTGTTTTCTGTATGATTATTGGCACTGTGGGCTATTCAGAAAACGGAAGGGATTATGGGTAATGTGGGAGATGTTCTCAAGGTTGACTGGTGATTTGGGCTGTGAAACACTGGGTTGGAGGTGTTGGGATGTGAAGCCATTGGGGCTGCCTTTGATGCTACACTTGTTTCTTTTTTAGCCCTGTCATTGTTGTTGGACCATGTTAACGTGGTTGTTTGACCAGGCAGTGAGGCATTGTTTGAGTCCTTTGGGGACAACGCAGTTCGCTGGTCAATTAACTATTTGTTAATATGCCACCTTGGGATATCGGGGGAGCCAAGATTAGCTGTTGGTATTGATTTTGGAAGTGGGTGGTACCCGCTGGTAGTTCGTTTGTAATAAGAAAGTTGTCTCTCTCGTCCATGTGGTCCATTTTTGCAGTCCCTAAAGTTTGACGTGCTGGGTTGTTGGAGCTGGATGAGCCTAGATCCAATGTTTTTTCTGGAGCTCTTTTTCCCGTAACAATAGTTAATTCTGGAGAAAGTGGAACGTCTGGTTGAAGTCCTAAACTTGGGTCTGCCTATTTGTCCGCTGCTTTGCCAGATTCACCAAATGTATCCTCTAAAGTTGTGTAGTAAAGGTGAGCTCTTATGTCGCTGTTACCATTGGTGGTGGTCGTGCTCTTTTTAATACAGTTGCTATTACCGGTTGCCGTAGTTTCACTTCTATGTATGGTCTTTCCCGATGAGGTTGCAGTTGCGGTTAGCGACTCGCCCATTTGCGGCATCTCCCTAGGGAATAACCCGGGTTTGGCACACCCTCTGCCTAGGGGACACAGAATCTTGGACTTTTGCCGCCTTGCGGTTTTCTGAGGGTGATGGTTGTCTTGGTGCTGGACCATGTTTGAGTTTCTGGTCCGCATGGTTGATCTTTGCACTGGGCTCTTGCGGTGGAGAGCTGATGTAATGCCACCTGCTAGGCTGCCGTACTACCCCCCAGCAGCCTCCAGCAGCCTCAGCGACTGTGGGCCCGCTCACCAGCTCCCCCTGCTAGATGGCAGGGCTGGGCTGTTGGAGTTTCTTTTAAGTTGCAGGCCTGGGTCTGGGCGAGTGAGTGGGATCTCCAAATGCTCTTCCAGTGCACTCACAATCCACAACAGTTCTTTTCACCCACCTCTCGTCTCACCTCAACTCAGTTCTTGGGTGTCCTAATGGCGTCCTGGTGACCTTGTGGTGATCTGACTATCTGGCTGTCTAGTGATAGCAGCAGTCACCTGGAAGGGAGAGCAGGACGTGGCTGGGGGTGGCTGTGTCTGGCATAGAGCCGCACCGCACTTCTACGTACCGCACCACACTCTCCATCTCTGTCCTGCTCTCACCGCGGGCTGATTGATAGACCCTGGTGATCCAGGTGAGTCAGTGAATATCAGAAGGGAACAGTTCCTCTCTCTGGGCCTGAGTAGGGAGTTACAATGACTATCTACACAATTGAGGATGGTATCTGGGGGGATCTGCAAGTTCAGAGCGTAATGCCCTCACACACCTGTTAGGGTGTCATGCTTCATCATTGGGCGCTCCTCGTCGGACCGGCGCTGCAATGTCCGACGGGCCTGGTGACATCTTTATCGGAGATCTTTTTGATCTGAGAACGCCGTTTGGTGAGTGAGGTGTGTGGGGCTATAGGAGAAACATTGTCTTCTAGAGGGTGCAGAAAGTGATTTAAAATGGCCCCTGACCTTGTTAATCCACTTTATTAATACTCAAGGTAGGGACTAATTAAAAACAGTGAGGCTATTCGAGTAGCCTTTTGTTGATTAGGTCAACATGTTTCGTGTCTGGTGCTCTAGGGTAAAGCGACACTTCTTCAGGACCGATATGATCTGACCGCTAGTGGTCAGTCAAGGGATGGAAACTCCCCTTCTTAAAGACAAAATCCTTAGTCTAGTGTTCTTGATATGACGTTCCACCTAAATAGATAGGGCCAAAAAAGAGGGGGAGAGAAGGAATATGGATACCATCAGAAACTGGTAAGGGTGGACTAGTCAGCTACATTAGACACCAGTACATCACCCAGAAGGGACCAGATAAGACCGGTCTCCTCTAGTAACAATTGGTTTGTGGAAAGGAAGGTTAAAAATATCTAATGAACTAACGCTAGATGAACGTTAAAAAACATGACATGACAGAGTTAAGAAAATGACATGACTGAGATGAGAAGTAACACCTCATACAGGGGGAAGGCAACGTTGTCAGAAGGAAAGAAACAGTTCTTACCTCCTAGAGGTTGGATGGAAGGCCTCATAGATGAGGGAAGACGACCCGACCACTGGAACGGGTATACTACATGACAAGGAGTAAATCAAACATAGAGACAACAACCAAACAACATGACACTGTCAATTGAGACAACACAGGATTAAATATATATAGTGAAACCAGGTGGGAGTAAACTGATAATTCGCATGCCTCTGGTGTGTGTCAACGTTAGTTGCTCAAAAAAGGGAGGTGTATCGACGGTAGTTGCTCACATCAAAACAGGGAGGTGTATCAACATAAGTTGCTCACGTAACAACGAGGAGGGAGGTAAATGATCTCCCACCTACCCGTAGTACCGCGCTGGTGTTGGTGGGGGGTTTTATGTAACGTGAGTACCTCAATGTTAAGTGAGGCAAGGGGAGCGATTCGCCGTAAGTGTCCCGTCGGTATCACAGAGAGAGGACTATGAGTGAAAGACACCGGAGTGCCGTACCGGAAAAATAAAAAAATATAAAATTTTAGCCGTGTTCACAATATAAACGGCCCCGCGGTCTCGTGTGTAATTAGTGGTTAACGGGCTCGTGTTGCAATACCAAAGCGGGTGACGCATATGCAGAAGCGTCTCAGAGTGCAAGACCGTGGACTATCAAAACGTAAACGCACATGCAGTGAGCCGACATGCTGCGACTTCGTGCGGGTGGTCCATATAATAGGCACCTATCGCAGGGGAGCGGAGTTTGCAAGGAAGCGTACACAGAGGCGCCGAACTTACCCTAAGTAGGAAGCGGGCTCGTAGTAGAACCTACTCGTCTGGTCTCACCTGGATGTTGCCATAGGAAGTCAGACCCCGGGATTTGAAGTTGCACTAGAATACCGAGGTCTCGTGAGATTTTGCCACCCTGTCAGCCATGTTGTCCCAAAACGGGATGCCTGACCAGTAGTGACAGGTTTGGCGATTTTCAAAGGACTAGTTGTCAAATGATAATTGATGAAGCATGACACCCTAACAGGTGTGTGAGGGCATTACGATCTGAAATTGCAGATCCCCCCAGATACCATCCTCAATTGTGTAGATAGTCATTGTAACTCCCTACTCAGGCCCAGAGAGAGGAACTGTTCCCTTCTGATATTCACTGACATACCTTGGAGCATAGGAACAGGACCTCGATAAATAACAAGCTCTGACGTCCCCCCTTTTGATTATACGCGATCCTGGTGAGTCCTCCTGCTGCACAGCTGCACTGCCGCCACTGCAGCCTCTGCCACCACCTGGGTCCCAGCCCTCGGCTCCCAGTGCCCTGCTCCAAATGGGTAGGGGTGGGCCGGGGGCGCACCGGCTGATAGCAGGGAAGCCGACCTGCCAGGTTGGCGGCGAGGTCAGCGCGAGGGTGGTGCGGTGCGGGTGCGAGCTAGTGCCTCACGCTGAGGAGTAAGGAACTGTGGAGGCCGTAGAAACCGTAGAGGCTGCAGAAGCCGTAGAAGCGGGCAGTAGAGGCCGTAGACGCAGGTAAGGAGCGGGAGGAAAAAACCGGCAGGTTCTGTTCGTCCGCCTATCTCCGCAGCTCCAGCTCTGTGGCGGTTCTAACAAACAATGGCGATCGGCTCTCAGTGGGCTCCCTGGAAAGCCCGGACCAGATTCTAAACTACTATCAGTGATAGTGATAATAGCACTGAAAAGGATTAAACACCATTGATAGTCAATGGCCACAATTGAGTTTTTCCTTGGAACTCAGTCTCTGAAATTGAAGTCAAAATCCTTCAGTGGATCAAGCCTCCAGGCTGTATCCGACGGCGAGTTCCATGAGGCCCGGTACCTTATCGATCAGGGCCCACTGATTTGCTGCTGCGGCGAAGCTCCAAGTGGGAGAAACCACTTTCTTCAAACCAGCGCGGGCTATTCCTTGGGTGGATAGAATGGGTTTGTGTGTTCCGGTCCTCCTGAGAACTGGAAATCTAAAACCTTGTAGGTCCCAACTTTTCAGAGGTGGTATGACAAGTGCAGTTAGACACAGCTCAGGTTTCCAGGACCAGAGAAACAACAGTTGAGAGTCAAGACTCACTCCAGCTGGGCACTTCATGGAAAAGTCCTCTTGCAGCTTGTTGTGGCCCAATAGCTACACAGGTCAATAGGTGTCTACTTTTTTGTCCCGGTTACAAGGGAAAGCAAGTCCAATCCTTCAAGGCTCTGCTCTAGTTACAGAAATCATGTCCGGTCCTGTTCTCTTCTTACACAGGTCCATAAAGTGTGATTAAAAAGGGTGCCTTAAGGTTCCATATTAATGCTTAGTACCAACTAGTGTATTGCTCCTAATGGCGCCCAAATCGAATGGGTAAAATTTCCTAGGGATAACCCTACCCGCTTTTGAAACTGTACCTATTTGCCCTTCTGTAAACAATCCCACAGTGCCCCTTCACTCTCAAAATCCAAGATGGAGAAATCCTTTTCTCTTTATGCAGAGCCTGTGTGCACTGCCCTCCCAGATGTATGACCAGGGAAATCAACACTCTCCTTCTCTGAAGTCACCCTACACCAGTTCTGGAGGTAGCATTTGGGGCCAGCCTAATAAGAAGGACATAAGCTCGGACCTCTCTAGGTGTTACCAAACATTTGCCTGTTACAGGGGACACCCCTTCAAAGTAAATTAAGTTCCTGGGCCAACCCCACATGTCTTTCTGCCAGTATAAGAGAAAAACAACTCCTGATTCCCAAGCCAGTGTACCTGGTCTATGATCATTTTTCATACCATTCATTACAGCTTATTCCTGGCTGTGACACTGCTCATGAGAGAATGCAAATTAGCCCAAGCAGCTTCAAGCAGGGAAAATGTTACTTTCTAAAATATTCATTTAAAATACGACTTCACACTATTGAGTTGGGATTTTAATAACTAATAGAAAATAGTTGTTTCATCATTGTTGTAGCTGGACCCTAACTGGAGATACCAACATTTATTTTTACAATCGCTTCCCAGTGTTTCCCTCTCACAGTAAAAATAGCTTTTGGGTGCTAGTCACTATAAGGGAATATTAAGTGTTAAGTGTATATTTCTACTGTTAACTGTATATTTCTACTGTTCCACTTTCATAGACCATGCACACTGCCTTGTGGGCCATGCGGCCTACACAGGGGTGACTTTTTGATATATAAAAGAAATGATTTTACCTAACAAAAACATTTTGTTGAATGAATGCACAGTAGATTTTTACAGTGCAGCAGTCAGGAATACACAGGGTAGGCCTGAAACCATGTTTGCCCTGCCGCTGTAGTTGATGGCACTATAGGCACCCAGTCCTCTAGTGCCATTACATTTCCGGATTCTGTTCACTTTTTACATCATATAGTAGGGACATCCAAGCAAGTTAAATATTCTAATGAGGAATAAGCCAAATTAACCTTATCTAAGAGGGCGCACATGAACTCTACTAGCAGGGGTAACTTGCACATAGTTGTAAAGCCAAAAAAGCAGATATGGGAAAAGTCTAGAGGAACGCAACACAAATATGGTCATTTCCTACAATGATTATTAAAAGGAAGCATAATTGTTGCAAATAAATATAGTGTATTTTACACAAATACCTTTTCATGTGCCAACACTTGGCTGTTTCAGAATAGTAAACATAACCAAATGATATTTGTTTCTGGTGCAGCCCCAGTGTCAAGTCTCTCTTTATTATGAGAGATGTAAATCTTCACTTTTTATTCTACATTGAGCATTCTGAGACTTTTAGTTTCTATTTTAAGATTGACAGTATGGCTGAAAAATTGCAGCATGCAAAGCGCTCTTGTAGTGCTAAAAGTGCTTTGTGGCAATGAACAGTGTGATGGTCAACAACCCAAAGAGAATCCAGACATTCAAATACCTGCAGTGCAAGCTTCACTTTATCAAATAAAAGTGACGGTCAGAGTTTATAGGTGTACTAGGCGGTTGCTTCAGGTGCAAAATGAAGGGCATGCCAAATTCAAGGGGAAACATTGCAAATTAAAAAAAACTGAAAGCTAAAAAATATCCTTAGCCTCAATATGTTATTTGGTTTTAGGTGGTGGATACTCCCTCTACTTGGCTTGGTCTGGTTAGTGACTGGCTGCCAATCTTGGGTGCTACGAGTTACAGCACATTCTCCCTTTGCTATATAGCATTTTGTATTTCACATTTAGCAAACATTTGAAATGGGTAAGTAAGAAGATATTTCCATATTGGTTAAGTGAACACAATATTTTTTTCTAACAATGTGTACCGATCTTTGTGTTTTCCAATATCTTTTTGTATGGGGGCAGTAAACAAAATTGCTCATGCATTAATATATCTTTGTCCCCACTTTACAAAGGTTTCCTTTTAGCCACTGACCAGTTTAAATGGCCTTTTATTTGTTAGACGCCTACAGTCTTGTTTTGCATTTTTGATATAATTTCACAGCTTTCACATCTGGTTCCTATGGAGCATACCAAATATAATGGTCTGTACAGCCTATAATAGTTGGTAGCCCCTATTTTTCTGAAGATTGAACTTGCCAGGATACAATTTGACATGGCCTTATGTTGGCTCTACGGACACATTACTTTTTCTAACAGATAGAATCCTTGCTTGAGTTTTCCAACATCTTTTCCTAAAGTGATACCACAAATAACAGCTCATGCATTTCTATAAAATCTGATTTCCCCTACATTTCAACTGAAGTTGCCTTTAATTTGATAGCAGACTGCTGTGTCTTTTCATATTTGTGATTTAATTCCAAAAGCTTTCACATCAGGGTCCTTCTGGGGATATTAAATATAATGCTTTACAAGGGCTGTAATATTTGGTGTTCCCTATGTTTCTCGGGTTAGAGCTTACTAGGATTCAATTTGAGATGGCATACTTTGTGCTATATGAACACAGTATATTCCTGCCAAATAGCACCCTTTACTGTGTTTTCCAACATCTTTTACTGTGTGGATATCACATATTACTGCTCCAGCATTGCTGTAATTTCTGATATCCCCTACTTTTCAACAGTAAGCTTGTAGCCACTGACCAATTCAAGTTACCTATTATATGATAGTAGATTACACAAATTCTTTGCATTTTTCATTTTTATTCCACAAGCTTTAACTTCTGTTTCCTTGCGCGGATATCAAATACATAGCATTATTTGGGCTATAATATTTGGTATCCCTTATATTTCTTGGGTTCGAGCTTACCAGGATTCCATTTGACATGGCATTCTGTAGACAAGGTATTTTCCTGCCAAATAGCTCCTTTCCCTGTGTTTTCCATATTATTTTACTGTGGGGATACCACATATTACGGCTTCTGCAGAGCTCTAATATCTGGTACCATATCTAATGGACTCTACCGCCTATAAAATTTGGTATCCCTTGTGTTTCTCGGGTAAGAACTTACAAAGATTCAATTTGACATGGTCTAATGTTGGATGGCTAAGCACAGTATTCGTTTGCCAATAAGCACCCTTCCTTTTGCTTTCCAACATCATTTACTATGGGGATACCAAATATTTGGGCTCACGCATTGCTGTAATATTTCATATCCAATACGTTCCATGGGTTACCCTTTAGTCATTGACTACTTGAAGTTGCCTTTTATTTGAAAGCAGATTACAGTATCTTTTCACATTGTGTGCATCATTCCATAGAAATTTACATCTAGTACGCTTAGGGGATACCAAATATAATAGCCTATATGGCCTAAAATATTTGGTATCCCCTATGTTTCTCGAGCTGGAAATTACCAGGGTTTAATTTGATATAGTCTTATGTTGGATGGGTGAGCACAGTGTTGCTTTGCCAAGTAGCACCCTTTTTTTTTTCTTTAAAACAAGGTTTACTATAGGGATACCAAATATTATGACCCACATATTGCTGTAATATCTGTATCCCCTATGTTGCATGGGTTACCCTTTAGCCATTGACCAGTTGAAGTTGCTTTTTGTTTGATAACAGACTACAATGCCTTCTCACATTTTTACATCATTCCACAAGATTTTACATCTGGTTCCCTTAGGGGATACCAAATATAATGGTTTTCCAGCTACAATATTTGGAATCCCCAGTGTTTCTCGGATTAGAAGTTACCAGGATTCAATATGACATCACCTCATGTTGCATTGGGGAGCACAGTATTTCTATACCAAATATCACCATTCCTTTTGCATTCCAACATCATTTAATAAGGGGAATCCAAATAGTTTGGCTCACTCATTGCTGTACCCTCTCGTATCCCCTATGTTTTATGGGTTAACCTAGAGCCATTGACAAGTTAAAATTGCCTGTTGTTTGATAGCAGACTACAGTATCTTTTCACATTTTCTACATCATTCCACAAGATTTTGCATCCGCCACCCTTAGGGGATACGAAATATAATAGCCTATACGGCCTATAATATTTGGTATCCAGAGTGTTTCTCAGGTTAGAAGTTACCAGGATTCAGTTTGACATTGCCTTTTGTTGGCTGGGAGAGCACAGAATTTCTATTCCAAATAACATCCTTCCTTATGCTTTCCATCATCATTTATTAAGGGGATACCAAATATTATGGCTCACGCATTGCCATAATGTCTTGTATCACCTATGTTTCATGGGTTAACCTTTAGCCATTGACCAATTGAATTTGCCTTTTATTTGATAGCAGATGACAGTATCTTTTCACATTTTGTACATCATTCCACAAGATTTTGCCTCCGGTACCCTTGGGGGATACCACTTATAATAGCCTATACAGCCTATAATACTTGGTATCCCCAGCGTTTCTCGGGTTAGAAGTTGCCAGGATTCAATTTGACATCGTCTTATGTTGGATGGAGGAGCACAGTATTTCTATACCAAATGGCACCCTTCCTTTTGCTTTCCAACATCATTTACAATGGGGATACCAAATATTATGGCTCACGCATTACTGTAATATCTCGTATCCCCTGTGTTTCATGGGTTACCCTTTAGCCATTGACTAGTTGAAATTGCCTTTTGTTTGATAGCAGACTACAGTATCTTTTCACATTTTGTACATAATTCCACAAGATTTTGCATCCGTACCCTTAGGGGATACCAACTATAATAGTTTATACGGCCTATAATAGTTGGTATCCCCAGTGTTTCTCAGGTTAGAAGTTACCAGGATTCAATTTGACTTTGCCTTATGTTGGATGCGGGAGCACAGTATTTCTATAGCAAATAGCACCCTTACTTTTTGCTTTCCAACATCATTTATTAAGGGGATACCAAATACTATGGCTCACCCATTGCCATAATATCTTGTATCCCCTATGTTTCATGGGTTATCCTTTAGCCATTGGCCAATTCAACTTGCCTTTTATTTGATAGAAGAATACAGCATTTTTTCACATTTTGTACATCATTCCACAAGATTTTGCATCCGTAGTCTTAGAGGATATCAACTATAATAGCCTATACGGCTATAATATGTTTTATCCCCAGTGTTTCTCGGGTTAGAAGTTACCAGGATTCAATTTGACTTAGCCTTATGTTGGATGCGGGAGCACAGTATTTCTACACCAAATAGCACCATTCGTTTTGCTTTCACACATCATTTAAAGTGGGGATACCAAATATTGTGGCTCACGCATTGCCGTAATATCTTATATCCCCTATTGACCAATTGAATTTGCCTTTTATTTGATAGCAAACTACAGTATCTTTTCACAAGTTGTTCATCACTCCACAAGATTTTGTCTGCGGTACCCTTACAGGATATCAAATATAATAGCCGATACGGCCTATAATATTTGGTATCTCCAGCGTTTCTTGGGTTAGTATTTACCAGGATTCAATTTGACATCGCCTTATGTTGGATGGAGGAGTACAATATTTCTATAACAATTAGCATCTTTCTTTTTGCTTTCCAACATCATTTACTATGGAGATACCAAATAAAATGGCGCATGCATTGCTGTAATATCTCACATCCACTATGTTTCATGGGTTACCATGAAACCTAGGGACAGTACACTGGCCTGGACAGTTGGCTATTGGACAGTACACTGGCCTGTCTTAAGTCATCCTATGCCTGAACCTTTATAACTTTCAGTTTTTTTGAGTGCTAATTTATAGGTTCTCCTTCAAGCGTTAACCTGTCCCACATCCCTGGGTTTTTGTTTTAATGTGGACATGAGGGGTTTATGTGATTTGGAGCTTGCGCCATCAAACCAACTTACCCCCTTGATGGCTCCAGCTCTGCCACTAGCCACTAGGTTGTACGCTATCTACTTTCCTAGATTGCTATAGGCACCTAAAACCACACTATACTGAGTATAATTATCGAGACAGAGTTCAATGTCTTCCGCTCCTTCTACATACAGCTTGCCTAAATAACATCCGATATTATCTTCTCCCATTTAATTCTATGTGCCTGATCTATTGTTTTAGTTCCCTATTTGCTATGCTCTTTTCCTCCACAACATGAAATATCTGCGCCCTTCTCAGTTCTATATTAGTGGATTGTAATCACTAAAGTTACTCCAACAAGAGTATAAATTGAGAACATTGGGGAGCAAAGGGGCAGCTACCAGGATTAAATCAATGGCTGAGGAACAGTTGTTGGTACAGAATATACTTTTCCAGTGCTTTCATGGCAGTGCATGTTATTGGCTGCAAGCAGACTCTCTATCCGACGACCTTGGGCCGAATGCTTGAAGTGAGCTGAAGGTGATAAGGCATCCCATTGTCCCTTAGCTAAAGTGCAATTAAGGTGACAGATGTATGCATTAATGTCCCCCAGTATGATAACCTCATAATATGGGCAGTCTACCTTCCCATAAAACCCTCTATGGCAGCAATGTGTTCAATGTCACTGGTTCTAGTAAAGGAATTATAGAAATTAATCAGCAACAAGGTGGGGCGCTTACTAAATGTTAAATGCACTGTTAGCATATGGGGAGAGTGGCCTTTCACCAGCTTTGTGGTGCAAGCAATGTTGAGCGATATTAGAGTTAGCAGGCGGCCCTTAGTGTGACCTACTGTAGAGGGAGAACCTGTTTTATAAAAAGGGCTAAAAACATCCAAAACAAAGGAGTCAGATGTATGCCAGGTTAACTGCAGTGCAACTACATGGCAAGACCTTATTGTCGATAACCACTGAACCTCATCTCTCTTAGCCCTCAAGCCCGCAATATTCCAGGTCATTATTTTTTATAAAGGGAGGACTGAGGGAGGTGGCATCAGTCTGGAGCAATTGCTTAGGCATTTCAACTGGTAATACTGGAGAACTTGCAGTTTGCCCACCCCCTAAAGATCTCAATTGTAAATCTATAGTGTCTAGGTCCTCCAGTGGGGCATATTTGTTGGTCAAGGGAATAATTCCTTGCTGAGGAAAAGACCCTAACAATATGCAAGCTCATAGGGGTAAACATGCCCATAGGTTAGAAAAAAGTGGAACGGGACAACTCCAATAGAATATTTGGACTCTTTCCTGTAGTGGCTGTCAACCATAGCTCTTGTGTGATTGGGGTGTCTAAGGTTAATGACAATATAGTCGCCTTCCCTATCCTTTTTTTACATCAGATCCAACCCAGCCTACTCTTCTGGCCATGTTGATATGGGGAGATATATAGTGTACGTTTACTATTGTGTTGTCACACCAGTGGGTAACCTTATGCAACAGGTTTATCTTGGTCTCCATTGTACCATGCTTAATGGGAAGAACACCTGTCAAAATGGCCACAAAAGAACCAGATTCCGGTGGCAGATTTAAATAAGCCCTTTCCCCCAAGGTCATTGGGGGTGTGCTTGATGAGTTGGACACTTGAGCATTATGCCCTCTAAGTAGAGGCACAGTTTGAAGGTCTGCCCTCTGGCCAAAGGGTACCTCTGAGACTCTAAACCCAGCCTAGCCCTAGTAGTTCCTACACTTTTCGGTGGACACAGACCCCTGCTGGATTGAGTAGCCTTCTGAGGAGGTCGTTTGTCTCCCTGACCAGTCTGTGGGGTATCGCTGTACCCTACGGCCTTACAGCCCTCACTAGAGGGTACAGCAGGTACAGATACGACGGTGTGACTAATCCCCATGCCTCCTACCACCACCACAGCCTCAGAATTCTTAGGGAGGGTGCTAAATGGGCACTCGATGAAAGGAGTGATTTGAGTAAGAGCAGCTTTTATCCCTGTGAGACGTGATATGATAGGGGCCAAGAGTGATTGTAACACAGATTCAAATTTAGGAATTAATTTATCCACAGCCTGGCACAAGTCCAACTGGTCAGTCGTTAGCAGACCGGTATCTTCTTGGGTGGCTGTTCAACATTTTTCCCTCCACCCCTCGTCTTTTTTACTGGTGGTGCTGACAGGAGTATAGCATCTTCCTGGGCATTGTCAATACTGTCCAACAGTTCAGCAGTAGAATTTGTTAGCAATGGTGAACCCACTGTATCTATCAATAACAAAGGGTCAGCAACAGATCTAGGTTCATCACGGTGATGTATGTTTTCGAATGAAATCCCACTTCACCGTGCCCCACCGCCCCTACATGCAGTGGCCGCGGTTGAGATTAGCACCCAGTCTCCTGGTAAAGTCCATGGTGGCTCCTGCTGCTCTGGGCAGGGTATTTTTTTGAGTGACCTCTGAGCCACCAAAGACCCCCTCTTGTCAAGCAGGATGCCCAAGTAAGGGAATGTGGAAACTTTAGTCAGTTCACCTCCCTTACACAAAAGCCTACATTTGGAGAGCTTTGTCCTGCCTGTTGTCATTATATGTGACTTAAAAAAATTACCAGAAAGGTCAAGTGCGACCATAAAATCTATAAAAATGTTACAAGACTTCGCAGCCCCACTGCCATTCTGGCAAGTATCACTGCATGATCTGCATATAGCAGAGCTGGAACAAGTTTGGAGCCTGCTCTGGGGATGTCTTTGCATGCAGCTGACAGAACCTCCCCAAGTTTATTGATGGATACAGTAAACAAAACTGGGGCTAAAATGCTTCCGCAGAATGCTTAGAGTGAGCCATTTTCATTAAATCTAACTGAGGCTCTCAGATTTAAATCTGACCAATGCAAGAGAGCCACCAAATCGGCATCCATACCCATCTCTAGTAGCAAAGGCCATAGTTTGGTCCTTTTAACATGGTATCGCTGTACTCTACGGGCTTACAGCCCTCACTAGAGGGCACAGCAGGTACAGATATGACCGCGTGACTAATCCCAATGCCTCCTACCACCACCACAGCCTCAGAATTCTTAGGGAGGGTACTGAATGGGGGCTCGATGAAATGAGTGATTTGAGTAAGTCCAGCTTTTATCCCTGTGAGACGCGATATGATAGGAGCCAAGAGTGATTGTAACACAGATTCAAATTTAGGAATTAATTTATCCACAGCCTGGCCCAAGTCCAACTGGTCAGTCGTTCTGGGGTGGCTGTTCAACATTTTTGCCTCCACCCCTCGTCTTTTTTACTAGTGGTGCTGACAGGAGTATAGCATCTTCCTGGGCATTGCCAATACTGTCCAACAGTTCAGCAGTAGAATGTGTTAGCAATGGTGAACCCACTGTATCTATCAATAACAAAGGGTCAGCAAAAGATCGAGGCTCATCAGGGTGATTTAATATTTTGATCGAAAGTCACCTCTCCGTAAGAGCAATTTTTTTGATAGGGCATTTGCTGCCCTGGTTAGAAAAGAATCCAATGTTGTAGCTGTAGCTCCTCCAGAGGTACCCACATTATGCTTCTTCTTACCCATTCTCGTGGGCAGCCAACTGTTTGCGACTGCTGCAGCCCGTTAACTCTAGGATCAGCAGTCTAGCGTTTGTCCTTACAAATGACTCAGAAGGCCAAATAAATAAGCATGCCCCTTACTTAGGATTTCTAAAGTGCTTAAATCGACCCTGTACAACCAAGGAAGACAAAGTAGAAAAATATGAAGTTAACAAAATCGATAAATGCAGTATCTTGATGAAGCTATGTCACAATTAACAGGACTAAGAGAAGTGGCCCAGCCCTGCCTTGGTACACCACGTACGGGCGCAGACAGACCCGCTTTTGGCCCAGTCTTGGCCCAGGCACATGTATGGATGTGCCCGCATGCGACCCGCGCAGCAGGAGCCCCCAGCGAGCTAAGCAGGCGCCTTCGGGCATGAAATCCACAGTGTAGTTGCAGCGGCGGCTGCAAGTAGTGCTGGGGTGGGTAGTCTGCCCCCTCCTCTCACTAGCTCCACTGGTTGCTGGAGACACGGGCTTCCCGAGAAGCAGGAATTCCCACGGAGCTAAGTAGGCACCTCTGGGCATGATATCCAAGGCGTGGTTGCGGCAGCCGCCACAAGTAGTGCTGGGACCAGTCTGCCCCCTCCTCTCACTAGCTCCACTGGCTGCAGGAGACACAGCCTTCCCGCTCAGCGGGAGCACCCAGGGAGTTAAGCAGGCATCTCCGGACACGAAGTCCAATGCGTGGTCGTGGCGGCGGCCACAACAAGTAGCGCTGAGGCCTGTAGTCCACCCCCTCCTCTCACTAAGTCCACTGGCTGCTGGAGATACGGGCTTCCCAATTAGTCAATCACATCATCCACTACATTGGTAAAATAAAAAGTACCAATCACTAGGAAATGAGTGGCCAATTTTAAAACCCTGGGCAGAAGATGTAATCTTTCAAGCTAAAGCAAGCTGTAGAAGTCAAGATCAGCATATTAAAAACCGCATCACAGCTACAATTCGCAACACAGGTCTTTACATCTGTTTAATCCAGAAAGGAACAATCATTATTTGTATGATGCTCTTTCTAGGTGTGCTGCAGAATGCAGCACACATAGAAATGCAAAAACTAGGAGAAATACAAGTATTTCTCCTTGTTTCGCCATTCGAACGCCTGCTCTTGAATGGCATTCATTTTTGGCGTGGCCTCAGATTTACACCTCTTTGTAAATCTGGTGCAGAGTCAAAAGCAATGGGTGTTGCGATGGAATGCCCACAGCAGAGACCCACTGCACCGTCCTTTCATGCTAAGTGATGCGTGTAAAGGGGCCTTATTTACAAGGTGGCGTTCAACCACAAAAAGTGGCTTAACACCGCTTGTAAATATGGAAAAGGGCTATATCGCCACCAGGACATCACTAAAAGTGATGTTCTGGTGGTGATATTCTCTTGTGAATATTCCCCTGAGAATTTCTTCCCAACTTGTGGAAGGCCCTATATCCCTTACAGATTGATTGACAGTGCCAGGACGTGTAAAACAGAAAACCACCAAGTGGCTTGAGCTGTATGGTGAATGGTTGTGTAATGACATTGTAAGCGTCATGCAGGGCCTGCAATTTGCTTTCAATTGCTGGCATACAGCGAGCTGCAGGCTGTGTTTTCAGACCCCTGATCACTAACAGAGTGCTAGTGTGTCAGCGATCTATACAACACAAAGTTGCCAGTTTGTTTTTTTCCTATCACTGTGAGGGTCTGGTACTGTGGTGCTAAAGCAGTTTTGCTCAATTTTAGACTATCAAAGTAAAATTGCAACAAGTCTTAGGATTCACTGCATGAGTTCCCATTAACTGAGCCATCTCTGTTTTAGAGCTTGTTGCTGGAGTATCTCAACAAGGTCAGTAAGGAAATATATGCTTGGTAAAGTGTACAATGACTCCCAAAGTGATCTCTTGATACTGATGGCTAGGTGTACTATTAACTCAGGGGTTCTCATTTCATTGACTTGTGTATAAGGTAGTTAAGGGGAAATTTTAGTTTACGATACCGTAATCTCACAAACCTTTCTGCATTTTACGTCAGACTTGTTCCACAAAATGCCCATGATTACAGTATTACAGCATGTTGCATATTCGGTTTTCATTTATTTAAAATTGTGATTCTGGGAGCACAGTAACAATGCAAATGTATAGAACATGAGTAGCTATTCACGTCAGATGCAATTGTTCACTTTTTTAGTGTCAAATGGGCCCTCACTATCAATGTGAGGAAGCATTTCATGCTTTAAATAGCACAAAATGCCGGATCAGCATTTTGCATAATTTCTGAAAAAGAATTTCAGAAAAGTCCTCTGCATGGAAATGGACTTGTACCCCTACCCTGAGTGCCAAATTGTACTGGTCTCTGGATCCCTACTGCTGATTAATGTTGTCCTGGGCAAACACGGATCATACGTGCGTGACATGATATAGACCTGTCTCATGGATTGTGGTCTTGTAGGACTTGGGGTACCCAAAGCACCACCCTCTTACTGGTGGAAGGCTACCGCTTTTATCAGGAGTTATGCAGCACAAGCATGGTGGTAGCAGCATTCCGTGTAGTGATCAGTAGTAGTGAACAGGTACTTTTTACCCTGTGTCACTGGAGTGAAGCCTATAGGCTCACTAAAGTTTTTAAAAGTTCAGCAGCTGTGTGCTTAACTCACCCTTGCCCTACATCAGGTAGATGTGGAAGTGCTATGCAGCGCAGGAGTGGTGACTCTGTGCTGGGTGTATGTGTGCCTGGGAAGTGTACAATACAGGAATAGGGCAGCACTGAGCAGTGCATGCATGGTGAGTGTTTGTGCTGTTTGTATGTGTACCTGCGAGAACAGTACATGAAGGATGTATTGCTGTGCATTGCATGCATAGTGGATGCATGTACTGGGTGTATGTGTACCCACGAGGAGTACAGTATATGAAGGAAATAGTGTTGTGCTTTGTGTACATGATGAATGTGTGTGCTTGGTGTTTGGGTCCCTGTGGTGGCACAATACATAGAGGTAACAGTGCTGGACAGTGTGTGTGTTGTGTACGTGCACTGAGTGCAAGTTTGGCTGTAATGGAGGACCGTAGGTACCCTTTTGGAAGACCCAGGCCTATATGGTGAAGACATGAGGTGGTAGAGAAATCCTCCCCGACAGATTTGTGCATTGCTGCATTTCTGTGAGCTGGGTGGGACACACTTGGGAGAGGAGAGCTAGGCTCCACCTATACCCTTCAAAGTTAAAGAGTTATAGAGGTGATTGAGATTGAGAGATAGTGGTTAGGTAATGAGAGAGGTAGACGGACGTAGGGGTGAGAGAGGTGTATTGATAGCGAGGTTGGGTAAATCTAGGTGAGGGAGAGAGTTCAAATAGAGTGAGAACTGTAATAGGTACATAATGTAAAGTTTGGTAGAGAGGTAAATAGAGAGTGATAAGCTATAAGAGGTGATGTGATGATGGAAAGAGAGACATAAGACAGAAAGTTTTTTCTTTACCTTAATTATAACAAAACATCTCAGAGCATGAGGGTTAAGGTAGAGTAGGTGAGTATGTGGTTTAAGGTTCTCTCAAGTGGGGGGCGTGGCTTAGCAGCCGACAATGGCGGATGCGTGAGCCTGAAGCTCTGCATCGGCCTGCTACTTATCCTGTTGTTACAGGTGATACAATGGCCCAAGGCGTTCGATAAGAGTGACCGGTGAAGTTGGTGCGACTATAGCTCAGCGGAGCCACCTTTTTTGAGGAAATAGTAGCTAGTTACCCAGAGATCAGGCCTGCTCTCTGGGAATGACACTGTGCCCCTGAGTGCAGAGGCCAGAGGAGGGCCTGACTGCAGTGCACCTCTGATTTGGCCTGCGCCAAGCGCTGCAGCGGCGGTCCAGCCCGGTCCGGGACAAGATTTGCAGGCTCTCAGGATGAAGGAGGCTGTTCCCACCAGTGCTGAGAGGTGCTGAAGAGGTGGACTGAGAGCCTGGACCTGATGCAGCACAGGGGGTGCCTGTGCAGCATCTGCTGCATCACGAGTGGGCCAAGCCCAGGCCTGGGAGCACCGAAGGAGGGCGGGACCCCCCGGAGCCTGGCTGTGGGGGCTGAAAAAGAGCATGAGCACCAGGAGGTGCTGACACGGTTGGTGGAGTGCTAGAACACTCCGGAGACCCTCGGCTGGAGTGATGAGCCCCCAAGGCCTGGCCGCGGCCCGTTGTAGATTGCGAGCTAGCCGGGATGATCCCCAATCTCACCCTGCCTGGGGAAGGTGCTGGCATTACCGTCTTAAAGGTAAAATGGAATATATACCTCCAGAGGATTTGTGCTAATTGAGGGAGGCCCCTCACTGATGACGGACGGCTAAACAGGGCTTGAGTTGAGGGCTGGGGCGAGGCAGGAGACCCCTGAAGCACTGCCGTTGGCCCCCATCCCTTTGGATTGACCCCTGACACAGATGGGCCCTTGCTCCCGCCCTGAACTTGTGGTGCACACAGGGGTGTTCAGGGCCTGAGTCGGGGCCTGCCACAGACAGTGAGTGGCCCAAGTGTACTCCCAAGCACTTCATGCACTCCTCCCCCCGGGGAAGCACAGAGGGAGGAGGGACTGCTGGAGACACGAGAGGGCAGAGCCTGGACTGACTGGACGGTGAAGACCTGGACAACGGCAGAGTGGCATTGAGTGATGGTGCCCCCCTGTCAAAAATGGGTGAGCGATTGAGGTTTGAACCGGGACCCAGCAGGCAGCCGACGCTGATGCCAGTGACGGACTGATGCCTCCACCGGGCGAGACCTGGGTTGATCATTAGACCGAGGGAACGGAACTTGTACCATGGATGAGGGGCAATCTCTGCAACGAGAGCTGGCATACATAACCGGCAGAGGAGTCTGTGGGAGCTGGCAGGGACACCCCGCCTCTTTTCTTTCTATCTTGGTGGCTGGAAGAAACTTGGAGACTCTGAAGAGCTTGTAGTGGAGACTGGTGGCCCCTATGGGTGACTGAACAGGTGCTTGATTTGGAAACTGTTGGGAGAGTGTTCCTTGGCATTCTAATTGTGCAGAGGGGTCGCAGAGGCAGGTGGGTGCCCCAACCCCATCGGAAGCAGATTCCCGCTCAGTAAAGGGAACAGGGGGATCCGACTCAGATGTGTCCTGAGACAGCAGTGTGGTCTTGCCGGATGTCACCCCGGGGACTGCAGATGACATAATTTGATGAGGATTAGGTGCTGATTTAGCTCCTAGACCCCCATTGCGAAGAACTATACTCCACCGGCCACCTATGAACCTGCCCGGGCCGGCTTGGGACTTGGACTGTTGCAGCCAGGGCAAGAAACTGCTCCCTCTTCAGTTGCCACACCCCCTGGAAGGATTTACCCCCTGGTGGTTTTAGGTCCACATTGGAACTTGTTGACCTCGCTAAGGTTCGGGCGATTGGCCATTGCCGAGCCGCTCTGGGATCTGGAAGTTGGAGTTCGTGGGAATTTGTTCTACAGTTTATTTTTGTTTTCTCTGCAAGATATTAGATATAGACAGTTGCTGGGGGTGAACCTGGTGGGGTGGTGGAAGGCTGAGGGATGATGAATCTTACCACCAACCATGACATTAGCGCCACATACAATTACGTTCATAACATGGAATGGGCTTGATGAGTAAAAGGCACACTTTACATAGATACCTGAAGAGAAGGGGCATCCAGTTTACCCTGCCCCAAGAAAAACATCTTTTGCAGGGCGAAGCAGAGAAATTGTGTAGAATATGGAGGGAGCAGATCTATGCAACCTGTTACTCAGCCTCTGCTAGGGGGGTATTGATACTGCCAGGGGTCCCCTTGGATGTTACAAACACCCTGATCGATAAGGAAGGGAGATATGTGTTACTTACCGGGAAATTGAGAGGTTGAGACATCACAATTGGTAGCATATACACCCCCAATCATGATCAACTGTCCTTCCAGGGGATCTCTCGGCCCAACTGGCTGAGCTTGCACCTGGGGCCATAGGACTGGGTGGGACTACAACTGTGTTGAAGATATAACATTAGACTGCTCACATCCCCCTTTGCCCAGGGCCAAAACTCGCAGCATGAAAACGGGACACCAAGAGCGGAGGGGACACTGGGGGCTGGTAGATGTTTGGCAAGTGCAACATGCAGCAGAGAGAGAATATTTTATTTTCTCCTCTACACCAATTTCACACAAGACTTGATGCCTTTCTCTGCTCTTCAGACCTAAGCGGGCCATTACACACACTGATGACCTGGGATGCACTTTTTCTTATCATAGCCTGTTATTAATAAACCACCAACCTCTGGGGATGAGGAAGACTTTGGGGAACGCGGGGTGGGTGGAAATTTGTGGATCCATGCCAGTTCCAGAACTTTCCACGACAGAAATGTGAGGAAAATGTGGTTTTTTTGACAATTTTTTAGTAGGTTTGCAAGGTATTCTGGGTAACAGAACCTGGTGGGAGCCAGTCAAGTCACCCCATCCTGGATTCCCCTGGGGGTCTAGTTTTCAAAAATGTATAGGTTTGCTAGGTTTCCCTAGGGTCATTTTTCACTGTGAAATTGGGGTGTGTCCACGTTGCGTTTTGCGCCGTTTCCTATCGCGGGCACTAGGCCTACCCAAACAAGTGAGGTACCATTTTTCCTATCACGGGCACTAGGCCTACCAACACAAGTGAGGTACCGTTTTTCTCGGAAGACTTTTCTTTTTACAATTTATTAGGTTTGCAAGGGATTCTGGGTAACAGAACCTGGTGGGAACCAGTCAAGTCACCCCATCCTGGATTCCCCTGGGTGTCTAGTTTTAAAAAATGTATAGGTTTGCTAGGCTTCCCTAGGTGCCGGTAGAGCTAGGGTTAAAAAACTACAGCTAGGCACTTTGGCAAAAAAGGGTAATTTTTCACTGTGAAATTGTGGTGTGTCCATGTTGCGTTTTGCGCCGTTTCCTGTCGCGGGCACTAGGCCTACTCACACTAGCGAGGTACCATTTTTCTCGAAAGACTTTGGGGAACCTGTGAGAGGAGGCAATAGATGTCTATAATCACGATATTATCGTCCTAGGTTTGCATCATCCGTTCACCTTTTCTCCAGATCGAACATTATATACACCACGGAGTTCACTCCCCTTCCTAATAACAACATGAATCTAACTATTTAAAATATTGCTGCAGTATATACCTAATTACCGATCCATGAGGGCTATTCTAGGTATTCACTCCTGCCTCCACTATTACAATACTGTCCACATCGGCATATCTGGCCGTTCCAATATGGCCGCTGTATTTACACGTCTTTAACATTCAACACACACACAGCGATTGTAGTCACGTGACTCTGCCCATGTCTTACTGGTGAGTGCTTTATTAACGCTGCTTTTCGGCAACTATGCACCATCCCGGTTCCGGCTGCAGGGTAGGTCGAAGGCAATACGCGTGAACACGCTGGTGAGTAGATATCCACCTGTTTCCCCCGGTTTCTGACACGGAAGTTTAACTGGACCCCTTTGGAGGTCAGCGAATATTGCACGGTACTGAGTGACCGGATTTCTGGTTACGGATTCCCCCCGTGTGGTGATCAACTTCCGTTTTTTGCTTTAGATTTACCGTCTTGCCTCTCTGTTGGTATGACACATTGGTTAACATTGGTTCTTTACCGATACCCCCTCTGTCACCTATATTACACAGGAGTTTTGCCCAGGCTACCTTTGGTTTACTCTGTACTATGGTTGACCTACTAGGGCGGGGACATTACCTATTAACCGCAACTCCCTACCCACTACTCTCTGAGTGGTCCAGTAATTCCCTCGTGCGACAAACTTAGTCCTTTTATATCCTTTTGGCTCAGCCTATTGTTGTTTTTGTTTTTATTTACAGGACCCAATTGGTGTCCTGTTTACCCGCCGGTAACTGTTGCAAGTAATTACTAGGCAACAGTATAGATAAGTCATGGCATTGTCCTGACTGCTTGTGGTTCCCACACTCTATTACAAGTCTTACAATTATAGACCTTTTTGAACATGAAAGTATTGATCGTTAATATTATTCTACTGGTTTGCATTGCACAATTTGGTGATAACAATGTGTGACCACCATTTAATTCAGCGCACGTGCCCTTTGTGGCACTTTTAATATGGATTGATGAGATACATTGTGAGAGCACTATGTTGCATTCCTTTTAAACCTTTTTTCACTTTTGTTTATATTTCAGGTTATTGACCCAAGAACGTGGTACATAGATTTCACTTAACCACGTTGTGTAGATAGCGTTCACTTTGATCCTGAGGAAGTGCCCAGATCCCCCTGACTTTTAAGGCACGAAACATGTCGATCACCCGAGAGTAGGGCACATATAGCTAGACACGTCGCCTTTAGTTCTTTGCCACTCTCTTCTTTTAATCAGGCAGTTTACCTTCATAATGAATATGTTACTAGGACTAACTGACCTGTTTTAAATTCACCACCATGCACATCTACATACACTAGGCCCCTCACCCCCACTGCACCCACCAGCAGGAACAAAAGATCCCTGCTAAAGAGCCCTGGATCGGGTACCCGTCAGGTGTTGCAGCTCGGACCTGATGAGGGGCAGGCTCATATGATGAAGCATGACACCTAGCTTGCTGGGTGTGTGAGAGCCCTAGTTCCGAAAAGGGGAATTCCCCCCCCCCTTTTTATCTTTCTCTTTCTGTAAATATGGGGTCACAGGTGACCTACCCCACACTACAGTATCTCACCTCTCCTTATCTTGAATCCCAGAGGAACCTCGTACCCTCCTTGCTCACAGCCTTGTTGGGGCATGAACGTTGGACCTCGTTAAACTTGCCCCAGTGTCCCTCTTTTTGGTATCACTACTGGAGGTACGCCAGGCCATGTTTTTTATAGCTTTGGGGAAAACTCCGGGGCCAGACGGGCTACCTGCCAAATTTTATTTGGCTTTCGCCTCTAAGTTGACACCTCGCCTGGTGACTCTCTATGCTGAGTCCCTAAGACTTGGACGACTTCCTGAATCAACACAAAATGCAATAGTGAACCCACTCTCCAAGCTGATAGTCTCGGGAGCCAGTGTAGTTGATTATAGACCTTTATTCATGCTTAACATGGACTTTAAGATTTTAAGCAAGGGCCTGGCGCTCAGGCTGCTACCTCATGTGCGTGCGCTGATCCATACTGACCAGAACGGGTTAATTCTGTCCCGGAATACCTCATTTAACATGAGGAGACTCTACTACGTGCTATATCATTCCGGGGCGAGAGCACTCACACAAGCGGTGATTTTATCAATAGACCTGGAGAAGGCCTTCGATACAGTGAGCTGGGATAATCTATTTTGGACCATGATATGCAGGGGTCTTGGGGAGGGAGTATTAAGTGGGTCAGAACCCTGTACACCGACTTACCGCGAGAATCAAAATGGACAAAACAGTGTCTACCCAGTACGGAATCTCCCGTGGCACCTGACAGGGATGCCCCCTGTCACTCTTACTGTGTGCTTTGGCAATGGAGCCGCTAGCTGCATTGTTTCGCCAGGGTGGGAATGGGATGGGTTTTTTACCATAGATAGGCAAATTTACACTATCTCCCTGTATGCTGATAACCACCTGATCTATCTGAATGAGACTGTGGTCAGTTCTGACACAGCCATGGGACTCATGGGAAGATTTGCTCTCCTGTCAGGAGAGCGGGTCAACTAGACTAAAACCTACTCGTTCCCCATGTCGGGATCCCTATCGAGACCTCCAGCACTGCCAGATGTCCTCAACTGAGCCCAGACCACATTCAAATACCTGGGAATCCATATTAACCACACCCAGATGACTTAGGAGAGGGCAATCTCGACAGAGTGCTCAGATCCCTTAGATCTTGTGTATCATTTTGGAGCTCCCTGAGATTACCAGTCAAGGCACAAATCTTGCTGAAATGGTCATGCTACCCCGCCTATTATATTTATTTGTTAATCTCCCGTTTGTGATGCAGTGGGGACGGTTTGGTCAGTTGGACTCCCTAGTGAGGGACCTCGTCTGGGAAGATGGACAGAGAAGAGTCTCACCGAAAACATTGCAGTGTCCTATGGGGGAAGGGTGTCTGGGGGTACAGAATTTTTAATTGTACCAACTAGCCTCCCAGTTGCAATTGTTAGCGCAGTGGCTGAAGGGAGTAAACACGGAGGGGACATTCTTATCTAAACCTAGTGCATCCCCCACCCATTTATTGGCAAAGGCACTCAACCACACGGTGGCGACCCCCTTCCGGTCGCTGCTGCAGACCACAGCTTTGCAATGCTGGAAACGATGTATGTCAAAAATGGCAGAGACCCCCCGATATAGCCGGTACTACCACTGGTTGGCCTGCCCCACGGAGTCCCACGCTTGATATTAATGCCTGAACAACTGCTAACCTGGACAGAGGTAAGTCTAGAGACAGTAAGAGACTGCGACCAGGAGAATGTCCTAGTTCCCTTTGAGGATCGTGTAGATAATGATGGTCTCCCAGTAGGCACTTCAACTTCATACAGTATGAAGCCCTGGTACACACCTTTGGAACTCTGTCGGGAGGAGCCAGCGACGCATACTTTAGTTCACACATTATTCACCCTGGGCACTGCCGGGCATCAGGTAAATTGGTTTTACATAGCATTGACAGTGGCAACTTAGATACCACTGCCAAAGATTAGAGGGCGTTGGGAACAAGCCTTAAACAGGAACCTCACTGATCGGGAGTGGGGCAAGGTATTGGTATCACCCAAGAAGATATCCTGCAACATCAGACTGAAATACACGTAGTTCGACTTACATGACCCCACATAGACTTCAGATTATACATGGGGGAGAGATGCATAATTGCTTTAGCTACGACCATCCGGATGCAGATTTCATACGCATGGTCTGGAACTGCACGGTACTGCGCCCGTTCCTGAATGAGGCAACTACGCGGATAGGGCCCATACTGGAGAGGGCATTAGATAGCTCCATCGAAGTGTGCTTGCTGGGATTATTCCCCCACCCCCCAAAAAGGAAAGTAGGGAACAAATTCATAGATTTGGTCATGGCCCTGGCCAAATGGCGGGTAGCACTGGCCTGGAAATCTAATTCGGGGCCACAGATAGACACCAGGCAATGTGATGTCACCTATTGGGCTGAGACTGAGGTCCAGGGCTTATCCAGAGAAGAGGCGAGCGGTCTGAGGCATAGTCCCATAGCTGATCAATGGAAAGAATTGGTACGTGTCTGGGAGTTCCCAATACAGACATGCAGGGAGGATGTGGGAGCTGGGAAAGCAGAAACACCCAAAATAGAAACCACAGCTACATAGGCAGATAGAAAGTACAGCCCACCCATGATAGAACTACATAGGGCTCCAGCGCCATTATTTATTTTTATTTTTTTTCTTTGAGTTTTATATATCGCTGGCTAGACCCGGATGTATCAGATCACTTTACATAAGGAACATTAAGTTACATAATACAAATTACATCCGTTACAAGAGCATAGTAAAAACACAGACAAAAAACAATGTTACAGTAGTAAGGACACACAGCGGGGAGACAAGGAGAACCGTGCCCAGTGACCGGCTGGGTAGGTGACGGCCGAGAGGGAAAACCAGGGCCGATCTCCTCTATAGCTGTCTAGCAGCTCCACCGGGCATCAGCCATGTTGCTCAGGTCTCCGAGGTCAGGGATAACACGAATAATAGTTTTGCATAGTTACATTTAGTTACAGTTGCATAGACAAACATATAAGGACATGTCCCCAATGGAGGATGGATAGAAATGGGGAGGGGAGTAGAAACAGGGGAATGGGAAGCAGATCAGTTCTGGCAGACAGGCAGTGGAAGACAAGTACCTCATGGGAGCCCAAAAAAGATTAGTGTAAGCGGGCCCAAACCCAGGTGGGGTCACAATAGTTACTAAGTCCAGTGCCAAATTCAATCACCGCATTGGGTCATCTCGGTAATTTGGGGGACCTCAAGGCGGGGGTGAAAATAAGGGAGCCTCATTAGTGGCCATTGATGTCTTGAGGGAGAGAGCATCCCAGAGGGGGCCATCCAGGGGCAATGGACAGGCAGGCGATCAAAGGCGTGGACCGGTGGCAAGCAGTGATCCAGGAATCAGTCGAGGCTAACAAGATGGTGGGCCCGGAGTAACAGTCACAACAACCTCGGCACAAAATGGCGGACCCTAGATCAACAGAACACAGAAAATGCAAGCCAAAGAACAGCTCCAAACTATTCCACCACCAAGCGCATTCAGTGTAGTCTGATATGTGCACCATCTTCACCACGTTCACGTGGCCCCGGCCTCCATACAGGTTCCATTACCTATAATGGATCACTAATCTCCTCCCCGATGGTGTAGAAACACCCCTTTAGATTCTCCGTACGCTATCACCACGTGAGGCCCCTCTGCAGAGACAAGTTTACGGAGTTTACGATCTTCTTTTAGCTTTCCTTTTTTTCTTCTTCTACTCCTATTACATGAATGTTAGAGCACAAAATGCACTAGACAGTCCATACGCTCTGAGGAAGACGCAAGTTACGACTTCCCCCACCATGACATACTCACACATAAGACACCAAACAGACAGCAAGATTGTATACGGCAGAGGGTCAATATCTGGAATAATATAAGCTACCATGATAAAGATAAAGAGTAACTCCTGAACTGTCAATCTCATGTCTACATATGTGTATGCAATAAAAATGACAATAAACAAATGTTTCAAAAAAATTGGATTCTCTGAAGTGTGCGTGCCCATCAAACAAAAAAACAAAAACAATTATGTTCTTCTGGCCATCTTGATCACTTTACCAGGGGGCCCTTTGGATGCTGGAGGTCCTGGGCAATCGCCTAATTTGCCCATGCCTTAAAACAGCCCTTTGTCAAGCACCATAAAGCCAAGAAAGATCTGAACTGGTGCAATTTCTCACATAATGATATGGAAGAACATGAGTGCGCCTTAGAGTAAGGGGCAAAAGCTATGGGGATCAGGGGAGCATAGTGTGCTGTTCAAAAAAGGCTCAAAGATGATTTGCAGCAAGGGACTACCTGGTATTCTGCAGGATGGAAGTGTAGGATAACCTACATAGTGTGATGTCATGTCGAGAAGTGAGTACAGGCTGATGTGCACATGCTTGATGTCCATTGGTAGATGAGCACATGGTGATAACAGAGCCTTCTACAGAACAAAATAGCATGCATGGGTGTTTGTCTGTGCACATTGTTCCTGTGTGTCTGCATGCTTGTGTGCATGATTATCTGTATATTTGTTGATCAGCAGAAAGCATAATAACCTTCTCTCATTGACAGAAAAGACTGCACCCCCACATCCATTACATTTATTACATCTTAACAGAGATGACATATTACCTCGAGGTGTTTGTAAAATCTAAATCCATAGACAGAGGGACTTCTTAATTTAAATCAACACCACCCTTTACCAGTATGGAATTCTTTCTAAACAACTGGTCCATCCTCTGAAACAATGTCTATTGAAGGTTTGTAAATACCACTTATTGCTACAGAAGCAATTGCTACCAGAAACAGTCTACATACAGCAACATGGGGACACATTGATTGGACAGTTGGCAAGTGTGCATAGGGCCTGTATATGTTAGTCTGCCTGCATGGGTGGTATTTGTGACTATATATACTGCATGTTGGTCTGTGTGCACAGATACCTTTATGTTTGTGGTTCTGTCTAAACAGGTGTCTTTATGTCTGTGGGTATGGTTGTCCAAATTTTTATGTGTGTAAGTGTCTATATCTGGATCTCTAGAGATAGTTGTATGGAGGTTCTGTGCAGGATAGGGATGTAAAATTAAAAGATGCCAGGCATGGCTCTTGCTCAACTGGTATAATATAGTGAACTGAGGCCCAGATCCCAACCCACCAGCCTAAGTGGGATCCTGCTGCTACTGCTGTCAAAGATGCCTGCCTGCCTGTTTAATGGCAGCGCTGGTTGTAGTATACTATTTATGTGATATAAGCAGAGTGAGTGAGGGTTTCATAAAACCTGTGTATATATGCACTGTTCTTCCATCATTGTCCTGTAGTTCTGGCTCTTTTATGAGCCTGTCTACAGACTGAAATGCAATGTGCACATGGCTTGCACCTTTATGAAGCAAAGTGCGCATATGCAGCCTAACTTAAACAAGTCAATTCTTACAGTGGCTTTTGAAACAGAAGATAAGTGACAGTATTTGCTTATATTTGTTTTGTTTTAGATGTGCTATAAAAAAAAACACCGCTGTTACATGATGCCGTGGGACAGTCCAGATCACATATCAGGTGCCCCCCTGTGTGGGCTCTGGGCAATTGCTCATTTTGACCATGCTTTAAAACATCAATGACTCACCTACCATCACTGTCTTTGCCAGACAGATAGGAGAACCCCAGGAGCAGTGTGTTCACGCTGCATGTCATCCTGCTGCCTGCATGCAGTGCCTTCACTGATGGTAGTGAGGCTCCAGGAGAGACAGTTCTGATGATTTATAAGTCATATTAGTATCATTCAGTTCACCCGCGTGTGCACAACAGCCTCAGCCCAGCCCTCCTTTCTTCTGTCTGTCTCCATTCCTCACTCTCTTACTGTCTCAAATGTCAAGGTTAATCATATTTCAAATAAATAACAGAAACTGAGAGGTCTACTCAGTTGCGGGGCCAAAGCCATAATGGCCGGGACGGGACCGGCTCCCCCCTAGCTGGGCCCCTCTGCTGTGGGCCCTGCTGACTCCAAAGCATCATTTTGGAGCCTGAGCATTCCTGCCAAACTGACGCAGCTGCCTGCACTGAAGCCGTGAACACTGCTCACCAAGTGCACGACACAACAAAGACGACTTTCAACGAAGCCCTGACTTTGCCACAGGACCTCTGAAGATATGCTGCTGCATGAGTCTCGGACACCGCATGACCGACATCCGTGGTGAACCGCCCAGACTCCAACGCATTCCCGCCCAGACTCCTGACGCATCACGCTCACCCAAACAGTTCTACTACAACACCACAAAATTGATGCACTCTGCTCTTCACATTGACACATCACTGATGCTGCACCGTCTTTGGAAACCAAAGCCTCGCACCCTCAACTGATGCATCTCCTCCTTTGTGCAACGCATTGTCCCTGAGCACCAGCACCTCAACCACCTTGCAGTGCCTCCAGGAACTGACACATCACCTGCACCCCCAATTCATCCTCTCCGTTGCGCACCGCTTCGCCCAAGAGCATTGACGAATCCAATGTACTGTCAATGGTTCTGCCTGACTTCTGTCTCCAGGCCATGCTCCATCGCAGTCAAACGGAATTTTTTGATTTGCCTCAGTCAAACGTGACCAGATAGCCCCAGTTGGAGTTGTTGCCTTCTAAGCACTGCATTTTGTGATAATGTTGAAAAATTCATATCTTGACTTGTGAATGTTGGATTTTTGTCGTTTTGGCCTTACTCAGATACATATTGGCTAGTTGTCTAAACTTGTGTGGAGTACTTTTCTGTTGTTTTTACCATGTTAGTGTGTGTGTGTGTGCTGTGTGTGTGTGTACACACAAATACTTTACTCATTACCTCTTTAGTTAAGCCTTACTACTCTGTGCCAGGCTACCAGAGGGTGAGCACAGGTAAACGTTTAGGGCCTCATGTAGGTAGCCAAATACCGGTCGGTAACGGACGATTTTCGGTAATTATACCGTTACCGACCGGTATTTAGGCTTTTGACATGTAGGGGGCTCATTTCTGTATTCGGTAATTTACCGAATCGGTAAAATTACCGAATCGGTAATTTTACCGATTCGGTAATTTTACCGATTCGGTAAATTCCGAATACAGAAATGAGATGTAGGGGGAGTGTGTGGGTGTTGTTTGGAGTCGGTATTTACCACCAACTAATAGTTGGTGGTAAATAAAGTATGGATGTGTAAAAGCATTTTTAGCGCTTAGAAGTGTGCAATGTGGCAGACATACATGCCCTTAGGGCATGTATGTGTGCCACATGTGCACACATGGCCGAATCAGGGGTGCAACAGGGTGTCAATGTGACACCCTGCCACCCTTGCATGTGCACCCCATTACCGTATCGGTATTTACCGATTCGGTAATGAGGCATACCTTCCCATCAATGGGAAGGTATGCCTCATTACCGAATCGGTAAATACCGATTCGGAAATTACCGACTCACTCCGATTCGGTAACATTTACCGACTTTTTACCTACATACACTTTACCGATTCTTAAATACCGAATCGGTATGATTCGGTATTTTAGAATCGGTAAAGTGTATGCCACCTACATGAGGCCCTTAGTGTGTACTACACTTACCCTGACTGGGACAGTGGTTCCTGCTTGGACAGGGTGCATATCTCTGCCAACCAGAAACCCAATTTCTAACAGTGAGGAAGAAACATGTATTCAAGCTGTATTGAAGAACATATTTTAGTGTAAGAATATGGACAGGTGATCACCCTGATTCTTCAGAAGCAGCAGAAGAATGTCTTTTTAAAATACAGAGTCATGATACTGTAATTAATAGGGTGGAGGGAAAAGAAATGTTACTCAAACAACAACCCCAATCCTTGTCAGCGTGAACCACAAAAGTCTCTGAATTAACCTGTGCTTAGCCATCTGGTAGCTTTACGCAAAAGTCTTTCAGGCTTAACTTGGTCACTGTGTAAAGTAATTTATGCAGCAAATAGTAATAAAGTGAAAGCACATCACAAGAAAAATTCCAACCCAATTTTGAAAAATAAGATACATTTTACTAAATGAAATAAAATCAAAACAAATTAAATCCTATCAGTACAACCAGATTCTTTTTAAGTTTTCAGTGAAAACTAGCATCTTAAAGACCAAAATGCAAACCACACATATCTGGTTGCATGAGACTGGGACAAAGTCAAAAGTTCAGGTTGACCATGATGGAGCACATGCCAGATACAGTAGGTGGATTCGGCCTGGTCCCAGCTGACCTTCAGACCGAGATTTCATTTTGAAGAATTCAGCGGGACAAGACAGCAGGCTGCATCCAAAGAGGAGTCATCTTAGCCGGGAAACGCTGGATGAAGTCTCAGTGAAGTAATTGACAATGGCTGGAATAAACTCTGAGTAGAAGAAGACGGATTTCCAGGCTGAGGATTTTTTTGACATCGGTAAGGAGCTGGTCACCATTGAATCCGGTAAAGATTTCTTCCTTCGGACTTAGACAACTTTTTTGAAAGGCAAAAATCTCCAGCGGGACAGGGCTACAAGCTGTAGCAGAAGAGAGCTCCTTGATGCCAGACACTGTCATTGAGAGTTCCTGGTAAACAGGATTTGCTGCTCTGTAGAATAACGTAGCAGAATCTACTGCAAAGTCAGACCAACTGGCAATGGACCTTGGGCGGATTGACTGTCAGGTAGCTCCTTCTCTTCTGTAAGTTCTTTTGGTATTTTTGGTGAAGCTTTTTCAAAGTCCCACATTTTAGGGCTAGGCAGGAGCAGTACCTCTAATACAACTTCCAAGGGTGCCGGACCTGAGAGGCACTATTTGGTGGGGAGGGCGTTAAGACTCACTCCAGCAAAGATGAGGTGCAGAGGTCAAGGTTTCTGGCGCTTGTTATGCCTCTGTAGCTCACACAGAATGCCAGCCAACTTTCCATTGGACTTATGTCTGGTGTTCCTGGGTTCAATGAGATGGTCCCGTTCTCCTTCAAGTATCAAGGCAGGCCTCTAGCAGCAGGGAAGTCCTCTGGGGAACAAGGCATTCCTCAAGCAGCAGGGAAGTCCACTGGTAGCAGCAGTGCACACATCTGGGAACCAAGGCAGGCCTCAAGCAGCAGGGCGGTCCTCTAGGGGTCCAGGAAGTCCTTCTGAAGTCTTCCACAATTTCAGAAGTGTATTGAAGAGGTGTTCTGGGTGAAATATTTATACTTAGTGCCAGCCTTTGAAATGGGGGAATTTCCCATGCTACTCAAACATCTGGATCTGGAAAGTTTTTCCCTTAATCTACCAAGGATCAAAGAAGTCTGAGGTGAAAAAAGGCCAGTGCCAGGTCCCTTAGTGTGTGTGCTGGAGGCAGCCCTTTGAACAGTAGGTGGGCAAGGAACAGCTCTGCCCCCAGCCATCCTGGCAGCCTGGCCAAGTCTGCCAACACCTTATCAGGGGGCGTCTCCTCCGCTTGAGCGGAGGAGTGTTGCCCCACAAACAAAAGCCGCTGGTCAGAGCTTAAAAATAAAATGGAAATAAAATGTATTTATTACTATTTTATTTTTCAGTAACCCACCAGCCCGAACTGAGCATTAGGATGTGAGGTGGGGCCATTGCTGCTGAGTGGCAGCTGGGAGCTTTTTGCTCTCCAGTTTAAAATGCACTTGTCTGTTTGGTCGGCCACCTTGTGATGGCCAGCCAGGCATGCACATTTTAAACCTCTCGAACCCAGAGAACCCATAGAGAAAGCAAAGGCCTCTAGTGCTCTTGTGAGCATTGATAGAGGCCGTTCCGTCCAATCCTAGCTCGGCTCTCATGCTGCATGAGAACAGTGCCAGGATTGGCTTGGGAGTTGGGGGCCTGCCTGTAGCCTGCCTCAAGGAGAGAAGGATAGAAGAGGACGTCGCGCTCGTCAAAAAGGTATGTCTGTTTTATTTTTTTATTTTTTTATGTGCTCTCCCCCACCCCACCCCACCACCCTTGGAACATGCCAGCCGCTGCTGCACCTAATCCCCTTTTGTCTCACTGGGAGGAATACATAAAGCCCAACAGCTAAGCTTGTCATAGTCATGTGACCCAGAACACTGGCAGCAGGCAGCAAATGCTTTACCCTTCTGCTCTGCTCTGCTGCTCTGATATTTACAGCCAGAGCTGTCGACTTTGGAACTGGGTAGCCAGGTTTAAGTCTCAACAGCGGCTCAACATTCTTTGATTCTGGGCAAATCACTTAACCTCCTGTTAAAATGAAGATTGTCTCCTCCCCATGACAAAAAAGTGTGACCTTGTTTAATGTAAATAATGCTGATATAAAGTACGCCAAAGTCTTAGGGTTGAGTTTGCAGAAAAATGCACAAAGAGGTTAAAACAAAACATTAACATAATGAGGAGACAAAATCATACCCATTTAGTGACTGATTTTTACAAAGTGAAACCAAAAAGCCTTGATAAATCGCAGCTTACTTGCTTAAATTTTGTGATCTTAGGCATATATTTCATTTCACAAGCACTTTCATATACATGATTTCAAAATACCAGCTGCACAAAAACCTACTGTATTTGATTTAATAGACTGTAATGTTGCTTGATAATGATCTGGGACACAGTCAGGGTTCACAAAACAACTCTCTGGCCTCTTGTTTTACTAAAGGAGCTGCCACCTGTGTCGGGGTGGGGCAGAAATGGTTCTAAATCATGTTTAACAAACTATCACTTTTAATCAATACTTCTCAGTGCAGCGCTATCATGTGCCCTAGTAATGTCAAAGCTTCCAAATATTAACCCCTTCAGTGCCCCGCCCTTTCCACGCCCTGTGCCGGGCGTTTCATTAGCGGGCGGGGTTCATGACGAGCTGTACTCGTCATGGGCACAGCGCAACCGCGGCCCATGACGAGTCCAGTTCGTCATGGGCACAGAAGGGGTTAATACAGACATTTTCAAGGTCCAGCTCATGCACGGGCTCTAAGAGCCAAGGTTTTTCCTTGGGTCGGATGTTCGTGTTAATTTGTTGTAACCTCTGGGTTGAATAGGGAGTCAGAGAGGTGTCATATGAGATATCACCACCAGGCACATTTCTACATGTAAATAAGGAAGGCTTTTTCTGCTTCTGTCCATGTAGTATCTCTCAATCAGTCTGGTATTTGTAAAGCACGAACTAATCACCCTTGAGGGTCTCAAGATGCTGGGAGCCATCGTGGAGATTAAGTGAGCTATTGCCCAGAGTCACATAATGCTGAGCTGAGCAGCTGACCGGGTATCAAACCGTGAGACCCAGGCTCCAGAGTCAGCAGCCCTGGCTGATGCGACACACCTCCACCTCTTTAATGCTTTGGATATGTTTTGTTATTAAAAAGCCAAAATTGTGGTTTTCCCTATATTCCTCTCATGCATTCTCTCTCGTTCTTTTTCAATCCTGAAATTATTCCTTGTTTCCTCTCTAGTTTTTGCATTATTTCCTTGCTTTTTCAATTACTGTGATGCCTTCTTCTCCCTTTTAATTCTGTTTAACTCGTTTTCATTTTGTTCCATTTCCTAAAACTGATCTTTTCATTTCCTTTAGCATTCGAGATCTTGTTTTATTTTTCTCCTTTGTTTTACACTTAGTTAATATCATGAGGCTGTCAAATAGTCAGAGACCATGTCAGAATAAACAAACGAAACAGTAAAGTTCTTTATTGAGACCCTTTCTGAGTGTCCCAGTAAGCGCTAATCAAAGCGAAGTGTGTATTCCTAGCAGCTGCTCGGCTCAGTGTGCTTCTGCCTGCTAAAGCCGAGACTCCCCTCTCCTGAAGTGGACAGGGCCGCTGTGGACCCCACCTGGGCTGTCCAATAGGCAAGTTCTCCGGAGTCTGCTGATGCCAGGGGATACACGATCCCATGGGAATACCGAACCTTACACAACACTGGTAAGCTCTAATATGAGAAACATAGGCGATACAAAATATTATAGCCCATATGAGGCATTATATTTGTTATCCTCCAAAGAAACCAAATGTGAAAGCTTGTGGAATGTAAAGAATGACTGTAATCTGCTATAAAACGGCAAATTTAATTGGTCAGTGGCTAAAAGGTAACCCTTGAAAAGTAGGGGATACCAGATATTACAACAATGCAAGAGTCGTAATATGTGGTATCCCCACAGTAAAAGATGTTACAAAAAACACAGGAAAGGATGCTATTTAACTGGAATATACTGTGTTCACTCAGCCAAGAGAAGGCCATGCCCAACGTAATACCGGTGAGCTCTAACCAGAGAAACATAGGCATACCAAATATAATAGCCCTTTAAGGCATTATAATTGGTAGCCCCCAAAAGGAACCGGATGTGAAAGTTTGTGGAATGACGACAAAAATGTGAAAAGATGCTGTAATCTGCTATTAACAAAAAGGCACTTTGAGTTGGTCAGTGGCTAATAGGTAACCCTTAAAAAGTAGGGGATACCAAATATTACAGCAATTCACAAGCCGTAATATGTGGTATACCCACAGTAACAGATTATGGAAAAAAACAGGGATGAATGCTGTTTGGCAGGAAAATACTTTATCCACCCATCCAACAGAATGTAATGTCAAATTGAATCCTGGTATGATCTAACCCAAGAAACATAGGGGACACCAAATATTATAGCCCATATGAGTCATTATATTTGATATCCCCCAAAAGAACCAGAGTGAAAGGTTCTGGAATGAAATCAAAATTGTAAAAAGGGACTTTAGTCTGATATTAAATAAAAAGCAACTTGAATAGGTCATAGCTAAAAGGTAACCCTTGAAAAGTCAATCAGGAGCTTGTAGAGCGCTGCTACTCATCCTTGAGGGTCTCAAGGCACTGGAGGGGGCTGCTGGTCCCTCTGGGTGGAGCTTCATTTGAAGAGCCAGGTCTTGAGTTCCTTCTTGAATTGGGTCAGCGACGCAGACTGCCTGAGATAGAGGGGCAGGCTATTCCAGGTCTTGGCGGCGAGGTAGGAGAAATAGCTTCCTCCCGTTCTAGTCTTGTGGATCCTGGGGACGGAGGCTAGGGTGATTTGGGCTGAACTGAGTTGTCTGGCGGGTAGGTGGAATGCAAGGTGGTGGCTCAGATAAGCTGGTCCTTTGTCATGGAGAGCTTTGTAGGAACTATATAGGGAGCTATTACAGCAATGCCTGAGCCATAATATTTGGTATCCCCATATTAAATGATGTTGGAAAGCAAATGGAAACATGCTATTTGACAATGCCTTTTATTTATCTGTTTTGCTAATTAACACATAAATAAAAGGCATTGTCATTCACAATGCCCATAGCTCAAACTCTTGTAAGTGCTAGACCTATTCAAAGAAGAGGCCGCCATTATCCCGGGCTGCTCGGAAAGTGAAAGAATGCACGGCACACTGAATTTTGCAGGAATGCATGCAAGATCTATTGCATGCACCCACACTCTGCATGTCTGCTCATCTCTTCTGCTGTCAAAGACCCCCCTACGCAGAAAGTTTGGAGGAGCATGTCTACTTATCTGACCAGCTTATTCGGGTGAACTCTGTCAGCAGTTCATGAGAAGTGACTGTCCGATGTTTAGCTGAGACCCAGCCTATCTGGTGATGAGAGTAAGTGAGTGTGTTTCTCTGGAGAGATTGAAGCGCATTAAAAATGACTGTTTTTTATTTTTGCTTTTTTATACCATTGCCAATAGTGCTATGCAAATAAAATAACTCTACTACAAATAAAACACCAAAAGTAAAAAACATTGTTTTTTCAACGCCAACAGCTCTAAGTTTAACAAATGCGAGACCTATTGCATTGCAAATGCTTGTTGCTTTTGTCACCCTGTGGGAAGGGTATGTCAAGATGTGGGTCCAGTGCTCACTGTGCCTCTGGATTCAAGCTGGCCTGGCTGATGAGAGGTGATACCCTGAAACTGGTCTCTCTAACAAAGAAGGGGGACTAAAGGGCTTGATGACGGGTCCAGCATATGTGCCCAAACAATACTTAACATGAAAGGTATGCTGTTCCCCAAGGCGGACAACGTGGTAGGGGGATTTAAGGAGGGAAGTCCTCCTTGTTGGAACTAGGGTCCTCAAACACCCAGCAAGCTAGGTGTCATGCTTCATCTTATGGACTTGCTCCTCGTCGGGTTGGAGCTGCAATACCCGACGGGCACCCTTAAAGGGGCTCTTTAGCGGAGATATTTTGTTCCTGCCGTATGGTGCATGGTTGTGAGCGCTTTTTGCGGCTCTACGCGTGGGAGGTATACCGGCACACGTTCAACGTGGACAGGACACCACGACTTTGGTGTCTGGAGCCCAAAAATTCCGAATGGAGTGAGTTTTATCCCTTAGCTAGGTCACCACTAGGATTGGCGGGACAACACGCTCGCATCCAAGAAGTGTGGTAGGTAGGAACCTCATTGCCCACCACCACCACGTGTAGATAGTATTAAAACACTAGGTCCTGATGAAATGCAATGGATCAGTACTGACCACTACGCATGAAACATGTCGACCACACTATATGAGATGAGCTGAGCTCCACTGGACCATAGAGCCAGAGAGCGGCCACTCAGTTTGCTTTTAAGAAGGTGGATTATCAGCCTAATAAAGAGTTTATGTGGAGTATCCAATGTAATGTAATGTAATGTAATTAGTGTTTGTATAGCACGGGTTACACTCCAGGGAGCATCTTAGCGCTTCAGAGTGTAAGAGAACATGGTGGCTTATTGTTCTTGTGGTAAATCCTTGGTTAAAATGCTAATTCATGTTTTTGCATTTTGTGTCGGATAGGGTGTAAATCCAGGTCTTAAGGGTTTTTCTAAAAATTGTTTCTGTAGAGATTTGTCGGAAAGGAGGTGGCAGTGAGTTCCATGCTCTGGACCCCAAGACAGCCAGGGCTTTACCTCCTCTGGTTTTGAGTCTAAACTTGGGAATAGTCAGGAGATTGTCACCTTGGGACCTCAGACACCTGGAGGGAACGTAGCGTTGAAACATGCTTTCGATGTATTTGGGTCCTGTTTTGTTAACTGCCCTGAAAGTGATTAGCAAGATTTTAAAGAGCACCCTTTTGTGTATAGGCAACCAGTGCAGGGTGTTCATGGCAATTGTGGCTGAGGTTCTTCTTTTCCATCTTAGCACTAGTCTGGCCGCTGCATGCTGCACCATTTGTAGTTTATGACAGACTGTCCTGTTAGTTCCTGCGTATGTGCTGTTGTAGTAATCTATGCGAGAGGTAATGAGGGCTACTGCCACCGTCTTCCTTGCTTCGAAAGGGATTAGATCGAAAAATTTCCTGAGCCCTTTTATTATGCCGAAGCAGGTCCCTGCCACGGCTACTGCTTGTTGTTGAAAGCTCAGGGATGGATCAAATTTTATCCCTAGGTTTCGGACTGCGTTGGCTGTATTAGGGGGAATGGTTGCGTCTTCTGGCCACCATAGTGCTGGGTTGAAAGTGTTTCCCTTACCAAACGGTAGGATCTCGGTCTTCCCAGTGTTGCATTTAAGGTGATTCGTCCTCATCCAATGGAAAGTGGCTTTTAGGCAGTTTTTATGTCTTGTTTCTGCTTCGCTGGTTTCATCCTCCATCACTAGGATGAGTTGTGTGTCATCCGCGTATGAGATGGTGGCTATGCCGAAGGATGATATGAGGGAAATCAGGGGGGCCATGTACACATTAAAAAGTGTCGGGCTCAGGCAGGAGCCCTGCGGTACACCTGAATTTATTGGGATCTCTTCTGATCTGAACTGGCCCAAGGTGACTGTTAGACCTGGCATCATTGGCATGAGTCTCTCCTCCATTTTTTTTCTGTTTGCCTCCTCTGTTTACGATGTTTTTGCTGGATTATTGCTTTGGGCACTGTGCCACTGCTGATCAGTGCCACAGTGCAAGTGCTCCCTATGTTAAATTGTTACATTGATTGGTGTTACCATGATTGGCTTGGTTGACTTACTGTTCAGACCCTAGTCTAGTGCACTGTGTGTGCCAAGGGCGTGTAAGTTAACTGCTGCTGGTGGGCTTGCAGCACTGGTTGTGCCACCCACAGAAGCAGCGTGTAAAATGTGTCTCAGGCCTGCCACCGCAGCGCCTGCGTGCAGTCCCTGACTGCCATGTCGACTTGGTAAGGAAACCTACTTACCTGTCTCTAAACCTTCACTTTGCCACATTTCAGACACCTCTATGGTAGGCCCTAGGGCAGGGTGCATTGTTGGTAAAAGGTAGGTCATGCCCGGATGTGTGTGGCATGACCTAATAGTGAATTACAGCCATTTTCGTTTTTCACTATTGAAGGGCTACCTGCCTCCAATAGGCCAGACTGGGCAGACTGATTATTAACTCCATTATAATCTATCTGACTCAGGGAGCATGGTAGCAAGTCGAGTTTAGTATCCCTGAACTCAGAATTTAATAACACACCCTTTAGGATGGATGGTTTTTAAATTCTATGTTTGAAAATAGCACTTTTAGAAAGTGGCTATTTTCTTGTCCAACTATCTACCGGTCTCTGCTGGTTTGGTGTGTGTGTCAGGGGCTGGGTGGCTCCAGAGGTCTGAATGAGTCAGTGTGGGGTGAATGGGGCGTTTACACATAGAGTGAGGGAAGAGTAGCCTGCCCTGCCTGACACAATACTGGCTCCACCTCCTGCTGGGCGACTGATAGCCCTGCTCCTGCCAGTGACAATACTGGCTCCGCCTCCTGCTGGGCGGCTGAGGACTCTGCCCTGCTCAGTGAATAGGCCAGGTGCCTCTGCCTGGCAACACCCACAACAAACCTGAGATGGTGGGAATCTCCCTGCTTGGACAAAGGGAACAAAGGGAAAAAGGGGTATAAGAGAAGGACCCCTGAACCAAGAACTCAGATCACTTCTGACAAGGAAACCTGTACCAAGGACAAGAAGCCTGCTGATCTAAGGACTTGCCTCCCCTTTCTGCCAGAGTGCTGTTTTGCTGTGGAGGAACCTGAAAGCTGCTTCTTTATTTTTGCCAAGGAACAAGGAGAGAGGAACTTGGTGTGTACTCTCTGAACACTTGCTAGGAAATCTCCAAGGGCTGGAAGAGTGCCAGTCTCCTGCTGAAGTCACAGGGCCAAAGGACTTCACCATTTGCTGAATTGCTGGAAAGTGTTGTTTCCAGTACACAAGGGAAAATCTGCAGTCTCGACGCCGCCGCCGAATCCAGCTCGACATCGTGAGTAACGGCTCCAGTGTCCCGAGCCTTCGACGCCGGCCGCCGGGCCCGATCGACGCCAGCAGCAACGCCAGTGAGCAGTGGGTATCGGCCCCGGCTCCAAGTGACCCCGTCTCGACGCCGGTATCGACGCCAGTGAGGAGTGAGTATCGGCTCCACCTCCAAGCGACCCCGTCCCGATGCCGCTACTGATCGCATCGACTCGACGCCCTTCTCGACGCCGTGAGCGCTGCTCCGGCCCGACATCCCTCGACGCCGCTGCGGATTGACCCGACTCCGAGGCACGATCGACGCCGACCTCGACGCCGACATCTCGACGCCGTGGATCATCGTTTTCTTCGTTTCTCAAGGTACTGTACTTGTGGGGTCTGTTGCAACTCCAGGCTCGACGTAGCGCTCCTCGCGGTCGACGCTGAACCTTGGGAATCTTGTAGACTCGACGTCGTGTGACTCCTGTGGGGGTTACATTGTTGCCAAAGAACTGTGCTCAGAAGAATACTTTGCTAAAGAACTATTCGCCAAGAAGAAACCTTACTTGAACTATTATTTTTCCTTCCAAAGAGTATTTATTAAGACTGTGGTATATTTTTGTCGTTATTTGGTCTTGTGCTAAGCCTTATATAAAAATACTATTTTTATAATAACTTCTGTGTCGTGTCCATCTGTAGTGTATTCACTTTATTACTGTATGTGGTCATAAATGCTTAACACACTGCCTCTGAGATAAGCCTGTCTGCTCTGCCAAGCTACCAAGGGGGTAGCAGGGGTTATCTGAGTGTGTAATCCCCTTTCCCTGACTAGAGTTGGTTGGTCCCTATTTGTCAGAAGTGTATACCTCTGCCAACTAGAGACCGCCGGTTCTAACATTGGTGGTCAGCGGTGGGATTGAACTTTGCATTTATGACTCATGTGCAGTGATTAGTGTATGCTACATAGTGAAAGCAGACCATAACGCAGCCACAATCTGTTTTTGGTAGGATATTCTATTTTTGTTCTCCGCTTTCCTGGAGCTTATTTTCTTAAACACTGCCAGTTTTGACCATGGAGAATGCCAGAGCTGCTACACCTGTGGAGATTGTTGTGGGGGAATTTGATAAGGAGAAGATAGATTCCTACAAGCTAAAGGATCTAAGAGGATTTTGCAAGCAGTTTAAAGTTCCTACCACAGGTCTCAAATTGAGAGGCGACTTCCTCAAAGCGCTGAAGGCCTGGTTAGAGGCCAGAGATCCCTCTGACCCGGTGGTGGTACCGGAAGAGGAAGAAGAAGAGGAAGAGGAAGAGCCCACAGGTGGGCCAGTGTCATCTCCAGGCAGCAGTGTTTCCTCTAAGAGCCTTTCTCCTGAAGAGTTGGAAGACAGGGAGAAGGAGAGGGAATACAAGTTATAGATGGCAAAACTTAAATTAGGAGGGCAGTTGGAATTAGAGAATGCAAGAAGCAAGAGAGAAGCTGAAATGGAGAGCAAGAGATTAGATTTTGAGAGAGAGAAATTAGCGTTTGAACGTGAGAAGATGGTGAGGGAGATGGAGCTTAAAACTAAGAGTTTAGAGTTGAATCCCTCTGGTGGCAGCACTCCATCTGTGCCTGCAGAAAGTAGGTTTTATTTTCCTAAAGATGTGATCAAAGATTACAGTAAGAATGAAGATATTAGCCAATGGTTTAAAGCATAGGAGTTAGCGTTATTGGCCCACCGGGTCCCTGAGAAAGATTGGGGAACGGGGTTGTGGAGCCGCTTTACAAATGAAGGGAGAGATACCTTGTTGAGCCTTCCTGCTGAGGATAGGATGTCTTATACTCATATGAAAGATGCTTTAATGCTGAGATATGGCTTAACTCCAGAAAAGTACAGACAAACCTTTAGAGAATGTAAGAAGTTGCCTGGTACTACGTGGGTTGAATATGTGTCTTTTTTCTGCAGAACCATGGATGGTTGGATAAAGGGTAGCAAGGTTGATAGTTATGATGCTCTTTATGATTTGTTTGCTTGGGAGCACTTGTCTAATAACTGTTTTCCAGAGCTACGCCAGCACCTTGTTGATAGCAAGATATCTAACCCTAGAAAACTTGCTGAGGAGGCGGACCGCTGGGTCAGTACCAGGGTCCACAAGGGTCCAGTGGGAGACTCAGCCAAAGGTGGGCAGGGTCCCCAGCAGAAGAGTGGGGGGGACTGGGGTAAACAGAGGGAGTTTCAGAAAGGGCCCCAAAGTAGTCCCCAAGGGAACCAAGGGAAGGGTTCCCAGCCTCCCCCTGTAAAGAAGCCAGAGGCCCCGACAGGTAAACCTGTTCACAGGGGCCCCATGACCTGCTATGCCTGTAAGCAGGTGGGACACCGTTATTATGATCCCCAGTGTCCCATGAAGGATTCGAATGCACCGCCGCGTGCACCCCCTCGTCAGGTAGCGAGTGTAGCCCTGGGAGGGGATGAGATGGGTGCCCCCGGTGGGTGGGGTCCCGCAGAAATGTCTCTGGTCTCTTTAGGAGACGTGGAAATGGTCCCTCCAACCCCTCTGCCTAGTAACACTAAGAAATATAGGCAGTGGGTGACCATTAATGGCCATAGGGTGGAAGCTCTCAGAGACACCGGAGCGAGTGTGACAGCTGTCAAGTGTCACTTGGTGTCCAGAGAGCAGGTGGTCCCGCATGCATTCTACCCCGTTGTAGCTGCCGACAACTCACAGAGTCAGTGTGAGGTAGCTCAAGTTCCCTTTGAGTGGGGGGGGGTCTCAGGTACTCTTCAGGTTGCTGTGAGGCCCGTCATGCCTGTTGATTGTCTCCTGGGCAATGATTTGGAGGACTCCCCTTGGTCTAAGGTGGAGACAAAATCGCATCTGGAAATGTTGGGTCTGCCTGAGTGGGTGTGTGCGACCACCCGGTCCATGTCAGTCAGTAAGGGTGTTGATGGGGCCCTGGAGCCTGAAAGGATGGCCCAGGTCCCAACCGTGAAGAGAAGAGGCAGGGGGCGCGGGAAACCGTCCCCCATCGTTCCCGCGGTCCAGGAGGGAGCAGACCCTGAGGGGGATGCCCTGGAACCGACAGGAGAACAAGTGGCCGAACTGGGAGACCTGCCCGAGCTGACCCATTGGCAGCAGGATGGTGGTCCCTCCAGGGAGGAATTTTGTGCTGAACAGAAAGTGTGCCCTTCTCTTGTGGGTATGAGGCAGCAGGCCTCAGCCCAAACGACAGGTGATCAGTCAGGATCACATTGGGTCTACTGGGAGAACGACCTCCTGTATAGCGAGCCTAAGGCTGCTGAACCTGGGTCAGCCCGTGTGCTGGTGGTACCCCAGCGCTTCAGAGCCTTCCTACTGGGGTTGGCTCATGACGTTCCGTTAGCTGGACATCTGGGGCAGGACAAGACCTATGACAGGCTTGTCACCCATTTTTATTGGCCCCAGATGAGAAGGGATTCAGATATCCATTGTAGGACCTGTCAAACTTGCCAGGCAAGTGGGAAAAGCGGGCGGAAGCAGAAGGCTCCCCTCCAACCTTTTCCCGTCATCAGTACCCCCTTTGAGCGAGTGGGAATTGACATTGTGGGGCCACTGGACCCCAAGACAGCCATGGGCAACAGGTTTATCCTGGTCTTGGTGGACCATGCCACCCGGTACCCGGAAGCCATCCCTCTCCGCACAGTGACGGCCCCCGTGGTGGGACGGGCACTGATGGGTGTTTTCTCCCACATGGGGTTCCCCAGAGAGGTGGTGTCAGACCGGGGCACCAACTTCATTTCGAATTATATGAAGTCTCTGTGGAAGGAGTGTGGGGTAACCTACAAGTTTACCACTCCTTACCACCCTCAAGGTAATGGGCTGGTTGAGAGATTCAACCGGACCCTAAAAGGCATGATCATGGGTCTTGAAGAACCAATGAGGCGTAAATGGGACGTCCTCTTGCCATGCCTGCTGTTTGCTTACCGTGAGGTGCCACAGAAGTCTCTAGGGTTCAGCCCCTTTGAGCTTTTGTATGGTCACCCGGTAAGAGGACCTTTGCGTCTGGTCAAAGAAGGCTGGGAGCAATCTCCCAGGAAACCTCCCCAGGATGTATATAGTTACATGCTGGCCTTTAGGAACCAGACTCGGCGCTTCAGAGATCTTGCTCAGGCAAATCTGGAGGCCAGCCAGGAAGAGATGAAGCGGTGGTACGATCAGAATGCCACTCTGGTTGAGCTTCAACCTGGTCAGAAAGTTTGGGTCATGGCCCCTGTGGAACCTTGTGCGCTCAAGGACAGGTGGACTGGACCATTTGAGGTTGTGGAGAAAAAGAGCGATGTCACCTACTTGGTGGACTTGAAGTCTCCCAGGAACCCCTTAAGGGTCCTGCATGTCAACCGGTTAAAGCCCCACTTAGAAAGGTCCGAAGTGGGCATGCTCCTTGCCACAGATGCTGGGATGGAGGAGGAGAGTGAGCCTCTTCCTGACCTCCTGTGTGCAAAAGAAAAAGATGGGTCAGTGGATGGTGTTGTCCTCTCTGACACACTGACCCCTGAGCAGCAGCAAGATTGTCGCCATCTGTTGGTACAATTCCCTGATCTGTTCTCCTTAATCCCTGGTGTCACTCAGTGGTGTGTTCATGATGTGGACACTGGGGACAGCACTCCTGTGAGGCACAAGGCCTACAGGGTGACTGAAAAGGTCAGAGCATATATCAAGGAGGAGGTCTCCAAGATGTTTGCCTTAGGGGTGGTTGAGTCCTCTAGCAGTCCTTGGGCCAGCCCAGTGGTCTTGGTCCCAAAGGCTGCAGCGCCTGGTGCTTCACCAGAACTTCGGTTCTGTGTGGATTACCGAGGACTCAATTCGGTCACCAAGACTGACGCGCACCCCATCCCCAGAGCTGATGAGCTCATCGATCGGTTGGGGGCTGCCCGGTACCTTAGTACGTTTGATCTAACGTCTGGGTACTGGCAGATCGCCTTGACTGATGGGGCAAAAGAGAGGTCTGCATTCTCCACACCAGATGGGCACTACCAGTTCCGTGTGATGCCCTTTGGGATGAAGAATGCCCCTGCCACATTCCAGAGGTTGGTTAACCAGGTACTGGCCGGGCTGGAAGATTTCAGCGCCGCCTACCTGGACGATATAGCAGTGTTCAGCGCCAGCTGGGAGGAACACTTGCGCCACCTCCAGGAAGTGTTGTTGGCCCTGCGCAGAGCAGGCCTCACAATCAAGGCTAGTAAGTGCCAGATTGGGCAGGGTTCAGTGGTGTACTTGGGGCACCAAGTAGGGAGTGGCAAGGTGGCCCCCCTGCAACCCAAGATAGATACCATCTTGGCTTGGGAACCGCCCAAAACCCAGACTCAGGTGAGAGCCTTCTTGGGTCTCACGGGTTACTACAGGAGGTTTGTCAAGGGGTATGGCAACATTGTGCACCCCTTGACCTCGCTGACTTCCAGGAAGCAGCCGAGACTTGTGATCTGGACTGACGCCTGTCAGAACGCCTTTGACACCCTGAAAACTGCAATGTGTACAGCACCGGTCCTCCAGGCACCCGACTTTTCAAAAGAATTCATTGTCCAGACAGACGCTTCAGAGCATGGTGTGGGGGCTGTTCTAGCACAGATGAATGAGGAGGGCCGAGACTTACCTGTAGCCTTCATCAGCCGGAGGTTACTTCCCAGGGAACAAAGGTGGAGTGCGATAGAGCGTGAGGCATTTGCTGTGGTCTGGGCGCTGAAGAAGCTAAGACCCTACCTGTTTGGGACTCACTTCCGGGTTCAGACAGACCACAGGCCCCTCAGATGGTTAATGCAGATGAGGGGTGAGAACCCAAAGCTGTTGAGGTGGTCCATTTCCCTACAGGGGATGGACTTTACGGTGGAACACCGCCCTGGTACAGATCACGCCAATGCTGATGGTCTGTCCAGATTTTTCCGCCTTAGTGATGAGGACTCCCTGGGTGAAGGGTAGTTCTCCCCACATTTCAGCTGGAGGGGACACGTGTTAGACCTGGCATCATTGGCATGAGTCTCTCCTCCATTTTTTTTCTGTTTGCCTCCTCTGTTTACGATGTTTTTGCTGGATTATTGCTTTGGGCACTGTGCCACTGCTGATCAGTGCCACAGTGCAAGTGCTCCCTATGTTAAATTGTTACATTGATTGGTGTTACCATGATTGGCTTGGTTGACTTACTGTTCAGACCCTAGTCTAGTGCACTGCGTGTGCCAAGGGCGTGTAAGTTAACTGCTGCTGGTGGGCTTGCAGCACTGGTTGTGCCACCCACAGAAGCAGCGTGTAAAATGTGTCTCAGGCCTGCCACCGCAGCGCCTGCGTGCAGTCCCTGACTGCCATGTCGACTTGGTAAGGAAACCTACTTACCAGTCTCTAAACCTTCACTTTGCCACATTTCAGACACCTCTATGGTAGGCCCTAGGGCAGGGTGCATTGTTGGTAAAAGGTAGGTCATGCCCGGATGTGTGTGGCATGACCTAATAGTGAATTACAGCCATTTTCGTTTTTCACTATTGAAGGGCTACCTGCCTCCAATAGGCCAGACTGGGCAGACTGATTATTAACTCCATTATAATCTATCTGACTCAGGGAGCATGGTAGCAAGTCGAGTTTAGTATCCCTGAACTCAGAATTTAATAACACACCCTTTAGGATGGATGGTTTTTAAATTCTATGTTTGAAAATAGCACTTTTAGAAAGTGGCTATTTTCTTGTCCAACTATCTACCGGTCTCTGCTGGTTTGGTGTGTGTGTCAGGGGCTGGGTGGCTCCAGAGGTCTGAATGAGTCAGTGTGGGGTGAATGGGGCGTTTACACATAGAGTGAGGGAAGAGTAGCCTGCCCTGCCTGACACAATACTGGCTCCACCTCCTGCTGGGCGACTGATAGCCCTGCTCCTGCCAGTGACAATACTGGCTCCGCCTCCTGCTGGGCGGCTGAGGACTCTGCCCTGCTCAGTGAATAGGCCAGGTGCCTCTGCCTGGCAACACCCACAACAAACCTGAGATGGTGGGAATCTCCCTGCTTGGACAAAGGGAACAAAGGGAAAAAGGGGTATAAGAGAAGGACCCCTGAACCAAGAACTCAGATCACTTCTGACAAGGAAACCTGTACCAAGGACAAGAAGCCTGCTGATCTAAGGACTTGCCTCCCCTTTCTGCCAGAGTGCTGTTTTGCTGTGGAGGAACCTGAAAGCTGCTTCTTTATTTTTGCCAAGGAACAAGGAGAGAGGAACTTGGTGTGTACTCTCTGAACACTTGCTAGGAAATCTCCAAGGGCTGGAAGAGTGCCAGTCTCCTGCTGAAGTCACAGGGCCAAAGGACTTCACCATATGCTGAATTGCTGGAAAGTGTTGTTTCCAGTACACAAGGGAAAATCTGCAGTCTCGACGCCGCCGACGCCGCCGAATCCAGCTCGACATCGTGAGTAACGGCTCCAGTGTCCCGAGCCTTCGACGCCGGCCGCCGGGCCCGATCGACGCCAGCAGCAACGCCAGTGAGCAGTGGGTATCGGCCCAGGCTCCAAGTGACCCCGTCTCGACGCCGGTATCGACGCCAGTGAGGAGTGAGTATCGGCTCCACCTCCAAGCGACCCCGTCCCGACGCCGCTACTGATCGCATCGACTCGACGCCCTTCTCGACGCCGTGAGCGCTGCTCCGGCCCGACATCCCTCGACGCCGCTGCGGATTGACCCGACTCCGAGGCACGATCGACGCCGACCTCGACGCCGACATCTCGCCGCCGTGGATCATCGTTTTCTTCGTTTCTCAAGGTACTGTACTTGTGGGGTCTGTTGCAACTCCAGGCTCGACGTAGCGCTCCTCACGGTCGACGCTGAACCTTGGGAATCTTGTAGACTCGACGTCGTGTGACTCCTGTGGGGGTTACATTGTTGCCAAAGAACTGTGCTCAGAAGAATACTTTGCTAAAGAACTATTCGCCAAGAAGAAACCTTACTTGAACTATTATTTTTCCTTCCAAAGAGTATTTATTAAGACTGTGGTATATTTTTGTCGTTATTTGGTCTTGTGCTAAGCCTTATATAAAAATACTATTTTTATAATAACTTCTGTGTCGTGTCCATCTGTAGTGTATTCACTTTATTACTGTATGTGGTCATAAATGCTTAACACACTGCCTCTGAGATAAGCCTGTCTGCTCTGCCAAGCTACCAAGGGGGTAGCAGGGGTTATCTGAGTGTGTAATCCCCTTTCCCTGACTAGAGTTGGTTGGTCCCTATTTGTCAGAAGTGTATACCTCTGCCAACTAGAGACCGCCGGTTCTAACAGTGACCACTTGTCGTCTATTTGTTAGGAAGCTTTTTAGCCAGCTCATTACCTTTCCAGTTATCCCTGCCGCGGCTAGTCGGTCTATCAGGATGGAATGTGACACCGTATCGAACGCCGCGGACAGGTCTAAGAGTATAAGGACTGCTTTTTTGCCCTGGTCTAGCGCTGCTCTGAGTGTTTCCGATGAAAATATTAGAGCTGATTCTGTTGAGTGATTTACTCTGAAGCCAGCCTGGTTGGGGTGCCAGATGTTATTGGCCTCTTAGAAGGTGGTGAGCTGTTGGTTTACTACCTTTTCTGCGAGTTTACAGAAAGTGGGGAGCAGGGAGATGGGTCGTAGATTAGTGAGGGTGGTGGGGTCTGGTGATGGTTTTTTTTGTAGGGGTCTTACTGCTGCCAGTTTCCATTCCTCTGGGACTACTCCCAAGGAAAGTGAGGAGTTGATAATGTTGTTAATGCTGGGGTTTACAATCTCCACCATAGTGTGGGGATGACATTTTTCTCTGTGATTCTTCTAAGCTGACTTCCTGAAAGGCGGCTAGCTGGCTAGTCGAGCTATTCCTGTTTGGTTGGGACTCCTCTGAGGGGAGGGGGTGTGGGAAATCTTTAGTGAGTGTCTGTATTTTCTCATGGAAGTATTCCGCTATTTTGTTGCACAGGGTTTGGGAGGGGGGAATGTCTCTCTGCATGGTTTTGGGATTGATGTATAAGTTGACGATGTTAAAGATGTCTTTTTGTTTGTTGTTGCTGTTGGTTATGGCATTGGTGAAAAAGTCCTTTTTAGCAGTTTTTATCATCCCGTGATAGTGACGGCGGGCCACTTTGTAGCTGAGCTGGTCAGTTGTATCGTAGTTTCGGCGCCAATTCCGCTCTAATGCTCTAACCTTCCTTTGTTCCTCCTTTAGGCTTTGGGAGGACCAAGGGGCAGAGCATCTGGGTTTCTTTTTATATTTTGGTTTAAGTGTTGCTTTGTCATTATCCATAGATAGGGCGCCCATCCATTCCCTGAAAGACTGGCTATCTTTCTCAGGGTCCCCTACTGATAGTGGTCTGGTTTCTAGTGCCTTAGTTAGGAAACCCGGTAGTCCTGTCAGTTTCTTCCAGTTGGGCCCTCCATTGGGATCACATGGCTTATTCCCGGGTGTGTGTGCCATTATCCCTTGGAGTTCAAAAGGGATGTAGCTGTGGTTAGACCAGATTAATTCTTGGGGTGGTTTTACATGAAGTGTGTCCAAGTTTGAACAGATGCAATCAAGGATGTGACCTGCCTTGTGTGTGGGCCTGGTGGTAAGTATGTTAAGGCCTAGGATCTTCATTGTGTCCGTAAAGCCCAGGGTGGTGTGATCTGTGAGGGAGTCTAAATGTATATTTGTATCTCCTAAGATCGTGTAGTTGGCTGATTTTAGTGCTAGGTCCCCTACTGCTTAACCAAGGCTATTGGTGAAGTCAGTGGGTGTTCCCGGAGGTCGATATAATAGTGCTCCTGAGAAGGTGAAGGAGTCATGTACCTTAAGGGCGAAGCCTATACTTTCCGCACCTTTGATACCTGGGATAGGGAAAGTCAGGCAGCTCAGTGAGTCCCTATAGTCAATAGCCATTCCTCCGCCTCTCTGGAGGGGTCTGTCTTGTCTGGCAATGAGGTACCCCTGAGGGAGAGCGGTCGTTACATCTGGATTGCTGTTTTGGGTTAACCAGGTTTCTGTCATGAAAAGACAGTCCAGCTCTCTTTCCAAGATTAGGTCGAAGATATGTTGGGCGTGCTTGCCCATGGACCTGACATTGACAAGCCCGCAGTGTAGGTTTGTCGTTTTGTTATGGTTTAGGGGCCTACTTGGGTGAGTGTGGCCGAAACTTTTTTTCCATATATTGCAGCCCCAGGATCCTCCCCAGTTTTCCCTGTTAAGGGGTGGAGTGCAAGTAGGTGATTTGGTGTTATGGCCTAGCAGAGTTTCCCTAGAGTACTGTATGAGTCGGCCGGGGGGTATGGCCTTTGGCCCGGTCGAGGCGCGGACGGGCGCAGACGGGCTTACCTTTGGCGTGCCTTCGGCGCTCCGCCGGCGCCGCCGCTGCGCCCGTCCGCTGCGCTCCCTGGGAGAGGACGTCATTTTATCCTGGCGATGACGTGAGGGCGGGGAGGGGCCAAGCACTCGTCAGCTCGCCCAGTTGGAAGTGGCGGGAGCCCAAGCAGTGCCTACTCGGCTGCTATGGGGGTAGAGAGGGGCACAGGTGAAATAGACTCTGGCTCTGGGCGAGTCTCTTTAGGGAGGGGCCGCGCTCCGCTACACACAGCGGTAATTTGCAAATTTAAAAGGTGAAGATCAGGTAAGTGCACAGATTCAGATGTCCAAGCTTACCAAAGTGCAGGTTTAAAATAGCAGTGGTGAAATTTCTCTTTTCAGTGAAACAGTTTTTAGCAATATCGCAATTTAACAGTGGTAGCAGTTTTTACCAAAAGGAACAAGGTTAAAACATTCTGTCCCGGCTTTCCGCCTCAGGACACTTTCAATACACAACTACACTCACTCGTATTCAACCTTTTTTAACGTCACTTACCCGCACCACATCTACACTATTCTTTAGGGCCCTCACACCCACGCACCATACGGCAGGAACAAAAAATCCCCCTACCACGTTGGCCGCCTTGGGGAACAGCATACCTTTCATGTTAAGTACCCTGAAACTGGTCCCAGCTTGCTTGTTTCCAGTCCAGGGAGGACCTTGCCTGACAGTTCAGTCTGGACTGTTCCCATGAGGAGCAGGGTGAAGACTGATTTACATATGGCTGGGTCCAAACTGGGGTGGCAAGGTGAGCAAAAAATAAATGGATTAAACTCATATCTATGTGACTGGGGTTGAATGTTTGTATTGTTCAACAGTCAGTCCATCATCTCTTCTTTTTTGCTTTTGACCGAGAGGCTTTCATTCCTCCTAAATGGGTAAGCTTCAACCCATCATGAAAAGATCTACAAAACAAACAAGACATACCTCAACCCATTGCAAGCAGGCATATCAATGAAATCAGACTGCATCCTGTTGAAGTGACCACCTGATCTCTTCGGTGGCTCAATTCACTGCTGTTCTTTTCCCTATATTGTTCAATTGACACACAACACATTGGTGGCACAATGCTTCAGCCATCAATCGAAACCTTGAACTAACCCAAGTCTGCCTGAACAGCCTGACCATGGCATCTCTTCCTTCATAACTATGACCCCAAACATGCCTAGCCTTTGGGGCAAAAGACTATTTGGCAAAACAGGTCTCTCATCTCTCGAAACCCAAATCTCATCCTCAAATCTCTTAACACAATCTGCATTAACCCAGCTCTGCTGTTCTGCCTCTGATTCTTCTTCCTGCAGCCTCTTCACTTCCTCCCATGTAGCAGCTGTGATTAACATAAGGTTGTAATTGATGAAGTCTGTCCTATCATTGGTATATTCCCAATTGAAGGTACAGGCATTGTGAGCACAGTACGTTGCGACCTCATCAGCATATCTGTTTCCAACAGTTACATAGGCATTCTCCTTACAATGTGCAGCACATTCCATGACCACAACTTAAGCAGGTAGTTGTAGTGCCTCAAGAAGCTTCCTTACTAGCTCTCTGTTTCAGATGAGTGACCCTGATGAGCTCATAAACCCCCTCTGGGATCACAAATGTCTGCAATCATGAACAACACCAAAGCCATACGGACTATCAGTACAAATGTTCACTCTCTGCTGGTCAGAGACACAGCATGCTCTAGTAAGAGCAATCAATTCAGCCACTTGTGCAAAAAACACTTGTTTGAGACAGGAACCTTGAACTACTTCTGAAACTGTACAAACTGCATAGATAGCTCCAAACTTCCTTCATGGTCTCGCAAACACAAGCCACTCACAAATAAGGCATAATCAGATTCAGGCAGTGGCTCATCTTGTATATCTGGTCTTGGTTTGGTGGACAGTTCAGTAACATCGAGACAGCCATTCTCCACTTACTCTCGTCATTGTCATTCTCAAGAAGGGGCAACAGGGTGGCAGGGTTCAAGTCAGCAGACCTTTTCAAGGTAACATTCTCAGCCGCAAATATGAGCTGCTCATACCAGGTTAAAAGTAGGGGTGGGCGGAATTTGCGTAGTCGCACTACGCAAATCTCCGTGAAACAATAAAAAATCTCCGTGAGCACACAAAAGTTCACCGAACACGCGGAATTGCTAGTTCTGCCAGTTCGCAATGCTTTTTTCCTGTTCGCGAACGCTGTTTGCATGCTTGGGGAGAAATATCTCGCGAACACGCATTTTGAAAGCGCGAACAAGCAAAAAGTTCCATGAAGAAGCGGATCGTGGAATTTTTTGCAAATCCACGATCTCCGCGGAACGCAAAATTATCCAAATTTCGCAAATTCTTCGAGCAGAACGGAATTTACCGCCAAGACCTAGTCAACAGGCTGTTTGTCAAGTGTTGAGTTCTAGTACGCATCTCTACGGAGTAGGGCACATACACAGTTAAAGAATGACCCATAGCAATGCCTTCACATCTCTCTATGCTGACCCCAACAGAAGCCACAGATTTAACCCCTTCGCTGCTAGGGCTTCTCCCCCCTTGCCCCCCCCGTGCTAAGCCCTTTTTTGACTATTTGGGGTAGTTCGCGCTTAGGCCCCTGTAACTTTTTGACCACATAAGGTATCCACGCCAAATGAGCGTCCTTTTTTCCAACATCATGAGGATTCTAAAGGTACCCAGAGTTTGTGGATTCCCCTGGAAATTAGCCCCTGGAAATTAGCCAAAATACAGCGAAATGTTTTATTTTGGGAAAAATGGGAAAAAAGGGCTACAGATGAAAGCGTCTGTTTTTTTCCCTGCAAATGGTATCAAAAAGGGGTTGTGGTGCTGAAATCACCATCTTCCCAGCTTTCAGGGAGAAGCAGACTTTTGTCAGAAAACCAAAATATTTTACACAGTTTTGGCCTTTTTCTGGGACAAAGCCTATTTTTGCTATATTTTGTGCTTTCAACCTTCTTCCAGTTAATGGTAGAAATGGGTATGAAAGCAATAATGGATCCTGGAAAGCTATACATTTTTGAGAAGTAGACAAAATTCTGAATTCAGCAAAGGGTCATTTGTGTAGCTCCTTTAAGGTTTCTTTATAGAAACTAACAGTTGAATATAGGAAAAATTGAAAATTAGTTGAAAAAAACAGCCATTTGTGCCAACGTTTTCACCTGTAACTTCTGTAACTGTTTAAAAGTGATATACCGTTACATCCGCTGGACCTTTCTGGTTGTGGGTATATATAGGACTTGTAGGTTCACCAAGACCCCGATGAACTCTGAGCCAATAACTGAGCAGCGTCTTGCAATCGTTTTTTATTGTGTACCGGGTATAGAGCAATTCATTTTGGAAAATATATACATGCAAAAATCGGTATGAAAGACACCTAGGTATTTCTGAAATAGGAACAAAATATAGAGTTTAGAAACAGTAGATATTTGCACATTTCCGAATTTGTGGGTACCCATACTAGCATGAGAATGATAGGTCATTTTTCAAAATAACTTCTTTTTTAAACATTGTCTTTCATTTGGAAGGCAGAAATGCATCGAAAGTCAAAAGGTAAAAACAGTTGCTCTACAATTCTGTGTTAACCTAAGTCTCCCGATAACAATATTACCCCACTTGTGTGGGTAGGTCTTGTGCCCATGACAGAAAATGGCTCAAAACGCAACATGGACACACTTTTATTTCTATAGTGAAAACTGACCCTTTTTTTGCAAAGTGTCTAGCTGTAGATTTTGAACCCTAGCTCTGCCGGCACCTAGGGAAACCTAGCAAACCTATACATTTTTAAAAGCTAGACACCCTGGGGAATACAGGATGGGGTGACTTGACTGGCTCTCACCAGGTTCTGTTACCCAGAATCCCTTGCAAACTTAAAAATGTGTCCAAATAACATATTTTCCTCAAATTTCTGTGGCGGAAAATTCTGGAATCTGTGTGGATCCACAAATTTCCACCCACCCCGCGTTCCCCAAAGTCTTCTGAGAAAAATGGTACCTCCCTTGTGTGGGTATGCCTAGTGCCCACGCCAGGAAACGGCCCAAAACGCAACGTGGACACACCACATTTTCACTCTGAAACTGACTCTTTTTTGCAAAGTGCCTAGCTGTAGATTTTGAACCCTAGCTCTGCCGGCACCTAGGGAAACCTAGCAAACCTATACATTTTTTAAATCTAGACACCCAGGGGAATCCAGGATGGGGTGACTTGACTGGCTCTCACCAGGTTCTGTCACCCAGAATCCCTTGCAAAACTAAATATTTGTAAAATAAAACAGATTTTCCTCCCATTACTGTGGTGGAAAGTTCTGGAATCGGTGTGGATCCACAAAATTCCACCCAACCCGCGTTGCCATAAGTCTTCTGAGAAAAATGGTACCTCACTTGCGTGGGTAGGCCTAGTGCCCACAACAGGAAACGGCCCAAAACGCGACATAGACACACCACAGTTTCACTGTGAAAATTGAACTGTTTTTTGCAAAGTGCCTAACTGTAGATTTTGAACCCTATCTCTGCCGGCACCTAGGGAAACGTAGCAAACCTATACAATTTTGAAAACTAGACACCCAGGGTAATCCAGGATGGGGTGACTTGACTGGCTCTCGCCAGTTTCTGTTACCCAGAATCCCTTGCAAACCTAAAAATGTGTCCAAAAAAACACATTTTCCTCACATTTCTGTGGTGGAAAGTTCTGGAATCTGCGTGGATCTACAAAATTCCACCTACCCCGTGTTCCCCGAAGTCTTCCGAGCAAAAATGGTACCTCACTTGCATGGGTAGGCCTAGTGCCCGCGACAGGAAACGGCCCAAAACACAACGTGGACACACCACATTTTCACAGTGAAAACTGACCCTTTTTTTGCAAAGTGCCTAGCTGTATATTTTGAACCTTAGCTCTGCCGGCACCTAGGGAAACCTAGCAAACCTATACATTTTTGAAAACTAGACACCCAGGGGAATTCAGGATGGGGTGACTTGACTGTCTCTCACCGGGTTCTATTACCCAGAATCCCTTGCAAACTGAAAAATGTGTTTAAAAAAACAAATTTTCCTCACATTTCTGTGGTAGAAAGTTCTGGAATATGCGTGGATCCACAAAATTCCACCCACCCCGCGTTCCCCAAAGTACCCCGAGAAGAATGGTACCTCACTTGTGTGGGTAGGCCTAGTACTCACGACAGGAAACGGCCCAAAACACAACGTGGACACACCACATTTTCACCGTGAAAACTGACCCTTTTTTTGAAAAGTGCCTAGCAGTAGATTTCGAACCCTAGCTCTGCCGGCACCTAGGGACACCTAGCAAACCTATACATTTTTTAAAACTAGACACCCATCCTGTTGCGGGCACTAGGCCTACCCACGCAAGTGAGGTACCATTTTTCTCGGAAGACTTAGGGCAACACGGGGTGGGTGGAAATTTGTGGATCCATGCAGATTCCAGAACTTTTCACCACAGAAATATGAGGAAAATTTGTTTTTTTGGACAATTCTTTAGGTTTGCAAGGGATTCTGGGTAACAGAACCTGGTGAGAGCCAGTCAAGTCAGCCCAGCCTGGATTCACCTGGGTGTCTAGTTTAAAAAAAAGTATAGGTTTGCTAGGTTTCCCTAGGTGCCAGCAGAGCTAGGAACCAAATTCCACAGCTAGGCACATTCCGGAAAAAAGTCAGTGCCTAGTGGGCTTTCTGCCACCCTGGGGAGGGGGGAAAACAGGGGGTATTGCCCCGATATGCCCCCGAGGGGGGCAGAATGACTGTGGCTATTCTTCTGGGGGTCGGTAGCATTGGGATGCCCATTCTGGTCAGCCCCCAGCCCTGCGTATAAAAAAGCCAGCATAATCGCTGGCACAAAGTGGGCTTTCTGCCCCCCCAGGGGGCACATCAGGGCCTACTGCACCCATCTGCCTCCTGGGAGGGGCAGAAAGACAGTGGCATCTTTTTGGGGGTGGGTGGGGGCATTGGCAAATCCATTCTTGACATTACCCACCCAGAGCTTTGTAAAGCAAACATCCCTGGTGGCTAGTGGGCTTTCTGCCCCCTGGGGGGTGCAGATAAGGGGCTATTGCCCCATCTGCCTCCCAGGGGCGGCAGAAATCCTAGCATTTTTTGGGGGGGGCATTGACATGCCCATTCTGGGCAACCCCCACCCCTACCTATATAAAAAAAATGCCTGGCGCTTAGTGGGCTTTCTGCCCCTCCCCGGGGGGGGGGGGGAGGAGATCAGGGGCTATTGCCCCATCTGCCTCCTGGGGGGCAGAAAGTCTTTTTTTTCTTTGGGGGTAGGGTGGGGAATTTGCATGCCCACTCTGGGCAGCCCCCATCCCGGGCCTATAAAAAAATAATCCCTGGCATCTAGGATGCTTTCTGAACCCCTGGGGGCAGAAAGACTGGAATTTTGTAGGGGGAGGGGTGGGGGCATTGGCATGCCCATCTTGGGCAACCCCCACCCCTAAATTTATCGGGGGGAAAAACATGGTGTCTAGTGGGCTTTCTGCCCCCCAGCTTTTTTCAACTTTGGCTCCTAAGTTGTGGAAATTAAATTCCTTCCCTCAAAGCAAGCCTTTAGGAGGGCCCTTAAGACGTGGCTATTTGCCAAAGCCTACCCTTAGTTTTTATCTGCCTTTTATGATTTTATTTGGTTAGGCGCCTTGATGCCTACGGGCTTAGTTGCGCGTTTATAAATTTTCATTCATTCATTCATTCAGGATGGGGCAGAAAGACTGTACCTTTGCGTCGTGGGATGGGGGCATCGGCATTCCCATATTGGGCAGCCCCTACCCCAAATTATAATTTAAAAAATCCCCGGTATCTAGTGGGCTTTCTGCCCCCCGGGGGGACAGATTTGGGGCTACTGCCCCCATCTGCCCCACAGGAGGGGCAGAAAGACAGTACCTTTGTGGCAGCCCCCACCCCTAATTATATATTTTTTTGAAATCCCTTGTATCTAGTGAGCTTTCTGCCCCCCTGGGGGGCAGATTGGGGGCTACTGCCCCGTCTCCCCCCAGGGGGGGCAGAAAGTCTGTAATTTTGTGGCCGGGGGGGTGGGGGCATCCGCATGCCCGTTTTGTGCAGCCCCCACCTCTTATAAATATCCCATGTAAAATCCCCGGTGTCTAGTGGGCTTTCTAACCCCTGGGGGGCAGATTGGGGTCTACTGCCCCATCTACCCCCCAGGGGGGGGCAGAAAGACTAATTATGCCAAAATATTTATGGGGAGAGCAAAGGCCCTTGCCCAAGGGGCTGCTCCCCCCTCCCTCCTTCCTCCCTCCCCTCTCCCTGGTGCCTAGTGGGTGGATCCCTGCTTGGGGATCGCCCTCTTGGGGCGATCCCCAAGCAGGGATCCACTAGCGAGGGGTACCATTGGAAAGGGAAGATTCTCCCGTTTATAACAATACCTCTCCTGAGTTTCTACATGCTCAACGGGCTGAGATAGCCCCCTGAGCATGTAGAAACAAAAACTGAAATGAGCCTCTTGGCTCATTTCAGTTTCGGTTTTACTGAAATGACATCAGTGCGATGTGCGCGCCGATAGTCATTTCAGGGAAACCAGGGGGAGGGGCCTTGGGAGCTGGGGAAGCTCTTCTCCAGATCCCGTGGCTTTAGGGGAGAAAAGGGAATCCATCTGGTGCCCGCACCAGAGGGATTTCCGGTGCTGTGTGCCATGACGAGCTGTACTTGTCATGAGCACACGCGCACTATGTGCCATGACGAGTCCAGCTCATCATGAGCACCGAAGGCGTTAAGACCTCCGGGCAACGCTGTAGCCACTGGATCAAGGGTATCAAGGGTAGCAGAGGAATAAGCTACGGGCACTTCCGTGAGTCTGTGGAAGCAATGAGAAAGCACAGCCCTCCCTGTCGCTGCAGAAAAGTGAAAACGCTTTGTTATTGTCAGGCATTCCTCGTGCTAGGGTGTGGTCTAGACTCTCTCTCAACTCTAGGAAGACAACCAGGCAGTCATTATCCTACTGTACCAGATCCGACATATGCGTGTGTGTCAGTCTCTGTAAAGGTTTGGCCACTAAGGAAAAGTTGGGCATCCAATGGTGACAGTAGCCCACCATTTCCATGAACATACTGACTTCTTTTTGTGTTGCGTTGTTGGAGGTTTCATTTGCAGAATCGACAAATTCTTTCCAGTGACACCTTCCTGACTCCTCAATATAATGTTTAAGACACAAGATTTCATTCAAACAGTATTGCAACTTATTGGGGGACACCTTACGTCCATGCTCAGCCAAATGGTAATAGTATCTGTCTTACAAGCTTACTGAGTGTTTGACGCAACCAGCAGGTTGTCAATATACTGTACCAGGACAGAGTTACATTGCATAACCAAAGACTACAGATTCTTTTTAAGGATCTGATTAAAAAAAGATGGGCTCTCCGTATACCCTTATGGGACTCTGCACCATGCCAAAACACGACTGCCGAACCTAAACATGAAGTGCAACTGACTGTCCTCATGCAAGGGTATGGAGTAGAACGCCTGGCACAAATCGACGACAGAGAACCACTTAGCCTCACATGGAATCTGAAATAAAATCACAGCACGATTCAGTGCAACAGGACAACAAGGATCCACTGTATTATTTATCTTTCAAAGATCCTGTACTATGCAGTACTTACTGCTAGGCTTTTGGAAGTTCATATTGGGTTAGATAGATGGACTCCCCATAATCTCCTTCAGAACACCTTGTTGGGTCATCGCCTCAATCACTGGAGTTATTCCAGCAACCGTTTCAGGGGTCATGATGTATTGCTGGGTTCTTGGGTACTCAGCATTTGGTTTTATCAGTATAAACAAGGTCAACTCCTTTGATGAGTCCAATGTCCTTCGCTGAGACATCCCACCCTTCTGACTTCACTGTATTTCAGAGATCCAAGGGAAACTATTCACTTGTCTTCATAGGGAACAATTCATTTGTTGGAATTTGATCAACCATTTTGAAGATGGCATCTTAATCATAAGTTTGAAATTCAACACCTCGCAGTGTGGAGTAAATAGTGCAATTCAACTTGCACAACAAATGACGTCCCAGCGAACTTACAGGACTCTAATAATATACCACAAATTAGTGATTATCCTCAAAGTTCCCTATTTTTACAGGCACATCCTTAGTTACAAGCAAGATATGTAATTTTATTTGCAACACCTACAACTTGGATTCATTTCCCTGAGTGGGGTAGGTTTGGAACTTCCACTGTTCTCACAGTAGAATGGGTAGCATCATTATCAACCAGGAATGATACAAAGTGGCCATCTACTTCACCATCTACAAATGGACCACTCTGGTCTACCACAAAGACTGCTCCAAGCACACAATCTTCCTCCCCTCTCAGGCACCATCAGGAGGACTGATTAGAGGCATAATTGTCAACTGTGTCAAACACAGGATACTGTTGGAAAGAATTATTATTCTATTATTCTGGAATACATTCTGGTTCCCATTCAGAACCTGAATTTAAACAAATCTAGGACCATTATCAGCTTGGTGTGGCATTGGGGTTGTGTATCTTGCATCACTGGGGCAAGTGGCACATTAACATTTTGAGACCTTGGTCTCAGCACATTTTGCTACATCAATCCTCGTACTTGGGTCTATAGAAACGCCACGACCTCTACCTTGTTGCTTAAATCCACCCTTCATTGCAGAATCTCCCTGCTGGTACTCTCGCTGCATGGGTGAAACATTCCACACAAAAGACTGACTTTGACCTCCCCTCTGAGTAGCCTTCAGCTGTGCCACCATTAGTTGCTCCTACATTTCCTTCTGCCTCATATCTATTTAATCGTTTTAGTACTTGGTGTGTCTCAAATTCTCTGCAACTGAATTATTCTGCCACCAAATCAAATGCTGCTTAACTATCAAGTTAATTTCAGGCCTCAATCCTGTCACAAACCTAGACACAAAATGTCCCATATCCTTCAGCTCCAACATTTCCATTCCACTACACTGTTTAAATGCCTGCAACATTCTCTCATAATAAGTATGAATCGTCCCTTTAGGTTCCTGGGTCATTTAGTCAATCCTGACCCAGTCAATATCTTGAGGCGACACTTTGGACTTTAACCATGACCTCACCTGGTTATACTTCCTCGTTACTGTAGGTGATGGACCATTTGTCAATAAGTTCCTTACCAGCTATCTCTTGGGCCACTCTGTGGCTATCTTACATGCTGTTCACAAGTCACTTTGGACCACAATATCAAATAAAGTTTTCAAATCAATCCACAAAACCTACAAGATTTTCAGAAATGGTTAAATGTGTTTGCATCATTGTACAGGCTTATCTCTCAGCCTGGGGAAATCATTGGAGAATGACACACGATCATTCCTCCTCCAAGGTACATGAAAATAACCTCCCCTGGATGCTTTTCTTAAAAGGAAATGTGTAGCTCTGGCTCTACCCTTCCCGGGAGGAGTCAGTTCCCCCATAGATCTCTTGGAACCCTTCCTCTTTGCTCACTTACCTTCCCACTTAACTAGGGCAATAGAGGTCCGAATGCTTTGAATCAGTTACAAAATTTGCTACTTGATTTTTGGTATTTTCACACACTCTATGTTCTTATCACTAAAACAGAGATTACGACTTTTCTGTAAAGCTTTAGTCTGATCCAAATATACTTCATATTTCTAAGCTACTTTATACCATTTATCGTGGGCTTGACTTGCTCGTTTGGTAACATCTTTACTCATTAACACAAGCTCACTTGCCTTCTATATTCAGTTGGGCCAATTGGAGACTTTCACTTATCATTTCATCCTATTCAAGTTTATATTTACCTACATCAACAGGATTTACACTTAATGATGACTTAATTGTTCCGTGACTCAACTCTGAGCTTTCACTCTCATTCAAAGTGCCATTAAAAACCTTCAACCACTTGTCTAATTCATGAGCGCTAACATTTGGCTTCATTCCGGGGGCTCTAAGTACTGTCCTGTATCTAGGGGTGTTTCTGTGTGCGTTTAAAGGTGGCTTCCAGGTAAGTGTCCCTAGATCTGGAAATCCCATGAATGACTTTAAAGGTCCAAACCTTGTATGGTTTATCATTGAATCTGCACTTGCACCACAGAGGGAAGGAGTTTGCCTAAAGGCTAGGGCGGTCGACCTCGAATCTGGGGAAACGGGTTCGAGTCTCGGCAATGACGCTGAACATCCTGTGATTCTGGACAAATCACTTAACCCCTTCCATGCTCATGACGGAACGATTCCGTCATGAGCATCGGTTGAGCTGTGCTCATGACGGAACCGTTCCGTCATGGCCCCGCCCGCGCTCGAACCCTTCAGCACCGCGGGGGAATCCGCGCAGCGCTGAAGGGGTTAATCGCCCCGTGCCTAACAAAAATGTATGTGTCCCCCTGTAATGCAACTAGTGCTATGTAAAGCGCTAGGATTGTATTCAGCACCGCAGGACCAATGGTAACGGGTACTGTGAGACCATCCGAGATGTAAGAAGCTGTAGAAGTGCCAGTAACACATATTCCTGGGTTTTCTCCTAGGTGTGTGTGATTCACATTTATAGGGGTGGTTCCTGTCGTACTAGTGTCGACATTTATGGGTGCAGTAGCCACTCCAAGGTTTCTGTTTACATAAGCGCTTTCACCTCCCATTGTTTTTCGGTCTCATTATATGGAGGCAGGCATTCTGACAACAACACATTTAGAAGACTATCACTAGAATCGCTGTCACTATTTTTGTCTCTCTCATCTTGTTCCTTTAATTCCTCCCTTTCCCCTATTCTTTTTTCTTTTTTGCTTCTCAAATTAGTCACCCGTTAATGCAGGGTATAACTTAGCACCCTGTATCATATCAGTTCTCCACCTCCTCTGTTCTGCATGCATCCTACCTCTTATTAGTGTAAGTGCATACTGCCTTTTTAGCTCTCCCCTGGTATCTCTCCATCTCTCAGGTATGATCTGCACACTCCCAAGCATTGAGGGCTTCAAACTGTGTAGGTATCGGCAGTAGTTTCATCATATAATATTCTCCTTAAATTTTCAATAATTCTCATGTTCAATGTACCATATTGTGGAAATGCCAGTACACCTTCTTTCTCAGTGATCCCTTGCCATTGTTTAAGCCAGATACAAGTGTGGAGCCCTACACTTATTGCTATATAATGCCCCGCTGTATCCTCGGGTAGTGCCTCATCTCCTTCTCTAACGGGTATCGCCACATCTCCTCTAATCAAACCTTGTATGCTTTTAAAAATGTAATCTTCAGAGAAGTATGACAATGATCACAACTATATTTTTGTTTCAGAGCAGGAACTGATAGTTTACTCACAATTTTCATTCTAAATCAACAACCAGTATTTTACATAAGCAACCCTTAACAGCTCACCATTACACCAACAGACCAATCTCAGCGAGGCCAGGGCTGGACTGGCCATAGCAGACACTGGGCATTTCCCCAGTGGGCTGGGTAGGGGACGGGGTTGTGGCCTTGGGGGCCGGTTTTGTCACTGGGGGCCATTTTTGCAGCAGTGCTACAATATCGGCCCCCTGTAACAAAAGCAGGAGCAGTGCTTCTTACTAGCACCACCCGACCCTCGCTCCCAGGGCCAGTTGAGCAGCAATCTGCCAGGGCTGGTTCCTGTTCCCTATACCCTATCCAACCCTGAGCATGGCACACATGACGTCAATCTCACTCACTGCAGCAGCTCACGCTCATTTACAATGAACACTCTTCTCAGCAATAGGCCTGTAAATAAATACAACGCAATTGTAACAACCTTGTCTGCTCCACTAAAGAAATCAACAATATTCCTTCATACAAGAAATGATTCAGAATAACACTTTCAGACCTAATCAAACAATCAAATGGGACCTTACCCTGCAGGGACTCACCCTGACTAACTGCTGATCATGACGAGCTGGGCTCGTCATAACGGTCGCGCCACTCCCACAAGTAATTGATTCCCCGCCTGTGCGGGAGAATCAATCAGTGGGCGGAGTCGTGACGAGCCCAGCTCATCATGAGCACAGCTCCACTGTGCCTCATGACGAGCTGGGCTCATCACGAGCACAGCACCGCCACTCCTCCCCACCGCGCCGCAGGGGAATTACCCCCGCGGTGAAGGGGTTAGCACAGCTTCCCCTGGGCAAAGGGTCCGAAACACCAATCATACCTCACTTTCATACACAAAGGTAAATGCCACTATCTCATTTGCGGTGTAGACCACGTTTACGACAGGCACCACAAACTTTAGCAGACAATTATAATACACTTTTTACATCAGCCGGTATCTTAGGCCTCATTGGACCCGATAACAACTTTAACTTCTCCATGTTAAGCACCACATTAACACAATATTCAACACACGTTTGCCAAACAACACATAATTATCAAACACATCGCAAGCTAAGTATAAGCTATTCAATGTGCAACCCTATTGATATTCACTCCTCCGCTGTTACAACTCTGTCATGAAGCGCTGGAGCTCCGCCAATCCTCCAAACCAAAACATAGGCTCTAGGGCTGGGGTTGGAAACTGAGCTATTCTGATATAAAGTATTCTAACTCCCTATCTCAGGCCCTAACCATCCTCACTCTACTACCATCTGACAGGGCTCTGGGTCGAATATCGAACTTTCCCTGCAATTAAGTTTTCTGGGTGCCTGAGGAATAAAGAGGAGTAAACATCGTCCACAAGCTCAATCTACAGTGTAACCAATTTGGCCACACAGTGAGCACCCAAAGTCGATAAATAATATTAAGTATAGGTTTATTACAAATTCAAAGCCAAACTGATGTATACAAGTCTCAGAAATATATTGTGGAAATATAGAATCACTTCTGGTAGACCAAATCATCCAATAAAGTTCAATCTCAATAACATGAAACATACAATTAATTCGGTAATAGCAATGCAGATAATAAGAAAGAGTATTTGGTGTTGAGTATACGATTTACGGTCCTCCTGCCTATTATGCATGAGAAAATCCAAATCTCCTAACCTAAACTGAGCTGCACTAAAGTGGGAAAACCCTAATTATATTCAGTAACATAGGAAGGTGTCAGCATTGTAGTACTTTTGTAGAGGTTCTCTAATAAAGGGCATTGCATAGCACAAAGCCACACAATAGAGATATCACAGAGATCTCTACCTCTCTAAGTCTAAAAGGAATCTGACTAAAGCTAAAGTGTGATCACCAATTAAAACTCACAAAAGTACATTCAACAATCCCACATCACGTGTCTCATTACTTTCCACCTTCACCCAGTAAAACTTGTCAACTACACTTTCAACTCCTTTCCTTTTTGTCTGCACATCAGGACGTCCATGGCTTCCTCCCATCTCCCAATTCAACACAGACAGTAGTCCTCCCTTTGTTCAATAGTGCTTATCATCCTTGCCAAAAGTACTCCTCCCGAGCACCACTATCTCTCACACACAATGTGCTTTTCTCTATTCCTGAGTGCTTACTACTGCACCTGCAGAGGAGAGAAAACAGTACAACCAAAGCAAATGTTCACTTTGAAGGCTAAACATAAAATCCAGATGCTAAGGCCTTTGGTCAAGTTAACGTGGCAAACCTCTCAATACATGTTTAAATGCTTGGTTATAGATACATTTGCAGATATGAAGTAAATGCAGAATACTATTCAAATAAGGACGGGAATATATAACAATTAACAATATTTTTCAAACCACACAAGTTCAGATATATGTAAGAACTGCAATCTGATGACACTGTAAGGCGAACATTCGTATGTGCACTCATGTAAATGACGAGATTACACAGTAAATGCAACCTTCTGCATCTGTTTAAGTGCACTACATTGCGGTAATAGTATTAAATCACACAAATATATGAGACCATGTGTACACATATAGTATGGTCAAAACATAAAAGGGTGGAGCCAAACTTATGCAGCTCCAGTACTGAGTTCCCTGGACAGGCCATATTGGTCTGTAAAAAAGTAGATAACACAGGCAAAGTCTACTGGAGGACAAAGTACATATTGGTCCATTAAATGCCTACAAAACAGAGGGGCACATTGCAGAGGAGGAACACTATGCAAAGGAGATTTTAGAGACTCCAATTAGAAATAAAAGGATTTTTGCATTCATACATGAATTTTCAGATCCAGATTGCTATGAACAAGATATTATACCGCCTAAAGTCTCTAGGTGAAAATTGGCTTTTACAAGGTTCATGCAATCATTTCTGATGTAAAGCTACCTTTGATTGCATCTAGTCCGCCACAGGATGGCGACTGCTTACAGTGTGGGAATTTTCGCCATGTGCCTGAACAATCTAGGTTCCTTTGGGATGATGATTGTGAACTATCTTAGAGCAACAGCCATGTCCATCTCCTAGGGATCTCCTTTAGGCCCGTTACCACCTAATACATGGAGGATGTTGGCTGAATACCTGTTCCCCCCACTTTTGTTGCAATTGGGCTTTGGAGAAGGGTCAGGTTCCTTGTCTGTTAAAAAAAAAGCTGTAGTACTTCTACACTTGAAAAAAGCAACAGCGGACCCATTAGATATACAGCACTACCTGCACCAACTTTGGTGAAAAACTACAGTTAATCTTGAAGTAAGCAGGGGCGGCTCATCCTCAAGAGCAAATGGGGGAGCCCTGCCACCTGCCAGGTCCTACACACTCCAGATGCTCTGAGTGAAAGAAGACAACTGCGCCTCCCTGGCACTGTATATGAAAACACGTCCATTTAAACATGTTTGTGTTTTTATGCATGTTTCCAGTGTGAGTAGCAGCCTCTCTTGCTCGTTACAGGAGTAGGAGGGAGTGAGTGGGGCTAAAGCATTCATCTTCGGATTGCTGTGTATGTTTATTACAATCTGGAGATGCATGTTTGGATTGCGCATGTGTTAGTGTGTTAATCAGCGACGTCCACTCATACAGACGCAATCTATTACATTTAACAGATGTACTGCACATTGTTGTGTCGGGTAAGTGCACAGGTTACTAGCCAGCACAAACACGTGTAGGGATATCAGGGGATGACTTAGGCTGCTAAATGACCACAGGAGACGGGAGTGTGCTTTACTGGGTTTCTCCGTCCGTCGCCCAACTGGCATACGTACGTGCGTACCCCTTTTTATTATCATGGGGTCACCTGACCCAAACGCTGTGTGCCCATCACGTCAAAGGCACAACACAACATTCCTCCCCAACAAACATCAAACCAACAACAATAGCCAACCACAGCGCCTAGTCATGTGTGGCTTTCTAATGACTTCTGGCGCAGCATAAACAGCTTTTATTCATACAACTGAGAACAGTCTTACGTGAAATAGTCCCTCAGGCAGCGAGTGGGCTCCGGATTCTCTCGCAGGCGGTACTGGGACCGGCCACACCCCAGGGTCTCGCTTGCTTCAGCACCAGACGTCGCCTCACCTCGATCAGTCCCCGGGCAGCCATGCTCCTCCTCAGGCCTTTCACTCACTGCTCCCTCGCCATGATTCGGGAAACTGTCAGCTGTTTCAGTGCGACCTCCCACTGGGGAAGTCTCCAATGTCCGATCCTAACTGACCAGTCGGCGTCAGGGCACCGGGGCAAACCTCCGCCTTGGCAGGCACAGACGCCGACACTGCCAGCTGGTACTTCTTGAATTGCGACACGTTTCGGGTCACGGTCTCTCTCCCTCGTGTCGCAACAATCCGGGTACCCTTGATGTTGACAACAGTCCATGGTTCCTTCTCATATGGTAATCGAAATTTGCCACTGGTTATTCGATTTCTGAGCAACACCAGGTCACCTCTCGCGAGCTGCAGGGGTTGCGCCCACCGCCGATGACTGACTTGAGCATGAGTCGGCAGACGTCTCGCGTCCACTTGAGAGTCAACAGGCACCTAAGGGCACCACTGAGGGTGATGTGGAATGGAGTCCGTGATTACTCTCCCCATGAGTAGATGTGCTGGGGTTACCCCAGTGGTGGTATGGGCGTCTGGCGGTAGCTTTGTAGAAAAGTGAAAATAGCTAACTCTATTGACTGGCCTTTGTGGTGAGCAATGCGTATCACTTTGTTTATGGTCTGCATGAAGCGTTCTTCCTCCCCATTTGCTTGCGGCCATCTTGGGGTAATTCTCCGGTGTCGAATGCCAAGTGTGGATAGGTAGGTGGCCAGTTCTTGCCCTTGGAAGTGGGGTCCGTTGTCTGTCCTCAATTCCTGTATGAGACCGTGAGTCGCCATGGTTTTTTCAAGTTTTGGGATCACTTCAGCAGCACTGGGCGAGGCTACGATCTCCACTTCAGGGTACTTGGAGTGATCATCGATGGCCACAAATGTGTGGCGGCCGTCGGGGAAGCTGCCAAAGTCGAGGCTGACACATGACCAGGGTGACCGCGGTCTCGGTTCTGCAATTATAGGGGCTGGACGAGGAGCATCTCCAATCACTTGGCATGACGAGCAGGAGCGGACCATGGCCTCTACGAGCTCGTCCATAAAGGGGAACCATACCTTGGTTCTGAGTCTCAATTTCGTCTTGACCATGCCCTGGTGCCCGATATGGGCTAGCTGGACAACTCGAGCTGTTAGAGCCGTTGGAATTACCAGTCGATGTCCTCTCAGTAGACATCCGTTGGTGTCCTCAGTGAGCTCATCTCGGATGTGGTACAAGCTGTCCATTATGCACTGGGCATCAGCCGTTAGTATTCTCCATTCCTCTTTGGCCTTGTGCCAGTTACCGCTCTTTAGAGCTGCTCTGGCCCGTTGCAAACAGTCATCCTTGCTCGTCTCCTCTCTGAGGACTCCCATCGATAGAGGGAGTGGGCAAGACCGGGCTGTGACACATCTTACATACTCCTCAGTGTCAGCTGCATCTTCCATCTCCTATTCGGTGGCTGCTCTTGGGTGACGCGATAAGTAGTTAGCGGGGTTTCGGGATCCTGGCTGATAATCCACCCGGCAGTTGTAATTCTGCAGCTGCAACATCCACTTTTCGATCCGAGGTGGCGGTTTGGTGGATGTTCCTGAGAAGAGAGCTACGAGGGGTTTGTGATCCGTTGCCATTACAAATGGCTTGCCATAGACATATAGATGAAAGTGACGGCACCCCCAGTGGATGGCAATGGCTTCTTTCTTTATCTGGGAGTACCTCTGCTCCGTATCGGTAAGGGACCTGCTGGCAAAGGCTACGGGAGCCCAGTCTTTGTCCTGGTTTCGTCGCTGTAACAATACGGCGCCTAACCCAGCTGGACCGGCATCTACTGCTATCATAGTCATTTTCCTTGAGTCAAAGAATCCTAGCGTGGTCGCCTTCGAGAGGGCATCCTTGATATCTGAAAACGCCTTAGCTTGTTCTTGATCCCACTTCCAGGGAGTGGAATCTGTCGTGAGCTCCCTCAGCGATTGAGTGAGTGTGGGGAGGTCTCGGATGAACCTCCCGCAGTAGTTCACCATGCCCAGGAAACTGCAGACCTTGGTGACATTGGTGGGGGCAGCGGCATCTTTTATGTCTCGCACCTTTTCAGGGTCGGGGCTGACTGCTTCAGCGGAAAAGGTGTAGCCAAAGAACTGTAGTTTCTTCTTTAGGAATTCGCACTTTTCCTTGTGGAGAGTGAGTCCAGCATCCTGCAGTCGGCGAAGAACCTGAGTCAGGTGGGAATTGTCTTCTGGGATGGTCTTGGCATGCACCATGATGTCATCGCTGACGTTGATGACTCCCGGTATATCCATAATCAGTTTGTGTATTATATTTTGAAAGACTTCGGCCGCACTGGACACTCCAAAACTCAAGCGGGTGTATCGTCGGAGACCAACGTGAGTCGAGAAGGTTGTAATGTTGCGGGACGCCTCATCCAGCACTAGCTGATGGTATCCGCATCTCAGATCTAACTTGGAGAACCAGCATGCCCCGGCCATTTCCCCTATCAGATCATCTATGGTTGGGGTGATATGACGTTCTCTCTTAATGGCCGCATTGGGTAGCCTCATATCCATGCAGATTCTGACTACGCCTGGTTGCTTGGGCTTCCTGGTGACGACAATTGGGAAGACCCACGGGGTGGGCCGTCACCTTTTCGATGATGCCAGCTGCTTCTAATTTCTTTAGTTCTTCCTCCACCAGAGTACTCAAATGAAACACTATTCGTCGGTGGTCTAGAGCCACAGGTTGTACCATGGGGTTGATGTGTAGATGGACCTCTTTGCCTTTAAACTTCCCGATTCCTTCAAATACTTCCGAGAATTCTGCCAACAGGTGTTGAACCGATTCTTGGTGTACGCCAAATGCAAAGGTCACCATTCCCAAGTCTTCCGCAGCACGGCACCCTCGTAGCATGCCCTGCCCATCCTCCGTAATGTACACGTTTGTGTTGATTGAGTGAGGGCCATGGGAAATGGAGGTCCTGAACCGGCCCCGTATTCTCAGTGGTGTATCTTGGCCATATACGAACACAGGAATTGCTGTGGAGTGTAAGGTTGGTGCCGGAATCATGGTTTCATACAGGACAGTTCTTTGGTGCGTCCCAGGGTCAGTATGTCAGCCAGCGGTTTTCCCGATTCTTCTGGTATCCATTCGCGGAGTTTGGCAGATGCACAGCCCTGAATTATCTGTCCCCTAATCCCTTCAGTTTCGTCGCAGAATCCGCACGTGGATGCTAGATTCTTGAGTCGTGCGTGAAAGGTGTCCAACGATTCTTCTGGGAGTTGGCGCGCTTGCAGGAATATGAACCGTTCATAATCCTGATTAACTATCAGTTCAAAGTATCCATTGAGGGCATTTATCAATGTGGGGTGAGTTTTTGGCGGGGTTTCTACCAGTGTTTTGTTGATATTATGGATGTCCTTGCCCCCAAGATGTAACAACATGGCTCTTTTCTGATCCTTATGGACTTTAGTGGCCTTGAAGAAAATGAGTAAGCGGTCCACCCAGTCTTTCCACTTTGGCACAAGTGATGAGGGGGACCCTTCCACTATGAATGGCTCTGTTGGAGGAATCGTGGACATGGTTACCCACTACTGTCTTGGACTGTGTCCTCCTTGAGGCTTTTATTTGTATGCCCACACTGGTCCACCAGTTCTCCTGGTGCTCCCTGCTTTGCGCCGTACTACCTTTCCCAGCAACTTGGGAGCGAGTGCTGTCCTCTTCCACCTCCTGTTCATGAACCTCAACCCAGGAGGAAGATGTGTTAGGGCTTGACTCCAGCAGCCCTCTGCATTTTACTGCGATATTTTGTTATATTTCTGGCTCAGCCACCAAGCGCTGCTCTGCCTGCAGCCTCCTTGGGGTCAGGGGCTCTCCACCCCCACTCTGTACCTGCCGCTCTTGATTCTGGGGCCCCACACTTCCCCACTGAGTCTGCTGCTGCACCACGGGGAGAAACGGCTGTCCTGACTGCCGATTGCAGTCGCGGGCCATTGGGGCATGTGGCGGTGAAATGGGTCCGATCAAGCGTCCGTGTTCACATGCGGGCGCGCGCCTCCACGTAGATGCATCCAGCCGCCCAGCGCCACACACACGGCAGCCAGTAATGCCGATTGCAGCGGCTCACCTCAGCTGATCCGGGCAGTTTGGGAGTGCGGGTCACGCCCCCGAAGTGCTGCAGCACCACTCCGGAGTCACTCCATTGGAGCCGGCCAATCGCCAGTGTCTGGCGCACCATTCACCGTGGCACAAGCACCACGTGGTCGGTGGACAACCCTCGCCACCGCCACTTGGTGCTGGAACAGGGCACGCCCACCCTCGTCGCCAGCTGTTGTGTCGGGTAAGTGCATGGGTTACTAGCCGGCACCGACACGTGTAGGGATATCAGGGGATGACTTAGGCCGCTAAGTGACCACAGGAGACGGGGGGTGCTGGGGGTGCTTTACTGGGTTTCGCTGTCCGTCGTCCAACTGGCGTACGTACGTGCGTGCCCCTTTTTATTATCACCGGATCACCTAACCCATACTCTGCGTGCCCATCACGTCACAGGCACAACACAACACATGTCTTAATCTGCACAGTACACCTGTTAAAATGAGGGGTGTCAGGGTGCAAGTCAGTGCACCCCGGCAACCAATTGGAAGAACTGCAGGGGTGAAATTCTCCTCCCTGTCCCAACTTCTGATAGGGCGGAAATTCCAGCCCTAATAGAAGCTGGGAGAGGACTTGGGGTGGCATTTCTCATCTTGGCCCAGCCTCTGCTGTTCTATGCTGGTGTTCTATTTTGCTGGATGCAGGGTTGGGTGCCTGCATTTACGACCACGTGGAGACAGAGTGTAGGCCTTTCTGGCTGAAGAAATATTGTTTTCTTAATTTGGGGGTGCGTGCATTGCTGTGTTATTGAGTTAACCTTTCCGTGTGTGTTTTCTGTGATATGGAGTGACAATCGGATGTACAGGTACCCTCTAGGCCTAACAGGACAGACATTAGTAGCCACTTTCCCATCTCCCCACAAGAACCGTCCTACTTGTTATTGGAGTTCAAGTACAAAGAAGACTGCACGTTTTTTATCATTATTATTTTTTAAAGGCGACAGTTTTAGAGCTAATCTGAAGGAGGACAAAAAGTAAAACGACGCCGGTTGATGGAGGACTAGTAGGGCTTGGAAAGAATCTTTTTACCAATGTGAATTTACTGTGTTACACTGCGGTGTGAGGTCAGAATTAGCATAGGAAGCAGAGTGTTAATGTGTCTTTGAAAGTTCAAGGAGATTTGAAGTGTCTGCCTTATGTCCCCCCAGTGCAAGGGAGAAGGTTCTCATAATTAGGGTCATGAAGTGTGTCAGTGCCTGTGCAGGTGAGTGTGCTTGTCCCCAGTTATACATTTAAAGCTGCTGCGTGTCAGGACAGAGGCGTTACTTTAGGATCAGCCCTCTAGGAGGCTCTGCCCAGTATCATATGTGCACTTATTTCCAAAGTGCAATACTGTCTCCCTGTTTCACATCGCGGTAATCTGCTCAAAGCAGTTTGAAGACGCATAGCAACGTAAAGTGAAAGTGCTATCTTGTGATGCCTTAACACCTGCACTCTTATGTCAAACAATTTCAAGTTACGTTTTCGTGCTTCAGGGTTAACCCATCAGGCAATGGCGCTGGAGTTATTTACATCCTGTGAAGGTTGTTACATGCTGCTCTGTGCTCAATTGTGTGCGATGCACTTCATTAAATAACCATTAAATAGGTCAGCCAGAAGGTGAATACAGAACATGCCTAAATGTATAAAGGCGCCCACATCACCTCAAAGCGTGGTGCTCTGACGGTAAGAGGGTGAGTATCTTAAACGCTCTTGCTATGATCTGCAAATAAGGAGTTTGGATTTTGGCAGGGCCAGTTCAGCCCTCCATCTTTCTGAGAAAGACAAATTAATTATCAATAGGTATAGTGATAGTGTAACGTCTGTTTTTAAAAAAAGAAATTGCTGACAACCCCAAACGAACAACATGAAACACTGTGGATAATCCTTTCAGTTGGTAATGCAGCATTTGATGAAGAGAACAGTTCAGGAGGAGTCTCTTAGAATAAATGTATTTAGACAATTTGCGCACGAATCGTCACGGATCCTGTCGATGTTACTGTGTTTTCTGGTGCAAGTTGCCTACTCCTCCCTGCCAAGCCCCTACGCTAAGGGAAGAGTGTTTCAGGGGCATGTGCAAGGCGGCATCTATCAACATCAAGGCTATAAGGTTGTGCTGGATGGATAGGGCACACAATGAGCTCTAGGAAAAAGATGAGCGAAAAGAGCATGGCAGGGAGCCGATGTCAAAGTCACACCAGTGGAAACCTTGTCAAGGACTCAGGATGGTGGAGATAGATAAAGCTGTGTTTACAAGGTAGATCCCGGTATCACCTGCGGGTTGCCTACAGAATGGCATGTATTTTTCACCTCCTCCCCATTACTCTCAATGTGAGAGAATGAAAGGACTCTTAGTTCATGCCATTGCGTGCTCAGCAACATTAGCTCTCTTGCCCAGGTAGTCATAATGAAGAGACTAATGACATTTATTTTGACATTGCAACTGAACACAGGATTGCAGGGTGTCGTTCATGAGCCAACACACCTTTTAGTAGTAGGTGGACATGCTGTTGCTTGCAAAAATACTCTAATGAATGAAGTGTATGCCTGCACATCCCAACATGAGTTTCTACTGTTAAAGGTCATGCTGGTGCATATAAAAGAACACAATCCTCATCCAGTACAATTATTATTATTAATCATTATTTAATGTATTTATTTTCAACTCCTCATTAACAGCACTAAAGAATGATCAAAATTAGGTATACATAGCTGCCAGTCCAGAAGGTCTGTGAAGCAAAACATTTATCAGTTCATGTTGCAGAAATAAAATTCTTTGCGCACATTGTACAAATGCACAGTAATTGAAGGGATTTATTAATTTGATTTCTTGCACTGTCGCCAATAACTTTTTCTCGCAAACAGTATTTTTCCTTGAGAATGTGAAGGTCATTGCTTTCAGCTCTCTATAATTGTGCTTTGAGATTTAACCTCCATCTGCAAGATTTAAACACTGGTTTTAGTTAAAGAATCCATATTTTGTTATCCAAAATGGTACCCATATTTCATGTTGCCGGGCTGCGTTGTATCATGTTTTTATCTAAGCCTGTATGGTGCCCAGAGAGAATGATAGATGTAGTTAATAAGGGTTGGAATAAAATGCAATAAAATAGTGACCAATCATTTCTAGGTAAATACAACAATTTATTTTTATGGATTGGCATTCAATGTGGGTTTGCCTTTGGATAATGAGTCACTGGCTGAATCCTATGGTGGCTGGGCTGTGTCTTTAAGTGAATGTGTTATTTCCATTAAGTGTGATATCGGTCATACAACTTTCAATTTAAAGCTACATTAATGGAGTGTTTGAGTATAAAAATGTCCTTTTAGCTTAGTTATAGAATTAAAAACTAGGCTGCACCACATGGTCTCTCCTGTGACTAGTCATATAGTTGAAATGGCAAGAGAAGCATACAGAACTTGGTACATGTTATATTTTATTGAGATGGTGTTAAAATTGGCAGTTGATGAATTGCTGAAAATATTTCTCAAAGTGTGTCAGGGCCTTGTTGGTACCCCAACAGAACTTGCTTTGACTATAACTATAAGGGAGTTTTGCCCCTCTTTCCCTATCCGTTCACACACAATGGCTCCTGTGGAGCATGGTTTAGTTTGATCAATTCCCTAGATTCGAATTCCGCAGTTTATCAAGACAACTGGGTATGGGGAAACCTGAACTTAGTTTTGCTTAAAGTCTGCTATCCTAACAAGGAGGGACTTCCCAAAAGAACAGGAACTGATCTAGAAAATGAAGTATATGGATTAGGTAATTTTACACTTAACCTCATGATCCTGAACGTTGAATCTGAAGCTACACCAATCTTGCCCGCCATGTCCGTATTCCCAGTAAAAGGGGAACTATGTATAAGAAAGAATGGCTCCATACACATGGGCCATAGTAAATGCACCACTGTAATAAAATTCAGTGATCAAGGCAAGTCTACATTTAGAGCTTCTCGTCATTCCTACTTCATATGTGGCCAGACTGCATATATACGTCTACCTTTAGATTGGGATGGTACCTGTTACATAGCATTCCTCCTACCACCTGTTTTCCTAGCTCCTCCTGATTATTATAGAAATACCCATTTAGTACACAATAGACAGCAGAGAGATCTCCCAATTGTCGATTACACTGAAACAGCATGGGAAAAATACACAGATTTCAATAAAGGTTTCTTTCCTTATATAGGTACAGTCACTAATAGTAAGCTAATACGTAGACTAACCAGAACCCTTGAAGCAGTAGTGAACGAAACTATTTCCGCCTTAGGCAATTTAACAGAAGAGCAGTCTGCTATGCGGATTGTTGTGCTTCAAAATCGTCTTGTCCTTGACGTCATCCTGGCCGATAGGGGCGGAGCTTGTAGGGTCATCGGATCAAGTTTCTGCATTTTCATACCAGAAAATTCGCCGTCAGTATATAAAGCCATAACTCGCCTTCATAAGATTGTAAGCCAGATACACCAGAGTCCAGGCACCTGGACTTGGTCCGGTTGGTTCTGGGGCGTGTTGTCAGCCTGGGGATGGAGAATGCTCTCCTTCCTAGGTATTGGCTTTCTCGTACTATTCAGTTGCTGCTTATGTTTACAATGTGGGCCAGCGATTTGTGGTCTGTGTGCCACCTCGTGTATCCCACATCCAAGTTTTCGTTCGAGATCCCGGAAGAAGAAAGAAGAACAAATGATGTTATATGAACAGATCGATGGATTGATGAAGATCGATATCTCCTAAGGGTCCGAAGGGGACAAGGAGGGAATGAGGAAATATGAATTTTGTGATCAGTTATGTCCCCTATCGTAGACCCCAACGGCTCCATGTACATGCTATACGTACATGTATGTTCCCTCCTGCTCCAGTTTTGAAGACGCAAATATATGTGCGTCCACCGTCAACATGTCCTCTTTCAGATCCACCATGAATGGGTCAGATATTCCTTTCCTAAGTATGAAAGGCCACCGACTTTATGTGGTTCACTTTCCACATTTTACAGATTCAGGCGAGTAGGCCCGAATTCTGTCATCAAGCCTTTTCCTGCTTTCTCTCTCTGAAAGCTCCAGTCTGAGCCTGCATCTGTGACCATGAACTTTGTCTTATTCCTTGCGCGGCTAACGGTGCCTGATCCAGCCCGTTGCCTGCCAAAAACTGTATTTCACCTTCAAGATTATCTCCTCCGCCCCTCATCCGATGCATTCCTGTCTAGTAGTTTAGGTAAACATTCCTCCAGCTACCGTGCAAAGGGGCCAGGCCTCGCTGTCCTCATGCAAGTAATTCATAGCCCTGTTACCATGGAATATTCCTACCCCCTCGCATCTAGTGTAGACACTTAGACGCTTGTACACGCACTAACAGTCAGTATAGTCAGTATAGAATAAGATTCTGTCCTAAGAGACCTCTCTTTTTGGATAACACAGTTCTTTAAACATAGGATATTAGATATGATTTGGGATTAGGTTGACATAACCCCAGACTTTTGTCTCCACATGTAGAGCTAAATGTCAAGTCCCTTTCTCCCTCTAGTTGCACGTCAATCACACGTCATGCGGCTGCGCACGCATCTCTGCCAAATATTTCTGCTGACATTGCAGGATTCTCTTATGGATCCACCCACTTGTGACATCATATATAAATGACGTTGTCTAGTTACGCCTATTCTAGTTACGCATGCATAGTTTATTCTGTCTTATCAGTTGATACGCCTACTACATCTATTTCACTGTAATGCCTTTTCTATAAAAATGATTACCTGTCAATAATATATGCCCTTCCTTCCTGAACTTTCGTGGTGATGGAATAGAACGCCAACAATTCGAATTGTGTTCCTTTGTATAGGAATAAAGCCTTTTTTAAACCTCTAATACCACGGATTCTGCCTCTCATTTTACTGAGTTATTCTTAATAGACTTTACCGCATAAAAAATAGTACCGGTAACGAAATATTTACCACAAGACTTCCACCCCACCTGTGTGCGTCGCTTCCCGGTCGTTTTTGGACACTCCTTTACCTTGTAACATGGGACATGGCGCTGGGTCGAGGGGTATGCATGGGCAGATTTGCAAAGAGCGGTCAAGGATAAGGCTGATCCTTCAGGGGTGGTCATCTAGTAGACGGGCGGTCTCAGGGGTTGCGTGCTCTCATGGCATAGCTATTAGTATAATTGGTGCATAATGCTCCCCATTTTTCTTAGGCATGGTCGATTTTGTGCTGCTTACTGATTGCCTTGGGGAAAACTTACCGTGCGGGAGGGAGAAGCCGGGGGCATGTTTTGAAGGCCCTCCTCCAGTTTATTAATACTCTCTCTACCCCCCCGTCTGGTGGGGTTCTTTTCTTACTCCCTTTTCTCTGTTCTTCTATATTTCGGGTCTGGTTCCAGGGCGACAGGCACACTGCTGGGGGGGGGGGCCGTACTCATCTGCAGAGGTGCAGGGTGGGGGGTTGGGGAAGGGGATTCTTTAGTCTTTACTCTTTTTTTCCATGGCCTCCTTTTTCTTTTCTGATTCTTCTTTGTTTTTCTTTTCTGGGATCAGCGTGGTACAACTCCTTTGTTGTGAATCACTGCTTTTTCATGTGTGCCACAATTTCCGGGGTGTTTTCTGGGCTTTAGGGCATGGGACTGCAGGCGCAACTGGTCATGATACTTCTCTATATCCTGCACTTCCTGTTTTAGCGCCATTGCCTCGATAGATTGCCGTTTATTGTTTACGTTTGTTATTCTGCCTGCCATTTATCGCTGCTGGGAAATTGTTTGGCACCTGATCCTTTTGTCTTTCCCTATTATAAAATGAAAGCCTTCTTAATCCTGGGGTCCTACTTGTGCCATTCACGGGCCGAGAATATATTAGCATGGAGATTCTGCTCCCCGAGGTTCTGCCTGTGTCAACATTGGATCTCTGTTGCTTTGATTGCTTAGCGGCCGGCCCCGGGGGGTTGTAGGCCCATACTTGTTATTGGTTGAAATGCTCATAAAGGTTTTTCAAAAAAAAAAAAACAGGGTCATAGCTACCCGCTCACAGTGACACAGAGCAGAGCAAAAACTGCAGCTTCCTCTTTCTGTTCTCAGCTACCAGAGGTCTGCTTCTGTGCGGACCCCGTGACGTGCAGTGAACACCTGGGCAGACGGGGCTTGACTCTTCACTCATCGAAGGACGTTAGCTACTTACAAGTTATGATTTTGTGTGCAAAATTTAGCAGCAGAGAGGTCGCTTCATTTGAAATCTAATTTGACTTTTCTTTAGGATTTTACGTTTTCAGCTGAGGTTTTTCCGTGTCTCATTTCTTTCTCTCTTGTGCTCAGAAAGAACCATAACAAATATTTTTTTTAATTAGTGCATGCCCTTCATAAAGTGCCAACGTGACACTGTTTAGTGCCGCAAAACACTTTAAGACCGATAAATAAAGCACATGAATAGAACAAGTTGAGGCAAAGCCAATAAATCTTGCTCTGTTTAAACAAGTATTGTCAACACCAGAAGGTCACAATTGGAACTGAAAATGCCACGCAGACCCATCAGCTTTGGCAACCCTTGTTCAAACTGTACACACAGTCCCTATAATTAAAACTGTGTGCTTTGCACCTGCCAAAGATACACTGGTACTGGTAAATTTTATTTGCATAAATCATAAAAATCTTACAATTACTACATTCTTAGAGAAAACACACCAATTTAAAATACAGACCAAACATTTTTTTAATTTCCTAAAGTCTAAAATAGTTTTCTTAAATAAACATAAACACAATGTATAGATATAACATCAGACCGTCATCTTTCCAGGATTAATATTCCTATAATTTATGTGTGATATCATAAAAATAGTCCTAAATTTTGTCCTTAAATATTTTAGACTTCCAGATTTTCTGTGGGCAACTCACAGGTAGCCAACTTCTTTTTAAGTACAATTGGCGTTCATTTTAATATCCGTTGGTCTAAAACAAACTACCATGGCATGTCTACAGGTACGGACACCTCTGTCAATAAAGCAGTTTTTCAAATATCGTTTTCTTTCCGCCATCATTACTGCACATATACAAAGAAAATGCGAAATACTTTTGTCCCATAGGTTGCATAGTCTGCACATAGTCGGCTTAGATGGTCTCAACCAGGGCACTACATGTTTTAAAGCCAGGTAAGTTGACGAATCGTGCTTTAATAAAGTGTTTTTGGTTTCTACAGACTATGGTATTTCTAAATATGGTTGGACCTTAAGACTTGCATATTCCTGGACCAACATCCATGCGTGGGATCTCTTAATATAAAGTTCTTTGTCTTTTACAAGGGACAACTGTTTAACTGATTTGTTAATTATTTTGTAGTAAAGATTACTATCTATATACGTACAATGCTAAGTTAGCACAACCCCGTTAGATGTTAGAAAGCCATCTTTCCGCTTTTGCTGCTTTTGCACACAACACTGTAGTCACATGTTATTAATTGAGAAAGTGCTTGCTCGACTTTGCTTCACATGAGAACGGCCTGTTGTTCACATCGCTAACAGTGAGCAGCGACCTTGGTCTGCACATTGTGTAAAGAAACAGTCTGTGGCGCTAGACAGTGCATGTTGTTGGGTTCAGGTTGATCGGCCCACTATTTAGCCATAACACGCACGCAGCTGCAAATACCTGAAAGTCGAGTGCTTTTAATATTGTAGGCTACATGTTTTAGATTCATTCGGAAGAAGAGCTTTCCCAGGAGCAGAGTCTAGCTGATCCTGTGATGTGATTCCACAAAGCTGATCTTTACGGTATGGGGTTCCCCATTCAAGTCTAGAGACCTTTTATTAGTCTAATAATAATAATATTAGTTTACTAGCGAAAGGAAGGTGGCTGATATCCACTGTCATTTTATTATGATTACTCCTTTCATTTTCTATGGTATTGTAACTTTGCTGATGGTTTTGATCTTAACCCCTTCAGTGCTCATGAAGGAGCCACTCCGTCATGAGCCACGGTCGCCGTGTGCTCATGACGGAGTGGTTCCGTCATGCCGCGGCCGTTGGCCGCCGCTCCTCCCATGCTGCGCTGATTCCCCGCCTGTGCGGGCGATTAGCGCAGTGGGCGGAGTCATGACGGAACCACTCCGTCATGAGCACAGCTCAACCGTGGCTCATGACGGAGTGGCTCCGTCATGAGCACAGCGCCACCGCGCTGCCCCCAAACCTCCCCCAGCGCTGCGGCGGAATTCCCGCCGCAGCAAAGGGGTTAAGCATTTGTCTGCTTATGTTAGCCAAAGTACTGCATCTAAGGACACGAGGTTTATAAAATAAACTCTTTAAACTTTACGTGTCTCTGTTTATTCTGTTGTGGACTGATATGAGAATAATTACGAACAGGTATTTCTGATTCCCACCATTCCTGAGAATACCCTAAGTCACTTGTTCTGGGTTGTCTATACATTGGGACCGCCGAGATAAAACTCGGATAACGAATGGGACACTGATGCTGGTCGGATAAGGGTTTCTGGGTTCTGAGGTGAGTTTTTGGTACACCACAATTCACTGAGGTCCTGGTTTCCTGTGCATAGTTCTGTGCATAAGCAGAATCCCTGCAACATGGCGCACCTAATGTTTGGTCTATTGATTTGAAACGCCTTAGTAGTGCTTATATTAGTCCACAACACCCTCACTCTGGTTTCCGGTTAACGGGAGTGACGGTTTAACCTACCTGTCTTTCGACTAATAGGTTCTTTCAAGCTTGATCATTAAAAAGGTTATTTTTACTGAACCCCAGTGCTACTAATTATATAGTTGATACTCTTTGGTGTGTCCTTATGGCGGTTGAGATAGCCGCGCATAGTCGTACACCTCTGCGCCGTCATTTGACGACGTATGGGGTGCCAGATGATGGGATGGCTGTTATTTTTGTGGTGAGCGCTGATGCGTCTTACCCATATGAGTTGTTTTACTCTTGGGTGACTTTTCCGGCGGTGGATGATGATGATACGTTTCATTCCTTTACTCCCACGCAGCTACCTGCGGTCTATACACCGTATAGGACACAAGAAATTCCTATCTCTGCCTGGCAGCATACCATTTGGTTTAATGGCGCCCTTCCCCATGCGGTCGCACCGGCTAGAATGGGCCCGTTGTCTATTGCAGGGGCCACATGGCCGGTGCTGGCCGGCTTTACGCCTCATCCCCGTTATCTCACGGTGGCGGTGGCTGAGTTGTGGGTGCTACACACAGCCCTGATTACAGTTCATAGGGCTTTGGTGCAGTACGTGTCACGCAACGTGCAGGTGGGGGCACCTGCTGTTGCGGGACAACCAACGGACCACCGGTGCGGTGGTTATTAGTCATGTTATGGTTAATTCGGTAATGGGCAAGCGCCCCCAAAATAAGGATGATTTTCCTTATTGGCTTGCTGAGAAATTTGACCAACTGGAGGCGTTTTTTCCGCATACCACTCCTGTGGAGAAACACAGGATTCTCACCATTAGTTTGCCGAAAGACTTGGTCCCAGATATGGCCGATTGCACAAACTGGGGTAAGGTCTTTGCCGCGACCTACTCGAAGTGCTTCGGCACTCCGTCTATGTCTGTACTACCCTCCATCATTAAACGTGTTCAAGAGAATCACGGAGCGGAGGCTGCTGTTGAATTAGGAATGAGGCTTGTCGGAGTGTTCGATGCGGTGGCTTCCATGGTAATGGGCAACCTCAAAGGCGATGCCATGCAGTTCCAAGTAGCTAATAAGCTGGACCGCGTTTATGAACTCGACAGGCCTAAGGAGTTCGCTAAAATAATTGCGCAAGCCTATAGGACCGTGGGCCGTAGTGCCTTGGGTGTTAAACCAACCATGGTAGTTCCTGATATAGTACAGCAAACTAAGGTGAGCTCGTCTACTAAAGACGAACGCCCAAATTTTCCTAAACAAAGTTGGCGAGCAAAGAAACAGGGGAAGCAGCAACAGAAACAGGGGTCTCGTCCTTCCTCGCCCGTGCAGTCGTCCAGCGAACGCAAATATGATCTGCGCGATCGATCTCGTATTAAGTCTCCTGATAGATTTCAGGTTTCTGAACAACGCTCTCCTCGTTCTTCACAGGAAACATCGGCTTCACAATCCAGTGGCGGAGACCGTGGGAAAGGAAGGGGTGCCCAAAATCGTGAGCAACCCCGTCAGACTGACGGCAAAGGCAAGCAGGATGAGTCTGCACATCAACGACCCCCTTATCAGAAGAAGAAAGTTGCTGCGCTAACAGCGAGGTATGCCACAGATGGTGCGGATGCAGCTTCAGAACCTGACATGGGCACTAACGCTGCTCGACAGTGCGGCGGAAGTTACAGTAGTGCGACAAGCACTGCGTCCATATCTGGTGCGACAGCAACTGATACATTCATAACTGTAGAAACTGCTGACACTAGAGTGGCTCCCCCTGACAGACTATATAATATAGTCCTTTTGATTGAAGGTGACATACAACGCACGATTAAAGGGATTTTTTGGGATAATCTGACCTCTTCATATGATATTCTATTGGCAGAGGCTGATTGGCCCCCGGCTTTCGTTTTAGATGCTCCTAGAGGGGAGGAGGTGATGCTCCCGTCCTTTGCGCACACAGTGCCAAAGGACCAAGCTAAGAAGTTCGCCGAGGAGTGGGCTCTGGTGCTTGCACCTGCGTTGTATCGTAATCAGGTAGGCTGGGATAAATTGTCCCCCAGCCATGAAATTCCGTTGCGGTCCACGCCCCAGCCACAACCCCAATATCCCATGCGTCGCGAAGCAAGACCTCACGTCGCGGCTATCCTTGAACAATTGGTATATCAAGGTGTAATTGAAACATGTGTGTCACCAATGAATAATCCTTTATTCACTGTGACGAAGCCTGACGGGTCGTACCGCCTGGTTTTGGATTACCGGCATTTAAACTCTCATTGCCGGACATGCGCAGTACAGAATACCCACAGTTCGGCTCTCGTCGATAGTCTCATGAGAAAACGGTTCAAAACCACACTTGACATTTCCAATGGCTTTTACAGCCATAACCTGTCCTCGCTCAGTAGTGAGTGGACGGCATTTACCTTGGTGGCAAACAAAAACATTTCAAAAGATTACCGATGGGCTATAAAAACAGCCCTGGTGTCTTGGCCGCTCGTGTAGGCTCTCTGTTAGAGAGCAAAGACCCTGATGCGTACACGTATGTGGATGATATTTATCTCACAGATGACGAGTTGTGGCCGCATCTGCGTCGCGTTGATCGCATCATTGTTTTGTTTGCAGACTTCGGTTACAAATTCAACTTTGCGAAGTCTCACATTGCGGAATATACAGTGCTGTTTTTGGGTTACGAACTCAACAATGAAGGTCGAGGATTGGCTCCGCACTTCCTAGAGAAATGTGCATGCCTACGTGCTCCTACGACACTGAAGAAATTACAATCTCTGCTGGGCTTTCTGAATTTCGGTCGAACGTACATTCCTGATTATGCCCAGTGTATCAAGCCGCTTTATGCCTTCGTACAACCTACTTTTTCCAAATCATGTTGGCTGCCGGAGCATTCAGCTATATTGCAATCATTGCAAGCTGACCTTCTTGCTTCAAAATACTTACTAATGCGTGATAACCACACTAACATGGTAATAAGAATTGTGCCAGGCGCGGTGGGTTTCACATACTTAACGTTCAATGAGGGCGACACCATCCCCATTGCCTACAAATCACACCTGTACACTTCGGCTGAACTGCGATTTTCCGCTGTCGAGAAAGTTCTGACGGCAGTGCAGATGGCAATTCTGAAACAACGAGCGCTATCGCAAGGTAAACGCATATTGGTGGTAACACCATATCCTGCCCTCGAGGCGGAGACGAAAGCAAGTGTACCTAATTCTAAGGCTTTGCATCCAAGGTGGGTACAATGGGCCACTTCCTTGACATCGCCCGACGTCACATATATCTTTGACGCGGCTCTTCAGACTCAGGAGTTTTTGCAGTATGAATTTGTTCATCCATCTCCTCTGTCTTTGCGCCCGCTCGAGGATCACCATTGTGTCATATTGTCGTAAATTGGCTGCGATTAAATTAGCGTTAGCAGAATCCATCTGGTATTTAGAGGCTATCCTGTACATTTTGTGGAATCCATTTTGTATTTCTGGCAGCCATTTTGTTTACCCTTGTGCTCTGTTTAAAGGACTGGCTATACTTAGACTCTGCTACTCTGCACATGCGCAGAAGAGTCTACCTGTCCATGCATCTGTTATTAGTCTGTAGCTGTCAGGTTGTTTCTACCAGAGTCAGCAACTGCTAGCTCCTCCTTTACTGTTGACTGTGCATTTCTGTATGACCATCTATGTATGTAATTCTTTTCATGTATGCTTGTACCGCCTTTTTCAGCCCCTGTGTGGGTATAAAAGACCCATGGTTCTTCTACTCTGGGTGCTATATCCATTCAGCACCACAGGGTGCTGGGTGAATGTGGTTCCACTTCATGAAGGTTTATTAAACTTTGTATTTTCTATTCCAGTTTCTGTGCCAACTTCTTCTACCTGTCTGAGGACTCTGTGCAGAGAAGGGCGAACCCCTGGCACTGGTAGGCCTAGCTGAGGTCTCCTTTCAATAAATTGGCGCCCAGCCGTGGGGCTCATCGGTGACTCGGATGCCCAAAGGATTGGTCGCGACAAAGGACTGGAATCTCGCTCTGGACGCGATCGCTGCCCGATGAAGACCCGAGTCTTGGCAACCACGGCGTTTTTCCTTTCCTTCTGATCTGACCATCCAGGTGGCGCCGGTCCTCGACTGAGATCTCTTCTGTTGATTCGCCGTGCAGTGACCATTTGGTCGAATTTAGAACTTGGCAGTTGGAACTTGGACACCAAGTGATTAGTAAGTGCCTGTGGCGCTTGCTGTTAGTTTTGATGCCTGGGATTGGTAAGGTAGTTTAGTAACACTTACTGTGGCTTTTGGTTTTGATGCCTGGGATTGGTAAGGTAGTTTAGTAACACTTACTGTGGCTTTTGGAAATGGTGTTGGCCAACTTGGTTTGTTATGAAATTTATATATAAGTTGCAACCTATATAGGCAGGTAATGAGGAGAATTTTCTCTATCTGAATTGATTTGAACGGCACATCGTACTAAAGGTACCTTAAGTGCTACTTTTATTACACTACTGCATATTCTGCACTATTTTTGGCATGCCTGTTTTCAGCACACTTCATAGGAGGTGTAGCTCTGGTAGTGGTATCAATTTGAATTTGAAACTAGATGAAGCCTAATAGGGATATGTATATTAAGTATGGTCTTTCTTCTATAATGTACAGCGCATTATGGAATAAATACACTCTTAAGGATCCTGAGTTGCGTTGGCCTATGTATGGGTCATTTGATTTACGAAAGATTGAGTATGTGGAACAATGTATGTTAAGCGAAAGACTAGGCAAGAGATGTTTGATTGTGTATGAATGTGGGAGAAAAAAGTGCGTGAATGAATGAATATGTTGCTTTCTTGGATGTACCATTTCTTTTGTATATAATTAGCCGGCTCCCCTAGAGGGGATACTTAACTATGTTTAGGTATATAAAAGTATTTCTTCTTTGGTGACTAGTACCCCAAGGAACTAAATATGTACATAGAAAGGATCCTGGTCTGTGCACTTAGTAACATTCATAAGTGGTGAGATGCAGAGCGTTTTTTCTGGTGTTCTGCCAGCCAAATCTAGTGAATATGACTTGCAACTAGTATTTACAAATGGTTTGGTTTAAGTACAGTCTGTGGGCTGTCTTTTGTTTCTGTCTTAAGTGTTGATCTGTGGGTTAAATGTGTGTTTAAATGTTGTGGTGTGGTAAATTGTGTTTTGGATGTTGCTAGCACTGGAAAAAGCGTGTGATTGAATGACTGTGAATATGTGAAAGAATTCTGAGAAGTGAAATTGTTAAGGAGTAAATTTAATTTGGTCTCATCACCATCAATGTGTCGCAAAAGGAAATTGAGAGGGGTGTAGCTAGAGAGAGAGCATCCCCAGTGATTTGATGACACCCTTAATGTACAAAAGTATTAATGAAGAGTAATTAGGGACCGGTTAAAAGTTTAGCTTGAGAAAATTGTGGGTATTTCGAATTTGCAAATTGTTCCTATGCAGCTTTGTGTTCTATTTGGTTCAGTGAGCCAATGTGCTGGGTCCAGATGGTTGTAGGTTCTAATTTAAGCTGAACCTGCTAATTTGAGAATTAAAAATAAAATTATGACCCCCTGAAAAGAAATTGTATATCAAAATTAATTTTTCCATAGGGCAAATTATTGCAGTTAAGGAAGGCTTTTTGTCTTTGACAGCTTCAGGGCTGTGCGAGGCAGATTTTGACCTTGCAGCCTGTAAGGTGGGGGCTAGAAATAGGAGCGAGTGAACCAGGAGGTGAAATCACTGCTTAGAAGGCTTCTCTGACATGAAAATGTGTAATGCTTGCAGCAGGAGAGCCTTGGAAAGAGGTGGGGGCCAGGAGTGCTCGCGGTGGCTGGTTCTGCGCTGAGGGGCTATTTTTAGCTTCTCTGATAAGACAGGGCAGCTGAGAAACGAAACTCGGGGAGCTGTGCAGTCCCTTCGAGAAAATAAATGTCCATGGAAGACTGTTTTATTTTTTAAACATGTTGCATTAATCCTAGACAAAAAGTAAAATGATGCTCTTGCTTGAAATTTTAAGGGCTATATGCCTATATAAAAACGATTTTCCAATTAAGAATTAATGTTCACAGTGGAAATTGTGGCCCAAAGCTAACATGGAATGTCAGTGAAGTAATTTTACTTTTAGAAAGTTAAAATTAAGGTGGCCTATGTATTTTTGCCATAACACCTTTCCAAAGAAATGTTCGTGTGTTTTTCATTTTAAGCATTTTTGTCCTTTTTATAAATTGTTCTTGCTGGTCCTATGTGTCAGAAGCGACACAGTCAGCTCAGCTGACAGCTGGTCATCATTAAGATGACCTGCTGTCAGATGGGGGTGAGTAAGGCAAGAAAATCAGTTATTGATTTTAAGCCTGACAAATTAAGCCGGCCAGAATGTTCGACTCTGAGCTGTAGGTTCAGTAATTGCGCATCACTGCTCATTTATATATGCTTTTGTAATTTGTCTATGCTTTCTGTGCTTGGTATACTGATGGCTTGGCATGTGTATTTTTATTTTATATATGTTTTGTTTTTGTGTTGTATTGATAATTCTATTTTAATACTAGTACAAGTTCTCCTGTGAGGTAAGGAGATGGTCGTGACGACGTCTATCTTTGCGCAGCAGTTGGCTGGAACTTGTTCAAAATTACTAAATTCCACAGATATGATATTATCATTATCATGCTGTCAAAATGGCAGACAACACGTTATCAGTGTATGTCTAATTGGTATTGGAGATGAATACAAAAAAAAGTTATGCGAGACTAAAATATGTGTCACCTGTGGTTAGCCATGACTGCCCTTCTCTTATAGACAGGCAGCCGTCGGTCATATGTTTCCAGATTGGATATTATGGAACCATTATGATTTGTAGCCCCTGCAAAAAGGTGACCTGAATTTTTCTAAATATCGCACTAGCTAAATCCTGTTCTGTTTCTTTGGAAGTGTATAAGTATGCCTTTGATTCCTTAAAGGAAATCAGGTTTCCTTTTTCATATTCTTTATATGGGGATAACAGGCCTTAAAAAACGAAATTGCGTGTTCAATAATAAAATAGATAATTATAAACACTTTTCTTTAGATACATTGTATTAGATATTAATGGGTAAACACATCATCTGAATACATTGGATTTTGCTATATTACACCCACATCTTAACACTTGAAATGTCTGTTTTAAATAAGACTGCCACCATGATCATGTTGCAACCCTGAGAAGCGCCTTTACTGCTGATGAGCAAAACAGTTGTTGCTGTTGTTTTTTTTAGGCCACAAATGGAACAGGAATGTTTACTTAGCTAAAACTTCCTCAGAGTGAAAACTCTGCATTTTAGAATGCTGTAAAGGGTTTCCACAAATGAGGTTCAGTATTTTGGGTAATGAGAAAATATCTGACAGGATTTCCTTTTCTTGAAGTTTTCTTTTTATAAGCTCATTCTTGTGAATGGTGGCGCAAAAAGTTGTCATGTTTTCAAATTAAGCTTCAGTTCTTAGGGCTGTGAATGAATGCGTTTAAATATGATAGGCAAAGGGATGCAGCTTGCTTTTCATATGTGGACTCATCAAAATGATTAGATTTATTAAAAAAAAAAAAAGAGAATTTTTTTATTTTTGATTATATTAAAAATATTATTTAACATAGGTGCATTAAATTAGTTTTTTACTATTCATAATGCCTAATCATGATGCTGTGACCTCCTAGCATCCAAACTGAATTTAAGCCGTGCTATACAGCAATAGGGGGTCATTTATATGTGAGATGTCACTTTACCCAGGCGTACAAAACTTATTTTTATAAGGGTATACATTATACATTTCTGATGCCGCATCTCTGGGATATGTAGAGGACATTCTGGGGATGACTATTATGCAAAAACATTGTAGGATATTCATTTTTAAGTGCCCTACACATCAAAGTCGAAATTGAGTAAAATTCATTATTTAAATGAGATTTCTCCAGTCAGAGCAGCTTTTAAACTGCCTTAGGCTCCAGTAAATGCACATATGTAAGCATAGACTTAATAGCTGACATCTATACTGCTAGACAAGCACTCGGCACACTGCTTACACATATAACTATGTACAAAAACTGGCAGAAGTTATTAAGCTTATAGACACGATTGGAGTGGGTTTGTTGTTCAGCCTTCGGTCTCTAGGGTCACTTTGACTTGGGAGCACCGTATGAAAATCTTGCACACAAGATGGAACAGCTGCATAGGTTAATGGCCGAACTCCTACATTTAGAAGCCTGGCAGGGCTCAGAGCAATATGTGTTTTGACATTTCGACATTTGAAAGACGAAATGGCAGAGCAGGGAAAGAAAGAGGTTTTGCTTACCTTTTTTGGGGGGCAAAAGCAAGTTTTGTGCACTCAATGAACATAGTATAATGGTATATGTGACCTCTCTTTAAAAGACAATGTCTCAACCATATATATAGCACTAATGCTTTTAGGGCTGAATTAAGGCAGCAATGGGATTTAGTTTGAATTCATGTGCCCTCGTGTTCCAATTGTGCATTTGCTAAAGGAATATGTTCTTTAGCTAGCTGAAATGTGCTATTTAGCTCCTCAGAGTTTGTTTATGCCCAGTTGCTACAGATTGGGGTTGATAGTGTTGACAGAATGAAACCTGTTACAGGTTTCCTACTGTCAAAATTGGGGGAGGAGGCTAGCTCCTCTACAAATTAAGGGTAGGCAAATTTATGTGTTCGCTCTCTCTTTTTCTCAATTTCTTTTGAACCTGTCTAAACTGTCTGTGAAATAGCCATGAGACATTTAATTGGCTATTCAGTAATACTGTTTTAAACATTATTAGCATTAATAAAATGAATAAATATATTTTGCTATGTTACTACCCATCCTCTCTGATGGAATTATGAGAGGATGAGTAGTCTAGATTGCTGCTTCCTTATTTGATCTTTAAGGGGAACTAGTTGTGGGTAATTTTTGTTCGAAAATTCTCAGGTGACAACACCACTATTGTTTGTTATTCTCATGCTACATACAGTTAATAGGAATCCTTGTTAAATTAGCAGTGTTAGATTTTCCTGTTGTTCCTATAACATGAGAGCATGGTCCTAAGTATACAATGTTGGTGCTTTTATTAAGAAAAATCATTTTAGAAGTGTCTGCAGTCCTGTACAAGTAATGCAAAGTCTATGAGTAAAAGTGTATAACATTTCTTTTTTCTTGAGGGTCTTTAGATGATTAAGATAGGAATATACAGATGTAAGGATTTGGAGTATGTCTGTATTGTTTTTCTCTTTTCCTCAGAATTTGGTAAATGAACACAGACTTCCTTGACTGCTTGGGATTGGGTGACGTATTACTCTTGTCAGTTCACCAAAGAGTTCCTTTTATACTTGCCAATAGGTCCAGGCTGTTGTTTTTTTTACTCTCACATAGATAAAAATGGTTCCAGGGTGCCTTGCTAATATATGGGGCGTCCCTAGACTAGGAAGTATTCTGAGACTATCCTCTCTGTTGATAGATTATTTCTGTGCCTTGTCTAAAGACCTTTTGTTCTGTCCACCAATAGATATTTGCTGCTTTACAACCATTGCCAGAGGGGCGCGGACATCAGATCCAGCTTGAGGACTCAGCACCAGTCCAGTTTGAAGTCAAAGTGAAGGTAATCAGCACAGGCATTGCTGGCAACCAGGACCTCAGTGGAGGTGGAAGGCCGGAAGCACTGGGATGAGTGTACCCCTGCTACTATCTTGGGCGAAAGACGGGGCCACAAATCAGTAAGGAGAAATCGTGGATCAAGCTTTTGATGCCCAACCGAGAGTCACAGACCGACCAGGAAGGCGAGAAAGATTTTGCTTGAGGTAACCCCCTTTGAAACAAGGGTTGCTTCAGAGATCCTAGCATCAGGCCTCTGAATCCTGGTCCTAAAGTGGCTGTAAAGTTTTCACCTTTGTTGGTCAAGAGATACCTGAGCACGCTGAATGCAATCTATGGCCACAACGAAAGAGCAGTGTACCAGCAGAGCAATACAGGAGTTAGGGAAGGACTTGAGTTCAGGATACAGGTGCTGTGTCTCTGGTGCCTGTTAGATTGAAATTAGGAAAACTGGTGTACTGCCTGAGACACTGGACAGGATTGCTGAGAGCATTTGCCCTGGTGGGTGATTGCCCTATCCTGAAAGAAGAAACTTTTCCCTTGAAACTAGGCCATGATTCCTGAGCTGCGAGTTGTGCAGCTCCACCGTGGGAACAACTAGAGCCTGCCTGTGAGGCTCAAACGGACACAGGGAGAAGACTCCCCTCTGGTTGGTTGTACAGCAGCTTTAATTTCCCAAGGATTTCTTTTTCTTTTTTGTTGAAAATGTACCCCATTGGTCGTCCCATTTTTGAGAAGGAGCAACCCTTTGCAGCTCTTCGTCCTAATTCTCATGGTCCTCCTGCTCCCCTGGATCCAGGATCATTTTTGTAATAATATGTCTGACTGCTTTAATGTTTGTATTGGGAATAATGTTTATTCTATGTGAGAAAAGTTCATCTGAGCAGTTGAAAAATATTACATTTCCTTCATAATGATGGATACTCTAGCCCTCATAAAGGAAACACTTGAAAAGTCTAGCGAAAATGTTTTTATTAGATATGTACTGTTAGCTACTTTGATATTGAAATGGATGATAACTGAAATGCATAGGAGCCTTGAAAATGTTTTTACTGGATGGTTCTAGGATTTGCTTAGGACTAGAAAGCTAATAGTTCTGTTTCTGATAATAGTAATTACTCCCTCCTGCTATCTGTATGACCCAATTCTCTGTTCCCTTTGTACTCCTGCTCATACCTTATACATACCAGCTTAACAATTTTTAGAATGAGAAATGCCCACCTAGCAATGAATTAGGTTATTGATAAATTTATATGAATTTTTTTTTTAAAAATGAATAGGCATATTTTTCGTTTTCCTAATGGATTATGGGAGATGTCTTCAGCTATCGCTAAAATGGTCGTCTGTCGTAAATTGGCTGCGATTAAATTAGCGTTAGCAGAATCCATCTGGTATTTAGAGGCTATCCTGTAAATTTTGTGGAATCCATTTTGTATTTCTGGCAGCCATTTTGTTTACCCTTGTGCTCTGTTTAAAGGACTGGCTATACTTAGACTCTGCTACTCTGCACATGCGCAGAAGAGTCTACCTGTCCATGCATCTGTTTTTAGTCTGCAGCTGTCAGGTTGTTTCTACCAGAGTCAGCAACTGCTAGCTCCTCCTTTACTGTTGACTGTGCATTTCTGTATGACCATCTATGTATGTAATTCTTCTCATGTATGCTTGTACCGCCTTTTTCAGCCCCTGTGTGGGTATAAAAGACCCATGGTTCTTCTACTCTGGGTGCTACATCCATTCAGCACCACAGGGTGCTGGGTGAATGTGGTTCCACTTCATGAAGGTTTATTAAACTTTGTACTTTCTATTCCAGTTTCTGTGCCAACTTCTTCTACTTGTCTGAGGACTCTGTGCAGAGAAGGGCGAACCCCTTGCACTGGTAGGCCTAGCAGAGGTCTCCTTTCAACAATATACACTGACGGTTCTGCGCAACCGGCGACTGGATCGAAGCATGCCTACTCAGCGGCCTGCGCAATTGTGGTCGGTACTTTCGTGAATGGTGAATTCCAATCCGATGTCGTGCATACGCAGTCATTGGGTGATTGTACCGCGCAGTTGGCGGAGCTTCGTGCTCTGGTGCTTGCACTGGAGTTTGCTGATCCTCGAGTCACTACTCTTATAGTGAGTGACTCGTTTTATTGTGTACAATCTTACGACAATCTACATTTTTGGTCTCAAAATGACTATCGTGATTCCAAAGGTAGCACAATTAAGCATAAAACGCTTTGGGTTCGAGTGGCGGAACTTAAAGAACATCTGCCTCTCGTGAATGTTATTCACACTCTTGGTCACCAATGAGTTGGTGTCCATGCTGTCGGCAACTGCCTAGCTGACGAGGCAGCAAAAACAGAAGGGGCGACATACTTAGTAGCAGCAGTTACAAGATCACAAAGTAAGATCGATGATGAAATCTTGGCAGCTATTGCTGCTGCGGAGAAGGGAAAAACATATCCGAGAGGATTCCCTTCTCGTTATCATTATCGCTTAAGTCCTGATAACGTCCCATTAGTGAGGATTAACGATGTTGGTGACAGATTGATTCCCAACGCGGACTGCAGACCATCTTTGATATTAGCGGCTCACTAGGGCATGGCGTCCGCGCATGCCGGCGTTGCAGCTACTGTATTTCTGTTACAACAACGTTACTGGCGGTGCGGTTTATATAAACAAGCTCGCGTTTATGTTCTTAATTGTGACATTTGCCAGCAGATAAAACCTTCAACTGCGGCGCGCCCACCACAAACTCAGCTGTACATATCTAATAAACCACTGGGTTGTGTTTATTTAGATAATTGCGGTCCATTTACCTCGGATACTGCGTACAAATACATCTTGGTTGCAGTGGATTCGTGCACACGTTTTCTGTGGGTGTGGCCACAAAGGAGTGCTGATGCCCGTACTGTCATCAAGGATTTGCATGTCTTTGTTGGAAGTTTTGCATGTGGTACCTTTCATTCTGATCAGGGCCCTGCGTTCGCCTCTAAGGCGTACAAAGAAGCCACGAGAAATTTGGGGGTCCAAGTCAAAGTTTCGTCTCCATACCGACCTGAGGGTAATAGTGTGGTGGAGCGAATGAACCGTGACTTAAAGCAATCTTTGACAGCCAGGGTTTTAGGTACTGGCCGGAACTGGCTAGCCCACTTGTATGACGTGCAACGTGCACTTAATAATCTCCCTAGAAGGTCTCTGGGTGGGCGGACCCAATACATGATGCTCTTTGGCATACGAATGTTTGTCCCGGACCTTGATGGTCTAAACATGGCGGCGTCGGCCGCACCCTTTGACGTAGATGATCACTGTGCTGTATTGCAGAATCTTCAAGAAGCCAGAGACAGTCTAGCGAAGGAACACGTACCCTCCACATCTGATGCTGCGCTTCAGATTCCGGTCGTCGGCTGGCTACCTCGAGTTGGTGATCTGGTCTGTGAGAAGGTGGAGAACAAGAAGGAATTTGGCCCCTCTTATCGTGCACCAGTTCCGGTGCTTGGAGTACAGGGTACACGTACAGTCATTTTACCTCCACTTCCTGGTCGTAAGGATAACAGGTACATCTCTATTGACAATGTCAAGCTACAGCGAGTGGCCGATTCTTCTTAGCATGACACCAGCGGTTTCTTGCCCTTCAATGATAAGAAATTCTGTTATGGCCCCAGCTTCTAACACCTTGCCTGATGTTGCCGTCGAGATGCATACAGTTACTGGTCCTTTATTGCCACCGACACCTGGTGGTCTACCTGAAGATATTGAGTATGCTTATCCTGCGGATGTCTCGTTGCCTGTTTTACAATCCACCACAGTTACCCAGTCGCGCTACTCCTTTGACACTAATTCAATGACTTCCATTGCCCCGTCAGAAGTTTCGATTTTTGTTGCCTGGTTCAAAAGACATTTTTTAATTACCCCTTGGACTTACATTTGGCTGGTGCTCATATGTGTTTTTTTGTTTATGTCCATTGGCTTTGTGGTAGTGTTTTTTAGACTTATCAATAGACACTACCTGAAAGAAAGGTCTACAATTGGACTAATTGATGGAACTTTGGCCCCCCACTCCTCATCACATATTATGAAAAGGGACCAGACTTTTGTGAACATTACTGTCTGGCCTGTACGTGATGGGATCGCTTGGGATGCTGTAAAATTTCAAATTCATGGCCCCACTGAAGTAATCAATGTGCCAAATGTATTTCGTGTTTCTATGGGTGATGTAGTTAAGCAAAACATCCACTCGGATGACTGGGATGTTCAAGCAATAGAAGCACTGTTTTCTGATTTGAAATATTATGCTGCATTTGATGCTGAGGATTTGTATTTAGATACTGCTAATTATGATGAGCAATTCTGCTATCAACATTATGGCACACATTTCCTACATAAAGCGAATACGTTTCGAATTTTTGTAAATTATACACAATGGGAACACTGTCCAGCCCCTAGGGTGGGCAGCTCCGCCACGGTGGTGGACAAATACACATATTTTTAGGTCTCACCTAGCGTTGCAGCACGAATGTGCTGCCATCGCTTTGCAAGGCATGCAGTATACACTATAGTGTGGAAGCTTCCTGGAAGCTCCGCCCACTCTCCAGCCCATCTTCTCTATTGGCTTAGGTTACAAATGCTGCCTTCTGATTCGCTTTAAGCTTGTTAGTCCCGCCCCATGACAGCCATGTCAGTCATTTGCATCCTTCAATGGCTACTGGCCCCTTCATTGCAGACTACTTTCTTCCCATCCCTCCCTAATCCTCCTCCCACAGTCTGATGAATCTCGCCGCCCCCTCATGCCTCCATGCTCTGCTGCTGTCTCTGGGGGTAATTATGTGCCCCCCAGGACGTCGCTGGTGCCGTCGTGCAACCTGCCCGGCTTACACGCCTATCAACTCTCCAGGAGCACCGAGAGCGCTGCGTGCATCACCGCCGCCGGCCCGTGACCGAAGTGAAGTACTGAGGGCCGGTATTTTATCACCACCGGCCCCGGATCTCCAGGACTGCTGCGTGTTCACTTTTAAATCACCGCCGCTACTCGAGCTGCCTGCCCGAGGCCGGGTCCGTGATCGGAGAAGAGCCGAGTTGCAGTGAGGGTTGCCTAGCAACCGGGACTCTCGTAGCCACGTCATCGAGACGCAGAGCGGAGGAAGGAAGTCCCGTCTTTGCCGAAGCCGCGCCGCAGGAGGAGGAGAGCACCCATCGGAGTTCCGCCTGTAGGGAGGCGTCAGCTGCTTGAGCAGCCCCCAGGTAAAAGCTTCCAGCCGCGCTTTGTAGATACGAGTCCGGGAGCGGGTGGCGAATGCTTGTTTAGTAAGACACTGCAACAAACTCGCCGCATGGTTCCGCTGCTGTCCTGGCAGAGACAGCACCTGTTCTGTTTTGCAGGCCATCCCGAGGCGGAAGCTGCAGAGGAACGCTGGTGGGCGGGGCTCAGTGAGTGGAGCCGTGCTGCCTGTCCCCCGTCTGCCTCGGCTAAGGCTATGCAGCCGAGTTCAGGGGCTCTGTTTTAACAGGAGACTCTACTCCGTGCTGCAACCGAACACGCCTGAGACCAGAAGAGGTCTCTAAATTAGCAGGGACTGCTTGTTCCTTCACTGCGGGAGCCGCATGGAGCCGGACCGCGGCCCCCGCATGTTACACCCGGAAAGCTGCGGCCGATGCGGCCCCGCCCAGCAGGACGCCACGGAGAGCAATGGTCGTTGGGCTGTGTAAAATGACTGCTACGTGGTGAGGAGGAGTGGGCGGTGTAGCAGAGGGCAAGTGTCCAGCGCTGAGAGGCTATGTATGTACTGGGTGCCTCCCTTGTTATACTAAAGACAGCAGCGAGAGGAGTGTTTCACACCGCTTTGTGATTTATTTAAATTTGTATAGCGCTTCCTACCTATAACGAGGCGCCGAAGAGCATTCCACTTCCGAACCCTCAGAGATCCTGATCTCGCGGTCTTATAATGGTCAGGAGGCACAAAGAACACCATAAAGAAAGAAATACCACACGGAAAAAAAAAAACGATAACGGCTACGATCTCCATTTCCATGCGCGCACTTAAGCACAAAGGTCTCCATACCCAATGAAACACCGAGTTATTCAATAATAACACACATTGCCAAGTGGTTTTAGTTTAACTTAATTAGCACCATGCGACTGCTCAACCTTCCCACTGAGTGCCGCCGGAACAAGCATGAGCTGGAGTTACAGCACAAGCACTTTAAATCACGTGCTGTTTACCCGCTGCACGCCTTTTACTTATTTCAGCAGAGACGGCTTTCTCACGGCCTGTGCCTGTCCGGTACCACTTAGCTACTATAACATTAGCTTCATTCTGAGCTGCCTTCCGTGCTCCTGTACTCTGTAACTGCACAGTCAAGCAGTCTGTCCCTGCTTGAGCAGTAAGTAACGCTTTAACGCACAGTTTCTGCCCCATTTCACTTTCCCGTTACGGTTTTCATCCCCACCCTCCCTATTTACATTAACGTCTGGTGGTGCCAAACACAGATTGAGTTCTCAGGGTTACTGCGCACTGTGTTTATTTGTTACTGCAGTGGCTGCGTAGGGATAGTTCACTTTATTGATTAATCGTAGCTGCAGGACACCGCTCTCAATTTTTAATAGCCGCCAGTGCTGCCGAACATGGATCAATAATTGCAGTTACAAGGCACCGTTTTCATTTTAATTTACTGCGACTGGCGAGGACGCCGAACACAGTTTGGTTATAGGCAGATGCAGTACACTCTGTTTGTCGGAAATTACGTCTGCTTTTGGTGGTGTTAACCTTTTTTGTTGAGTTAGGATCGCAACGCATTGCCATCATTTTTAAGTAGAGTATTTGCTAGCAGCACCACAGACTTGATGATTTTGTCACATATTTCATTGTTAGATAAGCACTCGTCATTCATTATGCACTACTTTCATGCTAGATTGCCGAACGAAACAATATTAAAGTGGTTCGTCATGATGCACCCTCCCGCCTTCCTCCTGCTGTCTCTCATGATTTTGACCCTCTTGACATCCGATGTTTTGCTTCGTATCTCGCGGCTCTATTCCCACTCTTAATGTTAGTCTGGCCCATCCACACCCAATCAGTGATATATTTTGATAATCTGGGGTGATGAGTACTATTAAGGGCCAATGTGTGACACTCAACAAACAACCCAGAGAAAGATTACACACAGCGAGTGAGCCTCCAACTATCCTACATACTTCACCTATGTGGGCGCGTCACTACCACGCTAATGGAAACCCATGATTGTTAAAATATATATATTGTACAGGGTGACCGTAGTGCCCAGTCAGAGAGGTGAAATACAGAGTCTTTTAGGGTCAGGTACCTGTGGAAGCAGAGAATGGGCAAGGTGGATGAATCTAACATTAAATTTGGTTTCTATAACTTGAGGCAAATAAATGTCAAGAACAGAGTTTTGTCGCTGGAAACAAGATTACCCACCATCTTTAAAAAGTGCTCTTTATAGAAAACCCTCACATACCTTCAAAGCATGCTTGCTTTGTCAAAAGACAAAGTCTGCCAAAGTTTGCACACAGTCATTCAGAAAGAGATTTAATTCTATTTTGGCCTTTTACGCTACATATAGTAGTTTCCGTACAAGCAGCCTCCTAATAACGTGGGTCTACATAAAACTGTTAACAAAATCTAGCCATAACACAAGTAACTTCATACTGCAAAAAACAAGTAACATGGTGTCATAATAAGCCAGTCAGAACAATGGCCTGTCGAGTCAAATGCTCGGTGCTGACGTCTGCGAAGGTCTGTCAGACGCAGTTCGAATCGCAACAACGAAACCTAGGCTTTTGAGGTCAATTGAGCACCATTAAGGAGGCAGAAATAAAAGGAAGCTTCAGTCTGATTCTACAGATTATACTACACTAATCATGTAATGCCAAACCTCCATAGAAAAGGGTGGATATACATTTCAGGTGATTGGGGCTCCAGTGCACATTTCAGAGCAGCAACATTTCAGGCGAGTGTAATCCTCCGCACAGGTGTACTGCACTCCAGGTGAGAGAGTGTCTTCTATGTATTCCTCACCTGCGGGCAGTGCTTTAGCTGGGCATTCATGGCAACATTTAGGTACTACAAACAGGGAGATTTTGGAAACATAAATCGAAGGACTTTATTTTCCGTTGTCCCTTTAGGCTGGAGACTCTTAAAAGAAAGGAATTTTTTGCAAAAAAATCGGGAGTCGCCCGCCTGAATAATTGGGCATTACGTGGGTGTGGCCCCAAGGAAGAGCTCTTGTCCACCCCTGCACTGCATCACTCTGCTCCCCATGCACACGCGCTGCATCCGTCAAGAGGACACAAGTGCTTCTCGTTAGCATGTCACTCGTGTGCACGTGTGCACGCATGCACGGAGTCCTCAATGCACACAGTACACACCTGGCAGAGGCACGTAAGACAACAATGGTTCTAGTGTGCACACCACAAGAGATCCTTGGGCTAGTTGTGTGGTTTGTGACAGGGCTCCATTGCTGGTAGACCTTCTTGTGTTGGGACCGTGTTCTGAGTGCAGGCAGGCCATTCTTGCAATGAGTGCTTCATGTGTCTGTGTTCTGGGTGCAGGCCCTGTCTTGCTGGTAGACCTTCCTGTGACCGTGTTCTGCGTGAAGGCCCTGTCTTGCTGGTAGACCTTCCTGTGGACTTGTTCTGGGAGCAAGCCCTGTCTTGCTGGTAGACCTTCCTGTGACCGTGCTCTGGGTGCAGGCCCTGTCTTGCTGGTAGACCTTCCTGTGACCGTGTTCTGCGTGCAGGCCCTGTCTTGCTGGTAGACCTTACTGTGGCCTTGTTCTGGGTGCAAGCCCTGTCTTGCTGGTAGACCTTCCTGTGACCGCGTTCTGGGTGCAGGCCCTGTCTCGCCATGAGAGAGAGCCTTGGTCTAGAAGTGTGTGGTTTGTGACAGAGTTCGTTTGCTGGTAGGCATATCTATGCAGTGAGTGCTCTGGGTGCAGCATGCAGGCCTGCGGTGAGAGAGAGCCTTGGTCCAAAACACTTACCAGTGCTCGGTTGTTGATAGGCTTATCTGTGCTGTTTTCTAGATTTCAGTCCATAGAAATTGTCTTTCACGAGCACCCGTAGACAATACTTTTTTCAAATCTTGTATTTTCAGTAATATGACCTGTTAGACCTGTCAGCCCTTTGGGTGGTCCCTCCTCATCATTATTTATTTTGTCCCACTTTTGCCTCAAACCCTGTTAGTATTTTTCCTTTTTGGGAACCACCAGACTTTTTAGTATTGATGCAGATTCAGGGAGCCATTTTATCTACCCCTGGAACTTCTGTCTGAGGGCCTGGAGCACAAAATGGTGGCCACCTGTGACATCATCAGAACCTACTAGAACCTTCTGCAACATTCTGGAGCCCTGTGACAGTTGGAGGCGGTTTAGAATGTTGAGAAGCTAAAAGCCAGAGTTGACAGTTGGAGCTGGCAGTTGGCACCTGACTGGTGAAGAGAGAGAAGCAGAAACCTGAAGGAGGAAGGAGTGAAGCAGCAGGGGTGGAAACTTGTGCCTGGAGTGGGGTCCATAAACCCACCCTTGATACTAGTCCCTACTGACTGAGCCCAGCCTGGAGCCCTGTGTGGGAAGAAGCAAGAAAAACCATCCTAAGGACCTGGACAGCAGGAACAGGCCTTAGAAACAGAGAACAGCAAGATCCTGACCTGGATACTGGTTTCCCTGGAGTCCGACGTCGAGTAGCCTGAGACCTGGAGCCCGAGGTGGAGAAGCGGCGCTGACTGGAAAGCAGACGTCGTACCCGGAGCCGCCGGAGGTCGAGAGAGGGCGCCGACGGAGGTCGTGGAGAGTACCAGAGGTCGAGGAGGAAGTCACCCGAGGTCGAGTGAGCGGCGTCATCGGAGGAGTGAAGTCCGCTCTCCGGAGTCGTCGGAGACCGAGGTGAAGCGTGCCGGAGGTCGGGAGTGGAGATCGCACTCCGGAGTCGCCGGAACCTGAGGAGAATCGTGCCGGAGGTCGGGAATGGAGGTCGCACTCCGGAGTCGCCGGAAACCTGAGGAGAGGAGCACCGGAGGTCGGGAGTGGGGATCGCACTCCGGAGCCGCCGGAAGTCGACATCGAGCCAAGGCCGGCCGACGTCATCGAACCTGAGGTCGACATCGGACCGGAGCCGCCCGACGTCGACACCGAGCCAAGACTGCCCGACGTTATCGAACCGGAGATCGACATCGAGCCGAGGCCGCCGACATCGAACCGGAACCGCCTACCGGCGTCGTCAAGAACTGACATTGTGCCGAGGTCGCCGACATCGAACCGGAACCGCCTCACGGCGTCGACACGACTCCAGTGGCGTCGGAGCTTCAGAAAAAGGGCAGTAAGTGGAGTAGAGGGCGCCTAAGGCCCTGTGGAGACCTGAGAGACAACTCTAAGGGGCTAGGGAGGTGCTGGAACCAGCTGGACTGTGCCAGGGGTGAGCTGAGACTAATTCAGTGGGGTCGTGTAGAGTGGGAGAGCCAGATCTCTAGAATCCCCCCTTAATCTACCTCAGTTTAGGCCTCAGCCTTGTCCAAGCCAGGGAGTAGACACCCTCAAGCCATCCACCTAACCACAAGCTGTGCCTGGGCCAAATCAGCCCATAGAAATCTAAATGTGATCTGATTCTATGAGTGTCACTGTCAGCTTTTAATTATTTATTGAGAGCACTGTATTTATTGTATTTAACCTATTTATTGCTTCACTGTATTTATTGTTCCACAGTATTTATTGTCGCACAATATTTATTGGTTTGCAGTATTTTTTGCCTCAGAATATTTAATTGCCTGTATGTATTGCACTTATATTTATGCCTTAATTATTTATGATCACCCCTATTTATTGAATCATTAAGACAGCATTTATTTGACCTGCACTATTTAAAAAGCCTTGTATATTGTGATTGTCTTATTTATTTATTTAATCAGCAACTAAGAGAAAAAGAAGATAAAGAAAGATATTTTCATAATTTTTACGGTGTAGAGTCGTTTTTGGAACGGATGCACGCATGGTTATTGTATGGGTATATCGTATGCTTAGGACGGTGCCTGATTCCTGACCACTCGAGCCAAGCTACCACAGTGTGTCGGGGAGACCACCACCACCCTTCCGGTGTGGGAGTGGGCATTTCCAACATGACCACTGAAGGCCCTGATTTTATATTAAAAACAGAAGCTTTGGACTATACCATTTCCCACTAAAAGGCATTATTTCTCTCCATGTGTTCCCATACCTGGCGTGTCATGCAGTTTGGTGCTCACTTTCCCTCCATATTATAGAACAATAGATGTTTCAGCACCCAGGCTAATGTGCTGCATAGCTAAATACATATAAGGTCCCAAAGGCGAGACCGATGCATTGCAAATGCTTGTTCTGATTTCAGTGTGTCAAATCCGGCCTCCTTTTATTTTAAGGTTGCGGCTGAGTCTGCTTCTAAAGTTAGACTAACACACACCAAATTGTTGTATTCCAAGTCCTTTATGGACGAGTTGGCAATTGGAGGCTATGATCTGTGGAAAGCTACTATCGATCTTAAATCGGTTTGGGGTTCTAAACCATGGCAGGTACAGGGAACAGAAGCGTTGCATCGTGCCTGCCTCATCCCGAACCACATGTTATTTTTGAATTCGTCAATTTTTCAGACCACCTGTTTTGGATTGGCTACTTCTAAAAAATTAAATTCTCCCTCCACTCCGGGTCTGGGTGCTTATCCTAATTGGGATAATCATACGGATCTGTCCCTTGCTACGTTGAAGTCATACATTTCCAACACATCCTTCAATATTTCTGAATTGAATCGGGAAGGGTGGTTAGTATGGCAAACAAGCTCAGATTCCTGTCAACAACGGTTTCTGGATTTAGCACCAGGGTATACACAAGTTCGTGTAGACCCCCATTTTGAATCTTCTCACACAGTAACTACCTACTCAGTAGGGAAGTTATGCCAATCTTGGCTGCAACATTCCACCTTAGCATCAGTTAAACTTAATTTATCACAATTGAACGACAAAATAGATTTGAATTATTTTGTTAAGCGTCCTGTGGTTGGCAGGTCCAAAAGATGGGTATATGCTATTTACAACGAAGTTTGGAAGCTGTCACAGATTGAAGCTGCATCCAGATTACGAGCTATTGATCAAGCCAAACTGGAAAAGGTATTGGCTGTAATAGATAATAGCATTAACACCCTGTCTTCCAGAATTTATACCTTAGATAATATTGTTTCGTCTGTGGTAGACATTGTGCAGGATGATTTGTCTGTATTATATAATGGTCAAAATCAATTGCGTTCCATTATGCAGTTTGCATGGACATTGCAAACGTTAAAGGCAGGGAAAGTCCCTTGGGATTACATGAATACTTCATCTTTGTTCCTCCCTTTTAACTTAACTGCGAAACAACAGTTCATGTCCATGAAAGATGCAACATACTCATTGCTGCACATTGAAAAATTAGAACCTTTACCTTTCTCTGTTGCCGAATTAAACTCTGCTGTGTGGCTTATCCACGGGTTGATCACATTACCATTCCCCCTGTTTAAGTTCAGTTCCTGCATCAAACATTATGCCCTTGGCAGATATGAAAAACTTGGTACTGCCTTCCTGCACGAAGTTTGATCACTCCCATTCACGTATAGATGCGTGAGGGACGGAAAAGAGGTTTACTTAAAAGGTGAAGAGTGCACTTCCACGCCAGATCACTCTGTGGTGTGTAGGCACATTCAATTGCATGGTGCATGTAATGTGCACACTCCTAATTTAGCTTGCGTCCTGAAAGGGATTCCGGTGCCAGTTATAACACCGTCTTTTACGCTGCTTGCTAACGGTAGTTATTTGCTATTAAATAATGAAGCTTGCTGTGGGATGTTAGTGGGAATTCCCTACATAGTGACTGTATCACAGAGAGTAGTCTGCTGTAATAACGTCCTTTTCCCACCCCCGCATGGACGGCTCGATGTATCCATCTGGCCTTCCATTCCAACCTTGAAAGCAGAGTTCAACAAGATGAGCAGAATAAGGGCTCTATTGTCTCAAAAAGAAGTCGCGTTGCCTTGATGTCGGTGTTTTCTAAATAAAAAGAGTTTAAAAAAAAAAAAAAGAAGTCGCGTTGACTTCGTACCGGGAAACATTTGTCCTTCACGTAGCAAATACGCGCACAGAGGTGCAAGCGCTTTTGGATACTGATCTCCCACTTCATTTTGGGGCCCTGATTCAGACTATCTTTAATGCCTCGTCAACAAGTGGCCTGGCTCATTTTTTTAAGATTGTGGGCTCCGTCCTCATGACCTCCTTTCAAACTATTTTTGGTGTGATCCCGGCATTTTTTCATTCTATTTTTTCCAGCGTCTTCAGAGGTCTCCCTTTGTTTCTCGCCCTCGTGGCTGGGGTGCTTTTGTTGATCTGCGTACTACGCTATGGATGCACAACTTGCGTCACAGGACAGCATGTCCCGGCTGCTCCATCTTCGTAACCAGATGCTTGAATACTATGGCACTTTACCACTGGCGACTTTAAGCATAGCCTATGGATTGTCCTAGCGGTTTCCCTACTTTACTTGTGTGCAGCCTGTCTTTCATTGCCTAGATTGTCCATTCCAATGGGCTCTGGATTTGTGCCTGTCGAACTTGGTGTCTCCTGCCCCGGATTATGATCGGCTAATGAGCCCTTAGTGGCTCATGAGTTGGACTGTTCTGGCATCAGGATTATGGCCTGTGGAGCAGCACATGGAGTCCTAGGGAATTGGGACATCGGAACGGCTGCAGCTGAACTCTTAGCGAGAAGTTATCTTGAAGAACACACCAGTTGTCCTGGAGGCTCCGGTTGTCAGATACTTTTGCAGTACGTTCCAATGATTTCCTCTTGGAAGCTGCTGCAACTTATTGTGCTTATACCTTGATGGATTGACTTTTTTCCCCCTTCATTTCGTTGTACATCCATCGATGATATTTTTTTCCCCTTTAAATGTTTTTTTTTCCAATCCGTTTTTTTTTTCTCTGTTTTCTCTCTTCGAACTTTTTCACTTACCTTATATGGACTTACAATTTATGCCCTTTGTTCCGTTCTATCAAACTTGAACTCTGCGTTCTTGCAAGTGCGCCCCTACTGGTTCATCCATTGACTGATTCGGCCACACAACTGTCAGAAAAGCAGAGCGCTGGATACAGTGCTTGATTAGTAAATTACTGAGTGCCGGTGCCCGAAGTTTTTCTCAGTAGTCCACAGCAGCCGGTGCTGCTGATTGTCACGGTTACAAAATATAAAGGGCGGTTACTCTAGTTTTTTTCATCCTTGCCTTGTCCCTTTTCCACTGTTTTCCGTCCATTTCTTCCTCCTACTTCCCCACTTTTCCACTTTTTTGTTCTGGGTTAAATCGGTTGATGAAAAATACATCCCTGCACTGTATACAGTGGGACCTACCTGCAAACACCAGCTCAAATTAAGCACTGGCTAGAAGTAAAAGTCACGCTCCAAAATTGAACGTTGAGAACATGCAATGTAGCTCCCCCTTTGGTAGATGTACGTTTTGGAAACAGAGTTCGAATCTCATGTTCCCAACTCATCTAAATTGTGTGATCTTGGGCCCTTAGAGGAGGAGAGTAACTAGGGTCTAGGGACTGGAGCTGCCCACTTTGATACTGGTAAACCAAGTTCTACTTGAGATAGTGCTCAACATCCTTTGATTCTGGGCAAACCCTTGAAGCGTCCTGTGCATTAAAGCAACCGAATGTGTGAGGCGCTGTTCTCTCGAGACGCACTCCAATGTCCCAGGTCTGGTCCCGTTGGGACCTTATAAGTGTTTAGCCATGCAACAGTTGATGTTGCTGCACCAAGGATATTGTGCTGGATAACTAAACTCTTATAAGGTCCTAAAGGCGAGACCTATTGGCTATGCCAATGCTTGTTCATTTTGTTGCATTTCTTTCCACAAAAATGTGCACATTGGGTTATTGATATTAGTTTTAATTTGACTCCAGGTCTTAACGTACTGACCCATTCTTGCATATTGTTGATTACAAAAGCCAAATTCCAGCCTTATCTGAGCAGGTGATACATTAAGTGGAAACCGAAATAGATGTTTAAATGTATTTGTAATAGCATTATTTAATAATGCAGAATCCATACCACGGAGTATTTCACTTGTATTACTTTTATTAATGGGGTGTAAGTTGGGCCTCCCAAGGAGCTATAAAGTAGGCTAAAAGCCCCTTGTAGGCTTATGGCTCTTTTCTTCATCTCCATTTTATGATATGAAAAAGATCCTTTCTCGTCAAACAGTATCCCAAGATATTTATAACACCGAACTTTTTCTAATTCCCGCTTTTGGTGGTACCATTTGTATTGACTGCCCTTCCGTTTCTTGGTACTGAGTTCCATTACTTTCGTTTTTGTTTCGTTTATAGTCATTTTGTTGAATACATTGATGTTTTGTTTATTAATCGCTGCAGCCCTATCCTTGTTTGGCTTAGCAGGACGACGTCGTCAGCGTATAATAAATTCGATATTTGTTTCTCAGCCAGCTTTGGTGAGTCTGCTAAATCATTGTTCATTGCAAGGGTAAAGTCTGATAAAAATAGATTAACTAAATATGTGGCTAAAACACACCCTTGCTTTAGGCCTTGAGTTGTTTTAATTTTCCTCAAATGCTTTGAGCCATTCCCTAGCCGGACTCTTGTCCAAGTATATAACAATTGTATTGCATTTAAAAGGCTGGAGCTAATGCCATAACGATCCAGTTTCCTCCATAAAATCTGCCTATTCACACAGTCAAAGGCAGCTTTAAAATTAACGAAACATAAATATAATGGCTGTTTTTTTTGTTTTATATTTTTCCATTAAAATTCCCATTGTTAACACATCTGTTGTTGTACCTTGACCTTGTACAAAACCCGATTGGTTCGGTGGAATTAAATGGTTTTCATTAGCCCAACCAATTAACTCCTTAAGTAGAACCGATGCAAATAATTTTGCTTCAATATCTTGGAGCGTAATTAATCTGTAATTGGATGGGAGGGACCAGTCCCCACTTTTATATATAGGAGAAATGATAGATCCCCTCCATGACTCGGGGCCTGTTCTTGATTGGAGAGCGTGGTTAAATACTGGTGTTAAATAGCTCGACCAATATGATGCTTTCTCCTTATACAAAACAACGGGAATCCCATTTGGGCCTGGGGCACCATTGGATCTCTGATTCTTTATTAATTTACATACTTGGTTTTCTGTCTCTCTATTGAGTTATTATTCTTTTCTCCTCCTATTCCATTTATAGCCCAATCAGTAGAATTCATAGCCATGTTAGGAGTAGGATTCAAATGCATATCAATAAACAATATCCATTCAGATTCAGTCACTGGTAATGAAGTAGGGGGCATATGTATCAAACGATTTTGTATTCGCAAACACTGCGATTCGCCAAAAAACAGCGTTTGCGAATACAAAATCACAAAACGCAATGTATGAGCCATTTTCGCATCGCATTATTAAGAAATCGCTAATTTTGTGATTCCTTAATTTTGCGTAAGCATTCAAGGAATCGCAAATTGCGATTCCTTAAATGCTATGTAACAAGCACCCAAGTTGTGCGATTTATCCTTAAGATATCGCAAATTACTACCAACTTCAAGTTGGTGGTAATTTGCGATTTCTTTGAAAAATGCACATTTTGGCATTTTTCAAAGTGCCATGTGTCGCACATACATGCCCTTAGGGCATGTATGTGCGCCATATGCGCACACATGCTCATTTCAGGGGTGCATCAGGGTGTCCTTATGACACCCTTGAAATTTTTCATAATTTGCAATTCTCTATTTGCGAATCGCAAATTGAGAATGACTTCCCAGTCATTCCTATGGGCCTCATGGCCCATAGGAATGAATGGGAAGGTATTCCTTAATTGCGATTTCGCAATTTGCTAATTGCAATTAAGGAATAACAAGAAATCGCTAAATATTTGCGAATTTTTAAATACATCACGTTTTGTGATTCTCCAATAGCGATTCTCAAAAAATCGCTATTTGAGAATCGCAATAACGGATTTTGATACATATACCCCTAGATTTCCTACTAGATCTACTCAGTTTATTTACTAGAATGCAGAAGTCTCTTGAATTACTCCTTTTGCAAGCATATAGAGCTATTGCCCACAGCAATTGATTTTCTTGCATTTTATCCTTCCAAACCATTTTCCTTACTTCTTTATTTATCCTTTTAAGTTCCACTTTGTAGATTAAATTAACTGGGAACTTTTTTTACCAATCTCAAGCTTCTGTTACGTTCTTTTTTTAATTGATGGCTTTCAACCGAGGTTTTCACCAATGAACATGCTGGTTTTTTCCTCCACTGACCTTTATTAGCATAATTTTGAGATTAACTGGTAATTAATTCCTTTGTGAAGAGAGACCATTTTCCGACAGCATTCGAATAATCTCCTTCAAAGAGAAAATCAACAATTACCTGCGCAGTGTTTGTAATAGAATCTTTAATCCTATCTGACCAATAAAGTTTCTTATAATTTGCTGTCACTATTTCTCCCAGAAGTGTCGTATAGTTTTCAAATCTCAGGTCATTTAGGTTTAACTGAATTATTTGTTGATCGTGGCCGCATATCTGTTCCCTCTATCTGATAAGACAAAATGTTATGAAATAGATTCAACAAAGCTATGGTAGAATCTATTCTAGACCTGTGATCCCCTGCTTGAAAAGCCCATGCAGGTGGCGAATCTTGAGGAAATCGCCCAATTAGCACCTTAAACCTAATATACCAAAGATACATGATTGAAATGCACTGAAAATACACAAATTCCTGGCCCAAATGTTATGTTCCTCTGCCCTGGAAGCTTTGAAAAGCTGTGGTCAGCCCTTTCCTGAAGCAGGCGGGAGCACCTTCCAGTTACACGTCTGCTGCTACCCTATAGGGGGTAAGAGGGCAGGGGCATCTCAACAGACACAACACACATCATCAAGGCTACACAAATAAATGATCCTCATATGCACAATGAAGAGCGGCGGGAGGGTAAACATCTCCATAGGTGCCCTTCAGAAGGATTGGATTGAAACACACACCGCCACCTGTTCTACAGAGAGGCATGGGAAGGACAACCTCCACAGGTCTGCTGTAGTGGGTCTTGACAGATTCACTCCCATCAGACGTCTAGCTGGTGTTGCGCTGTATAAAGGGGTTGGATGCCATGGATAGCTCATAAGATGCATTGCAGATGGTTGGACAGAAGACTTATCTGACATGCACACTACAGATGTGGGCAAGAGCACCCTGGAATGGTCGCTATTGCAAAAGTTACACGCCAGCCTGTGCACTACGCACGAGTTGTGAGGCAAATGGACCACTGTATGAACTCTAGAGAACTGTAGAAGATTAAAAGTACTCCTGCAATAGCAACAAGATTAGAACATGGGTAGAATTTACCACATAGCAAGCTATAGAGAAGAAGGGGGCATGGGTATTCCCATACTTAGACTACAGAGAAGCAGGAGCACAGACGCACCAAATCTCTCTAACTACAACATGGTGGAAGAGTAGACAGAATCCAGAGTGGTAGGAGAAAATGGACGCAAAAGAGGGATAGAACGGGAGGTGAAGCTTGAAAACCCACTATAGAGGCCTGGAAGTGGAAAGACAAGCCACTCCACATGGATGTCATATTCACAAAAGCTAGAAAGGTGTAAGAATTCCCATGAAGCTTCACAGGTGAGATAAAGAGCGACAGTGGAAGATATGAAATGAACTGGATAGAAGGACCGTGCTACCAGCAGCTATTGTAGAGTGCTGGCACCACCGGTTGAGACATGTTGACAGGAAATGATAATGGCACAGAATTTATAAAGAGAAAAGGAAGGTCTACCAAAATCAAGCATCCAAGCATGCTCTGCAGGGCTAACTCTGCATTTTATGCCAACTCAACTAATATATTCAAAGGTAGAAATACAAAAGCTCTTACTTCCAAAATGTGTGCAATAGTGAGGTACAAAAGGGGCATTTCTATCAACAGGTGTGATGGAGACTGTTAGACCTGGCCCTTTTGACAGGTTGATCCCCAAACTTTTTGCCTTTTAACCTCCTATTATTCTGACCCTGTTTTCATTGGATTCTGCACATTTTATCACTGCTGACCAGTGCTAAAGTGCATATGCTCACTGTATAAATTGTGACAATGATTGGTTATCCATGATTGGCATATTTGATTTACAGGTAAGTCCCTAGTAAAGTGTATGCTGTGTGCCAGGACCTGTAAACCAATTGCTACTAGTGGGCTTGCAGCACTGGTTGTGCCACCCACATAAGTAGCCCTGTAAATGTAGCTCAGGCCTACCACTGTAGTGTCTGCACATGCACTTGTAAACTGCCATGTTGCCCTGGCAAGTGCATCCACTTGTCAGGCCCAAACCTTCCCTTTCTTTACAAGTAAGGCACCCCTAAGGTAGGCTCAAGGTACCCCCATGGGCAGGGTGCAGTGTATGTGAAAGGTAGGACATGTATTGGTGTCTGTGACACATCCTGATAGTGAGGTACTGTGTATTCTGCTTTTCACTATTGAAAAGCTATCTGTCCCACAGGCTTATCATTGGGGCTGCACTGTAGCATTTTTACATGTGTAACTTGCAATAGGGACAAGTTAGGAAAATGGAGCTTAGGCTCTGAACTTATTTTTTTATTAACTCACCTTTTGGCAAAGGTAGTTTTTAAATTCTGTGTTCGAGAATGCCACTTTTAGAAAGTGGGCATTTTCGTACTTTACTATTCTGTGTGCCACTGGCTGCTTGTGCATTCAGCATCTGGTGTTTGAGTGACAGGAGCTGGTATGTGCATTCACTCTAGACAGTTACTGGGGGTGTTGAGATGTGCCCTGCCTTGCCTGGATGACTCATTGCAGGACTGAATAGACCTGGTCTGCATTTAGAGTGGTGGGAGGAGTTTTGCTTGCATCAGAAAAGACTGTGTCTCCTTTTTCATAATGCTGTAGTCATGCTGCATCAGAGAGGACAGGACTGGTTTGTACTGGGTTCAGAGACCCTTACAGTAAAGAGAACAATGACAAAATGTGGTATAAGGATTCCACCTAAAACCCCAGGATTTCAGAATACTTCCTAGAACAAAAGGACCCTACCAAGAAGAACAGAAGGACTGTGTGAGGAGCGCTGCCTTTTCTGAGTGAGGGATGGGTTAGCCATTAGTTACAGCTTCTGTCTGTGGTGGAGGAAAAGGACTGACTCTTTTTGCCCTGCTGTGGTATTCTGCTTGGTAAGAATCTCCATGGGCTTGTGTGAGCTTGCCTCATGTTAGTATCAGGGAGATGAAAGACTTCAAGGAAGATATTTGCTATAAACCAAAAGAGCCTCCTCGGAGCAGGAGAAAGGACTGGACTGCTCTTTCTGTATTTGCCAAACAGCACGTGGTTAGTGCTGTATTCTTCATCTGCAAAAGCAATTTTTGCCAGAAGGAAGAGCTGGATTCCATGAAGATAGTGCGTTTTGGGAGTTGCCTGTCTCCCAGCTCGTAGAGCACTGTATTTGGCCATCTCTCCCTGGTTATTTCACTACAGCGCATGTGGAGCACTTTGCTAGGTTGCAAAAAAGTCTGGCCCGTGGCGTGGGCTCATCCTGCCATGGGTGTACGGGCTGCTCGCTGCAGCGCCGCACCAGGATATCCCCCTTTAGTGCAGTCCCCTCCCTTTGGAAAGGAAGCTGCACTGTGTGCAGCCTAAGGGAGCAGAGGAGCTCTGCTGTCATCCTGCTGGGAGCGGGTCGGCAAGGAAAGCTGCGCCTGCCCTCCACTGCAGAAGAGGAGGAGGCATGCCAGTTCAGCAGGAAAGGGAAAACTCAGCAAAGTCTTCCGGTGATGTCCACGACATGGGTCCCTCCTTTCCCCAGAGCCTGCGGTCAGAAGGTAACATGGCCCTCCAACAAACCCAATGTGGCTGGTGTCGGGGTCACAGGGTGGATAGCTTAAGGCTGTATCGGCAACGCAAGTTTGCAGACAACCAGCCACTGGTGAGGGAGGGGGTCTCCCCGCTAATGTGGGCATTGCAGGCGCCTCCTTTTTTTTGATTGGGCCCATCCTGGGGGCATGGCGGCTTTGTCGTAAGGACGGGTGAAACCTCCATGGAGGCCCTGACTCCCTGATTTCACCTATGCTCTTGTTTAATGTTTTAGAAGCGGCTGTTCTCTACCTACCTTGGGGGGTAGGAGGTCCAGTACCCACCACATAAGGAACAGGAGCCCCGTAGGACTTGTATTAGGAGCGCAGATGCTGCTCCTGGTGTGTGTATGATATTGATTTGGTAATCTCGCACAAAAGATCTGGGGATTTATATGAATTTATAACTACAGCCTTTTGTGCCCTAATGTTATGATTGATGGCAATTACACCTGGCAATGATAGGATGACAAGTATCCTTTTCAGAAACTGCCTACTATGTAAAGTGATGGTGTAGAGTGTTGTTTTTATAATGTCTTCTTTATAACATGTGCAACTTATAAGTGCACTACCTGTTATGTTTATGACCATTGCCTTAGGGCAAAGTGATTTCTAGTCTATGTCTGGTTATGACACTTGCCTGGTTGGCAAGCTGATTTATGTGAATGTGGTCTAATGTACTTTACATACTATAAAGTGAATATTGCCCAAAATGTGATATGACATTTGCCTAGTGGCAAAGTGATTTATAATCTGTGTGATTGTGACAACTGCCTAGTTGGCAGAGTAAATTATGTGGTTGTGGTCTAAGATGTGTTTGATGTATAATACAAAGAATGTTTTTATATAACCTTTTGTGGAGACTCTTTTTGTAGTGTGCCTAGTGTGTCACTGGTATGTGTTGCACAAACGCTTTACACATTGCCTCTGGGATAAACCTCACTGCTCTGCCCAGCTACCAAGAGGGGGAGCAGGGTCATCTTGGGCGTGTAAATTCCTTACCTTGACTAGACTGGTGGGTTCTGCTTGGCTTAGGTGAATACCCTAGCCAACCAGAAACCCCATTTCTAACAGAGACACAGGAGAGCGAGTGACCCTCAGTTCCACGAAACAGTAAAAAATCTCCGCGAGCTAGGCAGAATAATGGGAAGCATCACTTGGAGTCAGTAAAAGAGGGTCTGAAAGCAGTTGTGACCACTCCTCATCAATAAGAACCAGAGGCACGGGGGAGCACATAAAAACATAGAAACAATGAAGAGGAAAGAAACAAAGTCATAAATCATCAAGGTGCGACATATCTCTAAGCAGAAGAAAGAAGTGAAGAGGTATACAGAGAAATGACCACGGATGCTGCATCGAGTGATGAATGGACATGAGCAGAGCCCTAGGACCAGTTACCCTGAGACATCAGTGAGGTGAAAGACCCATCAGTAGAGGTTCATTTGGCTCCAGAGGTGGGCATTGCAGAATGAGAACCTTATAGGTAATGGCTCACAATGTGAAAGGGCTATAGGAGGTACCTGCGGAAAATATGTGTATCCCAGTAAGCTTACATTTAGTTTGCATGGATTACAGTTTAAATGAGGTATTTGCAGGGGTCCAAGGAAAACAGGAAACATGGCTGTTAAGGGATGGGAGAAGAACAGGGGTCCAGGAGAGGTAGTAAGCACAGTGGTTAATTTCACATGGTGATGAGGAGCCAGGGACATAGGGACATTCAAGGTTCTATATGACATCAGGGAGCTAAACTATTCTTCAAAAACTGCTAGAGTGTATGCTGGGCTAGAATTAAAAAAGGTGTTGCTTATCTTGTTGTAGGGACCATAGCTAAAGAGAGGTGATGCAACAGTTACAAATTAAACATGTTGGGTAGTGATTGTCTTGAGGAACGCAGTGAGACTTACAGTACTTGAGGCCATGGGTAGACAGGAAATACGTTTTAGAAAAATGGTAAAGGGGGCACTACATTATCACAATCGGTTCGGTATATGCCCCTGTAGCAGTGTAATTTTGACTGCATCTTTTAATGTATGAACAGTCCACATATATATATTTACACACAGCTTCATGGATTCACGTGACTTAATATCATTAACATGATATGGTGCACTGAACAGCTACAGAAAGTGTATTTACAGTATAATCTCAATAGTTAAACATGTGTGTACACTAATTTTCCCCTTACAGTAACATTAAAATTGCAGTTCCCATATATATCTGTATTTGTTTGGTTTGAATAATGTTGTTAACTCTTATATAATCATGTATTCATTTGAATACCACTCTACATCTATATTGTAACTGTGTGTGAATCCATAATCATGCATTTAACGTGTATTGAAATGCTTGCTCCGTTAACTTGACCAAAGGCCTTAAGCATTTGGATTTCTTAATGTTTAACCTTCAATGAGAAGCTTGTTCAGGTTGCAATGTGTTTCTCTCTACAGGTGCACTTGTATGATGTCATGCACAGAGAAAGGCACATTGTGTGTGAGAGATAGTGAGGTTTGGGAGCAATACTTTTGGAATGGACGAGCAGCCTTAACGAACAAAGGGAGGACTACTGTTTGCACGGAATTGGGAGATGGGAGGAATCCAAGGACGTTCTGATGTGCAGACCAAAGAATAGGAGTTTTAAGAGTAGTTGCCAAGTTTTACTGTGTGAAGGTGGAAAATAATGAGACGTGCTATGAGATTCTTAAATGTTCTTATGTGGGGTTTAATTGGTGATCACACTTCAGCTTTAGTCAGATTTATTTTAGACTCAGAGGAGTATAGACCTCTTCACAATATTTCTGTTGTGTGACTTTATGCTATACAATTCTCTTTATTTTAGAGGACATCTTCAGAAGTTCCACTATGCTGACACCGTCCTACCTTCCTGGAACTGATCAGGGATTCCCCAATCAGTGTTTTAGTTTAGGCTTAGATTAGGAGATTTAGATTTCATCATGCAAAATAGGCAAGTAGACTGCAAACATTATACTGATCATCAGATTGTATTACTTATATTCTGCATTGCTATCACTGAACTCCTTGTATGATTCATGTAATTGAGGCTAAATTTTGGCCTCCAAGTAGTGATCTTGTATTTTTACAATATATTCTTAAAACTTGTGCACATCAGTCTGACTTTATATTTATGATGAACCCATAATTAATCTCATTTACCGACTTTTGATCCACATTGTGTAGCGGAATTGGTTACACTGCAAATTGAACGTGTGGATGAAGGTTAACCCATTTTACTCCTTAGGCACCTAAAAAGATCAGTTGCAGGGAAATTTGGACCAGAGGCTGAGTGCTTTAGCAGATGGTAACAAAACTAGGATGGTTTGGTCCTGGAATAGGGGGAGTTTGGAAAAGTTGTTAGAGCAGTTCGGACCCAGTTCCAATCCTAGAGCCCAAGTCTCAAATTAGAGGATTGGCAGAAATCTCTGCAGTTCAAGAAACAGGTGTAACAGAGGAGGTGTGAGAAATTAATAGGGTTGAGCGTTAAAATAGCTTGTGTTTAGCATACGGTGTTTATGAAGATTGTGTGATGTTTGGCGGAGATGTTTTGAATGTTGTGTGAATGTGCTGCTTAATGTGAAGAAGTTGTAGTTGTTATTGGGTCTAGCGGGGCCCAAGATCCCGGGATAATGTTAAAAAGTGTAGAAGACACAGTATTTGCAATTGTCTGCTAAAGTTTTGTTGTGCCTATCATGAGACGTCCTCGACAGTACAATTGAGATAGGGACATTTATCATGCGGGTGAAACTGAGGTGGGCTGGACGTTTTACTAATTGGGTTGAGTCCCAGCAGGTAGAGGTCTCATTCGTGTTTGGGTTGGTCGAATACGGTTATTCAGAATTATTTCTTGTATAATTGAATACTGTTGATTATTTTATTGGAGCAGACACATTTATTTGTTACAATTGCTTTGTATTTTGTGTGTATGTATTGATGAGGAGTGTGTTTGTGAACATTGTATAGGAGGGTGAGCTGCTGCAGTGACAGAGACTGACATCACATTGTGTTGCACTGAGATTGGCTGGTTGGGGTAACTGCGCTCTGTTATTGGTTGTCTATGTCACAGAGTACCATGTTGGTATTGGTTGTTGATGTAAAATGAGAATTGTGATTAAACTATTAGTTCTGGCTCTGAAACTACCCTTCTTATCTGAAATGAAATGTTTTAAAGTCATATGAGATTTAATTAGGGGAGGTGTGATGATGCGCGTTAGGGAAGGAAAAGAGGCACCGCCCTGGGCTGGGATACTGCCGGTCATTATATGGCAATAAAGGTTGGCTTCACACCTGTAATTGGCTTAAACAATGGCATACGGTCCCTGAGAAAGAAGGTACGCTGGCATTTCGCCACTATGGCACATTCAATGTGAGAATTAATGGGTGATGAATCTGAGAAGGGAAAGAAAGAAAAGCAGGAAAGAGGAAAAGGGGATGAGTTAAAGGATTAAGATGTGAAAGACAAAACCAGTGACAGTGATTCTATTGACAGTCTTCTAAATGTTTTATTGTCATAATGTACTCCTCTGTATAATAAGACCCAAATAATAGGAGGTGGAAGCGTTAAGGTAAATGGAAACTTGTGAGTGGCTACTTGCATACATAAGTGTGGTTCCTCTATATAATTCCAGTTCCTCAGGGAATGTAGGACATCATTTGGATTTTCCTGCCAAGTCAAAAGCCCCAGAGAGGGCTCCACAAAATTCAAATGTGGGGAGATGTGTCCCATTTGTTCCAATGAACATGAGTTCCCTTTGAGGTGCAAGTGCAGATTTGACGATGAACCAGACTGGATTTGGACATTTGTGGTCATTCCTGGGGTTTCCGGAGATAGATACGCTTACTTGGGAGCCACCTTTGCGTGCACACAGTACACCTCTAAAGAGATCATAGTACCTAAGATCACTGGGATGCAGTCAAAGATAGCGATCAAGAATCAGACGAATGGCTGAAGGTTGTTCATGCCACTTCAAATGAGAGTAGGAGCTCAAGGAATGATTAAGTCATTTTTTAGGGTGAATCTGGTCAACGTAGGTGAATTAAAACTTGAGTTGGATGAAATGATAAGTGAAAGTCATGAATTGGCTCAATTGGAAACTTATAAGGATAGCAAACTTGTGTTATAAGTAAGGGTGTTACCAGACGAGCAAAGCAAGCTCACGATAAGTTGTCTGAAGTAGCTCAAAAATATAAAGTAGATATGGATTGGACTAAAGCATTACAGAAAAGTCATCAACTCTGTTGTAGTGATAAGGACACAGATTATATGAGAATACCAGGATTGAAGATGCAAATTCGAGATTTTTTTTTAATTAAAAAAAAAATCTAAGGTTTTTATTTAAATTAAGAGAGAATACATCAAAAACATTAATGACAATAAATCAAAAACTGAAAGACAAACCACAGAAACTCATCCCCCAAAATCTGCAGCAGATAATATGATTCAATAAATCAGCAGGTGCGAAAAAGGGAAAGAAAAACAATACAACATCAAAACAAAAATACAGAAAGAAAGCTTGGGTTCCGGCGTTGAAGCTGTGGAATGAAGCATCCATCAGTTATGGGCGGCGATTAAGAGGCACATATGATAACATCAATGCAGACAGCGTGGATGCAGAAGGGGAAGCATCTGTCTGAGGGATCTGTAGAGCAGCCTGATTCCAATCTATTCGGCAGGTGAGGAGGCCGGGGGCGAAGAGGCAGTCTGTAGTGTAAGGAGTGTGCGTAAATGCACCAACTGTCCCCGGGCATAGAGGTTGAGGGTTGGAGTGAAGCATAAATCTCAGATTGCACGCTACAGTATGCCAGACTCCGAAGCCACGAGGATTTGGTTGGAAACCGCACCCTAATATGCAGACTCCATGACACAGGGATCCAAGACAAGGCCCTCGACTGGATCAGCTCCTCCCTCCCCGGCAGAACGCTGCGGGTCAGACCCCCCCCCCTTTCCTCTCGGACCCTACACCTATCACCTACGGAGTCCCCCAGGGGTCCTCCCTCAGCCCTAAACTCTTCAACGTCTACATGGCTCCGCTCGCCCCCATCGTCAGAACCTATGGACTCAACATTGTGTCATATGCACACGACACCCAACTCATCCTCTCCCTATCCAACGAACCCAACACCACCAGACACAACTTTCGAGAAGGCATGGAAGCCGTCGCCAAATGGATACAAAACAGCTGCCTACAACTAAACACCAACAAAACCAAAGTACTCATCATGGGCCCAAACCCAGATGCCAGGAACGACACCTGGTGGTCCCCCACCCTCGGAAGCCAGCCCACCCCCACGGACCACGCACGCAACCTGGGAATCATCCTGGACTCAGAGCTCAAAATGGACCGCCAGATCAACTCCTTCTCGTCCTCCTGCTTCCACACACTCCGCCTCCTACTTAAGACCTTCAAATGGATCCCCCTCACACAGAAAGACCATCACTCACGCCCTGATCACCAGCAGGCTCAACTACGGCAACGCACTCTATGCCGTAATAAACAAAAACCTCACCCGCAAACTACAGAACATCCAAAACGTCCTCAACCTGCCAAGACACTGCCACATCTCCCAGCACCTGTGCACACTCCACTGGCACCCCATCGAAGCTAGAGTTGCCTTCAAGATGCTAACCCACGCTCACAAGGCCCTCCACGACACCGGACCAGCATACCTGAAAAGCCGACTCAAATTCCACGCACCCCAAAGGACCCTATGATCAGCCCAGCTCTCCTACGCCATGATCCCCTGCACCAGAAAGACCAGATCAGGAGGTCGCTCCTTCTCCTTCCGCGCAGCCAGAGCCTGGAACGACCTTCTGCTCCACCTCAGACAGACAACATTGCTCACCATCTTTGCAAGAATCCTCAAAACCTGGCTCTTTGACAGACCCCCTCTTTGATGGACTGGAACCTGCGAACCCCCCCCACGGTGAGTAGCTTAAATAAACACCTGATTGATTGATTTAATACGGCAAGCCATAGAGAGTGGCAATTGTATCCATCTTTCTAGTTGTGAAGTAAGCTGGTCAATCGCAAGCCTGTAATTTAGTTGTATAACCTGGCTTTTGTCCCTGTGAAGTTGCACCCCAAGATACTTTGTGGTCTCATGAGCCACCTGTAGGGGGTACTCAGTAAGGGTGGGCGTAGTTCGCGAAGTAGCACTTTGCGAAGCTACGCAAAGTGAAGTTCGCACTACGCGAGCTACGCGTAGCACTTCGCGAACTGCGTAGTAACATGTTCGCACTGTGCAAGATGTTGTTTTCAATGATTGCACAGTGCGGACAAGCAACCGGCACTGTGCAATCATTGAAAATGGCATCTTGCACAGTGCGAGCTGTAGTTTTCTGCTGCTCGAGTAGATTTTTACTCGAGCTGCAGCTTTCTCAACGCGAACTGGTAGTTTCTCATCGCGAGCGGTCGCGAGCATACGCGACCCCTCGCAATGAGAAACCTGACCTCCTCGCGTTGGGAATCTCGCCGGGAGGTTTATTTTCCATGCTCGCGATCGCCAACTTGATGTTGCTGATCGCGAACAAGGAAAAAGTCTCGCTGGGATGTCATTTTGCTTGCTCGCGGTCGCCAACTTGACGTTGAGGACCGCAAGCAAGCAAAAAATGACCGCAGTACTACGCAACACTACGCTACGCGTGTTCGCACTGTGCTACGTGCAGTTCGCGTAGTGCGAAGTTGCGCAAACTTCGCAAACTACGCGAGCGTAGCGTAGTGCTTTGCCCAGGCCTAGTACTCAGCCCTGTCCGTCACCGCCGCGTCAGTGATGGTGAAAAGCATAGACTTCCCCCAATTGATCTTAAGGCCAGACATAGTGCCAAAGCGTTAAATTTCCTCAATTAACGGCTGGAGATTAGTTTGAGGGTGGCGAACGAAAAGCAGGACGTCATCTGCATACAGAGACATTAAGAGCGGGCCGGCAGGGAATTGCAGGCCGTGGAACAGATGTTTTTCCTGGAGATGACGGACCAGGGGGTCCATTGCTATAATAAATAGGTGCGGGGATAAGGGACACCCTAGGCGTGTGCCACGGGTAATAGGGATGGGAGGAGATAGGGAGCCATTGCCCCGAAGGCGGGCCGTAGGAGATGAATATAGAAGGGCAATCAAAGCTATAAAGTTGGAGGGGAGGCCAAGCTTTCGAAGCGATGCCATAAGGAAGGGCCTTTCGAGAGAATCGAAGGCCTTCTCGGCATCTAAAAGTGCAACCGCAGCTTGTGTAGTAGGTTCAGTACGGTTGATGACCGAGAATACCCTGCTGAGATTAAGCGCAGTGGAATGGTGAGGTATACAACGAGATTGCACTGTAGATAAGATTTGATCCATTAATAAAAAGGCGCGAGGAAAGCGTTTTGGCGAGAATTTTATTGTCAAAGTTAATGAGGGATATGGGGCGGTAAGACAAACACTGTGCAGAATCCTTTCCTGGTTTGAGCAGCAGGGAAATGGCGTCTTCGCGCATGGTTTGGGGGAGAACACCCGACTCCAGTGCCTCAGCGAACACCACCAGGAGCTGGGGTGCCAGGCTGTCCTTGTACGCCTTATAAAACACCCCTGTGAGGCCATCAAGGCCAGGCGCCTTGGACCCAGAGAGATCGTCTATGGCTAAAGAGGTTTCCTCGACCGTAAAGGGGTCCGCCAAAAACTCTGCCTAGCCTTTAGTGAGCCAGACCATGGACACTTCCTCCAAATAGGACAGGTGCTGCGTAAAAGTGTCAGATAGTGTGGTGGAGTAAAGGGAACGATAATAAGCCACCAGTTCCTCCACAATTTCCGAGTCAAATCTGGCAGAGTTCCCGTCAGCACGCTCAATAGACGTGATATGTCCAGCCCCTTTCGGTGGGTTCACCAGACGAGCTAGCGTCCTGCCGGGGCGCTCACCCTCGCCATAGCGCCACGCCAATTGATATTTGCCGAGCAGAGAAGCCTCCCTGTCAGCATGTTCATTAAAATCTAATAGAAGTGCATTGCGCTTGTCTTGCACTTGTGGGTCAGGAGATGACTCGTCCAGCAAGGCTAACTCAGCTTCCACCTTAGCGAGGCTGCCACGTATCACCCGTAACACCCCGGCTTGTTTGGAGATAATGACTCCCCATATGAACGCCTTATTCCGTAATGGCCTCCTGAACCTCTGTATATAAGAAATGGTATGCAGTTCCTAAGTGTAAAAAGACATATAAGGTCAGAAAAGTACTAGGTTCGATATGTAGGCTCAACAAGTGAGTCCTACAGTTTAAAGTGAGAGGGGGGAGATCCCTCTTCGGAACTGGAGCCCTCACACACCCAGCGAGCTAGGTGTCATGCTTCATCATATGGGCTTGCTCCTCGTCGGGCCGGTGCTGCAATGCCCGACGGGCTCCCATAGATGGGGCTCTTTGTCGGAGATCTTTTGTCCCTGCCGTTTGGTGCAGGGGGGTGAGGGGCCCAGTAGTGTAGATGTAATGTGAGTGAGTTAAAACAGGTCAATTATTCCTTGAATTAAATTTATTCTGGTTGGTAAATTGCCTGAATAAAAATCAATATTGTGGCGTAAAACTAGGAGTTATGTGCCTAGATGTCTACGTCCTACTCGCATAAGGTCGACATGTTTCTTGCCTTTGTTGTCAGTAAGATCGGTGCCATTCTTCAGGACCAGGGTATCAATTACTATCTACAAAGATGAGAGGGGAAACCTACCTCCCACATCGCAATACAGTGGGCAATGTCCCACTGTTGTCACGGAATCTAAGGGCCTAAATAGAATGGCCTCATCAATTTCCGGCAGGATAAAAATGGACACCAACAGTTAGTGGCCGGCAATCCAGAGACTGTGTGCACGCTCACCTACCCTCTCCTGAACCTCTGCTCAGAACACCTCATCCAGGAGAGCCAAAGCCGGGAAGGACCACCTCCGTTCCCAGCCAGCCGAGTGAGGGATATTTAAGTGTAGGACAAGTGGGGAGTGATCGACGAGAGCGCGAGATTGCACATCTGCCCCCGTCACCCAGCGGCATCCCGCGGCCGTGGCAAAGATATAATCAAGACAAGTGTGTATGGAGTGAGGTGCCGAATGAAGGTGTAGCCAGGGGTCGATGGGTGATACCTCCACCAAGTGTCACGTAAAGCCAAAGAGCTGAGTAGGTCATGAAAGACCGCAAGGGAGCGGACCTTAATTGCCGCTTGTGGATTGGAAGAGTCGATAGCAGGGTTTAGCCAGAGATTGAGGTCCCCACCCAGAAAGAGGACATCTTAGGCGGGCATGCAAGTTACCAAAAAAATCCGGGTCATCCGTGTTAGGGACATAGACATTGGAAAGGAGGACCGTTTGACCCATCAATGTGCCTCTGAGTAGCATGTAACGCCCCTGGGGGTCTTCTGCCTTGTCTAGGGGGATGAAGAGGAGGGAGCTATAGATTAACGTGCATACCCCACAGGCATAAGTACTAAAAGTGGAGAAAAACCTATTGGACTCCCGAGAGGAAGCAAAGGGAGGTGAGCCTTGAAGGGGGAGGTGGGTCTCCTGCAAAAAGGCTATCTACACCTCATGCCGTCTCAAATATGCTAGAACCAATTTACATTTCCTTGGGCCCCCTAACGCTCCATGTAAGCAAATTAGCTTTTACCGATGGGGCCACTGCCATTCCCTAGAGAAATCCAAGTGATATGCGTACAACCGGTATACCAACAGCCTCACGCAGCCAAGAAGGAGTGGGGAACCCGCATGTTAATACAACAAAGTGAAAAATAAGCACAAAAAACATCCAAAACATACACATCAATGTCAACAAAACCCGCCATCCCCAAGCCCCCACCCTCCACCCACACCTGAGTCCATACGCCCCGAGAATTGGATCCCACCCACCAAATACCCAAAACACAAAAACAACAACAAACCCAGTTGTAAACTTAGTCGGAGTCATCCAAGGGGGGGGCAACGCCTCGGACCGCCCATGCCCACACTAGTGAAACATAGTATGAAATATAAAATATAAGTCACGACAAAGGCCGCAGCAAATGACCCTTGCAGTGAGGTCTTGAAGAACAATCTGAACAGTGAGTACACCAATAGCTAATCATAGGAGTAGTTTGTCCACAGCTAAGGTATAGTATTCTGACCAAAAAGGGAACCGCATGACATAACAATATGAATGAACCACGTCACAACGGGGAAAGAACTATGGGGGGAAAAAAAACCATTAGAGGAACGCCAAATACAAGGAAGACCACCAGAAGTGACACCATAAAAGGGAGCAACCAACCACTATAGTCATGAGAGAGGGCTCAGTCTGAAGTGAATAGTTCAGCGCTGGGGGCCAAATGGGAGGAGTGACGCAAGGAGCGAGCAGGACTGCGACGAGCCTCTCCCACATGCTGCTTGCAGAAAGCCAGAACATCAGGGGCATTCACCATCACCGTAAGCCGTGCAGGGTACAAGATTGCATATTTTAGTTCAAGTGTATGGAGCTGACGTTTCACCTCCACAAACTTCTTGCGAGCCTCTTGGACAACCAGGGTATGGTCGGGGTAGAAGGAGAGGATCGACCCCTGATACTTCACCGGGGTGGCCTCTTGCACCAGACGGGGGACTGTGTCCCTGTCCCTGTAATTAAGCAAGCGCGCCACAATGGGACGCGGAGGGTGGCCAGGTGGTGGACGGGGGTCCAGGGACCGATGTGCCCTTTCCACAATAAAAATCGCAGAGAAGTGTTCAACGCCAAACTGTTCTTTAAGTAGGCCCTCTATAAACCGCTCCAGCCGGCCCATGTTGGTGGTCTCTGCCAGTCCCACTATGCGAATGTTGTTCCTGCAGGAGCGGGTCTCCAAATCTTCATTTTTTATGGCGATGGATTTCAGTAGGCGTTCTGTGCGCTCAAGTCTGCGCGCATATCTTTGTGCCGGTCCTCCTGATCTGAAAGGCGTTGCTTGGCCTCACCGAGCCGAGTGTGGTGTCCATCAATATGCTCCCCCATCCTATCCAGCCTGGAGGTAAGGGAGTCCAGCCCGATCATCGAGGCTGCGGAACCCCGCGCGGAGCTCCGCCACAATGGTCAACATCCCCTTTCCCCGCTGGCTGGCAGTCCATCGCGCTCGAGGCACTGTCGCAGGCTAAGGAGTGTGAGGTGCGGCCCAATTCAGCTAGCTTGTCGAATGTGAGGCATCACTGTCTGAGGCCCTGCGGCCCATCCCCCCACTGTTGGTGGCCACTGTAGACAATGCAGGTGGGCGCCACTCCGGAGTTGATGCGCAAAAACCGCCGGCAGCCAGCAAGGAGAAGAGCCCAGGAGGGAGGCGGGGGTAGCCACCCGGGACACCTCCAGGCAAGAGCGTGTCCCGCAAACGAAAGGCTGAGGCAGAGAAGGGGCTGCAGTTTCCTCCACACTCACCGGGCGTGTGTAAGCAGCTGGTGTAGGAGACTCCCAGGCGCCAGGACTGGCAACGGCAGGCTCAGCAGGGGCACCTCGCAGAGGCCAGGCCGCGGGCTCCGGTGGGCGGTTGCAGACTCTCCCACAAAATCACGCTGGGTAGGCCTCGAGAGCACAGCAGGCCGTGCCGCCCATCCGCCCGATCGGCAGCAAAAAGGAGTCGGCACAGCGCCATTCCCCGCAGCTTCCAGTGCCTAAATCATGCTCCACAACCTCAAAGGGCGATTGGACATATTTTGGAAGAAGTTGGTGGGCTCAATCACGCCATTAGACACCGTCGGAGACCATCGGCGGCCGGAGCTTCAAAGCCGTGCAGCATTGCTGGTCAACGGCTCGGCAGCGCCCTTGCCAATTCGAGAATTAATTCAAAGCATTCAGACTTGGAGTGCCCTAGACAAGTGGGAAGGTAAATGGGCATAGAAGAAGAATCCCTAAGTTTATGGGAGTACCGCCTCCTACAGTAGAGGGGGGAGCGAGAACTACAAGTGGTTTATCTATATATTTTTTTATTGTATTTTATAATGCGTTAATATGACCATCACAGAATCAGAGCGCTGCTGAAAGAGGGAGCTGTAGAGGGGCTGTACATTAAAACCACCTGAAATTCTATGTACAAAGAATTCGGGGAGGAAGGTATAAAACAATAGGATACAGTATAAAATAAGGAATGATGTACATAGAGTTCAAAGTGCAAGGTATAAAACAATCGGATACAGTATAAAATAGGGTGAATGACAGTTTCAAAATAGTTCCATGTTTTAGGGGCTCAACCGGCAAAAGTGCAGCTATGAGTTTTCTTTACGTTGAACCTGGATGGTTTAAGCATGAGGGATTTAACACTTCTAGAAGCCCTTCTAACTCCTGATAGTTTGATCCTAGTAGCCATGTATTTCGGACCAGAATTGTATATAACTTTGTGTGTTGTGCATACCACCTTCATTTGGATCCTAGTTGAAGCCTTAAGTCTTGTCCCAAGATTTTTTAGTTTTTTTTCCATTTGTAAAGCACATGGCTACCCATTGGGCTTCCCAGCACTGAAATCAAGTCCTTCTTATAGCCAGCATAGTAGATAGAAAACTGAAAGAGGTGGGTTTGGAGAAGGTTCCTGAATTTAAAGTTGTCTTAAGGGAGAAGAGAACGAGTTCCAGAGTTTAGCTGCAAGAAAAGTGAAAGCGTGTCCACTGTTCTCACTTTGTGGATTCAAAGTACCAGAAAGAACCTCAGATCTGTGGAATGAAGAGTTGTTTTTGGAACGTAAGGGGTAAGCAATCTCTTAATTAATAGGGGGCTTTTGATTGTACATCATTTTGTGAGCCAGACAAAGGGACTTGAATTTCATTATTTTACATACTGGCAACCAGTACAAGGAGGCAAGGGAAGAAGAGAAGAAATGGTGCTTTGGAATTTTTAACAAAGCACGCGCTGCAGCATTCTAAACTATTTGTAATCGCTTGACCACCTACTGAGGGCTTCCCAGATAGAGCGAGTTGCCATAGTCGAGGCGGGACAATATGATGCCTTGGATAAGAGGAGGCCATCTCAAGTTCACGTTCAAACAAAAGTTTATTTGGACCAATTAGTCCTTAAACACCTAAAATCTCCATGAATACAATTTCAGATACAACATATCTTGAATAACATCTGGCATAAAATTCATACATATAAAATTCATTGATCATTCCATCTTTCCATTTAAAATACTATATATCATATACATATTTACAAAAGAAGAATTTCAGTTCTATTCACATTTAAGGATTATTTTAACTTTTTATATAAACTTCCCCATATCTAAATGATTCATTTCAGTTAGAAGATCTACCGCTTGTAGCCTATTTTTAATACCTTATTTTTTTTATATTGGACACAAAAACATTTTCCTTATATCCAAAACCTTCCGATAGTCCAATAGAATGTGTAATATGTTGCATGTGGTTCCCAGTATTGCAAACACATTTCCTTTTGTTATCAATCATAGCTCTTTTTACCAAATCGTTAGTATAACAGGGGTTAATACCAATTCTTATCCTTAGTAGTTCTCTTCTTATCCAATGACACAGGAGTATATCAATATAAGGGAAATGTTGTTCATTGTGCAATGAATTAGCCATACAATGTTCCGACTTTTTTCTTATGAGATATTCTTGATCAAGATCTCGAGGGAATTCTCTCCCATGAGCCCTGAGTTTCCTCTTGTCTGCCTCAATTTGTATATTCTGTGGCCACAACTTGATCCTCATGACTCTACAGGCTTTAGTTGTGGCTTGCCTTGTCCCCTTTGCCCACTTCAGCTCACTCTGCAGTATCTCATTTCTACACCACTGTGATATTTTGTGTTCTTCCCCACAGCCCAGGCTCTGCCAGAATCTTAATAGTGTCATATATGCCATTATATCCTATGATATCATTCCGGTTTCCAGTCTTACTGCCTGAACCATTGAAGACTTAGGCAACGATAATACATTTTTCAGACATTTCCCCTCTTCGGCATCCCATCTATTTTTACCACTTAGATGTAGCAATTTTACTCCATATTGGAGCGAGCTGCAGAACATGATTTAAACTTACCGGATTGCTGTGTCCAGAGCTGCTCCGTGCTTCTCTGCTGGCCCGTGGTTCTCTCCCCGCCGCCGCGTTTCCCTGCATCAGCGCGGTCGCAGAGCGGGAGGGACTACCACTCCCAAGATCCCTTGCGGCAGGAAGCCGTTACCGACACCACTGATTTGGCGCCAGGAGGTGTTTAAATTTAGAGGACACCTCCGGCAGAGCGAGCGAGCTGCAGAACATGATTTAAACTTACCGGATTGCTGTGTCCAGAGCTGCTCCGTGCTTCTCTGCTGCCCCGTGGTTCTCTCCCCGCCGCCGCGTTTCCCTGCATCAGCGCGGTCGCAGAGCGGGAGGGACTACCACTCCCAAGATCCCTTGCGGCATGAAGCCGTCACCGACACCACTGATTTGGCGCCAGGAGGCGTTTAAATTTAGAGGACACCTCCGGCAGAGCGAGCGAGCTGCAGAACATGATTTAAACTTACCGGATTGCTGTGTCCAGAGCTGCTCCGTGCTTCTCTGCTGCCCCGTGGTTCTCTCCCCGCCGCCGCGTTTCCCTGCATCAGCGCGGTCGCAGAGCGGGAGGGACTACCACTCCCAAGATCCCTTGCGGCAGGAAGCCGTCACCGACACCACTGATTTGGCGCCAGGAGGCGTTTAAATTTAGAGGACACCTCCCGTGTCGCGGGACCGCGCGCAGGCGGCGCCGGGCAAAGGGCGGGCCCTCTGTGGCCCTCAGTGGTCCGAGGTAGACGGGGACGGGCCACCAACGAAACTGCCTTCGTTAAATCCAGTTAAAACATTGAGGTGATTACTCTTTACATTTAAAGGCCATACGATAGCTAATTCGGACTGTTATTTCTAGCTAGATTTACTTTTGTTTCTCTACGTCATTGCTTGTTACTGTGTTAGGTAATTAATACAGGATGACTAAAACAAGAAAGACTACTGTATCGACCAGATCAACTACCAGAAACAAGCCTGAACTTACTACACCATTACCATCCCTTACAGCCATAGACTTAATGTTGCAAAAGACGATTGGTGTGGTTGCTGATGCGATCCAAAACACGGAGAGACGTTTGTCATTGACCCCTAATATGTGCTTTCCAAATCTCTCAATGCACACTACTGTCCAGAGTAATACCGTGGAGTCCATTTCTAACGCAGAAGACTCACTTTTAATGCAATCTTTTTCGGGGTTGCCTAGCGGTAAAAGTTGTAGAAATAATATATCTTTAGCTTTACCTATTCCATTAAATAGCACTGAAGGTAGCCCACTATTTATCCCGAACAGAGGGGTTAACTCATGCCTGTTACATTCAGGTAACTTGTCAGTAAACTCACCAGGGGAAGTACTCGCAGAAAGTTCCCCTGTAATTAACACAATAGAAGTTGAAAAATCTCCCTCCCCTAAACTGAAAAAGCGCCACTATGGTAGGAAAAAAAAAAAAAAAAATCCATTGTGAGGAAGATATATAAACCCCTAGGCTCCCATAAGCCTTCTGCTAAAGACGTCTGGCAAAATTTTAGATTGGCTAATCCGACAACTAGTTCATCTAATATGTCTATAATAGCCACAGAACAAGCTGTCGTATTGCCCAATGAAAATCAGTTAAGGACTAATAAAAATATTTGTATAAATGAGTCAACACAGACTGAAAAGATGTGCTCTATAGATAATTTACACCTGATAGATCTGGAACAGCTGATCAGATCCCTGTTTCAGCCTATAAGTGAAAAAATTATTAACATAGAGCAGACTCTAATTAAATTAGAGAAATCTCAACTTAAGGATCCTATTAGTTCGCCCAAATTCTTAAATGCCGTAACCCATATAGATAAAATAGAAACTGCTGGTCATAATCCGACATCCTCCATTCCCACGGGAGTTAAAGATCAAAATGTCGCAAATCAACATATAACTGTACCTAAAAAATCATTAATTTTACCGCCTATGCCCACTACTTTGGCGGGCCCTCCAGCTGGTAATGACGAGAGTGAATGGGCCGCAGAAGATATATCCCCTGCCCTACCTGATGTTCAGGCTGAGCCTGATAGGCCTACAATAATGGTACCATCAGCCATTAATAAACGACCAGTGCAAGACTACATGCAGCCCCAACAAAACAAAAAACCGATTCACATTAATCTCCCTCCCGAAGCCCAATCACATACTATAGTGTTGATAGGGGTACCGCAACTAGAAATGGGTAAGGTAGAGAGATATGGGGACCTGAAAAATAAAGTTAGTCACTGGCTAACTGTCAATAGACCGATCCCTCGTCATATAAATGGCAAAATCACAAATGTTAGGAGGGTTGACTGGGTGGGCCATAGATTTAAATCAACCGAGGGCGACTGCATTGTTGTCACCTTTAGTGACAACCGCGCAGTAAGGCATATTATCAGTTGGAAGGACGATATGATCAACAGCTTAATTCGAACCAAGGATTTAAGTTACTTTTACCCCTCAAGAAGCAACAGCTATAACAAAACGCCCTCATATCCTATTATTGAGGACGAGGTAAATCAAGCCATCTGTAATGCGAATTATAATGGAACAATGTCAAGGAATCCTGATCCTTATAACACAAGCGATCAAAGACATCACAGAAGTGATACATTGGGTGAGTTTAGAAAAACAAACCACCAAGCAATATATCATGAGAGATGGGAGGGTTTAAATGGTTTACATAGTTATCATAATCAACCCCAACTAACACATCTGAAAACCTATTATAATGTTCCCACCTCAAATAGTTTTGATGCCTTTTACGACCAAAACGGCTTAGAGGGGGTTGATTGACTGAGGGATATACCAGCCACTTCTATGTTTACCGATCCCACGTTAGTAAATCTTGCCAATGTTGATAACATTCCCCCCCTATTTTCTGATTTAGATAGTCAAAAATCTAAAGAGTCTGTATTAGATTTTTCTATAGTTAGCCTCGAACCAGATGATCACGGCCATCTTAGTATACTGCACTACCAGCCTGAAGCTCTTAATTTACCACCATTGCACGCAGACTCAAATTCTCCTACAGTAGATACTGTGGGAGTCATAAATGAGGAACAACTAAAAAGGGTAACAGAACCTTTTTTTATTACTGAGGCGGTAATTGAAACAGAGAATAATGAGGCCTGTAAAGTGAGTTTGGTCTCTTGGAATATAGCAGGTCTAGCTGATAAAATAGGCGACCCTGCCTGGCTTGCATTTGTTAAAAAACATGCAATTATTTGTCTCCAAGAGACCTGGATGGAAGAAAATTATGCGTTCATTGAAGGGTATCAAAGCTTTTACAGGCCAGCAACCCCCTCTGTTAGCGGAAGGGCAAAGGGGGGTCTTGCCATTTTTATTAATCTAGCACTTTCCTGTGATAGAATTAGTCAAAAATGTGCAAACAGTAATATTCAAATGCTCGTATTAAAGAGAGGCAAACATGCTCTGACTCTAGTTAATTTTAACAATGCTACTTCTAATCAAGGGGAATGTAACATATCGATTCTGAAAGAACTATTGAAAGAAGGATCAGGCATATTGCCATGTAACGTATTGATCGCAGGCGACTTTAATGCACATCCTTGTGGTAATCCTCGTGATACCCCCCTGGGATCCCTGGGATGTAACAGTATGGTTGGTTTCCATTTTGACCACACTAGGCGTGGCTCTAACCTAAATGATTTGTTAAACGAAAATAATTTGTTTGTAGCTATGACACTAGCCCCCGAGTCTAAAGTTTATGATGTTCCTACTTATAAAGGCTTAGGTCATGGTTCTTACATAGACCACATATTATTATCTGGTGACCTTGCCAATCAGGCCACTAGTTTCTCCATTCAAGCAAACATTTACAGTGACCATAACCCCCTTACTATTAAACTGAACGGGGGTGTTTTTGAACAGCGAAAACACTGTGAAGATAGGGGAACCCTAAAATGTTTAACGGGTAAACGCCGACTGAAATGGCAGTTGGTAAACCAAGAAAATCTTTATAGTGAAATTAATAAGTTATGTGGCGGGGACCTGGTGGACTGTATATCAACATCTACGTCCCCAGAGCAAACCTTAGCTATTTATGAAGGTGTAGTGTTAACAGTAGGGTCATTCTTATTAGTACCAGTGAAGGGGCAAGTCAAAAATAATCCTAAGTGGTTTGACCAAACATGCTCCTCGGCAAATAGAAATTTAAGAAAGGCGTTAAAAATTAAACCCAGAGATTTAGGTCAAATCAAAAATCTCCGTTTGACCTACAAAAAAGCACTTGATAAACGGAAAAGGGAAATCAAAGCCAGTACCTGGGAGTCTTTGCTTGACCCCTTAATCCTAGGTAATAGCAGTAAATTCTGGGAAATTATTAACAAACCTCTGTTTGATGACCCAAGAGATACTGCAATAGGAACTAATATCCCAGAGGCAGAATGGGTCAGTCATTTTAGCGAAATTTTTAAAAGCCATGAACAACAGTCATCCTATGACGTCTCAATGTCAAAGGAAAACTTTTTATGTTTTACTGTCAATGAAGTAGAAAAGGCTATTCAAGGGTTAACTTGTAATAAGGCACCAGGTCCAGATGGCTTGCCTCCGGATCTTTTTAAATCCTGCATTTCATTATGGGCCCCCGTTCTCACAAAGGTGATAAACACAACTGTAATCCTCGGGAGCCCAAAGTCTTGGGAGCAATCTACCATAGTACCTGTGTTTAAAAAGGGCGATCGTATTAGCCCGTCATGCTACAGGCCAATATCTTTAATTAATTCTGTAGCAAAAGTGGTAGGTGGTGTAATTTTGAACAGACTAATAATTTGGGCAAATGAGAACAACGTTATATGGCCAATACAATATGGTTTCAGACCCGGTCACTCAACAGTGACTCAGTGTCTGAACCTATATTTGATTGTAGGTAAATACACCATGGCCCGGCAAGGAACCATTCATATGGCTTTTATGGACTTATCGTCCGCTTTTGACTGCGTGGATCGAGGCAAACTGTGGGACATCATGCAAAGGATGGGTGTCGAACAGAACTTAATTCATCTATTGGCCGATTTGCATTCAGATACTAGAGCAAATGTCTGTTACACTCAAGATCTTAAAGTAACAGGAGACATCAGAATCAATCGGGGCGTCCGCCAAGGTTGCATTCTAGCTCCATTCTTGTTTAACTTGTATATCAATGAGTTAGAGGAACATTTGATAAGAACAGGCGCGGATTACCCCTATGTCGGCCGAAAAGGCGTCCCAGTTCTGCTCTATGCGGATGATGCTGTCCTTATTTCAAGGACAGCAATCGGTCTCCAGCTGCTCCTAAATTCATTCCACGATTTTATGAAGTCACGAGGCTTAAGCATTAATAACTCAAAGTCATACGTCATGAAAATTGGCCAAGGATCACGAAAACCAAACTCCTTTGTAATAAATGGGGAAAAAATTCCAAACTCCAAAACCTTCTCTTATCTCGGGGTTCTCCTTGACGATCAACTAACCTGGGGCCCGGCTGTAGTTAAAAAGAAGGGCGAGGTTACACGTGTCAACGCAGCTATACTTGGCTTTGCAAGAAAATTGGGCAATAGTCCAACAGAAGCCTTGCTCAAATTATATCAAGCAAAGAGCGTTGCCATCGCCTGTTACGGCAGCGAGCTCTGGGGTTATAGTCAGACGCGAGACCTGGAGGTCGCAGAAAATAATTTTCTAAAAAAGGTATTGAGGCTGCCAAGGGGAACCGGGAACTTCTCGGTTCACGAGGAGTTAGGCGTTCCCTATCTTAGTGACAGAATAGCAGCTAATTCCCTATTATGCTGGATGAATTCTTGGCTAAATACTGATATACCTCTTACCCATGATATTTTAAAAGAAGCTTTAACCTGGGATGGTAGGTTCAAGGTTCCGTGGCTGAGGTATATTAATGACCGCCTCTCTGAAATGGGACGGCCAGAACTGTTCTTAAACCCAATTTCTATCACTAAAGCGGATGTCATCTTTGTGAAAAAAACATTCATGTCAACCAGGTATCTAGCCCGGGAGGAGGTGGAATTACAGAAAGACAGTGTTAGGAAACATGATATACTTAAAACATGTCTGCAAATGGAACCGTATCTATCATGGCCTATGTCCGGCTATGACCGTTATTTATTGATTCGGTTCCGTTTCAATTTATTTCACCTCATGTTGGCATTCCCGAGAGGGGCCCATCGAGGCCAAGTGCTACCTACTTGCGGCTGCGACGGAAAGTCTCCGCAAGACATAGCGCACTTTTTATTTATTTGCCCTTATTATACAGTACCTCGGAAGTTATATCTAAAGCCCTGTTTAAAAGATTTAAATCTTACCCAGATTAAACCAGCTCTCTATTATCTTCAACTCCTGAACCCTAATTGCACTATGTTTGTATGCAGTTTTTTTAAACTATCGATTATCTTCAGGAAAAGTATGGAGGGCTAACTACGCTGCTACTATCATTGTATTTTTTTAAAAAAACAAATTCTCTTTTTTAACTTTGGATAATTATTTATATTTTTAACTTGTTCTATTTTTGACTGTTGCTCTGGTTCTTTGATAAATTAATAATTTGCAACCTGTTTTGTCTCTTAAATGAATTGGATGGTCAGCTTTATCTGCATATTTTACGAAATGTGTTTATGACTACATGTCTATGTAATGTACTTTTATGATTGTCATGTATACAATCGAATAAAGATATTTGAATTGAATTGAATACTCCATATTGAAACTGCATTGGTATCATGGCTTTATAATCTTTTAAAACTGGTCTGTCTGACATATCGCCATAGACTCTGTTAAATGTTTTCAGACCACTGACAGAAGCAACAGCCCTTACTCTTAGTGCATCTAGGTGGGAATGCCAATTCAGATTTTTCACAAACCACATCCCTAGGTACCTATATTTGTTTACCTTTTCGAACTTCAGGGAACCCAGGAACCAATTGAATCTTATCATTGTTTTGCCAAAGCTCAGTACCTTTGTCTTATCCATATTTACTACAATTGTTTTAAGACTGCAATATTCATTTAATTAATTCAACTTTCTTCACAGATCTATCTCTGTTTGATCTATTATTACGAGATCGTCTGCATACAGTAAACAAATATCTTTTCCATTTAGCTTTTGGCTGGCACCACTTGCAGCGCCCAAAACTGAAGGTAAATCTGCTATGAATAAGGAGAAAAGTAGGGGGGCCAACATGCACCCCTGTCTTAACCCATTTCCAATTGGGATTGTCTGTGATAGGCTCCCCTCTATATCCAAAAGTACCTGCGCCCAATTACAAGTATGTAGTGCTTGAATTATCATCAGCAGATCTTTTGGGATGTTGTATCTAATCAACATTTCCCACAGCTTCTTACTGTCCACTAGGTCAAATGCTGTGCAAATGTCTATGAAGCAGCAGAACAAACTGCCCCTCTGCTCCATAGACTTCCGCGCAATAGACCAGATCGCAAAACAGTGATCGACTGTAGAGTTGCTCTCCTTAAAACCACCCTGTTCCGGGGGCACAATCTGATTTATTTCTACCCAGTCTTTGAGTCTTTCCAAATTATTTTTGCAAATACCTTTTCCCCTTGTCCAGTTGGTCAATTAATCTATAGTTCTTCTGGGATTTTATATCTCCTCGTTTGTGAAAAGGTCTTATAATTGCTCCTCTTCAATTTTCTGGTCTATGGCCTGAGTTAAGTATATGAAGGAACATTGTTGAGAAGACTTCAGGCCCACTCTGGCCTGGTTTTTAAAATCACTGCAGGGAGATTGTCTGGGCCTGCAGCTCGAGTCAAGATTAAATTAAGTATAATTTTTTTAACATTACTAGTTGTGAAGTGATCCATAATATCTTCCTTTACACCTGGCCAGAATGTAGTTCTCAACCTCTCTGTTACGGGCCATTTTCCATATATTTCCCCAAATACCTTACCCAGTTGTCTTCTGGTACTATGCAATTGAAGGTCCCATGTATTTTGCCAGAACTGTCTTGGACCAACTTCCAAAATCCTTTTGTATCTTTGGATTCTATTGCTGCTAATAATTTTACCCAGCAGGTCTCTTTATATGTTCTTTTTTTGTTTCTGATGGTCATTTTATATTTTTTCTTTAATTTCTGGAGGTTGTGGAGTGACTCTACATTATACTTTCCCATAAATCTTCTTCCCCCTTTTCTTACACTTACTTTTAGTTTCCTACATTCTTCATCAACCCAGGTCTTCTCTTTGCTTTGGCTTCTATTTTTCCTCCAATCACCTGATCTACTTATTGATCTACTTATTTTCATTTTGACACTTAGGCATGCCTAAGTTGGCTAATTATATTTTCATACCATTCACTATCCTTAATATTAGGGATATTTCCTAGTGTTTGGATCTGCTGTACGGCAACTAATTTTTCAATGTGCTCCTTTGATATATGCATTGTGAGACGCCTTGGGTAATCAATTTGGACCGGGAGAACTCTATCTCTTTGTTTTTTCCTTGCTTCATATATTTCCATCTTCAATAGGTAGTGATCGTTTCCCTCCACTCTTGCCACCTCAAAACTCTTGACTAGTTCGAAATTAAAAACATCAGAAACACATAGTCAATTGGGCAAAGTTGCTACCTGTCTTAAATTTACTATTTGCTGGTCGATTTGTCTCCATTGTGAGTGTTGAAACGCATTTGTGTTCCAGCGTAAGATAAGACTCCATTTTGTTGCTGGAACGCATGAAAGAGTAACGTGTGACGTTAAGTGGACATCTCTAAGGTTTGGAGAAAGCGTCAACACGCACGGTGGACATTGTACCGTTGGGGTGGATTGCTTTGATTAACATTATATTCATTTTTATTCAATGTCCAGGTATGTTTATTGCTTCCGTTTTGAATTTTAGGAAGATCAACATGGAGAAGTTATTTTTAGCATCTGTAACTGCTGGTTTCTCGCATCGAGGATTCGAGAATTATCAGCTTTCAGACAGAGTGTTTGCGAGTCACACTCTTGTGCATCTGCATTTTGGACAATATTTAAAGAATTTGTGAGTAGCAAGTCACCGATATACTGGAGTTTGTGCACTAAGGAGGACTTTACTAGTGCCCAGTTATAAATAATATATATAATGCTCTAGTTCGTCTGCATATTTTTACTGTTTTGTTTTCCCTTCAAGTGTGTTTCAAGCTTAATTTTTTTTTTTTTTTTTTTAGGTATTCAACATGCAGAATGTGACTCAACCACCTTTCTTTTTAACAATTCCAGGTGAACCCACCATAAAGTGGCAAAAGTGGAGGAAGATTTTTAATAACTATGCACATGTTTGTGGAACTAATTTAAGTGCAGAGAGAAAGCATTCTTTATTGATGCCCTGTTTAGGAGGTGAGGGTCAGGAAGTTCTTGAGCAGTTGCCAGAGCTTAGTGCTGCTGACCAGAGAACTTTAAACGAGTATGAAATGTGCATATTGCAGTTGGATCGACATTATTTGCCACGTTTGAGTACAATTATGGAGAGGTATCATTTTGGTCTTCGAGAGCAGAGAAAGATGAATCTATTAAGGAGTTTGTTAAAGCTTTGAGGAAACTTGCTTCATCGTGTAAATTTGGTGGTGCTATTGAAGAAAGAACAAGGGATCAATTTGTTTTGAAATGTGCTCATGACAAAAGGAGGAATTATGGCTGAAGGACCAGCCTCCCCTGATTGAGGTTTTAGCCATTGCAAAATGTGTAGAGCATATGATGAAATGTGTGGAAGAATTGAGTACTGAGAAAAAATAAATCTAATGCTGAGGGTCAAAGTAATGTGGAAGAGGTGGTTTGCATTGTTAAAAATAAGTCAACTGTTATGTTATAGAGGGTTTAATACCGCGCTCAAATACTCAAGAGTGTCCTGGCGCGACAGTTACCTAAGACCAAAGGAGCGGAAAGTATGAGTCGTCTAGTTGAAAAGAAAAGTTTTAAGTTGTTTCTTAAAAAGTCTGAAGTCCTGAATATGCTGTAGTTCCATTGGGAGAGAGTTCCAAGCCATAGCTGCTTTAACAGAGTCGGACTGACCTCCGTACCGTGACCTACGGAATTGGGGGATAATCATCAGACTGAGCGCAAAGATCTGCTGGGGACATAGAAGGCAAACCGCTTCCTAATGTACATTGGCCCCAGACCATGCAGGGCTCTGTGAGCCAATGTGAGAGCTTTAAATTGCACTCTCTGGGCCACAGGAAGCCAGTGCAGGTCTCGTAGATGCGGTCTAAAGTTGATAGTGATAGAGATAAATCTTCACAAACCAATGAAGGACACACCTCCACCTGTTTCAGATGTGGAAGGATAGGTCATAGAGCCATTGCACCGTTTTGCCCTGCTCTTCGTTTTAATTGCAGCACGTGTGGAAGTAAGGGACATTATGCAAAAAATTGCAAAAGTAAAGTTAAAAAAAGGACCAAGCTCAGATAAAAGATCAGCCACAAGTGAAGGAAATAATATATCAAATGGGTGAGCAGGAAACTAAACATCCCTCTCACGTGGTCACTATTGATGGAGTGGAGCTTGAGTTGAAATTTGATTCTTGTTCACATCTCACCATGATTAGCAAGATCTATGATCAGCATTTTAAAGATAAAGATAACGTTTCTCTCTTAAAGAGTGATGTTTCACCTGTGGGTTATGGAGGTTTGCCCATAAGAATGTTTGGTTATTTTGAAGTCTGTATTGAAATGAGTGAACGTATGATTGCTGGCAAGATTTACGTGGCAAAACAAGGGGATGCACTACCAGGGTGGCCTCACCACTGTTTGCTTGGGGTGCTTTTGAATCCCAATTCGGTAGCTCAAGTTCAAATTGTTGATGATTCTGTCTCTGCCATAGCTGAAAGATTTGCTGATGTTTTCAGTGACAAACTTGGGTGTTTAAAAGGGTACAAACATCATATTAAATTAAGAGAAGGAGCTGTTGTTGTGAAAGTTAGGAGAGACCCTTTGAATGAACAAGCAGGAGTTCAGAAAGAGATTGAACAATTGATTTGACCTGGGAGTCATTGAGTCTGTTGAGGTGACTGAGTGGTTGGCTCCCGTAGTTGTTGCCAAGAAGGCCAATGGCGAGTTACGCCTCTGCATTGACTTACGTTCACTTAATAAAGAGGTAATTTTGGACAGGTTTCCTCTGCCTAATATTGATGAGATGATTTACACTTTGGTGGATGCCAAATACTTTACTACGCTGGATCTTGCCTTCGCCTATCATCAGGTGGAGTTGGATGAATTTTCACAGAATCTGACAGCCTTTGTGACACCTATGGGAACTTTTACATTTCGCAGGATGCCAATTGGGCTAGTCTCTGCAGTGTCTGTTTTTCAGCGCATAATGTACAATGTTCTTAAGGGTGTGTCAAGGGTGAAGTGCTATCAAGATGATTTGTTGATTTGTAGTGGAACAATGACAGAGCATTTTTCTAGAGTTTGTGCTGTTCTAAAATGTCTTAGGAAGGCTGGGTTGACCCTCAAGAAGGAGAAATGCAAGTTTCCTGTGGAGGAAGTGAATTACCTGGGTCATTGTCTCACTGGACATGGTGTTTTTCCCAAAAAAGATTTAGTAGAATCCTTTGTGAAGATCTGTGTGCCTTCCAGCAAAGAAGAGTTACTCTCTTTTCTTGGAATGGTGGAGTTTTATAGTAACTTCATTCCTGGATATGCTGATAAGACTAAGTGTCTCAGGAAACTTACTGGCAAATGTGTGGTTTTTGACTGGAGTGATGAGTGTGCCAAGGAATTTGTCTCCATCAAAGCGGAATTAATAAAAGCTCCCTCTTTACAAGCATTTGTACCAGTTGAAGAAACTCTTATCTTGACGGACGCTAGTGCAAAAGGATTAGGAGCTGTGTTACTTCAAAGAAATCATAGAGTGGAACGTTTGATTGCTTGTGCGTTTAGGTGCCTGAGGGGATCTGAGCTTAACTACTCTGTAATTGAGAAGGAGGCTTTGGCTCTCTTTTGGGCACTGAGGATATTCAGAAATGTGATTTGGGGCACTAAAGTAAAGGTCCTGTCAGACCACAAACCTCTTAAGGAGCTTTTCGGAAAAAAAGGTTTAGACTCTATCTCTTCTCGGATCAAAAAATTGATTATTTCACTTCAGAAGTTTGATTTTGATGTAGACTATATCCCAGTTGTTATTAACAAGTCATCCTATTGTTTATCTAGGTTGGTCGATGTTGAGGTGGTGGATCTAGATGATGTGAGTCTTGTGGATGATATAGTTAATGTTTGTGAAGTCACATTGGGCGCTGTGGAGGAATCAGAATGCAAAACAGAATTGGAAAAGATCAAGAAATCATGAAAGTGATGGATTTGCTTAAGTTGGGTAAAAACAAGCATCTTGAGAAGCCTTGGTCTTTGGTTTGTGATGAATTGTCTGTTATGGATGGAATTCTTACTAGGGGTACTAAACTTGTTCCTCCTTTAAGCGTGCAAAATAAATTACTTGCTCATGAACACACAGGGGATCTTGGAATTGTCAAGACTAAAGAATATTTGAGAATGCAATTTTGGTGGCCAGGAATGGACAAAGTGGTTGAAATAATGGTTCGTGATTGTATAGAGTGTTGTTGTAGTGATGAGATACTCAAAACTAAACAAATGCCTATGGTTTGCAGGACGTTACCAGATTAACCTTGGGATGAGGTAGCCATAGATATAGTTGGACCACTACATGGAGTGTCGGACACTCCTTATTTAATCGTCATTCTGGATTTTTATTCTAGATGGATTGACGTAAATTCAGACAATGGGAGCAGATTAGTCAAGCTGTAGGGGACCTGCAAGAATCTGAAACAACACTTGTTTAGCCTGTGGTGATCTTGGAGAATCGGGAGCTGAAGCTGAAGCCAAATAATCTAGTCCTGTGGTCGTGACTGCACCAGATTTAGACACTGACGAAGGGCCTGTTGCTGTAGAACTATGAGTGGCAGCAGGAGAACGTTGGTCGAGGAGAGAGGAAGACTGGTTTTGAAAGGCGAAGGTGGGATTCAGGCTATTCCGGAAGATAATGGAGATTCTGATGTGAGTGGCAAAGGAATTAAGGGGACTGTACTCAGGACATAAAAATGTGCTAGAGTGCCTTGTCAGAGGTATTGTTCCCCTGAATCGACTTACTTTGCTGCAAATGACAGAGAGGGAGAGCTCTGGGCATTCTGGGATAATCGTCAAGATTCAACTGAAACTTCGGGAGTTTGAACTTCAGTTTGATCTTTGTATTCATTCATTTTTCATTTGATAACGCTATTTCAGTCGGAGACCATAAAAGCACAGATAAAATATGTACATACAAGATAAAATACATAAATAATTAAGCACCTGAGGTAAGAAGTTATTAAACAGAAGTTATCAAGAAGGACATAATAAACAATTCAATTCATCAATATTAAGAACAATTAATCAGGGCAGACCTCCTCCGCCACATGCCATATAAAAAACGAGAGACAGAAAACACAATGGGGGGTGAGGTATCATATCTTAAGATCCTACAGGCTTGAGCACATTGTTTTAAGCCCAAATTTCTACACAGTGGCACCAGCCAGGATCTACGTATTGCGTTATAGGCAGGGCAGAAGAATAGAACATGAACCACATCTTCTTTACTTTCGGTTTAAACTGGGCAGATCCCCTCACCTCGTCCAGCCCATTTGCAAGTCAATGCCCCGATCGGGAGGCAACCATGCCTTAGTTGTGTATATAGCTTTTTTGCCATAGGGGGTTGAATCAAATCTAGGAACTCCTCCCTCCTCGGCACCAGTTTTATTTGTAAAAATTCTGTGGTCAACCTACCCATAAATGGCGAGCGGTACAACAGAGTTAAATTGTGCTGTCTAAGTAAAACCAACAGCTCCGTTCTCCGTACCGCTGTGCAAATTTCCTCGGGGGTCTCCCATAATTGAGGCAGGCCTATCTGATATAGTACAGCTTTAATATGGAATAGCCAGGGTAAATTTCTGCTCTTCAGCTGATCCCAGATTGCAGAGAACTCAGCTCTATAGTCACCGAGTTCAGGTGCTGTCCACAGCCTTCTCCAATACAGGAGAGGTCGGCTCGATGAGAGTTCAGAGATGGGTTCTAAACCCAAGTCTAGTCTCAAAGGTATAAGCGGAGTGCTCTGGGGGAGCCCTAACAGGTTCCTAATAAATGTGTGTTCAACCTTGGAAAGGGTCAATATACGAGTATGACCCCAGAGCTCTGCGCCATACATTGCAGCAGGTCTAGCTTGGGCACCATACATTTCAAGACATGGTGATACTGGTTTGAATTTGGTTTTCCTCTGAAACTTATTGATGCCTCCCACTATCTGTGTAAGCCTCAGGGCAGATTTGGTTACCTGGGGGCCCCAGCTGAAATCTTCAGTCAGGGTAACACCCAGATATACAAAAGTTCTAACCCTTTCAAGTGGGATACCATTTAAAACTGGGCAGGGGCGGGTGCGCTTCGGGGAACCGAAGATCATAAACTTCGTCTTTTCTAGGTTGATCTCAAGTCCCCGCGAAGCGCAGAATGATACAAAACCGTCCAATACCCTCTGGATGCCTGTAGATGTTCGAGACAACAATAAGGTGTCGTCTGCGAACATCAAATCAGGCACCCGTCCAGATGACAGCCGAGGGGCATCGCTATCCCTAACAGTATCTAGCTCACCCACCAGACCATTTATATAGAGGCTAAAAAGCGTGGGAGCCAGGGCGCAGCCCTGGCGTACTCCTCTAGTAACAGGAAAGTGGTCCGATAGTTCCCCATTCTTCCCACAACCTACCTGGGCATAGTTCCCTTCATGGAAACGCTTCAGGACATCTAGTAGGTAGGGCGGAAGGTTTAGTTCTTTCAAGACCCTCCATAGATTTTCCCTGGGCACAAGTTCAAAAGCGGCCCGTAGATCTACGAAGACCAAGTAGAGGCTACCACCCTCAATACTTACAGTCTTCCAAAAAAGGACCTGTAGCCTGAAAAGCTGGTCCAGGGTCGAAATCCCAGATCTAAACCCAGCCTGGAGGGTAGTTATTATTTCATTCTCATCCGCCCACCTAAGTATTCTATCCAGAACGATCCGGCCCATGAGTTTCTGGGTAATATCCAGAAGACTTATCGGCCTATAGTTTGAGGGAACTAAGGGGCAGCCCTTTTTAAAAATGGGAACCATCTCAGCCCCGGCCAGGTATCTGGCAGTTTGGCTCCTAACAAAACCGCATTAAACAATACGGCTAAGTACGGTGCCCAAATTTTGGGTTGGGAACGAAAAAGATCGCCTGGCACCTTATCAAGGCCTGGTGCTTTATTAGGAGGCTGTCTAGCAATTGCAGATTCAACCTCCTTAATTGAAATGCTCTCGACACTTCCAGGAGCCAGTCTCACCCTAGTGTCCAGGTGACCTGTCTGATCTCCACAGTCCGAGGCCCCCCGCAGTCAGCACTCGTGCGGGAGGTCTAGGTCCAGCGGAGTACAGAGAAGGTCATCTAGTTGCATTGTCATATCCCTGTTCGGATGTTCAGATATGACAGCCGAAGGGGAAGTATACAATGCGGCGAAATGTGTCTCCCACACTGAGGAAGCAATATTTGGTAGAAACGATTCCCCACTATCTCTCGTGGAGGAATTTACCAATGCCCAAAAAAGTTTAGCGTCCTTTGACACTAGGGCGTCCCTCAATTTTTCCCACCTCTCTTCTTCCCATTCCATCCTGCCCCTAGACAATTCCTTCTTATATGTCTGCCTAGTAGCCCTGATATTCAATTTATTTTTTTATTTAATTGCTGCAAGAAGCTCCTTTTTTGATTTCCTGCAGGCGCCGTTGTACCAGGGGTGGGTTTTCGGCACACACCTCTTGGCTCTGCCTACAGGGTAAAAAACATCTCCCAGCACTGTAACTAGTTGTTTGTGTGTTTCCAATACCTGTAGATGTCCGGTTGCAACGGCCATCTGGGATATAAAGGGTATTGCAGTTTGGTAGATTTTTACAAGCTGTGAAGGTGACTCTGCCAGGTGGGGCCATTTCACCCTCCTTCTATTATTAGTTAGTACGAAGGGGGGCATTGCCATAGCAGATTTGGGCTCAAAATTATTTAGTCCGAAGGACCCTGGGTTGAAAGTTAAGACCAGGGCATTATGATCACTGTCCTGTCTTTTTTCTATTCTAAAATCCTTCAGCTTGTCCCAATTTTTAGCTTCTACCATTACATAATCGATGATGGATGTCTTATTAGCCCGATTGAAGGTTTCTATTGCTGGGCGGTCAGGATCCACTCTCCCATTGCACGCCCGCAAGGACGTTGCAAGGGAGAGGGATTTTACTTGTAACACCAAAGGTGTCCAGGCTCTAACTGGGGCAATATTAGGGTCCGGGATGTGCCATAGCACATCTACTTCATCCTGGTCGCCCAGCTCGACACCTCCCAGCGGTTCGAATTGGCAGTTAAAATCCCCACCAAGAATTATAGCAGTAGAAGGGTCTAGCCCTAAGATAAATGAGCCCAAATCATCAATTGTGTCTAATTCTTTGCCGTTTCTAGTTGGTCTCGAATAGACATTTATTAGTGCTACTGGTGGGTTATTTGGAGGTTTTAATAAGACACATTGGAGATCCAGGGATTTTGTTGGTATTTGTGTTGCCTGGATTCCCAAATGTGTACCTATCCAAATTGATAATCCACCAGATGGGCGGCCTTTGCCTGTGGACACTGCCAAAATGTCAAAGGTAGCAAAAGTCGGGCTGGAACTCTTTTCCAATGCCCAAGTCTCTTGCATTAGGCAGATATCAAATTTTGCCATGAATGTAGCCCACTCTGGAGTATGCAATTTGTTTTTTAGGCCGGCTATGTTCCATGAAACCAATTTTACGCAGCCTTGAACCAAGTTATCAGAGCCCTCGATAGCTATACTCCCTCTAATGCTAGTCCTTCCCCCAGGTGTCTCATCAGTTTGTAAATCATCTCTGAGATTTGATGGTGAAACTTTCCCCTCTAAGGTCCCTACCCAACTAGGGGCTTCATTAATGACTTGTTGAGTTGGATTTGCACCTAAACTAAGTCAATCCACCTCTTCCAATACACTGAATCTATTCCAGTGCGGTTGTAGCGGGAAGAGGGGTGCATGGGTAGACCAACCTTCCCTGTATGTCCCCCCGTTTTCCGGGTTATGGAATGAGAGGTGGCGCCCCCTGTTGACAAACCTGGCTCAGGGGCGGTGTGGTTCCAAACTAGGGGTCGGGTAAAAATATGAGAGATGCAGTGGGCTTATTTGGGTGTTTTGCCTATAGGTAAGAGTGCTGCATATATACTCTACAGCAGAAGCATCCCTGAAGTTTAAAATTATTACATCCCCTGCCACTGTCTTTGGGTTCCTCCCAATCCAACCCACTCTTCTGGCCAGCAGAATTTCACCTGAAGCATTTGCTGGTAAGGGTCTATTTACCGTGAGCCACTGGATGCACTTGTTTTTTAACTCATCCTCCCTTTCTCTTTTCCCCTCACTTAAGGGTGGTACAACTACAAGTGCAACAACAAATGGTTGGGCTTCAGGGGGTAGATTAATTGTTGGCAACTGTTGGAAAGTGGTTCTTGATGTTGCTTTATTTTTCATAAATGTATTGATTTTATCCCCCAATTCACCTTCCTTTGCCTTAGTTGGAACTTTATCTACAGCACTTGCCAGATTTCCTACAGTTTGACTACTCTTTTTCTGGGAACCAGTGCTAGGTGAGGCTTGCAGTAGGGCAGGTGTGGGTTTTTGGATACATAACATTGCTCCTGCATTGACAATCTGTGCTGATGGACTATTATTTCCAGCTGTTATATTACAAGGGGCATTATGTGGTGGGACTTCCGTAGCAAGGGATGCGGAGATTCTTTGTGAGTTGGCTAACTCAGATGTCCCTCTACCCCTGGTATTCACAATAGAGATAAGTTTATCAAGTTTTGATACCAGAGGCTTAAGTTGGGTAACAATTGTCCGTTCCAAAGATGCTTGCAGGTCCGAGACCATGTTAGCGACCCAACATGGTATTCCTAGCGTGGATTCGGCTAAGTTGCTAGATGGGGTCACCAGATCATAGTTTGTGAGCTTATTTTTACTCAAATTATTTAGGATATTTGCTCTCTTATTCCTAGGACAAGGCTTACATGCATCTAATCTTTTCTCTAAAACAGGAGGAATCAGAGTAGTGGGTCGATCTTGGGGATCTATAGGATTTTCTGCAGGCAACTGGCTACAGGGCAGATCTATATAGGATGAGGTCATATAGGAGCTAACCTCCAACGCTTCAGTCATAGTAATTGAAGTGTCTCTTTCCTGTATTGGCATACATAGTGATGGTGTAATAGATAGCCGTCTCTCTGTATTCTCAATGGCATTTGCCACAACACCGATGGTCTGTTGCAGCATTTTATCTATGGCGGTCAGAGTCGGTAGAGGTTGGGAGTCTGCTATCAACGACTTAGTGTGTGACCGTGTGGCTGGAGTTTTAGTTTTAACTTTCTTTCCCCGTTTTATCATTTTTAAAATTTAGAAAAGATAGAGTACAGTATAACAAGAAATCTAACACTATCGAGCAATAAACTCGTTTTTCCCAGAAGGTAACTAATTTCTAAACAATAAGTGGTTAGCGATAGAACACACTATGCACAGCTGATGGCTGGTTTGCACATATAACAACATCTTTGTATTGAACTTCCTTTGTTAATAAGATTGAGTGTCTTGAGACATCTTCTATTGGATGTAGCTGAGTTTCCTTTTTGGGATACAAGTGAATTTTACGTGCTAGTAGATAAACTGAAACATTTCATTTTGGAACTGAGTGTCAAAGAACTTGAACCTTTTCTTATCAGCGAAACTGCATTAGGCTTTCTAGGAGAAGTTAAAAGAGTACCAAGGCCAGAGTCTGCTGAAAGAGTGTAAGGTTGTCACTTAGAAGAACATGGAGTAGGGCTAAGGAAGTCTCATGAAGAGTTGTTCATAATAAAATTGCTGCATACTTTATTAACTTCATTTTTGTCATTTGCACAGTTAGAAATTGACAGAGAGCATGCTGTTGCTGCTATGTTCCCCCCAGTGGTCCGCTTGTAGGGAAGTAATGGAAGCCAATCCTAACATTAGCAGACACATAACAGCAGGCACACTAATGGTTGTAGTTCTAAGACTGATCGTTTTGCTTGTAGGATTTTATCCATCAACATCTAATTCAGTAGAGACAAAGGGGCATATTATCAAGAACGGCGTTAAAATTATTCCCGCTTTAGCTGCAGAAAACTGCAGCTAAAGCGGCGATAATGGGCTTGATAATATGCCCTTGAGAATTCCAATAGAGGTCCATGTTCTGGTGTGAACCTGGGCTTCTATTGGAATTCTCAAGGGTATATTATCAAGCCCATTATTGCCGCTTTAGCGGCAGTTTCCTGCAGCTAAAGCGGCGATGATTTTAACGCCGTTCTTGATCATATGCCGCAAAGTCTGTAAGCAATCCCAAATCTTCACGCCCTAGAGGTAATAGCTTGTATCCATTAGATGAGTCTGATTTGCATGTAGATACATCTAGAGGCGATTATTGTGTGAATGCTTATGTTAAACTGCTTTATGAGTATACCGACACAATGGATGCCAGGAACTGCTAAGTATTCATGCAATTCCCTGCATCAGTTGCATAGGTATTATTAACCACCAAATCCCTTTGCCTTATGTTGTTATGTGTAGTATTTTAATGAGCCTTCTTTATGGGATAAAACATTTTGAATATATTTTTTGCAATCAGGATTTAGTTTTTTGGGAGCTCTACATACTTGTGCATTTAACTCCTCACATTGACCCCAATGCTATGTTACCTGGAATCAATAAAAGTTTTTCTTAATGCATCATGACCATAGACACTGCTTATGCTCACAGACACAATAGGAATTGCATTCTAACAGAGGTAGAGAATACATTTTTATATTTGGTTGGGGACAGGAGGAGAAATTTGGAATCAAGTCAAAGATAGACAAATATATTTAGAATGAACATAAGTGGACTAAGGAAGAAATGGAGCATTTAGAGGCAGGAAATCAAGCAGCATTGACTGGAGATTAGAAACATAAAGGGAAATTAGGCATATTTGTGGAGAGGTCTTCATTTGACAACCACTTTGTGAGAAAGAATGAGTGTGACCATATATTTGAAGTTAGGGGAAATTGGAATTTATTCCTGATGGGTGAGCACTCTGTTATTCCTGGGGTCTATTATATTTGTGAAGTGCACGCCTATTTCATATTACCCAGAGGCTGGTATGGAACTTGTTACCTAGGTGTAGTGTTCCCTAAGATTTGTCATGTAGAACATCTCAATGATCCCGTGTAGGTATGAATTTTAGGCCTATTTGAGGTGTTACTGCTGGAGAAGTAGCAGGGAATATTTTTGGTGTGATGATACCATCTATGGGTGTGATTTAAAATGATATAAAAATTAGAGGCATACCGGAAAAGGCGGGGGGCCCTGCACTGGACTTCTTTGTAGAAGACCTCATAAAGAATCAGCTACAACCATGAGGTTTGTCCAACTTCTTTTCAGTTGAAAGGGCCCACCGAGTACCGTGTGGCAGACTACGACCCGGGGCCCCCCCTCGGCCTATACTCACCCGCATCTTGAACTTCCAAGACGCGGATTGCTCCTCCGATTCGTATTGAGAACTACACTGTTACATTCTTTCCCGATTACACGGCGGCAGTGACTAAGCAACGTCGCAGCTTTCTGAAGGTCAAGAAAGAAATGAGAGCCAGAGAGCTAAAGTACTCCATACTATTCCCGGCAAAGTTACGGGTAGAAGCAGAGGGAAAACTTTGGTTCTTTGAGACACCAGAAGAAGCCCATGACTGGCTTGAGGGATGGCGTCTGGCGTCTGGGCCTAAACGACTAGGCAAGAAGCAACACCAGCGGCTGGAGGACGCGTCTCCGGACTCCAGGGACTCAAGCTCAGCAGAGGATACAGCGCAGGCGAAAGGCGGACACTGAGGATAAGGTCTGACCCTGTGAATCTATAACTGTTATGTGGTGGGACTCTGCGAGATTGACGGCGGGGCCCAAAAGTGGTCCGACTTGACTGCAATGGACCAACGCTCGTGTTCTGAATGTTATGAACTTAACTCTATCCGGCATCCCCACTGGATGGACTTTTTGTTTGAACAATTAGCCGCTATATTCTGCTTTGACCATGGGGATTGTGCGAGATGATCGTGGGACTACTCTCCCCCCTCACGCAAGTACAAGTTATGGGGAAAAGCACTCTGCAATGTTTGGGTAGCGGGTAGTTTTAGGTCTGCCGAGCAGGGAGGCAGGGAGGGGGGTGGGGGGATGGGACAAGTTTAATGTTAGGACTTTTTCAATGTTGCAGGTACACAACAAGAGTGCGAGGTATATGCACAATGCATACATGATGTTCATATTGCAATGCTCTGTAAATTCTCCCATTTATGTTGTACTAGATGGCATACATGACTACCCTGGCTGACTCACAGGCTGAACGATCACTGACCTCTAATACGCAGAGCCCCCCTCTCTCTGTTGTCTCATGGAATGTAAACGGCCTTGGGGATAGGATAAAGGGAGGGCTAGTCTTACAATATTTAAAACGCAAGGTGCTGGCAGTGGCCCTGATCCAAGAATCGCACCTGATGGGTTCAGCTTGCAAGGCCCTAGATAGGTGGGGTTTTAAAATGGTGGTACACTCTGCATTCACTTCTGGCTCACACGGTGTAGGCATTCTGATCAACAAACGATTCCCACTCATAATCACTGGGTCATGGACAGATGATCAGGGGCGCTTTGCAGCTGTAGGGTGTCAATGGGAGGGACGACCATATAACATAGGGTCAGTATATATCCCACCGGCTCTGTATCGGGTGGCCTTTCCTGCTTTGGGTAAATTCCTACTTACACTCCCAGAAGGCGAGTGGATACTGGGGAGTGACTTTAAATGCCGCGGTAGATGCAACCATAGACCGACAGCCCCCTAGAGATCAGAGTGGCACAAATCTCGGACTATCTGAATTTCTCGACGCCTTTGGTCTTGTGGATGCCTAGCGGTCGCGGTTTCCTCAGGAGCAACAATACACATTCCGCTAGGGTGTCAATGGCAGTCTTTCAAGTATTTTCACACCGTGGCGACTGGTCTAGTGATAATACTGGAGGTTTCGCACCTGCCTAGGGGTATTTCTGACCACTCCCCAGTTTTAATTCAATACACGTCTCATACTCTGGGATGACGGCGCATATTTCCTATCTCCCAGGGTTCCTCAAAAACCCTAGGACATGGAAGGGTCTCCTAATAACTACAAAACAGTATTTTACAGAAAACGACCACTCAGTCACGTCCCCTACGACTATGTGTGGTATAAAAGACAGTGTTGCATGGCCAAGCAAGCTCATTAATCACATGCCATAAAAATGATCGGTTGCACCACTTAGAGGCTCTGGAAAGGGAGGTGGGTCAGGCTGAAGAAGATCATGCGTCAGACATCAACGGCACCACGACACACAAACTAAACTTGGCGAAACAGGAATACAGGGACTATATGTGGGAGGAGGCGAAGAGCAGGCTCACCAAGACCCAGCACACTATTTACGAGGTAGGAGATAAGGCAGGAAAGTTCCTAGCATGGCTGGATAAACACGAGAAAGCTGGTCACTGGGTTGCACAGCTGAGACTGAATAATGGAGAAACAACTACTAACCCGCAACAGATAGTTGATGCACTAGCGCTCCATTATGAGACTATATATACACCTGCCGCCACGGCCACAATAGACAATCTTGCATTTCTCAAGGATATCCATATGCCTACTCTCGCCCCTAGCGAGATGTAAGAGTTAGAAGCAGATGTGACATCAGAGGAACTGACACTAGCTATAGGTGCATTACACACCGGGAAGGCCCTAGGCCCCAATGGCATACCTATCAAACTGTACAAAAAAGCATCAAGCCACGGGGCCCCACGTCTGCTGGAGATGTATGTGGACAGCCGGGGTAAGGGGGAGCTTCCACAGAATCAACCTCCAGCAACAATAGTGGCAATACACAAACCTGGAAAACCGCCACAGGAATGCACATCATATCGGCCTATTTCCTTACTAAATGCGGACGCTCAAATACTGGCTAAAATGCTGGCCACCAGACTGCCACCCTATCTCACAAAGTTGGTGCACCCGGATCAGTCTGGTTTCATGCCAGGCCGCAACACGGCTCTTAACTTGCCACGACTCCACAGAGTCATAGCATGTATACCACTCATTGAGGAAGACGCCGCCATTCTCTCCCTCGAAGCGTGCATGGCATTTCATTTAGTCGAATGGCCTCTCCTTTTTGCTGTCCTCAAACATTTGGGATTCGGTCCCAAATTCTGTGCATGGATCCAATTACTCTATGCAAAACCCCTGGCACACGTGGTGGCGAACGGACATATCTCTGCCGACTCCCCCTTGGGAAGAGGGACAAGACAGGGTTGCCCCTTGTCCCCGCTGCGGTTCGCACTGGTGCTCGAACCATTGGTGGCCTGGATAAGACGGGATCTGGTCATTCAGGGGCTAAAGTGAATGGAGGGCTGGGAAGGCCGCATCTCCTTATATGCGGATGATGTGCTGCTATATATGGCATCTCCCGCACGTTCCATTAATTGCCTCCTGGATATTTCAGCCACTTATGGCAAGGTCTCGGGCTACACCATTAATTGGGCTAAGTCATTTCTTTATGCACTCAAGGGCCCTCCACCGAGACTACCAAGGAATTGTGAGATTCGGATCGCGGATGGGGGTTTAGGTATCTGGGACTCCATATTACGCCACAGCCTGACCAATTCATGGAAAAAACCTCATTGAACCGTTCGGACGGTTCCGCCGTGATGTGAAACATTGGCGCTCTCTACCGCTGACACTGTTGGGGAGAGCCGCCCTTTTTAAAATGATGGCACTCACTAGATTTCTTTATGCCCTACAAAATACCCCGTTTACGGTTCCCCCCACCTATTTTAAAGCAATTGACACTGAAGTAAGCAATCTACTTTGGGACGGAAAACCCGCCTGCATAACCATGCATAAATTAGTAAAAAGCTGGTATGATGGGGGAATCGCCCTTCCAAATTAAAAGGTATACTACTGGGCCTCGCAGCTCACCGTAATAAACCGATGGATACATGCTCCGCAGGAGGAACCGGCATTAGGTATGGGCAGATATGTTCTCGGAACGGTGGGCGTTATGGGAGCCTTCTACAATAAACGTCAGGGGACTACCCTTATAGGACCAACAGCACACACAGTACATATATGGTTCACTTCACTTCGCGGCCTTGGCTGGGAAGGGGTTATAACCCAGGCCACTCCGCTCTAGGAGACCCGACGCTTAGGTAAACTATGCAATAGCAAGGGCTTCAAACAGTGGGACCTCATAGGAATTTCACAGGTGGGGGATCTGTGGAAAAAGGGCAAGACCATTACGTTCGCTCAGGTCCAAGAAACATATGGGATGGCATCGACGGAAACCTTCCGTTACATGCAGATTAGACATGCACTGCTGAAAACTATTCCTCCAAGTACTGAGCTCAAAGAGGCATCACCATTAGAGGACAGACTATTAACGGACCATATGGTTAAAAAGGTGATCTCCCAAACCTACCGCAAGATTATAAATAACCAACCGGACCCCACAACAATCCTTAGGAACAGGTGGCAGACCGACATTGGGGAGTTGGGCGAGACAGATTGGCAAGAAGCACTTGCTTCCCCGAGAGAAGTGGCAATAACCTCTAAACTAAAGTGAGTGCAACTGAAAGTCCTCCATTGAATCTACTATACACGCACAACTCTGCACCGGATAGGTCGCACTGACACACCACTCTGTCTGAGGTAGTGCGGGGGCTAGGTACCTTTTATCATATACTCTGGGACTGCCTGAGATCAAACAGTACTGGGAGGCTATCATGCATACTATCTCGAGGGTGACCGGAGCTACTGTTGCACCGGAGCCCAAGAGGTGTCTTTTAAATATCTGGGAGCCGACAGACCTAAACCAAATGGCCCAGGGCTGGGCGACATTGGGTACAATGATAGGGAAGCGGAACATAGCTCAATATTGGGGAGCAATACTTCTTCCCTCCTACCATCAGTGGTGCTGTGACATGGATGGCGCAATGATAGCGGAGAAAACGGTATATATATACACAGGGGATGCCCCAAGAAGTGGACACGGGTTTGGGGAAAATGGAATGCATGCAGGGGAAACATTTGTGATCCGCCACCAGATGAGTCGCTGTCAGATATTAGTGACTAACTGTGCAGATCGGGGACATTGCAGCACTCTCAACTTCTACATAAATGCACTGAATTGACTGGGAGGGAGGATTACGAACCAGAGCATATACATGTGATCAATCGCTACATGCCTAATCAATGTATCATCATGTATCTATATCTGCTAAAATGTAATAATATGTACCAATTAAAAGAAAATGCAAATAAAAATGTTAACCACCATAGTAGATAAGCCGGCTACCAGTACAACAGGAGCTTTATTAGTTGTAGAAATGGAAACATGGCTATCAGGTCCATGGAGTTGCAAAACCGTCTTGCATTAGACATCGTGCTCACAAAGGAGGGAGAAGTCTGCCGAATGTTCAAGGTCCATCAATGCATCTCCTACATTCTTTACAAGAGTAAGGACTTGAAGAAGTTTTCAAGAATATTTCTGACTTGCACAATGATTTGCAGGAGTTGGAAGCGACAGATGCTTGGGAAGCTATTGGAAATGGATTTTCTGTTTTAGGAAAATGGTTTGGAAACCTGGCAAGTGGAACTTAGGGTGCCATCTTGAAACCTCTTATGATAATTGTCATTTGTGCAGTATTCCTAGTAGTGATCTTTAAGGGATATAAATGCATGAAAGTTAAACAGGGAGTGAAGAGACAGAGGGCGTATGAAAAGTCTAGCTGAATGATGCTTAAAACCACAAGGTTTTAGATGGTATGTCTGATACAAACTAATTGTAATCTGTGATGGCTTGATTCGCCATCTGAAGGGAGACTGGAGCAGCGTAATTTTGGCTCCATCTTTATGCATATGAACAGGCCGCATATAAATATTTACACATGGCCTCATGTATTTGTGTGACTTAATATCACTAGTGAAGTGGTGCACTGAACAGCTACAGAAAGTGAATTTAAAGTATAATCTTGATAGTCAAACAAGTGTGTATACTAATGTTTCCCTGACAGTAATGTCAAAATTGCAGTTCCCATATATATCTGTATTTGTGTGGTTTGAATAAGGTTGTTATCTCTTATATAATCATTTATTCATGTGAATATTACTCTACATCTATATTGTAGCTGTACACATTTACATAATCATGCATTTAATGTGTACTGAAATGCTTGCTACATTAACTTGACCAAAGCCCTTAATTATTTGGATTTCTAAATGTTTAACCTTCAATGAGAAGCATTCTTCGGTTGCAATGTTTTTCTCTCCTCTACAGGTTTAGTTGTATGATTTCAAGAACAGAGAAAGGTATACTGTGTGTGAGATGTTGAGTTTTGGGAGCAGTGCTTTTGGCAGGGATGGGAAGCCTTAACGAACAAAGGGAGGACTACTGTTTGCATGCAATTGGGAGACGGGAGGAATCCAAGGACGTTCTGATGAGCAGACCAAAGGAAAGGAGTTTCAAGAGTAGTTGCCAGGTTTTAATGTGTGAAGGTGAAAATAATGAGACACGTGATATGGGATTCTCAAATGTTCTTTTGTAGGGTATATACCTCTATGCAATATTTCTTATTGTGTGGCTTTATGCAATAGAATACTCTTTATTTTGGAAGATATCTACAGGTTCCACTATGCTGACACCTTCCTACCTTACTGGAACTGATTAAGGATTCCCCAATCAGTGCTTCAGCTCAATATTACATTAGGAGATTTTTAATTCCTCATGCATAATAGACAAGAAGGCCGCATGGTTTATTCTGATCATCAGTTTTTATTTCTTATATTCTGCATTGCTATCACTGAATTTCTTGTATGTTTCATTTTATTGAGGGAACATTTTGTGAAACGATTTGGCCTCCCAGTAGTGTTCTTAAGACTGGTTTTAAATTTGTTATAAACCCATACTTAATCTCATTTTCTGACTTTGGATCCTTATTGTGTAGCTGAATTGGTTGCACTGTAAATTGAATTTGTGGATGAAGTTAAGTCTCTTTTATTCATTAGGCACCTAAAAAAATCATGGAAATTTGGACCGAAGGCTGAGTGCTTTAGCACACCAGATCAAGTGCAAGACCACTTCATCACTGCAACCCTTTGCAGAGGGGAGGATAATGTTAGGTGGTAGATTAGTCAATGCATGAAGGGCATGGTGTACAGATTGGGCATGCCTTATAGATCAAAGGGAAACAGACATGTCACAAGCGTAAATGGAATGTCTGGGGAGACATGGGATTGAGTTATATATTGTGGGCTGGAAGACACTGGACATTGGAAAATCAAGCACTACACCTATTTCTCATGTATTTACATATTTAGATCTAGTGGAATTGGCAGAATTGACAACATAGGGGACAATAAGAAGGCTCAAGGAAGAGGCCTGCAGAACTCCTTGTGCAAAAGGTTTAAATTGAGAGTGATAAGGAGGTGTGTGCACACGCGTGTGCACACATACACAGACACTTTCGACACGCAGTCACATGGAAAGGCAAATATAAGTCCACACACAGATACATGTGTGAGCAACAACTTGGATATACACACATATAAACACAGTGTCTGACATTGAAAACATTGTGCTAGGGGGCAGAGATTAGCCTCAGAGAAGATGGCAGCTGAATAACTTCCTCCATCTGTGTCTGCTCCTGATTCAGACACTTTAGACAGTATAATGGGAACCTGCTCTCTTTGAAACCCCACCTGTGGCTTCATTTTAAAGCCGGGACCAGGAGCAGCACCCGCGAAAGACCCCAGCAGAGCACCTGCACACAACAACACAGCTTGCTTTGATATATGGCGACCCCATGGGTCATTACAACGTGCAGCACCCAATGGTGAGGAATGCCCCAGACGATCAAGGGACCGGTATTCCCGCTCAGACACTCAGCAGTAAGTCGCCTTGGGGAGAGCCTCTAGCCAAGAATACCAAATGCAAAGAATGCAGGCCAGATCCACAAATATCTGACATCTGGGGTGCCTGCCCACCATAATGGCTTTCTCTTGAAAGAGACAATTAATAAAACCAAGGGCTTACTTTCCAACAATGCTATTGGCTGCTATCTTGAATTTGTGCAAACTACATGCTTTGTAAGTCTGAGCTGTTTCCTGGCTGTCCCATACAGACCACGATTTGGTGGGGAAAGCATGGTACTGCAGGCAAAAGGAATCCTGAGTTAACAGCACTAAACTAACTGCATAGGTTTGAACTGTAACTGACCTTATAAAAGATACTGAACTACATCAGTCTTACTCTTTCATATCACTGCTTTCTCGGCTCACTCTAAACACCATAAATGCCTGGAAACAAAGGGGCTTGTTTACAAGCCCCTTGTGTCGCTGGTGTGTCACTATCAACATGGAAAAAAGTGACACACTAGCGGCACAAGTGGCTTGTAAATAAGTCCCAAAGGATGCATGCAACTGTTATTTTCAGAAGCTTTCAGGGGCAAAGGGGAAATCTACTCACACCACCTTTGACCAGAATGTCCTTGGTCACTTTGGACACTCCCATGCAGGAACTAAATTAAATAAAAACCTCAATCAACACAATTGAACATACCACCTAAGAAACCATGCATGAATTGAAAAACATGTGTTCAGAAATGCCAAGCTTCAAGACGCAACTGGATTGTTGCGTAAGTTATGACTCTGACGTAGCTCTACGAGGTTTGCTTTCCCACCCACAGGTCACACAAGTGAACTTAGTTCCATGTACCAGCATTGAATGTGAAAGAGAGGTTATCATACTCCTGCAGAACCACACTCGATACATAGTTAAAATGAAGTCTTTGCTTTTGGGTTACTAACAATCCCTGGCATAGTAAACCAATGTCACCCCTCACATCATCACACACATAGCACTAAGAAGGACAGAGACTTTTAACTAAAAGTATTTATTACAAGAAGGTGAACATGTTTCTTAGTACATCTAAAAGAATCACACAAGATATCATTAAAAACAGCAAATAGGCACATTATAAACAACAAGAATAAAAAGAACATTTCTAACATGGTAAAAAAAGTCATATAAAAGTTTAACTTTAACTTTGGGAGAAGTGGCACATTGCATACCTCATTGACAGGCTGTCATTATCGGAAGAGTTGTGGAGGAAGCATACAATGTCAAAGGCAAACGAGCTACGTTAGCAGCCTCCCTCGGGTACTTGGCTCTTATCTGCTTCAACTTGCATTATCTTCTCTGAAACCAGTTTTAACCAAAATCAGTGGATTCTTGAAGGATAATCTGGGGTGAAGTATCTGTCGAGTGGTGGCACTTAAACGTAAATATTATTATTATGCCTTTGACATAATTTCAGAAATGTGGTACATAAATTACGGGCGCCAGAGAATGGGTCCTAGACAAATATTTAAGAAGATGAGAGATAAGGAGAGGTCAATTTACACTACACCTCTTTGATGAATTATATAAGGATGTTTCTTGATGGCCCTGACATATTGATGAGGGAATACGTGCTCCTGACTGTGTCTCATCAGGTGTTAGACATGGGTCCTTATCAGAATAACGTGACGCTCTCTCAGTTCTATGAATGATAAAGGTGGACAACATTCATGTTATTACAGTTTATATCAGATATGACAATGAAGTGACAGAATTCGAAAGGAGTGTGGTCCGAGATGGAGTTGAGGCCTGACCAGAATGGAGACAGATTTTAGGGACTTAACGCCAGGATGTCTCTGGAAAACATGATGGAACTAGAAAAGAAGGTTGAAGATACTCCAGATTGGGGCACTGACCTATGGTATCTCAGGCGAAAGGTCTCAGAACTCAAGAACAGGAGCTAAAGAGATAACATTTGCCTATATGGTATACCAGAATTTGCATAGGAAGATAACATGCTTGCATCTTTATCCGGCCTTCTTGCCCAAACTGCTGAACATTGAATTTTGCCCATCCATTCCAGAGAGACCAGAAAATGATAAGTCAAAAACAAACCCCTGTGGACCGTTCTCGAAAAACATGATCATTTTGGTGTGTTGATAGTGGAGCAAGCGCTTCGCCATCAACACACCAAAATGATTCTTCAGTCAGCTAGGCAGCACAGTCCTCATAATTATAAAGATGGGAAACTCTCCTTTGCCACCGATTTCTCCATTGACACCCACCTTATATGGAAAAATGCCTGGTCCTGAGGCCCAAACTGAAACACAGAAGCTTTAGATTTGGGCTCCTTGACCCAGCTATGATGCTGGTCAAACTAGATGGCAAGACAAGGGAGTATCAAGACCCGCATAGTTTGTAGGAGCTACTGGACACCATAACAGAGACTTTGAAGGAAACCTCACCCCTCCCTTATTACCACGAGGCACCATCATGGTCAGACAAGCCACACTCTACCGAAACACTGAAATCCCCACTCCAACGAATAACAAGTTCAGACACTCATTTCAAGGAGACATAGCAAGATGGCAACATTCCAAGTGATAAGGACAGACCCCGTTATACCTTTCATTGGCTGAGAGTGGGAGTGGCTTACAGAAGTATCTGAAAGTTGCTCAACGGTATAAAGTAAATAATATCTTGGGGCCTTTATACTCCACCAACCTCTTGTACACTCAGTAACTTACTGCTTCTTACACTGTCTTACAGATAAGTCCAGCGGAAAGCTAAATACCCACTTTTAATATCCTCTGCAAGTTATCACTCTAAATTTAGTTAGCCAATGCAGATACCTTTCCCTCCGACTTAACTACAATGCACAAAACAAAAGCATTCTAGATGTGGTCCCTTAACACCAGCAGCATTGCAAGCTATGTGAGAAAGAAAAAGCCACTATCTTACTTAGGCCCCCAAAAACCCGACATTGTCTTTATGCGAGAAACTGATCTATCCACAACTGAGGTAGCCAAACTTACCAGAGACTGAGTAGGCCATACAATTGCAGCTTCTGGTTCATAGAACCCACCAAATGCCTTCAACACACCCTATTTGCTCTACAGGAAGAGAGGCCTTCCTTTTTCACAAAACTCTGCCAATGAAGATGCAGAAAATATAGAGAAACCCACGGAGTTGCTTGGCCTTTGAAAAAGTAGTCTGAAATGGCCATCCTTTGGCCATTAGATATATGTATACACCAAATGCTGGAAAGGTGGTTTTCTTCACTAAACTCAACAGACTGATAACAGAAATTGGCAACACAGTGTTAGTGATCGGCAGCAACTAGCATTTCTGCATTAACCCTATTTGTGATAAATCCAGCTTAACAGATATCTGCAGCAACATTGATAGGGGCCTGTTGTGATACCTTTTGTCAGATCACTCTCTCTCTGTGAAGACTCAAACACTTGACAGATAGAGAATACACATTTGTTTTCCAGACGCCATTGAACTGAGGCCAGTATACATTATTTCTTGATGAGTGCAATGATGTTCCATAAAATCACAAGTTGTAACATAGGCATCCAATGCATCTCAGATCATGCCTCAATTACAATGAAATTTGACTTACAACTGCAGGGCCCTAGGGACAAGTCCTGGAGAATAAGTACTTTGCGGTATAAACTCCCTGAGGAGAAAAGAAAACCGATTGCATACTTACAAGAATTCCTGTCTGTGAAAAAGGTTTTGATCGCGAGGACTGGGGTAGCCCTCCAAAAACTGCTATCTTCCTACGCCTCATTTATGGCTTCACTGGATCTTAGAGTGAATGAGTCAAAATCATTCATTATTATAGCAGGAGCTCCGAGAGGCACAAAGGCTCCATATTTCCATCTGGCCTCTAAGACAATCGAGGTGGTTGACTCTTTTCCTTACCTGGGGATTTTGGTCGGTAGTAAACAGTCATGGAATAACTTGGTTGCACCCTGGGCATGGAAAGGGGTCTTCAAGCTATAAAAAGCTTTGCTAAAAAATTAGCCCACTGGAAATGATTAAGACCATATATCAAGCGAAGTCAAAGGCAGCTGTTACCTACGGGGCGGGAGTTTGGGGAATGGCCAAAATAGATCCGCTTCAGAAAGCGGAAGATGCCTTTTTTAAGTCTAGGGCCTCGTTACCTCCCTCTACCTCTAATTATATTCTCCATCTTGAACTGGGTCTCCCTTACCTGTGTGATTCTATCAAGTTAGCACCTATTCTTTTGTGGATTTCAATCTGGCATAGGGATACCGTTGATTCTAACGCAACGTATTATCAGGGACTAACTGAGGCTTGAGGGTCACAGTAGAATTGGTTGGCTTAGTTATGTTCAGGCTGAACTAAAAGCAATTGGGCAGGGAGAATTATTTAGGAACCCTTTATTATGTACCAAGGTATCCAAACGGGAAATAATTGATTTATTCACACAAAAGGCCTCTGCTGAACGCTGGGAAAAGAACAGGCTATTTTTATCTTAACCATGTCACAGTGGTTCAGCATAGGTTTATCCTGTTGCAATTTCACTTGAAACTAATCCCACTAATGCTGGGGTTTCCAGAAAAAAGGTTCAAGCTTTCAGATCTAGGCCCGTGTCCGTGTGACAATCACTCCCCCCAGTCTGATTTACACTTGTTGTTTTGTTGCCCATTTTATTGTATAGAAAGGGAAATGTTCCTTCTCCCAATTTTAAGGCGTCAAAATTTCTCTTAATGTAAAGTTGCACTGTATTTTCTAAAAGCCTTGCCTAACCCTTATGTTTGTTTTGTAGTAGCATCTTTTTTATGTGCTTGTTGGAGAAATAGAAGGGTAAGAAGTTTGCCGTAATGAATCTCTAAGGATAAATCAATTATGGTTTCAATCTGATTTTAATTGTTTTAAAAAAAACATTTTAAATGTTCTTGTATTCATGCAAATGGTTTTATCATAAAATCTGTTATGAGATTGTACTTTTATGATCTGTTTATTAATGGATCGAATAAAGATTCAAAATGGACTCAGTGGCTTCGATCCACACATTCTGAGCTGCAGGGAAGACCTATAGAAGTTGAGGAGAGAGTCTGCATTAGCCGGTAAAGAGTCAGTAAGTTTGTAAGTAAGTAAAAATGTTATTGTATCAATTAACAAAAATTGTTACAAAAATATCTCCCATATAATATGCAAATGCTTAGTTACTACAATAGACACAATTAAATACTACAAGGCTAGTCAGTAAATTCTAAAAGAAAAAAAAGAAAATCATCAATTTAAAAAAAGATAGTATAACTCGTGTATCAAGTTAAAAAAGCTCAGGGCATCTGTCCCCCTGAGCAGGAGCGTCACGATACAGAGAAGTTCATGTAAATAGAACATTCGAAGACCTGTTTAAGAAGTGAGATATAGATTCAATAAGTATTAAATGCGTCTTGTCGCAACATACAAATCAAGTCTAGACATGCCCGAGGTGCAGTCTTAAAGTTCTAGATTGCAAGATGCGTTATTTAAGCAGTCTTTTACTTTGTACACAAATTTAGCAAACCTAGCTAGTTCCATAGGTAACTCCAGACTAAACAAGAGAGTCATAGCATCCTTGCAGTTACGTATCCCATATTTCAAAAACAATGGTCTTAGAAAAGTACGACGTGCATGTGTTAGGCAATTGCATGTACAGACCAAATGTACCATGGATTCAACATGTTGGTTACATAGTCTACAGTTGGTAATCGTCTCTAGTGTTTTCCATTGCCTGTTGATGTCTTTTATAGGCAATACCATGAGCCTTGCTGTTAAAATTTGCCTTAGGATTGACTTATTTAGTGCAGCGTCGAGGTATGCCTGCCATTGCCGATCTTCGTAGGAGGTGATGAGAAACCAGATGTTACTTTTAGATCTAGTCAGCTCTTTCATGTCTTCTTCCTTCCTTAAAGAGGCAGTAGTGAAAACATAGACGCTAGAATCTGAAAATTATTGCTCTTATTCAGGTATATTGTGAAAACTCATCTGATGCAGCACTTTGCCTTCTCACTACAAAACAATTCAAACTTGATGCGCTTCTAATGGCCAAGGTGGGAAAAACCCTGTAGAAAATTCAAAGTCGACACTATGCACACAGTGAAAAAGTGAGTCGGCTACTGGCCTTCCAATTAAAGGGACTCATGGCAAATTAATACATACCATTATTGTTAATAACAACAACATCTTACTCGGAAGTCCAGGGGACATTGCAAAAGTATTTGCATCTTTCTATACTCACTTATGTACATCAGAGTTCAGCGGATACCGTCTACGAACAGTTCGCTCATGGAAGACTGAATATTACTAGACTATCTCCACAAGTCAGTGCTGACTTAGGCAAAGAAATACCGGATGATGAAGTAAGGTTTGCCATCTAGGAAATGCACGCAAGAAAAGCCCCTGGGGAAGACAGGTTTCCAAATAAATATTAAAAACTGGCGTCTCTCTTCTCAGTTGGAGTAAGATGTTTCAGGAGATAACGAGCAACAAAGGAACACATTATCTATACAACAGGCCCCATATAACAGTGATACCAGTAATACCAACACCAAACAGAGATCCACTTCAATTTGGTAATTATAGGCTGCTGTCTTTATTCAACAATGAAACCAAAATTCTGGCAAAAATCCTGCTACAAGAATAAAAAAAGTAATTACTGCAGTGATGCACAAAAACCAAATTGGTTTGATTTCAAGCTGTTTTACCTGCAACCATATGCAAACTATGTTCCACCTACAACGGAGCGCAAGTCATGATCTGGAGTGACCCTCTACCTCAACACTGAGAAGGCGTTCGACTGAGTGGAGTGGGGCCACTTATTCCATACACTTTCAGCCTGTTTTGATGACTATGACACAGTGGCTGCACCCGAGATCCCACTGGTGTGATTAACTGTACCGAGTACCTGTGAGACCTGATTAATATCGACAGAGGGACTAGACGGGGGCGCCACACCTCCCCCCTACTGTTTCTTCTTGCACTAGTGACTCTGGCCATAGCAATTTGCTAATCACAAGAGGTCAAGGTATCACCACTCCTGTGGGCAAATTGAAACTGATGCTGAATGCAGATGACATCATTTTGACACTAATTTCTCCGCAAACCTCTGTGCCGGCAATCATTTAAATTATCTCTTGCTTCTCCATTTTCTCTGACTACAAATTCAACTGGGCCAGAAGCGAAGCGCTATGCATTACTACATCAACCAACATCCATTTTCTACAGCACTTCATTTTTCGCTGGGTAAAAACATGGATGAAATACCTTGGTATTTTGATTAGCAATAGCCATGTAGACAATGATTAAAGAAAACATGTAGGTTTTGATCAGACAAATGCAGAAGGACTTTGCGGTTTGGAGAAGTGTGCAGCTCTCTTTCTGGGGGTGACTACCAGCTGTTAAAATGATGCTGGCTTCACCCTTCAACTATGTATTTAGTATGATACAATTCTGATACCCACAATTCAATTGTGCAATATAGATCGTCAAATCAAAGAATACAACTAGCAAGGAGAAACTACAAGATTTTCTAGAGCAAAACGTCATGCCACCCTAACATGAAAGCCCAACTTAAAGCTATAAGATATCATCCTACCACTTTCACCTGGAGTTGGAATCACCCAACTGGGAACTAGTTCATCTCCAGTGTGGCTCATACGTCCCTCAGTCATATACAGCAAGCCCACCTGATTTGAAGATCATATTAATCCAATTTTAATAAGAGCATTTGCAGGTGGAGAACCTGCCACAAACTACTTTGGCAAAACCCATCCCGGTATATACAGGCACCCTTTACGGCACAAAGCAGCCATTCGATTAACTAGAGATTAACTTTATCGGCCACACTGGGAACATTGTGGCATCTCCTGTTTATATTAACTCTTCTCAGAGGGGAGCGTCTGGCCATTTCAAGCCATGACATGGCCCCCGTTGCTGCCATCATCAGTAACCACAGACTCAATATCGTCTCCTATGCCTATGACACCTAGCTGATCCTCTCCCTCACCAATGAACCCACAGTTGCCAGAGTAAACTTCCACAGTGGGATGAAGGCTGTTGCCACCTGGGTGAAACACAGTTGCCTCAGACTCAAATCTGTCAGGACTGAAGTACTCATCTTGGGGCCAACCCCCTCAGCTTAGGAAGACTTCTGGTGGCCCTCCGCATTGGGAACCCCCCACCCCCAAGGACCACACACATAACCTCGGCCTCATACTAGACCCCTCAGTCACAATGAACTGCCAGATCAACACTGTATCGTCATCATGCTTCCAACCCTCCGCCTGCTTCGAAATACATTCAGATGGATCCCCAACGAATCCAGAAAGACAGTCACCCACGCACTCATCATGAGCAGACTCGACTACAACAACGCATTCTACACCAGCGTCACTCAGAAACTCCTCAGGAAACTGCAGACTGGTCCTCAACATCCCCCGCCACAGCCACATCACTGAACACCTTCGAGAACTCCACTGGCTCCCTGTCAACAAAAGAATGCCCTTCGAGCTCCTCACACATGCCTACAAAGACCTCCATGACGCAGGACCAGCATATCTGAACAATTGCATCTCATTCCACATACACGCCAGACACCTACGCTCTGCCCAACTGGCCACGGATTCACGAGACCAGGGCCAGAGGAAACTCCTTCTCCTTCCTCGCTGCCAAGACCTGGAACACCCTGCCTCACCACCTCAGGCAATACCCCGTTGCTGACCCAATTCAGGACGGATTGCAAGACGTGGCTCTTCGACTGAACCCCAGTACCCAGACAGATCAGCAGCCTCCTCTCCTTCAGTGCCTTGAGACCCTCACGGGTGAGTAGCCTCACTCTATAAAGCCCTGATTGATTGATTGAGAGATGATTTTTGCTTAAATGTGAACCAATTTTTGCCTGACCTGCAGCTCAAACGATACCTCGCTAACAAATTAGCTGGACAAAAAATGCCAATAGACATATTCACCATCCATTACTCCTGATGAAATAGGGAGCTCATGAGAAATTGGTGTTGGATTGCTATGACATAGGACACATTGAGTGACAACTACACTCTCAACAGAGACATCTCCACAACAAGCATCCACTGCATCACAAACAAACAGCATGACGAGGACTGGAGGGAACTGATCCGGGACCAGAATAAGACTTTACGAGAAGCACAGGTGAAGAGCAGCTTTTTCCAGATTCTCCACGACTGGAATTGGATTTCTTTTGAAACTATGCAGGGAAAACTCAGCCATAAGCAGGAATGCTGACATTGCGTACACTCAAAAGAAACATAATACACAACCTCTGGCTCTGCCCACGATTATACTCATAATGGCACGCCATGGCACTGCCTTCACAGAACAAGTGATCGACGTGCAAAGGCCTCCATTGATCTCACTCTTTCACATAACTGTCAGGACAAAGTCGGAATCACTAATCATAACCAGCATTGGTAAATGCATTAGGTTTTACCTATGTGATTAATAATAAGCTGCATTTTGTTGTACGTTGCAGCTTGCTGAGTGGTTGTACAATATAAGTTACAGAGAGTCTGTTAAAGTGTTATGACTTCTGTATGTAAAAAAAGGCAATATATTGTGCTGTTACTAGTGGTATAGTGTGAGTAAATAATAGCAACATTTTGGAAAATGAAATGAAAGACGGAGATAATAGATTTAAACGATGTAATACCAATAGTACTGTTTAGAGGAGTTCTGCCAACTTTGGGGCCCGGTGCCACCGAACCTGCTGCACCATTCAAATCATTCTGGTAGTACCTGCAAGATAACTACATTTGTGACTGCCTGTTTAGTAGTAAAATATAGCAATATTTGGTGTTTAGTGGAGTTATGACATCTTTTGCCACTGGTGCCACTGCACCTGCTGCACGATTCAAATCATGACCCTATTGCCTGTAAGGTAACTGCACTTATGACTGCCGGCTTAGTATTCAAATATTGCAATATTAGGTGTTTCAAGGGGTTCCTAGAGCTTTGGGCCCGGTGTTACTGCACCTGCTGCACTATTGAAATCATGACCCTAGTGCCTGCAAGGTAACTGCACTTGTTACTCCTTATTTAGTAGTTGAATATATAGCAATATTTGGTGTTTAGAGGAGTTCTGACAACTTTTGGCCCCGGTGCCTCTGCAACTGCTGCACCATTCAAATCATGACCCTGTTGTATGCAAGGTAACTGCATTTGTCACTGCCTGTTTAGTAGTAAAATATAGCAGTATTAGGTGTTTAGGGGGTGCCTAGAGCTTTTGGTCCCGGTGCTACTGCACCTGCAGCACCATTGAAATCATGGCCCTAGTGCCTGCTAGATAACTGCACTTGTGACTGCCTGTTTAGCAGTAAAATTTTGCAATATTTTACATTTAGTCGGGTCTCTAAAGCTTTAAGCCTTGGTGCCACTGCACCTGCTGCACCATTCAAATCAAGCCCATCTAACTGCAAGAGAACTGCAATTGTGTCTGCCTGTATAGTAGTAAAATATAGCATTATTAGGTGTTTAGAGGAGTTCTGATGACTTTTGGGCCCAGTTCTGCACCTGCTGCACCATTCAAATCATGACCCTGTTGTCTGCAAGGTAACTGCACTTGTGACTGCCTTTTTAGTAGTATAATATAGCCATATTAGGTGTTTAGGGAAGTTCTGATAACTTTTGAGCCCGGCACCACTGCACCTGCTGCACCATTCAAATAATAACCCTGTTGCCTGCAAGATAACTGCAATTGTTCGAGTGTACTTTGGGGATCAAACCATAATCTTTGAAACCACTCGGATGAAATCATAAACACTCAATCAGGCAAAATTCTAAAAAACACATCATATCTTTAATAACATGGCATAAACATATGATTATATGAATAAAAATAGGAGCTTCACTGAACAGAAAGAGGTCTCAGAAATCAATTGAATACATCTAGGAACAGTCCACTATCTGAATCAGTGAAATGAAACAATGAGAACAAGCCAGGTCATGTCAATCTCGGCTTCAAACCCAGTTCTGGAAGAATCAACAGTGTGTCAAAGCAATACTGAGGATACAATTTCACAAACAAACAATTTGGTTGAATTTAAATAAACAGACACAAGAGAGTTTTCATAAGAATGAGGCCTGATGTCAGTCCTCCACCGTATTGAGTCCACTGGATATTGAGTCCAATTGCTTAATCCATTTGAGTTATTTTCTTGTTGTCAGGCTGGAGATGTGGCCTCCTCTCTGGTCTTGGAATATGTGCTTGCCAGAGGTGTGGCTCACTAGTTGGAGATGCTGCACCAAAGGTGCTCCAGGGACATTGCACCTGATACGGCTTCTATACTGAAGGATGCAACTTTTCACCATCTGTGTGTCCTGACCGATATACACTAAATCACAAGGGCACCAAATCTCATAGATAAAGTTACGTGAGCTACAGTTAGTGAAGCATCTTAAAGTGGTTTCCACATTCAAGTGCCTAAAAGGTTTGTGTTAAAGCAGTAATTACAAACAAGACAGTGTTCACATCTCCGGTGACTTACTAGGGGTGGTAAAGTGAAGCAAGGGTAGTACCGGTTGATTTGGGTAAAGTTTTGGTCTCTTTCTGTTGACTGGAGCTCCTCTATTTATTTATATAATCATATTTCCATGCCATATGGTTAAAGATATGACAGGTTTCTCAGAATTTATAGCTAAAATGATTGAGTGATTCTATTTTAACCGATTGGTTTCCAGAGTTATTGTTTGGGGTTCATAGTGCACTTCTAACAATTAGAACTACCACCTCTATGTACATTTCTTTTTAATTTTCTAAACAGGCTTTTTTCCCATCTAATATCTGGTTACTTAGATTCGGTGGGTCTTCATTTTTGAACCCCAGTGTTGGCCTGAACGGTTCTGCAGAAGCTTGGACCTTACCTGATGCTACCATGGCTATTCAGCTAGCTCATGCCTGCGCGCTGTATGCACACTTTGATTCAGTCAGTGGGTTCTGGTTACAAGTAATATTCTACCTGCTTCCACTTGACGACAGAATAGTTTCATTTTTCACCCACCAGGGTTACTGATGGTTGTTCCCCTTTTTTCTAGTTCCAGACCGAAAAGTTTGACACTGGATGGCTGACGATGTTCGTGGATCATCCCATTCATTGGACATTCACCCCTTTATTCATATGTGAGGATGCGTAGCATTTCCATTCCATTTGGTGGGTACTCAGTGGCAACATGTTCTTTTGGCTCTCTGAGTCCTCTCCAATATGCTGGGCACTAGATATGTTTTAGCTTCATCCTCTTCTTTAATCAGCTGGGTTGTAGTATTTTTGTAACCCTATTGTTAGAAGGGTCACATATCATTTTTGACACTGTCTAGGACAGGCAATGGTGGTATTCCTGCCTAGCCACCAGTGACGACCTGCACAGCTAAGGCTGGTGAGACAGCGGGGCGAGGTGGGGGCAGGATGGGTGTGGGGTGAGTCAACAAAAACTGGATAGGTAAAATTAAATTAAAAAACTTAATAAAACCACTTACCTTGCGCTCACCTCATCGACGATGCAGTGTGAGCAAGGTAAGTGGGTTTGTTGATTTTTTTATTTAATTTTACCTATCCCGTTGTCTGTCCACTTCCCCCCACCCTACCCCTCCCCGTCCCTGCCCTATCACCCCACCACTCTTACATGTGCCGGCCAGCACTGCTACCCACTCAACAATACATTATAAGTGAGAGATTTATTTTAATTTTACTGCATTTTTTCATACATCGGCACAAAGCCATTTTAGGCCCTTCGATTCTATAATATGGTCAGGCTACACTCTGGCGGGTTTGGGTTACCTATGCATGCTCTTAGGTCATTTGTCCTAGATAAATTGACTTACCATTGGCTAATCGATAAATTATTTATTTTTCCATTGAAAAATGTACTGAGTCCCCCAGAATTCTTTTGGTAAGTGCAATAGATTAGGGGTATATTTTATTGTGCTCTGCTGAGATAGCTGGGCCTCATTAGTTTCTCTATTTTTTGCAAGTGTTTACAATCAGTCCTAATGAAGACTCCTCCCAAATATCTGATAGGGGTCGGAATGTTGCCATTTAAACATGTAGAATCCCATTTATTCATATTCTCCTGAATTGTACTTTAATTCTGAGACAAAGCTGAAATTAGCTTTGCGAATGTGTCTATATAGTTTCTATTTTGTCTGTTCACAATCTTAGTGCACAGCTATTCACAGATGTCGGTTTCATGGGGGCTGTCTCAAAAGAATAGTTTGTAAACACCCCAAAAGATGATCCTCCAGGAGAACATATTGGTTTTACTTCTCTTCTTTTTTCCAGGACCTACTCTTTAATTCTGAATTCCTGAAAATATGTAACATTAGATCAGGGAAAGGACTCCTGTGTGAGAAGAGGTATCATATAGGCTCTAACAATAGATAGGTCAGTAAATATTTCAATTGTCTAATATGATCCCCTGTAACAATTCAGCAATTAACTTTTCCACTGAGGGTTTCTCTTCTACGCCCTACAAAATATAAATTTGACTGTTGGGATATTAGAAGGTTCTGATTATCAAAAAGGAGAACCATTTCTATGCACTCCCTTTTGTGAGGCAGTTTTTTGAGTGTTTTCTAGTAATTCAATTATTCCACCTGAGCAACTCTGTTAAAGAATTATTCCAATTTATCATCCGGGCCTACCAATTGTACCTGTATTTCCCCAAGGAGTTACTTTTTTATGTTCTTGCACTTTGTTAGTCTTTTACACTTCTATAAAGCTGTTCTTTAATAGTTTTAATTTAATTGAGAGCTTGTAGTGCCTCTTCACTTTCCTGCTTTGGGACTTCCCCTTCGCTAGGTTCCTTTGTGGGATTAAAAGATTGAGGAACACTGAGCTCTCCGACACAGCTTCTAAAGTATCATTTGTTTCAAACTCTGATCTAATGAGGGGAAAATTCAACAGGTTCATGAATTTTTAAAAAACATATTCTTTGGTGGTGGGTGGGCTTGGATCCATCCCTTGGATGTTATTTTGCCACGGGTTGGGTCTGGCCAGGTTCTTAAATGATGGAATATATAAGATTATGATGGAGGAATTACTCAAGAGCTGTACCCCCTTATTATGTGTCGTCCAGTACCTAGAAAATTGTAATGTTACTGATATGCTCCCACGCCATTAGTTTACTCTCATCTCTCATTCTGCCTGGTGAGACTTACCTAAATGGTAATGCAGTGAGACTCATATGCCTCTTTTCCCCTGGCATTACCTTCCATAAATCCCCAGGAGGACTGGTTATTGACTACAACCAATTCATCCCCATTTTCTTGTATTTGGTATCTTTGCTTTTGTCACAAGGGTGGTAGTCCCCTCTCCCTATGGAGAAGGTTGCAAACTTTAAAATTGAAGGTCACAGTTTAGTTCAACTATGTCTTCAGTATGCTTTCATTGCAGTTCTCAGATTCATCGCTCCATTGCATACATAAGCTGATAAAGGGCAATGTGTGCAAGAAACAAAACAATGGCCATCTCTAAACATTTTAAAATAGCAAGAGGAACCAACCTCTGGTGGTCTCCAGCTCCCCCACATGAACTTGTCCTACACAACGGATCATCTGGCACATTTAGGACACTTTTTTGCTACAGAATTAGAGACCCAGGATATTTTTTTTATAGAGAGTCATTTGAAAGGAGACGTCATGCCATTAGCACGCAAATACACTGAAACTTCGTGTTACTTGGATCCTGAAAATCCTATACTCAAAGAAACAGAGTGTCACTGGGATTCTGCTTGCGCAAAACTGTGCTTTGGGACAACACAACAGTATGAAGGGACTGTGTCTCCCTGCCACATCAGTACCTATCAGCCCACGTTCCTGGCTAGCTCACAGTGTCTTACCTGAGCTCTAAACATTTCAAAGAGCAGGTAATTTTGGCAACCTAGAACAGACACTCCCCTAGCAAACCATGGAAACAGATCATCACCTTTCGTCACTCACTCTCTGTCATGCATGTCCATAGTAAACAGAAAGACATGAAGATAGCTTACAATACATTTATTGAAACTATTGTAGACTATTATGAAGCAGATATGCTGGAATCGCTAAGCAGATGCAACTAAACAAAGTGATTAGCATTACTATCGGGCTGTATATAATAAACATTCCAATCATGGTAAATTATCTATCTGTCTAGGCCTACCCTCACTGTGTAAGGACAGCGGTATAGATTAGTGATCTCTGGAATGTCGACAGACCCCATACCTGTGTGGTTAGGTTGTCTTCCTCATGAGTGTATACTCAGTTTACGCAAAGCTGTATGTCATGCTCTGCGGGCGTTTGATCCAAGATCCCTGTTCCTTTGTCAGAATCTCCTCTATGTTCTAAAAATAGCAAAAGCTAGTTTATATAATAAAATCTACTGTGTTGGAAAACTACTGCGTTGGAAAGCTGCAGCTGTGCCACCATATTATATCTGAAGTGTTAGGAATTGTTGCTAACCAAGCATAGAAAAAATGTTTCATGTTGTTGTGCTTTCTGAGCAACTTTGTAGATGTACCGACAGAAGATCCTCTGAATAATGAAGTACATATTCTGTGTGTTTCCAAAACAATGTCAGGAAAACAAACGTCTGCCTACACAAAGCAGAGTCAGCCTGACTGAAATCTGTAAAATGCTAAACTAAGGAAGAACCAAAGTGGGTCTTAGGAAGGGAATCACTACCAGAGCACGTTGGAGGAAAGGACATACATTTCTGCACACGAGAGGTTTCATACATTGACAAGCATCAATCTGGAATAGTGCTACCTTACGTGTTGGAGGACGCACGATATTCTGAAAAGATGGGTCAGCTTTTATATAGCACTGCATGGTTAGCTCTAGTTATTGCAAGACCTCAGTTTGGCAAATATGTCCACATCTTTGCACTGCTGGGCATGTGGGGGCTCTGAGGGAGACATGCTGCATCTGCTGTGGTAAGGCCTCATCATACACATCATTACTCAGAAAGTAACAGCGACAATAAAAACTAATGGTGGGGTTTATCTGACTTTTCTCCAAAACGAGTTTTATTGCATTATGTGACTGATTTGTCCATACTGACTTATCGCTTGGAGAGGTGAGTAGATACATATAGTTGAGAAGATCCATGAGTTGAGCTTGAGGCAGCTGTTCCGCCTAGATGAGGAACAGCTGCCTCAAGCTCAACTCAGAGAAGACAAAAGTCCTCATCATGGGCTCCACCCTCTTGCCCGGGACGACTCGGGTGGCACGCAGTACTTAGAACTCCCCCAACACCGACAGACCACGCGCAGAACCTCAACATCATTCTGGACTCCTTGCTCACCATGAAGCACCAGATCAATGCGGTCTCATCATCCTGCCTCCACACGCTATGCCTGCTCCGAAACATCTTCAAATGGATGCCCACCAAGTGCAGAAAGACGGTCATCCATGCACTCATCAGCAGCAGAATCGCCTATGGCAACGCACTCTACGCCACCATCAACCAGAAACTCCTCAAGAAACTGCAGAACATCCAGAATGCCTCAGACAGACTCGTCCTCAGCATCCCTCGCCACAGCCACATCTCCAGCCAACTAAGAGTGCTCCACTGGCTCCCACTCAACAAAAGAATCACCGTCAAGCTCCTCACACACACCTACAAACCCTTACACGATGCAGGACCGGCATACCTCAACCACCGGCTCACATTCCACGTGTCCACCAGAGACCTCTGCTCTGCCCAACTGGCCCTGACTACCGTTCCATGTATCCACAAGACCACAGCCGGAAGAAGATCCTTTTCCTACCTTGCAGCACAGACCTGAAACAACCTGCCCCTCCACCTCAGGCAATCACCGTCACTGCCTCTATTCAGGAAGGACCTCAAGACCTGGCTCTTCGACTGAACCACAGCGCCCTCGACAGACCAGCAGCTCTCCCCCACCAGAGCCTTGAGACCATTGCGTGTGAGTAGTCACCCCATACAAGGCATTGATTGATTGACTGATTGATATATGGCAGTGGCAAAAAAATTGCTTTTATCAGTGGTGGCAGCAAATTTATCCAACATCCCATGAAGACTAGCTCCAGAATATGCTTGTAATTGCAATTTATAAGCGTATAATCTGAATGATGATGACGGGCTGTATATCGTTGATGCAATATGGACTCTATTTCTTTCTGATTCTACTGTGTGAACTTTCTATGATGTTGTTTCACATTGACAGTTAACCAGAATTAGTATGCAGTTCCTAAGATGTGGCAGGTAATGGTAAGAAAATCAGTGGTACCGGGGTATGGGTGAGGGTGACAGCAGGAGAGAGAATTCCTCCTTATGGAATGGAGACCCTTACACACCCAACAATCGGGTGTCTTGCTTCATCATCGGGTCTAGCTCCTTACCGGTTGAGACATGTTGAATGGAAATTACAATGGCACAGAATTTATATAGAGAAAAAGGAAGGTCTACCAATATCAAGCATTGAAGCATGCTGTGCAGGGCTAACTCTGCATTTTATTCCCACTCAGATAATATATTGAAATACAGAGGCTCTTACTTTCAAAATGTGGGCAATAGTAAGGTATAAAAGGGGCATTTCTATCAACAGGTTTGATGGAGACACAGGACAGCGAGTGGACCTCAGCTCGTGCCCGTTTGATGGGTAGGTTGGTTGAAGCCTGGATACCCTCCCTGGTGACTAGCCGCACTCTACAAATACCAGTTGATTGATTGATTGAGGTGTAGATGGTTGAATGGTAGAAGAGCCCTGTTATGGAGCCCTAGGAGCCCCAAACAACCACACCTCAAAGCCACAGGAGGAAAAAGGCACTTAGAATGATTATTATAAAAGGTGTATATATAATGTTTTAGTTGGACAGCAGATATGGGTACTAATTAAGACGTTACATAGGGCTTGGGCTCTCTGGGGTGCTACAGAATGGTTAGATGGAAGAGGAACATTTAAACCAGGGGCTGAGAAACTTTCAAAAAGGAACAAATGGTAATGCTCGGCATTACCCTGTGGCACACAATTTCAAATAGATGATGCAAAGCATCACTTGGAGTCAGTCAAAGAGGGTTCGAAAGCAGTTGTGACCACTCCTCATCCACAAGACCCAGAGGCATGTGAGAGCATATAAAAGCAAGGGAACAATGAGCGGAAAAAAAACAGAGACATAAATCATCAAGGTGCGACACATCTTTCAGCAGAAGAAAGAAGTGAAGAGGGATACAGAGAAATGAGCACCGATGCTGCATCGTGTGATGCTAGGACATGAGCAGAGCCCTACGACCAGTTAGCCTGAGACATCAGCGAGGTGACCGGCCCATCAGTAGAGGATCATTTGGCTCCAGAGGTGGAAGTTGCAGAATGAGAGCCGTATTGGCAGTGGCTCACAATGTGAGAGGGCTATAGGAGGTACCTGCGGAAAATATGTGTATCCCAGTAAGCTTATGTTAAGTTTGCATGGATTACTGTTTAGTTGAGGTATTTGCAGGGGTCCAGGAAAACCAGGAAGCATGACTATTAAGGGATGTGAGGAGCACTGGGGGTCCTGGAGAGGTAGTAAGCACAGTGGTTAATTGCACATGGTGATGAGAAGCCAGTTGGAGATGAAATAAGGACATTCAAGGTTCTATATGACAACAGGGGGCAAAAACTATTCTTAAAAAACTGCTAGCATGTATGCTGGGCTAGAAATAAAAAGGTGGTGCTAATTTTGTTGTAGGAGCACACCTAAAGAGGGGTGATGCAGGTAGATTCAGACCAAAACACTACAATACTCAGATATCCACAACACTTACAAATTAAATATGTAGGGTAGTGATTCTCTTGTGGAACACAGTGGGGCTAACAGTACTTGAGGCCATGGACAGACCTCCACAGGAAATATGTTTTAGTAAAATGGTAGAGGGGGCATGAAATTATCACAATATGTTCAGTATATGCACCAAATCAAGTGCAAGACCACTTCATGACTGTAATGCTGCAGAAGGTCTAAGGCTTTTCAGTGGGGAGGGTAATCTTGGGAGGTAGTTCAGTCAATGCATGAAGGGCAAGGTGGCTACAATGGGCATGCGTTATAGATCGAAGCAAAACAGACATGTCACACACATCAATGGAAGGTCTGGGGGAACATGGGATTGATTGACATGTGGTGGGTTGTAAGACGTTGGACATTGGAAGATCAAGCACAATACCTATTTCTAATATATTGGCATATTTAGATCCAGGGCAATTTGCTGAATTGACAACTTAGCGGACAATAGGGTACATACCATATCTGGCCATATCTAACCCTGCCAAGCATATCACTTAGAGAGTGAAGGTGGTCCTTAGATACCGGAAATAAAGTATGGGCAGATACTTACTACAGGATAGAGCCAACAGGCGTGAGATATCCCAGGCATCCCGAATGACGACACAGGGGAGGTATCATATGAGACCCTTCGGAAAATGCTGTAGGCATTGGTGAGGAGGAAAATGATGGCACTAGTGGCAATCACCAAGAGAACAGAGGCTGAATCAGCAGCCCTTGGTAAAAGTGTGTGAAATGTATTCAGTAAGATTGGATTGAAAAGGGAGTGACTAGGCACAATCCTAGCCTATCCCCTTCTAGTCCCCACCATCCAGTTAATTTCTTATGTTGGTAGGGTAGTGGGAGTGTGCTCGTTGCTGAGCTGATCTTTCCCATGCTCTCTCCCTTCTCCCTTCCCACCTTCACACCTGAATGGATCATTCTGGTAGGCAAGGCTATGGATGAGTAGGGGCTGTCATATCTACCCATAGCCTCTCCCACAAGCTCGGTAATTGAATTGACCTCAGAGGGCCTTGTGAATCATTCCATGGTCCATCCGTTATGTGAGCGATGTCATTCATGCCATTACACACATTTTAATACGGCCACACAGAAAAGTATTTTTGTGAATTTGCTGTTGCTCAGAAGGGATCTTGTGCCTTCCACCATTCACACGATGAAGAAGAGCTTGTTACCCATCAGTGGAATAAACAAATGTAAAAAAACAGCCAGAAGCCTATGGAGAGGATGCCTGTACAAAATGGTGTATATATACGTGATAAGGGCATCTGGACAAAACATTTATGAAAACGCTGAACTTAAAACCGCATTGAGATTGGTGGAGGAATTGGGGAATGCCTTAGTATAGAATTCAGGAAATGACAACATTGTGTAAATACTTTGACTGTAAGAGGATACCAAGAGGCCTTCACATCTTAATAATGCCTACACTAAATGATCAGAAATATGCCTTCCTGAAACATTGACAAACGGATACCACGAAGTGCTCATTCAAGCTAATGAATACAATAAATAAAACATGCAGAAAGAGAGCTTCAAAAAACAACTGAGAAAATGCAAAGAACTTGAGCAAAACCTGGAAAAGCACAAACTAATGGAGGACATTAAGAGTGCTCCAAGGATCATAGATAAAAACAAAATGAGAAACCTGAATCAGATGTCCAAGCAAGGAAGATGAGACAGTTTAATAGGAAGAGGCTTCACTACAAAATAGTAGGATCTACACGTTCACCAAAATATTCGGCTCCATGACAAAGCAGAAAATATATGGATAAAGTCCTAGAGCAGAGAGGCATACTAGATACTGAGGAGAGCTCTGAGTCTGAGGACAGCTCTGCAAATGAAGGCACATCACCCTAGAATCTTGATTTTTGTAGGAGAACTTACACTTTAACAAATGGCACCAGGCAAAGCGGAAAAGGAGGTCTGAACAGAAGAGGCAAAAGAAGGAAACAACTCCAGTAAAGTAAGTTACGATGGAAAGAAAAAGCGAGGAAGAGGAGGACAGAGATAAGGAAGGAGAAAATGGGAGATAACGTAAATGCTGTGAATTACAAGGTATTCACTAGAAATTTAACCTATTGTCCATAGGCCAACATAGACTTAGCCAATATAAGAATTGATCTTTATAGGTATGCTAGAAAATTAAAACTAATACATGTATTTTTACACCCATACAAAAAGAACAACACAGAAGGAACAATTGTCAATGTCAATCCTAACTTGTAAAGGATATTCCCCATATGGAAGCTCCATTTGCTTGGAGAAGGAATCAAATAGAAGGATGGATTCAGTATTGGTGTAGAATATGTCAGATCTGGAACCTTGTGTATGAGTAACATATAGGGGGCCTAGATTTGGCCAGGATGATTAGGAAGGATCTGTACCCACCCCCACTTACACTTCAAAGGATTTTGCCTTCTGCATACACAAAGTAACCTGACACCAGGCCTTTCCTGCCTTTGTCATCCCCAGACAGTTTGGTGCCTTGACAGGGAAAGGGGAAGAACTTTCCAAAACTAGATGTGAGGGGAGGACTGGGAGTCCCCCCACACATAAAGGCAGGCACCAGGTATAAATATTGAACACTCCTGGACCTGTGGAAGTTACAGAAGAAGATCTTTCCTGCTACCAGAGGTCTTCCCTGCTGCTTGAACGACTGCCTGGTTTTCTAAGCTAAGAAGGAAGACTCAACCTGCTTGCCTCCATCCCAGGCTACCTAGAGTGACTACAAGGGTCAGTTGGCTGACCTCCTGTGTGCGCAACAGAGAGAAAACAATCTGTTCCTGCAACTACCCAGCTAGCCTGCTGCACCGTACTTAAGAAAGTAACTTTTTCAGTGGGACTAACATGATCCTATATCTGAACCACATTCCATTGGAGTTGGCCTACACTTGTGACTTTCTCTCGTCTGTCACTACCAGATGACTGTAGGAAAGTGGGTTATTGCTAGGGGCAAATGTAGGTCTGCCACTGGCAATAAGGCCACTAACACATGGTAGGACTCAGCATAGGTCTTAGAAAATTATTCCTATGCTCAACCATTGGTAACGTGGCTGCGAGCAGGCAGGCTTAACTTCAAAGACAGGTATGTAAAGCATTTAAAAAAAACATTTCAGTAAATAATTAAGACACAACAGAAAATAAAAATGCAACACCAATTTATAAAAATAGGTAATATTTTTATCTTTTAAATGACACCAAAACAAAAACAATCCACTGTAGGGAACTAGAGATATGAATTATTAAAGATTAGTCACTTTCTAGTGCTTAGAAACCAACAGTGCCCCTTTTAGTCATTTCATTTTCTCTGACAGGGACAAACCTTTAGAAATTGTTCTGGAGAATTTTCTCACCACTGTGTTATGCCGCCTCCTCCAGCAGGCGGGTTCAGTTAGAACTCCTTCCTGAAGTTCTGCTTGCGGGTCCCAAAGTATCCAACACACAATCCAAGGTTCTGGAATCTCCAAGAGGGTCCTTGAAAGAGTGAAACTTCAATTCCGCAATGACCTTGAACAAAACCCTTACAAATCCACTGGTACTCCCGGCTGGGAATTCTATGGGGGGATGTTCAGGTGAGCTCTGTTAACCTATAGCTTTCAGGGAGTCCACTCTTTAGTCCTTTTGAAGCAGGTTTGCCCCTCTCAGATACTTATTCCAAGTTCTCTGGGTCATGCAGGAGGTCCCTTCTGACCAATGGGAGCAGGGTAACTCCTCAAAGTTATGACCACATAACTTTGTAGAGTGTAGCATTATTTAGTCCCAGAGTGCTTCAAATCTTCCAAATCCATAATGGCTGATTTTCCAGCAAGGAGGTAAGAGATGGCTAAACACACACCCTAAGATGGTGTATTTCCATAGACTCTGCCTACCATCTGCACATACCTTCCTTAATCCTAGGTCTGGTGGGGTCAAAAGTGTAGAGTGGAAACTGACACTGTGGCCATCCCTCTGCCTTTGAAGACCATGGTTTACGACTCCTCCCCCTGGCCTGGAAACAGCACACTGCCCTCCCAGCAGAGCTGGCTAACCCCACGGGCTCTTTATCACCTCTTCAAGGCAGGCTGGCTAATCCACTTAACTCTGACCAATCAGGGCAGAAGACTGGAAGGCTGAATTTGGACTTACAAACAAGAAAGTCTTATAACTTCTTGCAGGTACACTTTAGGAGAAATTCAATAATATGATATTATTGGATTTATTACTACCATTCTGGGAAGTCTTTGAATGGCCATTCTAGTCCTCTCCTATCAATAGTTATTAATCAATAACTTCCTACCATGTTAACCTATGTAACAAGGGATTTGCAATGGGAAAATTGACTTGGGCCATTTTTCCAGCACCAGGACTTACAAAAACATATTTTATAAGTACTTGCCTTATACCTACAGGAACCCCACTCCATGTGCAAGTAGGAGAGACTTTAGGGGTTCTGAATCTGTAGAAATATTGCAGATTTTCCCTTTACTGTGCTCCTAGCATCAAAGTCGAATTTGAGCAGCACTTTACAACAATGTGGGGAGTGAAATGTGAGATTTCACTTTACCCAAGCATATAAAAACTCATTTCATACGGGTGTACCTTATAAAATGGGATAACTGACCCCCCACCCCTGGGATACCTAGGATGGACCCTAGGGGTTCCTAATATGCCAAAACATTGTAGGCTATCCATTTTTAAGTGCCCCTACCACCAAAGTTGAGTTTGGGCACAATTTACTTTTTTAAACCAGTCCTGGCACACAGGGCTGTTTTTAAACTGATCTCAGACTTCAGCAGTGCACACATGCAAGTGCAGAAAAAGCTGCTGGCCTCTAAACTGCCATGCCCCAGAGTACTGGGGACTTCTAGGTAGTTTCAATCCCCTGCCCTATTATATACTAGGGGCTTATGGGGTAGGTCATACCCCACCATACCATAGTGTACCCTAGTGTATGTAGGTGTTTTAACTGTATTCTAATGTGTCTCTTTCAGCATAGCACTGGCCCTGGGCATGGTTAGGCAGGGCCCAGTCAGTCAAAATCAGTTACCACCAGTATCAGTCAGCAAAAAGTTGGGGGGTGCCCAGGGCACAGGATGACTTGGCAACAATGACCATAGGTAGAGATTTGTGCTTTTAGGTGCTATTGAAATTCAATGGTTCTGCTTGTTGAATTTTTCTTGTGCCGTGTTTTCACTTTTTCCTGTTTGAGTGCTGAATAAACACTTTAGACATTGCCACTAAGTTAAGCCTGACTGCTTTGGTGCCAAGCTACCAGAGGGTAAAGCACAAGTTAATTTAGTGACTTTTGTGGTTCACCCTAACAAGGATTGCGGTTGTTACTTGATCAGGGTTTCCACCCCTTGAAATGAAATGGCCTCATTTCCACACCCACAAATTAACTTTTTATTATATAGTTTCATGAAGGTAATAATGTGGTTAATATCAATTTAGGCAGGGCCGTAGCCATGAGAGGGGCACAGGGGCAGGGACCTTCTTTATTTTTTTTGTGTGGGGCCCTCTTTAAAATTTACCGATTTCCTGTTATTTCAGTTCAGCATTAAGACCGAACTAGCAAACTTAATAAAGGGGAATCTCTGTCATTGAGACTGGTTTGAGCCTCCTCACACTGCTCACAGGTATCTGATACAATCAATTAAAATGTTGCAGTGGGCTCTGTATTTATAACAACCACCTCTGCAACATTTTAAATGCATTTTCACATTCCATTATCTGCTTTACCTGTGCACGTGCAGCATGCATACTATAAGCTGCCCTATGAGCTACATGTTGGGTATGAATCACTGTCTATTTTGCAATTCATGAACTTGTTTTACTCACTTTTACTATGTATGTTGTTTAAACAGGTTTAGTTAATCATGTAAATAAAGTCTTAGGGCCTCATTACTATGGCAGTGGGACAGCCACCGACAGTCCGTAGGTGGCAGTCCCACCGTCATCGGACCCTGCATGACCGCCTGCCACATTATGATAGCGGGCGGATGGAGGGCGGGTGGAGAGACCAACCATGACACATCCGACTGGCTCAAGGAGCCCGTTGGTGCGTCGGAGGGACTGCAAAACCTAGAAAAGGGGCACAGCCGTAGGGATTACAATGTCCCTTTCTGCATGCCGTTTCATGGAGGTTAACCCGGCATGAAAAGGCAGGTGGAAAGTGACTTGGGGGCCTGTAGCGGACCCCCCTTCCCACCTGGCCCTCCGATATGGGCCCTGAGTGGGCACCTATGGCGCTCCCCTACATATCCCTGCACCATGGGGCAGGCACATAGTGCAGGGTTATGTGCAATGTGTTTACTTTGGACTGCAGCATGTGCTGCAGCCCGCAGCACACACCACAATACAAAATAGACAGATTGCGACAGCCTTGACAGCGGTCGCATCCTAATACTGATGGCGGGACCGCCGACAGCTAGTCTGTCGGTCCTGTTCCCGACAGGATGGCGGTCGGACGCTCGTCCGACCACTATCATAATCAGGCCCTTACCTACTTACCATGATCTACATGCCTGCCTGAAGTTGGGGCTCAGTGAAATGAGGAGGAAAGTTGGAGAACTGTGGCAGCTGAAGTTGAAGCCAAATTGCAAGGTGACACTGTGTGCAGCTGTCTGTCTTAGGGTTGAATTGCAAGCCTGTTGGTCTCGCCTGCAGAGATCTCTGTTGGTCCAAACAGAGACTATGAATTAGTTTGCTTTTTGGTTGACCTGAGGGCTAGCGTCGGACTGCTGCAGGTAGGGGTGAGATGCTCACAAACATGGGCCGATATCTTTGCTTTCTTTAAAACACCCACAGGTCTTTTGAGGTTTGCAGCTAATTTAAGCAACCCCACTCCCTCTTCAAATTTGAACAAATAATCAGCAGTGTGCTGGGTATCAACACATCAGCTTATTTTGCATGTTTTTAAAATTGTGACTATCCCTAAGTGCAAACATAATGCAATAGATAAATAGGGGCATATCAGCAACAACCAGCGATAATTATCGCTAAGCGCACTTACCGCTAGGATAATTATCACCGGCTAGCGTGGATTTTTATCGCTGAGATAGCGTGCTATTAGCAACGCTTATCTCAAAAGCGATTAAAAATCCTAGCGCTAACTGCCTAACGTGAGCTTATAGCTGGAAACCCGTTAGCGTGACCTTGCTAATTAGGCGATAAAATGATCGCCGCTTTTCGGCCTCCTTGTAACTATGCCCCATAGTTTTTGTGTTGCTATTGTTTGTATATCTTTACGAATTTAAATATAATTTGCTGCAAGTACACAAGAATGAAAACATTCTTCTTGTAAAAGCTGCATAAGAACACTTTTACCCTCAGCAGTGCATAGTAAAATCTCAGAGGTGTTTTGTCTAGTTCTGTTTTACCAGTATTTTCACAATTACTTTAAACTCACTCTTGATGCATCATGTCAATAATTTAATATAGTTTTTATTTCTGGTATTTTCAGATCATTGCCTTTCTTGTGTTTTCTGACAGAAATGATGCAGGTGCTGCAGCGAATCTTATGATTGAAAATATGTATATTTATAATGTGCACAATGTTACGTTGAAATAAAGCACAACTGCAAAATTTGTAGTAGGTAACCATACTTGAATGTTGCAGGCCTACTCATAAATCAAATGCTGGACGAAGTAGGCTTAACTGTTGATCTCATGTTAAATAAGAGACAATGTATTAGCCAAGAGAGGCCTGTTTTTCACATTGAATAGATGTTTATGCAAGATGTTTTTCTTCTCTTTGCTGCAGATGTTGCAATTTAGGAAGCCTACTGCTAGTTAGCGAATAGACTCTTGTTTTGTATTAGACAACTTATAGTGGCGTTACCATCAGGAAGAAACAATAATGACGGGAAAAAAGATTCATGGGAAGAAGTTTGGACCTCAAGAAGTAACGTTCTAACATTTCCTTGAACAAATGTCTGAAAGATTATTATGCCCTGGCGCGAACATTACAAATGAATCTGTTCTCAGGACAGGAGTTTGTTGATATTTTATTGGTGGATGAGGAAGACAAAAGAAAATAATGATGCAACTTCTAATTTTTATATTAGTGCGTGTTCCTAGAGAGGTTTAGGTGTTGCTGGCTTGCAGAGCAGAGTTTAGACCCCAGAACCCATGAGGCAGATCCAACAGGGATTTCCTTTCTCCGACATTCTGACTAGAAACTTGTCTCTGATCTCCGAGAATGCTCTACATGAGAGGTTACCTAGCCTTATTTTATATGCCTGTGAATTATGACTGAGATTACATTTCCAATCTGATTTTCAAAAGCTTTATTTAATTTAAGATGAATGTCTATTAAATAAATAGATGAAAACCTAAAAATATTTGAAGCTAAAACCCTTTAACTCACAATAACTCTCATTATTTACTCAACAATAAATCTTTAATGATGTATTGTTTATGTTGATGATTGCTAATCACTTCTATTTGTCGACCTTCAAAGTTCCATATCACAAGATTGCTCCCAAAGATTGATATACAGGATACCCAGCTCCGTTTGAGTTGTACAGCTGATTTAAGTTACCCCCATCTAATTTAAACATAAATAATCAGCAGTGTGCTGGGTATCAACACACCAGTTCATTTTGCAAATTGTTGACTATGTCTAAGGGCTAACATAATCCCATGGAAATATTGTTTTTCTGTTGCTATTGTTTATATACCTTAATGGATTTAAATATTGTTTGCTGCAAGGATACAAGAATGAAAATATTCTTCTTTGAAAAACAGAATAAGAAATATTTTTCTCCTCAGCAGTCCATAGTAAAAAACTCAGAGGTGTTTTGCCTAGTTCTATTTTACCAGAATTTCCACATTTACTTAAAACGTATTCCTGGTGGATCATGTCAACAATTTAATATAGATTTTATCACTGGATTTTTTTAGATCATTGCCTTTCTCGTGTTAACTGACAGAAATGATGCTGGTGATGTTGGTTTAAAAAAATATGATTTGTCATTCTTTGTTCTGAAGAAACTTTAACTACACTATTACTGTCACGAAGCTTGAGAATGGTTATGTTCTGAAAAATTTCATTGATAGCAAACTGTATTACAGTCTTGGCATGTATCAGATAAACAGTTTCATTTAATGTGGAAATGCTGAAAAGATAGGTCATCAAGTTATACAATCATTCTGACATCCTTTTGAGACCCCCAAGTCATAAGTGAAAATCTTGCATAAAAACTCAGCCTTCCATCTTTATTAGCTCAGTAAGTTGAGTTTTTACAACTTTATTTAAGAATAGTTGTGAAAAAACGTACGTCTCTATTCACCACTGGGACACCTCACCCTGTCTCCTGGAATTCCCCAGCCCTGTCACTCAAACTCCAGACAGGGAATACACAGCCTAGTAGAGGCAGGTTTGAATGGTTAGACAAGAAAATACCTACTTTCTAAAAGTGGTATTTTCAACCACAGAATGTTAAAACCAACTTCACTAAAAGATGTATTTTATCATTCTGAGTGAGTTCAGGCATGCTAAATTCGAATTTCTACCATGTTCCCCGAGTCAGTAAAGATTATACGATGTAATAACCAAACTGCCCATTCTGGCCTATGGAGAACAGGTAGCTTTGCAATAGTGAAAAACGAAAATAGCTGTAATTCACTATTAGAACATGCCACACACACCAGGGCATGTCCTACCTTATCCTTACAATGCTCCCTGTCCTTGGGCCTACCATAGGGGTGTCTGATATGAAGAAAAGGGAAGGTTTAGGGACTGGCACTTGCCCAGTCAGCATGACAGTACCAGACTGCACGCAGGCGCTGCAATGGTAGACCTTAGACACTTTTTTACAGGCTGCTTCTGTGGGTGGCACAACCTGTGCTGCAAGCCCACCAGCAGTATTTGGATTTGCAAGCCCTGGGCACTCTACTAGGGTCTGACATGTAAACCAAACCAACCAATCATGGAATCACAAAGCATACAACAATTTACAGTAGGGAACACTTGCACTGTGGCACTGGACAGCAGTGACACAGTGCCCTGAGCAACGAACACCAGCAAAAACATATGAGGCAACAGCAAAAAATGGAAGGGAGACCCACGCCAATGTGCCAGGTCTAACACTCGGTAAGAAATATTAGATAGATTTCAAGCCTGGGCAGACAGTCGGAATATACTAACAGAGGATCAGGCTGGGGTTAGAGCTCGGGTTGAGGCTATCGACCCGGCAGTACTCCTGTATAGGATCTCGTACAAATACACAATCAAAAGGAAATCTCCATTATATCTAACCATCATTGACAATGATAATAAAAATACAAAAATACAATCCCAACCAAAGGTCCTGCAAAGCATTATGGGACAAGATTAGCAGTGGGCAGTGAATATTATAGTATCCAATAGAGTACTTCTGGAATCAAGAGGAACCTTTGCATAGGAGAAGACCAGGAGAAGCCTAGGAGAAGTACTGCCCTTCCTGCGTGTCTGGGGCTGGCCTGCAGTTGCTGATGCCTGTGGTGGATGGGCGTGGGTTGTGTGTATGGCCGGCCCTCGAAGGAGCGGCTGGTAAAATCGTGCCTGCGAGACACTAGAACGTGTCCAGCAGGACACTGCAGGTGTGATTCAGGGCAGATATTTATTTCCCAGGACTTTCAAAGAAAGTAGGCATTTTCTTGTTTAACCATTCTGTGTGCCTCTGCCTGTTTGTGCATTGACTGTCTGGTTTTAGAGTGACAGAGGCTGGGGAGGTGCATTCTCTCAGACAGCCACCGGGGGTGGTTGATGTGTGTCCTGCTTTTCCTGAATGAGTCAGGGCTGGGCTGAATATACCTGGGCTGCATTTAGAGTAGGGGGAGGAGTTCTCATTAGCACCTGAATAGGACGGTTCTACATTTAGAGTGGTGGGAGGAGATTTCCCTTCCACCTGAATAGGGCCTGTCTGCCTTCCACAATTCTGTCTCCACCTCCTGCCGGGCAGCTGCACCAGAGAGGACAGAACTAGTTTGGACTGGGCTCAGAGACCCTTGCACAAAGAGAACAAAGGCCCCTGAACTTTAGAGTACTTCTGGAATCAAGAGGAACCTTTTCTTAGGAGAAGACCTGGAGAAGCTGAGGAGAAGTACTGCCCTTCCTGCGTGTCTGGTGTTGGCCTGCAGTTGCTGTTTTCTGCCAAGGAAAGGAGAAGGACTTTGCTGTGTGCTGTGTCCTCTGTTTGTGGAAAGTCTCCAAGGGCTTGAGTAGAGCTTGCCTCTGTTTTAAAGTCTCAGGAACACAACAACTTTACCCCCAGCTCCCTTGAACTTCCTTGCTGGGAGTTCTGAACTGCCAAGAGGTGCCTGTGACTGTCTTGGGTCTCTGGAGGTTGTTTCTGCTATTGTGAGCTGGAAATGCAACGACAAGGAAATCGATACATCTCTTTTCTTGAGACAGTTTTTCCAACACAAAGCCGTGGTGCAAGCAGAATCTCCCAGCATTGCCGCGCCACTGCAGAAACCAGGGAGGGATTGCGGCTGAAAAGGTCGACCCAGCGCTGCTCGCTGCTGCCGCATCGTTCTCCTACGCAGCCCGGATTTCCACGCATCGTCCCTATGTGGCAAGTTTTCCCCGACACATTACCCGCCAATCTGTGTCATCTCAGAATCGACGCATCGCTTTATCCCACAGACCGGACCCGACACATCGCTCCCCTGAACTGTCACATCGCATCCAGAAAGGTCTCAGGAATGACGCATCTCTTTGTTTTTCAACGCTTCTCATCGCTGTGGCTGTTTGGCTTGGTGAATTTTGTCGCAACAACAGGTACTTTGCAAGAAATCACACATCCATAGTTTTCTATAGACCCAGTTGCTAAAACCGTTTGAAAGTAATTTTTCTAAATACTTATATTTTGGAATTTTGGTCTTGTTAAGTTTAGATAAAGAGACTTTATTTTCTAAACCGGTGTGGTGTCCATTTGTGGTGTTATCACTTTTCTACTGTGAGTGTACAAATGCTTTACACATTGCCTTTGGAATAAGCCTGTCTGCTCGTGCCAAGCTAGGAAGGGGGTGAGCAGGGGTTATCTCAAGTGTGTATCCCCCTTACCCTGACTAGAAGCAAGGGTCCCTATTTGGACAAAGGTACCTCCCTCTGCCAACTAAAGACCCCCCATTTCTAACACAAGTAGACTATTTTTTATTATTAATTCACTATTCAAGAACAGCAGACAGACAGCAATTGGAGGAAGGGTTAACAGCGGGCTTCCCCATTCCTTACAAAGGACCTGTGGCCCGGCTGGATAGCCGCAACTTAAAATCGATATGGGACAACCCAAAGGCGGCTAGACAGAAGGTGGCCAAGGAGGTCCAGTTGGGTAGAGTAGCCGGCCCTTTTCTGTCCCCCCACTACCAAACATGACAGATTCACCGTTGGGCGAAGTACCTAAGAAAGAAGCAGGGTAATTTAGGTTGATATACCACCTGTCACACCCACATGGGGACTCCATCAATGACTGGTTGGAGCAGGGAAGCTGCTTGGTCCTTAGACGATGCGGTATACTTGATCAAGCAGGGAAAGGGACACTATTGGCCAAAACAGACATAGATTCAGCTTTGCACTTATTGCCGGTGCACCCGTACAGCTACCACCTCCTCAGGTTTCAACTGGGCGGGGAATATTACTATGACAAATGCTTGCTCATTGGCTGTTCAATTTCCTGCTCGTATTTTGAATCCTTCAGTCGTTTTCTGGAATGGGAACTCGGGACATGCCACCCCGCAGGGGGAAGGGCCCACTACTTAGATGACTTCCTGTTCATTGGTAGGGCTGGAACAGGTGAATGTGCTGACCACCTCCACCTGTTTGTGGGCCTGGCGCAGGAGTTGGGAGTCCTGCTTGCACAAGACAAACCTGAGGGCCCAACAACCAAGCAATCTTTCCTCGAGATAGAACTAGATTCAGTGGCTTGGATGTGCAAGCTTCCACAAGAGAAGGTGGATGAGCTGCGCCGAATCATACGGCGCCTACGGCAGCAAAGGAAGGCGACACTAAGCGAGATACAGCAGCTGATGGGGAAACTGAACTTCGCTACGAGAGCGGTCATCGCGGAGTGCCCCTTTGCCAGACACCTGGCCTGGCTGACAAGGGGCATGTCACAAAAATACCACAGGGTTTGCCTCATGCAAGGGGCGTGGTAGGACCTGGGGCAATGGGGCAAATTCTTGGCCAAATTTAATGGTGTCCTCATGTGGCGTGAACTGTGGATGCATGCTGACCAGTTAGAATTTACACTTATTCAGCAGGGGGCTATGGATTTGTGGCCATCCTGGGATCGTCATGGGCAGCTGCACAATGGCCAGACAGCTGGCAGCAATACAGCACCATGGGCAACATCACCTTGCTTGAACTGTTCCCCATTGTAGTAGCATTCGTATTATGGGGCCATAAACTGGCTAACAGACAGATAATCTGTGGTCAGACAACCACGCAGTGGTGCAAGCGATAAACTTAGGGACAGCAAAATGCCCGGCTGTGGTCAACCTACTGGGTAACTAGATGACTGCCAATTGAAAGCAAACATAGCTATTAGGGCAAAGCGCATTGTGGGAGTGGACAACTTAATAGCAGATGCCATTTCTCATTTTCAGTGAGGCAAGTTTAGGGAGTTCGCCCCGTTTGCGGACCAGGCTATGACACCAGTACCAGAAGAACTGTGTGAGTTGGTGGACCAGGAATGAGAGAATTGTTGGACAACGCACTGGCCCCCAAGGCAGAGAACTGCTATCGTAAGTGCTGGGCAACCTTTTCTGACATAACAGGCACCAGGGAGGAGCAGATGGTAGGGCAGGAGGAAGTGACAGCTTTTTCAGAATGGGTATTCCAGAACGGGAAGAGCAAATCATGGGCACAAGCACACCTGAGCGCAGTGGCTTACTACTCCCAACTGGCATCCTTTTTATGCAGAATGGCCATAAAAGCCTGGGGCAGATTACAGGCCAGTGATGGGGACAGGCAATGGCTCATTGATTTTGCGGCCCTAAAACAGGCAATCTGCACATTCTATGAGGTATGAGGTATGCAACGGGGAACAGGAAACAAAGCTATTCAGGGCAGCGGTCACACTAGTGTTCTTCAGGGCATATAGGATCAGCGAGATAGTGGCCCCTGCAAAAGGGAACCCAGGGAAGGCATGCATACACAGAGCAGACGTAAACATGGGAACAGGGCATATGATAATCTACCCACATCGGTCAAAGACGGACCAGGCGGGCAAAGGGAAGTTTACTATGACCAATTGTATCATGGACCAGACTTGCTGTCCAGTGTGCCTCGTCCGAGATTATATGCCACAGGAAGGGCCGACATTGGGGCCGCTATTTATACGGAAGAAAGGGTCATTCTTAAGCCCGTTTCAGTTCATAGCAATAATGTGAAAAACACTGGAACGGGCTGGGCTCCCACTGAGGGAATTCGGGTCACACTCGTTCCGCATAGGGGCAAATACCAAGGCGGCAGACCTGGTATTGAGCGCGGATCGGATCAAAGCAATAGGGCGCTGGGCATCAGGCGCCTTCACATGTTACATACACGCCTCAGGATACTGAGTCTGGTTTCTAACCCTACCACTGTCTAGGTCTGTGGGAGAGGCTCAAGCAACTTTGGATGGTGGGGTAGTCCAACATAACGGGGGCACAGCAGAATCCGGCTCCAGAACACAGAAAGTATCTGTCTGGGGCAATCGGGGATGAAGTGGGACCAGCTCCTCCTCGCAGTACAAAGTGCACTGGGGCAAGGTGGCAGGCCAGACGCAGTAGTGGTCCACCTGGGGGGTAACGATATGGCAGCCATAGGGAGGAGAGGCCTCTTTGCGAAAATGTTCACAGGCCTTGCAGCTCTAGCGAAGTTAGTCCGCCAGCAGTGATCATTTTTTCAGAAATAATAGTCTGCAAGGCGTGGAGGGGGGCCCTAGACCAGGGAGCATTTGAAAAATCTAGATGCAAGCTAAACATTACCATGGCAAAGATATGCAGGGCCAATTACTGGTGTTTAGTAAGGCATGGCTTCATTAACCTGATATCCCCGGGCTATCACTTGGAAGATGGGGTACACATGACATGGGTGGGCATGGACATGTTCGTACTTAACATTGTGGGGGTCCTAGAACAACTGGGTTTCTCTTAAATCAAAAACGGGCAAGGAGGGAAAGGGGGAGCTTCATCCGATCGACGAACTGTAGGTAGCATGGCAGAAGAAACCCAGAAAAAGTACACAAAAGAGGGAAATTACTAGAGGTAGATGGGCGACTCACACAGTGTCCTTGGGATGCCTCATGGCAGGGACACTGAGTGAGCGAATGACAGCACACAGCCACAGGCAGAATAGATGAGATGCTCGCGCAGGGTCCTTGGGATGCCACACAGCAGGGGCACTGAGGAGAAGGCAAGCAGCCAACAAGGGTGCAGGGAAAGTAGAACAGCACTTGCAGCCCAGGCTGCTACTAACGGATACCCAACTAAGTCCATAGTAAGGGAAGCCTGGAATGCAAACACAGAGGCCTGGCAAAAGGGGCATCTCGAGCAAAGACTGTGCTGTCAGGAAGTGAACAACTACGAGAATGTTACAAGGACAATGCAAGATGTACAGCAACATGGATGTTTATGAATGAACAAAACAAAATTGCAAAATGTGCAAACCATGTTATGTTAGAATAAACTGCGGCCTTTTTTATGCACCATACCATATTGTCACTGGAATGATAAAAGGGAAAAGGGACGCATTTTTTGGGCGCTGAGAGGGGGAGCAAGGCTTGGCCCTTGTAGGGGTTGTATTTCATGTTCAAGTAACACTTGCAAAGTATTGAGAAAGAAAAGGCCTGGTGTTCCATTCACTTGTAAAACCTAAACATTATGGGCAATTGTTTCCAGAAATGTGGAGTCTTTAGAAATGTATCACACAGTCCCCTATGTCACTGCCCCCACAATTCGCACTATTTAATGGTAATATACACCACTGACAATCATTTTCAAAGAGTGACTGAGTTTGGTAAATTACACTTACTGTGATAATACTTATCCGTTGGTGTAATGCATTTGAATGTGATGCCCTAATAATTTAAGTGACAGCAGAGTCTGTATAAACCCCGAGGCAAAGGTTGCCTTATTTCAGCCCAGGAATCCTAGCAGATGACGATGTGGAGAAAAGATTTAGACACATTCTGCTTCCGACACCACGCTGAACCCTAGTGAACCTCAAACAGGCGAACACGTGCTAGCACTGCCCTTTCTTCTCCCCCTGGACAGTGATGTCCACTCTCTCATGTGAAATCACCTCATACTGGGTATTAGTGCTACCATGGTACTAGTGCAGACATCACTGGTGAGTGGAAGAGGAGACACAGTACAAGAATATGAAAAAGGGACATTTTATATTATAAAATGTATTAAATTCCAAATAGAAGCATTGATGGGGAAAGCCTGTAAAATTAACCTGACATACACATAGCGAGGGAAGGCAAGAATCTATCCTGTGTAATAATTCTCTTCCCTCTTATAGAACAGGGGCTGCACCGAGATGTGCGATGTGTTGTGTTTATGTGTTTGTCTAAATACTTCTGACGGTATGATTCCATGTGGCCAGTTACATTTGGACCCAGATCCTGGCACATGCATTACTGGGGGTTTACTAAATCGGTGCGGAGAACAAACCAGGAAATGTATTGTTGACTGTCCTATGTTCTTGTGGATTCATCTCTACGCCACAAAGGTTTTCTAAAAGACGTGGCATCAGAATATAACATTATTCGAAGCCATGAAGGATTAGTAGTGTATGGTTGTGATCTCAGGGGGCTCTGGATTACAATCAGCTGCTGCATGTGCAGCTCCTTCGAGGCTCTCTTATGTGCAACAAAGAGGCGGAGGATTGAGGTACAACACCTGGTTCTGCGTCTTCGGATCTTCTGAAAAGGGGCATCATTAAAAGACCCACACACATGAGGGCGACTGCATGAGAGGCGTCATCTCAGGAGGCGGAGCACTGAGTGGGCTGCAACCCCACCACGAATCCGAGCATCCATCCGGCAGAGGCAAGATGGAAACCTGCAGACCAGATTTGCATGCAGGGTGTTGGTGTTTTTGCAAAGCTCCATCTGGGGCTTTCCATAGTGTTCTGTCTGGTTATAAATGGGTTTGCAGGGAATTCATCAGAAGTTAGAGAGCGGCTGTTGTAGAGCAATGAAGATGGAGTTAGCAGCTCAGTTCTGGATATTTCTGTTCTGGCTTCATGGTAAGAGCAGTGACTGCTAAGCTGTTAAATATTTGTCTGAGATTTGTATGTGTTTCATTTTAAAATACAAAATATATCAGTGTTTAATATTTTTCTAAAGGTTTCATACTCTGTAAATGGTACTGGCTGTTTATTGACGTCATTAATTCCACTATTCTTTGATGTCATTAATTACCTTTCTGTCTTCAGAGTCCAGAGGGCAGATTGTGCTGACACAGACCCCAGAAGTCCTCGCGGTGACCCTGGGAGAAACCATCTCACTCAGATGTCAGTCCAGTTCATCCATCAGCAGTAGTTTACACTGGTACCAGCAGAAGCGCGGAGAAGCCCCCAAGCTTCTCATTTATGAGGCCACCGGTCGCCAGCCCGGGGTCTCGGACCGCTTCAGCGGCAGCGGGTCCGGCTCTGACTACACCCTCAGCATCAGCAGAGCCGAGGCCGGCGACGCTGGGTATTATTACTGTCAGCAGGGAGATATTTCTGTGCGAATCGTACTTGCGAGTTTGTAAGGTGTTTTTCCCGGGTACGAGTCGGACGGAAAAAACGCTCAGTACGAACATTCGTACCCGTGTTTTACCGGATCGGAATCGGCACCTATATGTTGAAGTCGTATTGAGTTTTATGTTGTCTGCACGACTTCTGGGATGTAGGAAGTCGGGAATTGGTAACAGTTCCGTAGCAGAGCAGAGGTAAGCGCTGCTCTCGGGAAAGACACAGAGGCGAGCAAAAACTGCCGCTTTCTCTTTCTGCCCTCAACTCTTTGACAACCATCACTGCTGCTGTGCAGGACCCGTGACATTCAGTGAACACCTGGGCAGACGGGGCATGACTCTTCACTCATTGAAGGAAGCTACTTCATGAGTTAGGATTTAGCGTGTAATATTTAGCTGCAGAAAGGTCGTTTCATTTCAAATTAGTATTGTGTTGTCAACTGAGTTCTCCGAGTAGATTTTTTACTGCAAGCTTTCCACCCCCTGGCATGCTTTCCACCCCCTGGCATGCTTTCCAGCATGCTTTCCACCCGCTGGCATGCTTTCCACCCCCTGGCATGCTTTCCCCACCCGCTGGCATGCTTTCCACCCATGCTTTCCACCCGCTGGCATGCTTTCCACCCGCTGGCATGCTTTCCAGCATGCTTTCCATCCGCTGGCATGCTTTCCACACCCTGGCATGCTTTCCACCCCTGTTGGGCTCAAAAATGTCCGTGCTCTTCAAAGAACCATAGCAAACATTAATTGTTTTATCAAACTTGGTATGTCGCTTATGAAGTGCCAACGTAACCCCATTTAGCGCACCAGAGCACATTAAAACACAGATAAAACAGACAATTAGGACACGTGGCGGCAAAGCTAATAGGTCTCCATTGGAACTGAATTTGAGAGCCAGACCTATCAACTTTGGCAAAGCTTGTTCATATTGTACACTCTGGCCCAACAAGGACAATCTTCTGCTTTGCACCTGCCAACAATACATGATTAAAATACACAGGGATCCCTGGTCACAATTTGTTATTCTCGAGCCCTTGGAGCTTTGAAAATGTGCAGGGAGCACTTTCCTTGCTACAATATCTTGCAGGTAAGTACTCATCTGTTGCTGCTCCATGGAGAGGTAAGAAGGCCGGGGCATTTAACTAGGCATGGTACACATCATGCATGCATCAAATTTCTTTGCGCGCGCTGAAACGCCAAATGGCGATGCAGCACGAGCAATTAAATTAGTTTTATTTATTCATTTACATTACTCCGGTCGGCCTTGAGCCGGAGTTTACTACCCCCCACCCTGCGCCTCCTCCGCACCGCCCCGCCTCACCGCCCCGCAGCACTCCCTCCAGGAGCCGCTACTGGTTACACTGCACCAGGGATGCGTTCCATAGGTGGAGCATGGGTGTTCCCACATACCCACCAATGGATTTTGGCGCATTCCCAGATTTACTAAAAGTGGTAGACTTAGAAGTGCCTCAAAATGCTACGCCTTCACAGGTTAGGTGTAAGTAGAAGAAATATCTAAATTGCTCCTTGTTCTTTTCTCTTTCTACATGTGCTGCATTCTGCAGCACACCTAGAAAGAAGAAAAAGCCTCAAAGGATTGTTTTCGTCCAGGAAGGTTTCACTTCCTGCACATTAACAATCCTGCCTGCAACATAGGCATCCTTCCACCATGGTGCAAGGATGCCTGCATTGGCGCTAGGGAACCAAAAGTGCATCAGTGCAAGGAGTGGGCAGGAATGCGCCATATCTTGTTTGCTATGGCACATTCCTGTGCTCTCTCTTTCACACAGCATAGCGCAGCAAGGTGGCTTGCTGTTTTGCGATGCATGAAAAAATTATAAATATGGCACAAGTTATTGAGAGGCTCCATAAAGAACCGATGATATGCTTGGTCTTATAAATGCGTTACAACAAACGAATGATGGACGGAATGCTGACAATGCATACATTCTCCCCCAGTCAAGAGATCTGGGTTAAATCCATCGTTCTTTTGCCCACTACACCACCCCAGTTCAGACATGGCCATATGCAAATCAGTCTTGACCCTGTGCCTCATGGGAACAGTCCAGCCCGAACTGCCAAGCCATGTCTTCCCTGGACCGGAATCAAGCATCCTAGGACCGGTTTCTGGCTATCAGCCGTCATCAGCCAGGATAGCTTGACTCCAGTGGCGTAGTGAGCACGGGTCCCACGTCTGGGAATACCCATCCCACTTAGGGCGAAAAGCGTTACAACAAACGAATGATGGACGGAATGCTGACAATGCATACATTCTCCCCCAGTCAAGAGATCTGGGTTAAATCCATCGTTCTTTTGCCCACTACACCACCCCAGTTCAGACATGGCCATATGCAAATCAGTCTTGACCCTGTGCCTCATGGGAACAGTCCAGCCCGAACTGCCAAGCCATGTCTTCCCTGGACCGGAATCAAGCATCCTAGGACCGGTTTCTGGCTATCAGCCGTCATCAGCCAGGATAGCTTGACTCCAGTGGCGTAGTGAGCACGGGTCCCACGTCTGGGAATACCCATCCCACTTAGGGCGAAAAGCGTTACAACAAACGAATGATGGACGGAATGCTGACAATGCATACATTCTCCCCCAGTCAAGAGATCTGGGTTAAATCCATCGTTCTTTTGCCCACTACACCACCCCAGTTCAGACATGGCCATATGCAAATCAGTCTTGACCCTGTGCCTCATGGGAACAGTCCAGCCCGAACTGCCAAGCCATGTCTTCCCTGGACCGGAATCAAGCATCCTAGGACCGGTTTCTGGCTATCAGCCGTCATCAGCCAGGATAGCTTGACTCCAGTGGCATAGTGAGCACGGGTCCCACGTCTGGGAATACCCATCCCACTTAGGGCGAAAAGCGTTACAACAAACGAATGATGGACGGAATGCTGACAATGCATACATTCTCCCCCAGTCAAGAGATCTGGGTTAAATCCATCGTTCTTTTGCCCACTACACCACCCCAGTTCAGACATGGCCATATGCAAATCAGTCTTGACCCTGTGCCTCATGGGAACAGTCCAGCCCGAACTGCCAAGCCATGTCTTCCCTGGACCGGAATCAAGCATCCTAGGACCGGTTTCTGGCTATCAGCCGTCATCAGCCAGGATAGCTTGACTCCAGTGGCGTAGTGAGCACGGGTCCCACGTCTGGGAATACCCATCCCACTTAGGGCGAAAAGCGTTACAACAAACGAATGATGGACGGAATGCTGACAATGCATACATTCTCCCCCAGTCAAGAGATCTGGGTTAAATCCATCGTTCTTTTGCCCACTACACCACCCCAGTTCAGACATGGCCATATGCAAATCAGTCTGATCAGAACGGTGATGGATCAAACCCAGATCTGTTGACTGGGTGTGAGTGTTTGATTGGTTCTGATGCTCCGTCCATCACCACCCCCTTTTGTACCGCTTTGTTCGCCATAAGTTGGCAGGGTATGCTCAGACGTGAGTCCCTTGCTCACTTTGCCACTGGATTCAAGCAAGCCTGGCTGAAGAAGGCTGAAATGCCAGAAACCGGTCCTAGGAAGCTTGTTTCCGGTCCAGGAAAGGCATGGCTTGGCAGTTCGGGCTGGACTGTTCCCATGAGGCACAGGGTCAGACTGATTTGCATATGGCCATGTCTGAACTGGGGTGGCAGAGTGGGCTAAAGAACGGTGATGGATCAAACCCAGATCTGTTGACTGGGTGTGAGTGTTTGATTGGTTCTGATGCTCCGTCCATCACCACCCCCTTTTGTATCGCTTTGTTCACCATAAGTTGGCAGGGTATGCTCAGACGTGAGTCCCTTGCTCACTTTGCCACTGGATTCAAGCAAGCCTGGCTGAAGAAGGCTGAAATGCCAGAAACCGGTCCTAGGAAGCTTGTTTCCGGTCCAGGAAAGGCATGGCTTGGCAGTTCGGGCTGGACTGTTCCCATGAGGCAAAGGGTCAGACTGATTTGCATATGGCCATGTCTGAACTGGGGTGGCAGAGAGGGCTAAAGAACGGTGATGGATCAAACCCAGATCTGTTGACTGGGTGTGAGTGTTTGATTGGTTCTGATGCTCCGTCCATCACCACCCCCTTTTGTACCGCTTTGTTCGCCATAAGTTGGCAGGGTATGCTCAGACGTGAGTCCCTTGCTCACTTTGCCACTGGATTCAAGCAAGCCTGGCTGAAGAAGGCTGAAATGCCAGAAACCGGTCCTAGGAAGCTTGTTTCCGGTCCAGGAAAGGCATGGCTTGGCAGTTCGGGCTGGACTGTTCCCATGAGGCACAGGGTCAGACTGATTTGCATATGGCCATGTCTGAACTGGGGTGGCAGAGTGGGCTAAAGAACGGTGATGGATCAAACCCAGATCTGTTGACTGGGTGTGAGTGTTTGATTGGTTCTGATGCTCCGTCCATCACCACCCCCTTTTGTACCGCTTTGTTCGCCATAAGTTGGCAGGGTATGCTCAGACGTGAGTCCCTTGCTCACTTTGCCACTGGATTCAAGCAAGCCTGGCTGAAGAAGGCTGAAATGCCAGAAACCGGTCCTAGGAAGCTTGTTTCCGGTCCAGGAAAGGCATGGCTTGGCAGTTCGGGCTGGACTGTTCCCATGAGGCACAGGGTCAGACTGATTTGCATATGGCCATGTCTGAACTGGGGTGGCAGAGTGGGCTAAAGAACGGTGATGGATCAAACCCAGATCTGTTGACTGGGTGTGAGTGTTTGATTGGTTCTGATGCTCCGTCCATCACCACCCCCTTTTGTACCGCTTTGTTCGCCATAAGTTGGCAGGGTATGCTCAGACGTGAGTCCCTTGCTCACTTTGCCACTGGATTCAAGCAAGCCTGGCTGAAGAAGGCTTAAATGCCAGAAACTGGTCCTAGGAAGCTTGTTTCCGGTCCAGGAAAGGCATGGCTTGGCAGTTCGGGCTGGACTGTTCCCATGAGGCACAGGGTCAGACTGATTTGCATATGGCCATGTCTGAACTGGGGTGGCAGAGTGGGCTAAAGAACGGTGATGGATCAAACCCAGATCTGTTGACTGGGTGTGAGTGTTTGATTGGTTCTGATGCTCCGTCCATCACCACCCCCTTTTGTACCGCTTTGTTCGCCATAAGTTGGCAGGGTATGCTCAGACGTGAGTCCCTTGCTCACTTTGCCACTGGATTCAAGCAAGCCTGGCTGAAGAAGGCTGAAATGCCAGAAACCGGTCCTAGGAAGCTTGTTTCCGGTCCAGGAAAGGCATGGCTTGGCAGTTCGGGCTGGACTGTTCCCATGAGGCACAGGGTCAGACTGATTTGCATATGGCCATGTCTGAACTGGGGTGGCAGAGTGGGCTAAAGAACGGTGATGGATCAAACCCAGATCTGTTGACTGGGTGTGAGTGTTTGATTGGTTCTGATGCTCCGTCCATCACCACCCCCTTTTGTACCGCTTTGGTCTTATAAATGGACATTATAGAGCCCAATGTGTAGGGTTCTTCAATCGAGTTCTCAACATTGGTTTGACCTCTCCTAGGCAAATATATTAGTGTACATTGAGGACAAATGACAAAAAAGTCCCTGTACTCTCCTATTTTTGAAAAACAGTAGGCCTATTCCATGTTTGTTGAACTTTAGATGCTGTAATAAGTTTGTTATATATTTTTGCATAATATGTCCTGTGTTTACAATTCACACATCTGTATGTCTTGTTAATGTTGTATACATTTTCTGTTAATAATTTTGTTTATGATTTTCACACTTTTGATGCATAAAAGTAACACAAGAGGGTTTAATTCTAGCTTGCCTCGTGATAGGAATCTCTGTTTTGATAACCAAGTGAAAAACATAACATGTATATGATTACCATCCAGGGCTAATTAAAAAAGCTTACTGAGGTACAAAGAAAATTTGATTTATGGTGTCAGAGGTAACTTGTGTTTGTGTATTTATTAGGATTCTCACCTCTGCAATTCCTCAACCGAATCATTCCCCTGTTGTTGTAAATTGAAACAACGATGTGATTAAGCATTTACTAAAGACATTAATTCCCTTCTTTAGATCATGTTTTCTCCGTTATGTTGACCGAAGTTCGGACTCCATTTTGTATTGTTATGCTTCCACGTGTTCCCCACGAGAAGAGTCCAACCTCTGTGTTAGTTGCTCTTGTAATCTGCCTAGTAACAGTCTATAAATAGCTCCTTTGTCCATCTGGTGCATGCCCAGACTTGACCACATCTGTTATCAGTTAGCCTTGCTTGACCATGTTTTCGCGGGCTCAAGGAGTGCGTTAGCTCCGCCCACATATTGATTCAGTATCGAAAATGACCATAAATGGTAATGTTCTTCGGCCTCATGTTGTATCCACCCACTTATGAGCCCCTCTATTGTGTATAAAAGGGGACCATGTACGTAAGTTCTTTGTGCTACTCTATGCAATACTGAAGAGTGTTGTGTGGATTGTAGGACCACCCTTAAGGGTTAATAAATGCTGTCTTTGTACTTTGCAGTTTCCGTGCCAACTTCCTTATAGATTCCATTACAGGAGAGCGAACCCTTGTGTCCTGCGGGCCTAGCTGGGGCCTGTATTCATCATTTGGCGCCCGTCACGTGGGCTCATCGGCGACTCGGATGCTCAAAGGACTGGTCGCGACGAAGGTGAGGAATTTGGCCGGGGACGTGATCACTGCCAGCGGCGTCTTAGCCCTGGCATCCCGAGGTTTTTCTTCCTTCCCTTCCGAGCTGACCGTCTGTGTGGCGCCGGTCCTCGACTGAGACCTCTTCTGTCGGTCCTGCTGTGGAAATATGGATTTTTCTGGTCAGTTATGTCCCCTATCTTGGACCCCAACGGTTACATGAGCATGTCACAAGTACATGTATGTTCCCTCCAGTTCCAGTTATGAAGACGCAAATACATGTGCGTCCACCGTCAACATGTCCTTTGTCAGATCCGCCATGAATAGGCTGGATATTCCATTCCTAAATATGAAAGGCCACCGGCTTTATATGGTTCACTTATGCCACTTTACAGTCCAGGCAAGTAGGCCCTGATTCTGTCATCAAAACTCCTCTTGCCTTCTGCCTCTGAAAGCTCCAGTCCGAGCCTGCATCTGTGACCATGAACTTTGTCTCATTCTCTGCGCGGCTCACGAAGCCTGACATCAGCCTATTCTCTGCCAAGAACTGTATTTCACCTTCGAATTATCTGCTTCCCCCTCAGCCGATGCATTCCTGCCTAGTAGTTTAAGTAAACATTCTTCCAGTTACCAAGCAAAAAGGCCTAGCTTCTCTGTCTTCATGCAAGTAATTCATAGCCCTGTTACTAGGGAATATTCCTACCCCCTCGCATTCAGTGTAGACACTTAGACGCTTGTACACGCACGCACAGTCAGTATAGAATAGATTCTGTCCGAGAGTCCTTCTTTTGTGGATAACATAGTTCTTTAAACATAGGATGTTAGATATGATTTGGGATTAGGTTGACTTGACCCCCCAGACTTCTCGTCTCCACATATAGAGCTAAATGTCAAGTCCTCGTCACCCCCTAGTTACACGTCAATTACACGTCATACTGCTGCGCGCGCATCTATGCCAAGTATTATCTTGTAGATCCACCTATACATAACATCATAACCAATCATGTTCCTTTTTGCTCATTATTACACCCATTTTCGGTTACGCAGCCCAAACGTCAATGTCCTTATCAATTGTTACGCCTACTGTATTCATTTCATTATAATGTATGTACTATAAAAGTTACTTCTTGTCAATAAAGTATGTACTTCACTTCCTGAACCCCCGTGGTGATGGAACTTGAAGCATCCGATTATAATCGATTACTGGAATAAAGCCCATTCCGAAACTCTAATATCACGGATTCTGCCTCTCATTTTACTGAGCTATTTTATAATGTTTCTGTATCAAATTCAGTCCCGGTAAAGGAATTTTTATTTACCACATGATGGCGCCCGAACAGGGACACTTTCTCATCTCACGCGCCGGCGGTGAGTTGCAGGCCCGGTCTCCTGCCACAGCTGGACGGACAATAACGCGTACCAGCAGGATTTCCTGTATCTCCCTCCGGTCAAGCGGAGGCGACTGAGACTGCGATCAACACCCAGACGAGGCGGTGAGAAGTGCGAAGTATCCCGACCAGAGCCTAGCTGAGAGAGCAAGATCCGAGGTATACAGAGACCCACCAGTTCGAAGTCAAGCCCAGTTTCCGACGAGGCGAGTCGAGTCCAGTCCGGTTCAAGTTCAAGTTACCGAGGCCTTCTGTTTCCGAAGCTACCCGGTGAGTACCATTACTGGGGAGGCATTTCTGACGTGCACATAGGTTGTGCCGGTCAAGACGGGTTTGGGTACACAAATCCGGTCTGCACTGTTTTAGCAGTGTATCTGTACTGTTTAGCAGTATATCAAGTATTCCGAAGTGTCTAGTAAGTGTCAAGAATTAAGCATGGTGATTTAGTTATGCAGACGATCATCATTGTTGTTCCAGTTAAAGGTTTAATGTTTTAATGTTTAATGTGTTAAACGTCCTGCATATTGTGGTATGAATGGTTGTTCATTATTGTGCTTTTGTATTAAGCGTGTTCAAGATTAAGTATCAGATCAGTTGTCAATATGCCGCTCTTTTCGAAATTAAGACAGATCACTACTAGAAAAGGGGTACTTGAAGAAGCCGTCCCTATTCCTCCTAGGGATACTCCAGGGCACTTCATGTATCACAAACATGGCTTAGACGCTATATTGTTTCTTGATTTATGGGTAGATTACACCAAGGGATTACCAGAAAGTCAGAGATGGCCCGCAGCGGGAACCTGGGATGCAGAGTGCATCATGAAAGTCGAGGAAGAGTTATAGAAAAGGAAAGTCAGACAGTCACAGAAAGACGCCGTTGAGTTATGGCGTAAAGAATCTCATAGACGTACGGAAAAAGCACGTAGACAGGAAGAGAAGAGTAAAGAAAGTTCAAGCAAAGTTCAAGAAAATCTATTAATTGAGGAAGGTATCCGAGTGAAATCAGAACAAGTAGACAGACAAAGAAATGCCCTTATGAATGGTATGTATCCCCTTCTGGCCGAAGGATTACCTAAGGCTACTCCAGAGATACCGAAAGACTTGCCACCCCCATTATTCCCAATCAAGGTACATCCTAAGGGGCATCCTAGAACAGCAGAAGATGTTTTTCTTTCCTCATATTTAGATGACGCAGCTCCCGAGTATGCTAATTCCGCCCCACATAGACCACATACCAGCGAGGTCCAACGCCAAGATCCAGCACCCGTATCCCTACAGCAACAAATCGAGTCACAAGTTCCGGCAAGCACATCTGTTTCTGCATCTGTTCCTACAGGTGCTTCCATAGCTGAGTCCACACCTATAGTTGCTGTGTCACGTTCGACGAATCCTTTCACACCCGACGCCCCAGATGGGGCCACGGGAGGTGCTACCAATATTTTTTCTACGCCACCTAGAATAAATAAACTTATTTTTCAAGAGTCAGCGCATTCACGTACACCCAAATTCGTAAGTGATCGTACGCTTAAGGAACTTCTTATAGATTGTAGATATGACCCGGTGCTCGGTAAAGAGGACGAAATGATCCTGGCATCATTACGTATCAGACGAGCCGCAGGGTATTTAGCGAAGCTACCAGGAATGACTGCGCATCTAGATAAAATATATCATTTTGTTCAAACAGGGCGAGATCCAGAATGTATTAACAGAGCTATGGAATACCAGAAAGTAGAGATACAGGGGGAACTGTTACGTTTCCTCATAAACTGTGTGATCAGAAATCAAGACCGACCGGGGGTAGATCCGGAAGCAATGAAAATTCTTACAAAATGGAGCCAGAATATATCAGAAGGGAGACACGATAAGCAAAATTGTATAATAGCCATGTGCCGAAAGATCCGTAAAGAAATAGAACGCCTACACGAGGAGAGATTAGAGACAGACGAGTTCGAACAAAGCGAGGAAGAAGGGTCAGGACTGCCCGCAGGACAGTCGGACACCATAGCCTATGTAGGTAGAGGAAGATCTTGTAATAGGAATCAGATTAGATATCATACTGACTCAATACGTCCAATATGTCCAGATAATGACAGGAATTTCCAAATACCTATAATTAACATAAGGTCTAACGAGCATTCGTTCCAAACCGCCGACAAACTACTCCGAGAACGAAGGGGTTATCATTTTCTCGATTCTATGGATGAACAAGATTTAGCAAGGGCAGCTGTCCACTGGGTGGACAGTCCCGGAAAATATAGTGATGAGACAGTAGTACGCACATTTTTGAATCTCACCCCAGATGAGCAGAGGTTAGCTGGGATTTATATGATTCAACAACTCATTATACTATATCAGAGTCAGCATTCGGACCCTGGTCCCTTACCTGACATATTGACTGAATTGCTTATGAATAAATGGAGAGGTCCAAGTACTAAATTAATTAAAGAAATTCTAGTATCAAGAAAGCAGTATATTCTTTTTGTATGCTCAGAGCATGTCTCATTGCCTGTCAAGGAAAGAACAACGTATCACATGGATAGACAGAATCCCTTACGAGAAGTGCACCCAATAAAAGGCGAGGACGATCAATTTAAACGTGTATTTGTATATACGCCCATATCGAAAATAGAATTGTTAGAAATGAAGAAAGTGGTACCCAGTCATGAGAAAGACCCAGCAGGTTTTCACCGAGAAATTAAAGACATGTTACTCATGGGAGAGTATACCTACCCCGACATTATGACAATATTAAAGGTGTTGATGCCTGCTGGCATTTATGAGAAACTCAAGGAAAAAGAGTGGGAGGTAGGAGATCAAAAGATAGAATGGTCAGCATTAGAAGCAGAAGAAAGGGCCCGAGGTCCAGGTTCGGGGCTTGGGGATAAAACTAAAGCACTACCAGGTTTACTAGTACAGGTACTGCCACGTTTATTAACTACGAAAAAGGAAGATTGGGGTACAATTTCAGCCTGTAAACAGAAGCAAGATGAAGACACTAGCGATTACTATGCCCGATTCGAGAAATGTTTTGGTATAAATAGTGGCATAAAAGCAAGTAGTGAATCATACCCGCATCTGTTTGTAACAAAATTAGTGGAAAATGCCCTGCCCCCAGTAAAGAATAGAGTATTAAAATTCGAGAGTACCTGGCAAGGTAACACTCCAACACAAATGTTACAAATGTTACAGTACCACCACAATAGAATTAAAGAGGAACAAGAACATGAACACAGACGCATGAAAGACACGAAAATGAAAATGCTAGTTTCCCAGACAGTTCCAGCTGAAGGACATAAAAAGGGTATGACACATTCCGATTCAGCAGGACCTGTAAAAGGGACATGCAATTATTGTAAAAAGCCAGGTCATTACGTACACGATTGTCCAGTTTTAAAACATAATATCGCCATAGGTAAAACACAAGAAAGATCACGGCCACTAAGACAAGATCAGAATGAACAAGGAGCTATGCAGCATGCCCAGGCCATGCCAGCCGCACAACAGCCAATACAGTTTGTGCCAGCTGCACCACCGTTGCCTGCTGCTGCCACACAGACAACAACACGACAAATGTATCAGACTGCACAGTATGAATATCCTGAGTATCAACGTTACGCATGAACTAGCCTAGAGAGGGAAGTTGACTTACCCCTTATCGAGATCCCTGTAGATCAAGAAGGACCTTATGTACATAGTGAATTATTAGGTCAAGATAGAAAATTTTTACTCGATACAGGGGCAAGTCGAACAACTATAAAACGTAGTGAAGTTCCAGGGGCACCCCGCTCAGGCTCTCAGAATATTTCCCTTGGTTTTTCAGGAAAACCTATTGTTAATGAAGTATCACAGCCTCTTCCACTTACGATCGGACCTTTGACCCGAACTACAGATTTATTGCTTACTAAATCATGCCCAGAAAATCTGTTAGGAATTAAAACCCTGAAAGCTCTAGGAGCCATAATATGTTGTTCTCCGGAAGGAGTAAGGTTGTTTTTACGTGATTTTAAAGGTCACTATGTATCTAGAGACATGGATCCCCGACTGCAGACTTTACCTACACATCTATGGGCACAAGGCCCTACTGATGTCGGTTGCATGAATATTACACCATATCGAGTCACACTAAAGGCAGGAGTGGTGCTACCACGAATGCGACAATACAAGTTACCACCAGATGCTGTAGTGGCTTTACTACAAATCATTGACGAGCTTATTGCCCAAGGAGTAGTTGTAGAAACAGACTCCAATGTATGTAATTCACCGATAATTCCGATTCTTAAACGAACAGATCCTACAGCCCCGCCAGTATATCGATTGGTTATTGATCTGCGCGAGTTAAACAAATGCATTGTGCCACAATTTCCTGTGGTCCCAGATATCTCGTCATTATTGACAGCTATTGATTCCGAAGCAACGTTCTTTACTGTAATTGATCTCAAGAATGCCTTTTTCAGCGTCCCAATAGATCCGGAAAGCCAATATTTGTTCGGATTTAGTTTAAATGGGCGTAGCTTTAAATTCTCCCGCGCACCTCAAGGATTTACAGAAAGCCCCAGCATCTATAGCCAAGCACTGAAACGAGAACTTGACAGTATCCACATGCCAGTTAACACTGCTCTGCTTCAATATGTCGATGATCTGCTGATCACCGCGAGAAGCGAACCGGAATGTGAAAAGGCATCACTGACAGTTTTACAATTTCTAGCCGAAAAGGGGCACAAGGTATCACCTTCTAAGCTGCAATTCTGTGTCCAGCGAGTTATTTATCTTGGACACTCGCTGTCCAAGGAGGGAAGGCAGCTTACACCCGACCGCATTCAGTTAATAGCTAACATGCCAATACCCAAGACACAAAAGGAAGTACGGGCTTTCATAGGCCTCACTTCATATTGTAGGCAGTGGATCCCTCAATATGCATTTCTAGCAAAACCACTCATTCAGTTAACCACACAGGAGGCAGCCACATCGACTGTTCTCCCTTGGACTCAGGAACACACACAAGCTTTTGAAAGCTTAAAGAAAGCTTTATGTCAAGCACCCGTTTTAGCAACGCCATGTTACAGAAAACAGTTTACACTCTTTGTTACAGAACGCGAAGGTACTGCCTTGTCAGTACTCACACAGGAACAAGCAGGAGCACACAAACCATGTGCTTATTTTTCTAGTACATTAGATCCCGTAGCTCAGGCTTTGCCTGCGTGCCTGAAATCAGTAGCAGCGACAGCTTTAGCAATCAGACAAAGCGATGCCATAGTGTTAGGACATCCATTGACAGTTCAAGTACCACACGCAGTAGAGGTTCTTGTAAATAGAACGCAAACACAACACTTGACTATAGCGCGACTTACAGGATATGAACTTACATTGTTTCAGCCACATATAGAAATCAGACGCTGTAACACATTGAATCCTGCCACACTTTTACCAGTAATCGGAACAGACCCACTAGCTCACGACTGTATTGAAGTTATTACTATAACGACAAAACCCAGACAAGACTTGACAGATGTCCCATTGCCAGATCCAGACCTGACCTTGTATGTAGATGGTTCATGCATGAGAACAAGTACAGGAGAGTTAGTAGCCGCTTACGCAGTCACAACAGATACTGAAGTCATTGAAACTAATCGTATAAACACTTTGTCAGCTCAAGCCGCAGAACTTATCGCTCTGACACAAGCCTGTATTCAAGCCACGAATAAAAAAGTCAACATATACACTGACTCACGTTATGCATTCGGAGTTGTACATGACTTCGGCGTGCTGTGGCGAGAGAGAGGTTATTTAACTTCCCACGGTGCCCACATTCAGCACGGACCCCTCATTCATGCATTATTAGATGCAATACATCTACCCACTGAAATATCAATTATGAAATGTAAGGCTCATACGAAGGTTACTGATATCATTTCCCAAGGCAATGATCTAGCCGACAGAACAGCTAAACTGACTGCTCAAACTCAAACCCCCGACATGACAAAGACAATAGTCCCGACACCGACACATTGTATGACAGTTAAAGATCCTACTCTTGACGTAATTGACATACAGACACATGCTACACCAGACGAAATAAAGAAATGGACTGAATTAGGAGGGATCCAAACGGACCAAGGATGGATGATGAAGGAAAAGTCTGTATGGTTCCTTCCTGATTCAATGGTCCAAGTTATAATTAACACTATACATAGTCCAGCACATCTAGGAGAAAAAGCTATGCTAGACAGCATTCAACACATTTGGTTCAATAAACATTTACGAACAGCAGCAAAACAAAAGGTCCGTACCTGTATGATCTGTTGTCAGTTCAACCCAGGAAAAAGCGTCCCCGTAGAACAGGGTGGATTTCATACTCCTAATCATCCTTTTGAAGTACTCCAGATGGACTATATCCAGATGGAACGATGTCGAGGATTCAAATATGTTCTCGTAGTTGTTTGCGCTCTGTCCCGTTGGACGGAGGCATACCCGGTTTCAGATTACACTGCTCCGACTACTGCTAAACAGTTGGTTCGAGAATTTTTCCCACGATACGGTTTACCACGTGCTGTTTACTCAGATAACGGCCAGCCGTTCTCATCAGAATTAATGAAACATGTTTCACTTCTGTTAGGATATCAGTGGAAATTCCACTGTGTCCGACATCCCGAGGCAGCAGGTCTCGTAGAAAGACATAACCAGATACTGAAAATCAGATTGTCCAAAATATGCAGAGAGAAAGGTGTCGACTGGGTAGTAGCGTTACCAGTTGCACTATTTTACATGAGAATGGTAGCACACTCTCGAACAGGGCTATCCCCGTATGAGGTGATCTTCGGTAGACCACCAAATATGTGGGGGACGCCTATACCACGCAAAATAACTGATATTGACTGTAATATGCTGACAGATTACTTGGCTTCCTTGATGTCTGCACTACAATCTTCTCGTTCACAGGTAGCTGCAGCCTTTCCCGACAACACTGAGGTGAAACCCCATGATGTTGTTCCGGGTAATCTTGTCTTTGTGAGGAATTTCGACCGAAAGACTCAGCTGGAGCCCAGGTGGAAAGCACCCAAGTTGGTCCTGTTGACCACAAGAACAGCCGTGAAGATCGAGGGCCGCAAGGGATGGATTCATTCAAGCCATATTAAGAAATTTCACGGACTATCCTCGGATATAGACACTGTGCCCTGCACTACCTCACAGACTGATACAAAGCTTCCTTTTGTTGAACCGAACAATTCTGAAAAGTACAAACTAAAGCTTAGGCCCAACCAGTCGAGCAATTTGATTGTTTAAGTCCTCTCCAAGGTGAAGCGGTTGAATTGTCTCTGACATGTATCCCTTGGACCTGAGTAGAGGAAATACCCGTAAAATGTTGAAACAGGCGTATTGTAAATCACTGCGTAGCCACTGTATAGTGACATTATTAATTTTGTTTTTACTGAGTCTTTTAATAATTATTACAAGTATGTTGTTGCACATATATTACCCTATTTCTAGACATGTATATAATGTTGCTGCTGAACATTCTTTTAGTGACTTACCTCCGCATGAATTGTCTTATAGACTTGCGCTGCGCAATAACACTTTCATCAGTATGTTACATCATTCCCATCAGACTAGTAATGCCACCAATTGTTGGGTGTGTGGCCGACTCCCTCCCTATCAGAATTATGAAGGAGTCCTGCCTTTCTTTCCGCATCCATTTACACATAATGGCTCCTGTGGAGCATGGTTTAGTTTAATTAACTCCATAGACTCAGATACAGCAGTTTACCAAGATCATTGGGTATGGGGAAACCTGAACCTAGCTTTACTCAAGGTCTGCTATCCTGACAAGGAGGGTCGCCCCAAAAGAACAGGAACTGATCTAGAAAATGAAGTATATGGATTAGGTAATTTTACACCTAATCTCATGATTCTAAATGTCGTATCCGAAGTTGAACTAGTCTTACCCACCATGTCAGTATTCCCAGCGAAAGGTGAATTGTGTGTAAGAAAGGTTGGTTCCATACATATGGGCCATAGTAAATGCACTAATATAGTAGAATTCAATGATCAAGGAAAATCTTCATTTAAAGCTTCTCGCCACTCCTACTTCATATGTGGTCAGACTGCATATATGCGTTTACCTCTAGATTGGGATGGTACCTGCTACATTGCATTCCTTTTGCCACCTGTTTTCCTAGCTCCTCCTGATTATTACAGAAATATTCATTTAGTACACAACAGAGAACGGAGAGATCTCCCCATTGTCGATTACACTGAGACGGCATGGGACAAGTATGTAGATTTTAATAAAGGCATCTTTCCCTATATAGGTACTGTTACTAATAGTAAGCTGATACGTAGATTAACTAGAACCCTTGAAGCAGTAGTGAATGAGACTATTTCCGCCTTAGGCAATTTAACGGAAGAGCAGTCTGCTATGCGGATTGTTGTGCTTCAAAATCGTCTTGTCCTTGACGTCATCCTGGCTGATAGGGGCGGAGCTTGTAGGGTCATCGGATCAAGCTGCTGCGTATTCATACCAGAAAATTCGCCATCTGTATATAAAGCCATCACTCGCCTTCATAAGATTGTAAGCCAGATACACCAGAACCCAGGCACTTGGACTTGGTCCAGTTGGTTTTGGAATGCGGTATCAGCCTGGGGATGGAGAGTTTTATCCTTCCTAGGTATTGGCCTTCTCATACTATTCAGTTGCTGTCTATGTCTACAATGTGGACCAGCGATTTGTGGTCTGTGTGCCACATCGTGCATTCCACATCAAGATTTTCATTCAAGATCCCGGAAGAAGAAAGAAGAACAAATGATGCTATATGAACAGATCAATGGATTGATGAAGATTGATATCTCTTGAAGGGCAAGTAGGGGACAAGGAGGGAATGTGGAAATATGGATTTTTCTGGTCAGTTATGTCCCCTATCTTGGACCCCAACGGTTACATGAGCATGTCACAAGTACATGTATGTTCCCTCCAGTTCCAGTTATGAAGACGCAAATACATGTGCGTCCACCGTCAACATGTCCTTTGTCAGATCCGCCATGAATAGGCCGGATATTCCATTCCTAAATATGAAAGGCCACCGGCTTTATATGGTTCACTTATGCCACTTTACAGTCCAGGCAAGTAGGCCCTGATTCTGTCATCAAAACTCCTCTTGCCTTCTGCCTCTGAAAGCTCCAGTCCGAGCCTGCATCTGTGACCATGAACTTTGTCTCATTCTCTGCGCGGCTCACGAAGCCTGACATCAGCCTATTCTCTGCCAAGAACTGTATTTCACCTTCGAATTATCTGCTTCCCCCTCAGCCGATGCATTCCTGCCTAGTAGTTTAAGTAAACATTCTTCCAGTTACCAAGCAAAAAGGCCTAGCTTCTCTGTCTTCATGCAAGTAATTCATAGCCCTGTTACTAGGGAATATTCCTACCCCCTCGCATTCAGTGTAGACACTTAGACGCTTGTACACGCACGCACAGTCAGTATAGAATAGATTCTGTCCGAGAGTCCTTCTTTTGTGGATAACATAGTTCTTTAAACATAGGATGTTAGATATGATTTGGGATTAGGTTGACTTGACCCCCCAGACTTCTCGTCTCCACATATAGAGCTAAATGTCAAGTCCTCGTCACCCCCTAGTTACACGTCAATTACACGTCATACTGCTGCGCGCGCATCTATGCCAAGTATTATCTTGTAGATCCACCTATACATAACATCATAACCAATCATGTTCCTTTTTGCTCATTATTACACCCATTTTCGGTTACGCAGCCCAAACGTCAATGTCCTTATCAATTGTTACGCCTACTGTATTCATTTCATTATAATGTATGTACTATAAAAGTTACTTCTTGTCAATAAAGTATGTACTTCACTTCCTGAACCCCCGTGGTGATGGAACTTGAAGCATCCGATTATAATCGATTACTGGAATAAAGCCCATTCCGAAACTCTAATATCACGGATTCTGCCTCTCATTTTACTGAGCTATTTTATAATGTTTCTGTATCAAATTCAGTCCCGGTAAAGGAATTTTTATTTACCACACTGCCGTGAAAGCCGTTTGGGCGATTGTGGAGCTTGGCAGTTGGAATCTGGACTCTTGATTGGTAAGAACCGGTGTACGGTACTTGCTCCGAGTTTTTGAAGCCTGGTCCGGCTATTTGAGTTTGATTTGTGATGACTAGTCATATTTTGTATTTGTCTTTGTGAAAATATATGCGTTGCAACACATATAGGCAGGTAATGTGGAGAGATTTCTCCGGAGCTGTGTAACTTTGAACGGCGCAACGATTAAGTGCCATTTTCTCTATAATATTGCATATTTTGCATTATTCCTGAGCATGCCTGCTTTTAGCGCACTCCGTAAGTGGTGTTGCTGTTTTGGAAACCGGTTGAACCTCGAGGAATCTGCTCCAGCTCCCCCAGAGGGGACTCCTAATAGGGATATGTATGTGAAGCATGGTCTTTCTTCCATAATGTACAGCACAGTATGGAGGAAATATACTAAAAAAGATCCTGAGTTACGATGGCCTTTGTATGGATCGTTTGATATACGTAAGATTGAGTATGTGGAACAGTGTATGTGTAAGCGGCGTGCTCGTCAGGATATGTTTGAGTGTGTGCGGTTGTGGGTGAAGGAGGTGCGTGAGCGAGAGAAGCGTGAGAAAGCGCTGTTCGATAAAGAACAACGGAAGAATGATCATGTGCGAGCACAGGAAGCGAGGCGTCGGGAGGACAAAGAACAAACGGAGAGACAAGAGAAAGAGCGTAGGCTGCAAGTCTCGGGTCAATATGCTGTTCGGCAGCCACTTTATCCTGTCCTTAATAATCTTGATGATGATTTTTATTTACTAGATCGCTCTCCGCCCCCTTATGTTGGCGCATCTGCTCCGAGGCCACAAGATTCTGTCCCGGGTCCGGGTAAGGTAGATACGCGGTCCATGTTATCGGCTGAGCATATGGCTGAGCTTCGGCAAATTTCCTTCCGTGCACTTAAGGGCAAGGTGTCCGTGGATGAATTGTTCCATACGTGGGGGCCGTGGCAGGATAGAGAGAGATTGTATTTTTTGAGTCATTTCGCTGAGGAAGTGATTGCTGCTTTTCGGAAATATTCTAGTGTCTTTGAGCCTGAAGAAGTGACATCGGATGCTAAAGCATTGCATGATGGTGTTTTTTCTCCCTCTAAGGCTCCTGATACGGCTCGGCGGCTATTCGCCTTGCGGGACGCGGTGCTGGCCCATTAAGAAAAAGCGCGCCAACGAGCAGGGGAGGAGACGCAGTCGGATTCGTGTACCGCAGAAGGCCACTCATCCACCTCTCAATCAGATAAGAGCAATCTAGTGCATGCTAAGCCAATGCGCGAGGCGGCGCCTTTGTATGTTCCTCCTAAAGGAGCGGGGACTAGCTCGGACATTACCTCCGCCGATGCTAAGGGATATTTTGTGTATAATTGGGTTTATACTCCGTGGCATAGAGCTGATGTTATGGCATTAAAGAATGCGCTGCCTGACCCCCGCAAGAATCCAGCGGCCTTCTACGAAGAAGTCGAGGGGGCCTTGAATTCTTGCGTTATGACTTTAGCAGATATAGACCTGTTCTTTGGCCTTATTCTACCACCGGATATGTGGCGATCTGTCCGAAAGGTAGATGATATAGTTGCCTTTAAGGCCCGGTGGTCTGACCTTGAGGATGAGGATAGGGAGCGGAAGCCCGCGCAGAAACCGCCCCAGAGTATTTTAGATCTCCCTGCTGCTATTGTGGCTAAGTTGAAGACAATTATCCCCCCTAAAAAGATTGACTGGAATATGTTAGCTGCATGTAAACAGAAAGTTGACGAGTCAGTTGCGGACTTCTTTACGCGCTTTGAGGAGACGTTTCATGATTTTAGTGGCCAGTCGCTTACTGACGATACGGGCCGCCCCCTTTTTGCGGATAAATATGTGGCTAATCTGCTGCCGGCAGTTGCGGCCCGCTTAAAAGCGAGTGAAAGTTCTTGGTCTTCCGCTACACCGATGGCCCTCCTGACTATCGCCCAGTATTATGAGCGTCAGGAGCAAGAAGCAAAGGGCCAGGAGGAAAAGAAATCGAAAGATTTGAAAACAAAGGTGATGTTGGCACAAGTCTATGGCCCGCCCCGACGGGGTAGTAATAGAGGTAGGGGAGGATCTTATGGTCCTCCTTCGGGCCGATCTGATTTGAATAGGAACCAATGTGCGTATTGTAAGCAATCGGGTCATTGGGCTAGGGACTGCCCGGTGTTGCATGCATCGCGTCAGGGGCATACCCACGGTGGCCCGCGAGGTAGAGGGGGTTTCTCGAACTTTCGAGGGAATTCTAACGAACAGGCTCGTTTTGACTCTGCTGGGCAGCACCGAGACAGATCAAATGTTTTCGATCACCAGCATCAGTATCAAGTGTCGGGGATTGATCGGTCGGGGTACCATGACTCTCAGCATGCATAGGGATGCGTTGGATGGGGGTTAGAATCAGTTGAGGTGCCGGTCGATCAGAAGGGTCCTTATGTATCGGCTGAGGTTTTGGGCTCTACTGATCAGTTCCTAGTGGATACAGGAGCGACACGTAGTGCACTGTCTAAGCAATTGGTTCCGGGGGCTCCCCCATCCGGCTTAATGGTCACATCGGTAGGGTTTGACGGTACACTCTCCCGAAGCCCTCTTTCGCAGCCCCTCATGTTTAAGGTTGATTCTTTTTCTGCACCCTGTCCGTTTCTGCTTGCCCCGTACACACCGGACAACATTATGGGTCTTGATATGTTAAAGCATTTTAGGGCTACGATCCGCTGCTCCCCTGCTGGTGTGCGGGTAATATTGAATGACAATTACCCCCGATCTGAACGGATGTGTGCGATGTCAGAGGATGCGCTGTTAGCTACCCTCCCTCGTGCTTTGTGGGCAACTTCGGATACTGATGTGGGACAAATGGTGATTCCACCGGTCCACATTAGCGTCCAGGAGGGAGCGGTGTTACCACGCCTCCCACAGTACCGTATTTCCCAGGAGGGTGAGGAGGCTCTCATACAGATAGTGCAGGATTTGATGGCGGTAGGGGTAGTGGAGGAAGTCCCCTACAACATTTGTAACAGTCCGATTCTTCCCATACTGAAAAAGGATACGGATGCCAGAGTTTATCGGTTTATAATTGATTTGAGAGAAGTGAACAAGATCGTGATACCTCAGTACCCAGTGGTTTCCGATATCACGACGTTGCTTACTTTGGTACCACCTACGGCGACTATGTTCTCCGTGATCGATTTGAAGAATGCCTTCTTTTCCATTCCCATTCACCCTGATAGCCGATATCTTTTTGGGTTTACATTAAATAATAGATCTTATCGTTTTTGTAGGATCCCCCAGGGCTACACAGAAAGCCCTAGCATTTACAGTCAGGCTTTGAAAAGACAATTGGATTCCTTTGTTCTGCTCGAGGGGGTCGCCCTCATTCAATATGTCGATGACATCTTGCTGGCGGCTGACACCCTGGAGTTGTGTGAAAAAAGTACTTTATCCTTACTTTCCTTTTTAGCATCCCACAATCATAAGGTATCTAGGAAGAAATTGCAATTCTGTAGACCAAAGGTGACTTATTTGGGTCACCTTTTGTCTAAGGAGGGACGTGCACTCACACCGGATCGTATCCAAGTAATTTTGGACACACCGAGACCGTCCACACAGAAGGATGTGCGTGCATTTCTGGGCCTTGTTTCTTTTTGTAGACAGTGGATATTGGGGTTTTCGCATATAGCTAAGCCATTGTTAGCCCTCTTGACAAAGGACACGCCTATCCCAATCCCTTGGTCAGATGAGTGTGATACTGCTTTTCAGCAACTACGACAGGCCCTTTGTTCAGCACCAGTGTTAGGGACCCCTGATTATGCAAAACCCTTTTCGTTGTATGTGCATGAGAAAGATGGATGTGCATTGTCAGTTTTAGTGCAGATGCACGGCGATAAGCAGCGCCCTTGTGCATATTTTTCGGCTGTACTTGATCCTGTCGCCCGAGCATTACCAGGGTGTTTTCGCTCGGTTGCGGCGACAGCTGTGTCAATACGCCAAAGTGAGGGAATTGTGTTATCTCATAAGTTGTTGGTATTAGTCCCCCATGCTGTCGATGCCCTGCTCAATCAAACGAAGACGCAGCATTTGACCAGCGCCCGTTTAACGGGATATGAGTTGACGCTTTTGGCTCCTCATATTACGTTAAAAAGGTGCCTAACGTTAAACCCGGCAACATTGTTGCCATACCCCGAAACCCAGCCTGAGGCGCGGAAAGCTCATGATTGTATTCTCGTGACTGAGGAACAAACAAAGGGTCGTATTGATCTCCAGGATACGCCCTTTTCAGATGTAGATGGAGAACTGTGGGTGGATGGATCCTGCCTGAAGCTACCAGATGGTACGACTTCAGCAGCGTATGCGATTACCACATTGCAAACGATAGTGGAGACAGCACGCATACCACAGAAATCAGCTCAAGCAGCGGAACTGATAGCATTAACACGAGCATGTGAGCTCAGTACAGGACTATGTGTGAATGTTTATACAGATAGCCGCTATGCCTTCGGAGTAGCGCATGACTTCGGCCTACTCTGGAAGGAGAGAGGGTTTTTAACGTCACATGGAGTACAGATAATGCATGGAGAGTTAGTTCACAATCTTTTAACTGCATTGACATACCCAAAGAAAATTGCCATCGTTAAGTGTAGCGCCCATAGGAAGGTAGTCGATAAAATTGGAGAAGGGAATGCGTTAGCGGATCGAGTAGCACGGGAGACTGCGATGCAGCCCGGTACTACTGCCATGTATGTAGTAAAGTCACAGGTGGAAAGATGGCATGATGCGAAGGAGGAAGTGCGAGAAATGCAGAGGATCGCTTCTGACAAAGAGCGGGAACAATGGGCCAGCGAGGGAGAACTGGATGACGAGGGCTGCTGGAGAAATAAGCAGATGGATAGATGGAAATTACCCACGGCCTTTGTACAACCTATGGTTCAGATGGCACATGGGCTAGCACATGTTGGAGCTTCCGCAATTGTGAAATTGCTTACCCAAGTCTGGGAGCATCCAGAGATTGCTAGCACAGCGAAGAGGGTGGTGCAGACCTGTATGATCTGCCTGAGGTATAACCCAGGAAAGGGTACTCGAACTCCGGCAGGAGGATTTGTGACACCTACTGCACCCTTCGAGGTTTTGCAGATGGATTACATCCAGCTTGAGCGCTGTAACACTCTGAAGTATGTTCTAGTAGTGGTCTGCGCTTTCAGCAAATGGGTTGAAGCGTACCCTACGAAAGACAATACTGCAATGACTACTGCGAAGTTGCTGCTGAAAGAGTTCTTCCCTCGATATGGCGTCTGTAGACTTCTGTGGAGTGATAATGGGCCTCACTTTGTAGCGGATGTTATAAAGTACGTCTTGAAGGGCCTGGGCATCACCCAGAAGTTTCACGCGGTATTCCACCCTCAGTCTGCAGGACTAGTCGAGAAGTATAATGGTACACTGAAGCTCAAGATCGCTAAAATTCAAGCTTCGACGTCCTTGACTTGGCCAGACGCTCTACCACTGGCGTTATTGTCAATTAGATCGGTACCGCACTCTCTAACTGGCCTTACACCGTACGAGATTGTCTTCGGACGCCCAATGAATATTTGGGGTCCACCAAAACCTAAGGCTGTGTATGATGTACCTTGTGTAATGATGAACGATTATCTGGCACAGTTAACGGATAACTTGGTTTCTATTCATCAACAGGTCCGAGAGGCGCTCCCTGATCGGTCTACCGGTGAAGGACATGGTCTCCGACCTGGTGACCACGTGATGGTGAAAATATTTGACAGAACAAACAGCTTGGAACCGAGATGGGTGGGTCCTGAGCAGGTCCTCCTCGCAACGAGGACGGCTGTGCGAGTCTCCAACAGAAAGAATTGGATCCATTCCCTGCACTGTAGGAAGGTGCCGCCCGGATTGGTGGAACCTGCCGTGCTGACCGACCAACGAGAAATCTTGGCTGCAGAGACCGGCCGTGCTGCGGAGCCAAACGCCACTGAGGAGCTCTTTCCGGACCACGCGATTCCTGGAGGAAGGCGATATCATCTTCGACCAAGGAAGTGAGTTTTCCAGTACCGGGACACACTGTCAGAACGGCCCTTGGGTTAGTGAAACGGAGAGCCGATGAGGCAAGGGGGGGGGATCAGCCCTGCATTAGTGTAGCGACACCCGTCTTGGCCCGCTGGTGAAGAAATCGACCGCTGCCCAAGGGGAAGAGTTCTGACAGACTTTTAGTTTCAGGAAGATATTGGGTTTTTATTTTTTACTGTGACATGGAGAAAAAGAAAATCCTTTGTGCATTAGGGTTCATGTTGACAGTAGCCATTGTTGGGATAACCACATGGTTCGTGGAGGATGTAACTCCCGCCCGGAAAATTCTTGTGTTGACAACTCCGGTGCCTGAGGAGCACTACTTTAATACATTACCGTATCAAGAGTTGAAGCATCGACAGTCTTACTTGAACAACACTTTCATCCAGATGCTGCATCATACCCACGTTGCTACGAATGCTACGAACTGTTGGATATGTGGGATGATGCCAGCTCATCAGAAGAAAGGAGGAACGCCATTTATACCACTTCCTTTCTCTCATAATGGCTCTTGTAGAGCATGGTATACTTTGCTTTTTGCCACTCGGAAACCGACAGTGGGACGATTGCTCTTCAGACTCAATAAAGAATGCCATCAAGACAAAAATGGGTATCCACAAGCGAATGGGACAATTTGGGAGTGGGAAGAGTACCGACCAGACAATGAATCCATTCCCTACATCTTCACGAACACAAGAGACACTGTGGGAAAGGACAAATTTGTGATTCAAGTAGCACAAGCTCAAGCGGACCTGTGTGTCCAGAGTGTGGGTTTTATCCCTGTTGGTGTTAGTGATTGTATTACTGTTCTGAACATTGATGGGTTGAACAATAGTACGTTTTTAGCCTCCCATAATACGTACTTTGTGTGTGGAAATAAAGGTTATTACCGTCTGCCGGCTGGGTGGTCTGGGGTATGCTATGTATCATTTCTATTACCTCCTGTATTCCTAGCTCCCGCATCTTATCATAAGGATCTGAAATTATTGAATAATGTGACTGTAAATAGGTATAAACGTACTTTATCAATTGACGATGTAGATCAGACTGATACCAGTCTGCAGCAGTATATTGATTTTAACTTAGGACTGTTTTTCTTTGTTGGAGCTGCCCTGAACAGTAGGAAGATCCGAAGATTAACAAGAGTGGTAGAAGCTGTGACAAATCAGACTGCTGCTGCTCTTGGGAATCTTACGGAGGAATTGCAAATTACTAGAATTGTTGCATTGCAGAATCGTATGGTATTAGACGTTATGCTAGCTGACAGAGGAGGAGCATGTAAAATTATTGGAAGTAGCTGTTGTGTGTTTATCCCTGATCATACGCCATCAGTTTATAATGCCATCAATAAACTGCATAAAATTGCAGCTGAGATCCATACAGAAAACGGCACTTGGTCCTTTTCTGGATGGTTTTGGGCGTTAATTACTGCCTGGGGATGGAAGGTTCTAACTGGTCTCTGCATTATTGTAGCAGTTCTGTTTTCGTGCTGTATCTGTGTTCAATGTGGTCCCTTGCTCTGCTCATTATGCGTATCATTCTTTATCCCTGATAAGAAAGCTATTGCCGATGTTGCTCACCAGAAACGTTTAGCTAAAGAAGTTGAAGAAATGATGACAATTGACATATATGATGATTATCCTAACAAACCGGATGTCTTCAGTAAATGCTGAAAGGGTCGTCTGTTGTAAATTGAAACAACGATGTGATTAAGCATTTACTAAAGACATTAATTCCCTTCTTTAGATCATGTTTTCTCCGTTATGTTGACCGAAGTTCGGACTCCATTTTGTATTGTTATGCTTCCACGTGTTCCCCACGAGAAGAGTCCAACCTCTGTGTTAGTTGCTCTTGTAATCTGCCTAGTAACAGTCTATAAATAGCTCCTTTGTCCATCTGGCGCATGCCCAGACTTGACCACATCTGTTATCAGTTAGCCTTGCTTGACCATGTTTTCGCGGGCTCAAGGAGTGCATTAGCTCCGCCCACATATTGATTCAGTATCGAAAATGACCATAAATGGTAATGTTCTTCGGCCTCATGTTGTATCCACCCACTTATGAGCCCCTCTATTGTGTATAAAAGGGGACCATGTACGTAAGTTCTTTGTGCTACTCTATGCAATACTGAAGAGTGTTGTGTGGATTGTAGGACCACCCTTAAGAGTTAATAAATGCTGTCTTTGTACTTTGCAGTTTCCGTGCCAACTTCCTTATAGATTCCATTACAGGAGAGCGAACCCTTGTGTCCTGCGGGCCTAGCTGGGGCCTGTATTCATCACTGTTTTAAGACCTGTTGTTTGACCGTATGGCACTGGCTGGCAGCCATCATGTGTATCCGGCCAGTGTGATTTTACCATAGGCTTGTGCTGTTCTTTGTTCCCCATGTTTCCTTGCTCAGCGTTGTTGTTTGACCATGTGGCACTGGCTGGCAGCTTTTTTGTGCATCCAGCCAGTGTGCTTTTGCCATATGCTTTCATGTGTTCTTTGTTCCCATGCCTCCTTGCTCTGTGTTGTTGTTTGACCATGTGGCACTGGCTGGCAGTCATTTTGTGCATCCAGCGCCTGTGCGTTTGACATAGACATGCATTGATGAATATAATATCAGTTTAATAAGAAGCTTGAGGATCATTGTAATATATGTATATTAAGAATATGATTTTGATAAACAATGCTCATATATTACATGCATTTTTCTGCATTCTTTTGTATTTTGCACCTTCTTGCCTCACGATAGGTTTCTTCTCATCCTCCCATACACACATCAGCAATTATTTATTTTTTATCGTATTTTCTTATTTTTTATTTTAATTGTATTTTTATGTTTCCATTTTTGTATTTTTCATTTTATTTTGATTTTTTTGTAGTTATTGTATTTTTTATTAGATTTTTCTATAATTATTTATTTACATTTTTTTGCATTTTGCCTCGGTCTATCAATCCATACATCCATACATCCACTATAGGCGCACAGCCACGCAACAGAACTCAGTTTTTTTAAGTATAATTCCATTTCCTCCTGGCTGCGGTGCACTGCAGACACATCAGCATCATTCATTTTTTTATGATTATTCCATTTTACCCCGGACCACATTACCTGCAATAGGCTCACACTAGCCTTCATTTTTTTTAAAGATTTTATTATTCCATTTACCCATTCAGTTCCCTGACTGCCGCAGGTGTCTCCTTTAGAGCATATTGACATAAAGCAAAGAGCTATATCTGTATGTTGTGTTATCCTGATGGGAAATCACATTTTATGGTATGGTGGTGTGGTTTGACTTTAGGCCTGTACAGTGATGTCACTCCTCCTATCTCTTCCGCTTGTGCCACTTCATGGCACTGCCAATGGAAAGCTTTAAGATGGCCGCAAAGAAATTTGCTCAAAAGAAAGTGGTCAGTGAGAAGAAGAAGCAGTTTTCCATCAGTAGCATGTTGGCCGAAATCTTTTTCGGACAACGTTGTGTGCCTTCCGCACTGGCCTCCAGGGAGCAAGCTGAGAGAAGCACCCCCACATCAACTGCACCACCCCAAAGGAAGCCCTAGACCATGTCTTTCAGTGAGGCAGCAACTGCAATCATTTTGACACTGACTAACGGTGACGTTGAATTCGATTTTCTCCTTTCACTAAGTAGTACTCAATCGTATCTGGAAAAAGTGCAAAGTGAACAGCAGCCACAGCCAGCAATAGTACATCTTCCAGATGGTGGAGCAGAACAGGAGGTCGAGCTTCCCCGATCTCCAGCAAGGAAAAGGAAGGGTAATACTCCACCACCTTCTCCAAGCACCACTTCTGATGATGACGATAGGGACATGTAGTGGAACACACCAGAGTCCGGGAGATTCCAGGAGAGGCAAGAAACAAACGTTCTTGAAAGCCTTAGAACTATAGAAGAGGATGATGAGGAGGATGAAGACGACAAGCTTGTCATTGTGGAAGGTGACACATAGGGATGTGGAACAGGTAGCACCGCCAGCTCCCATATTTGCAATGCTCCATCTGAGACCTGCACCAACCCCTCCCTCAGTAGAAATATGCACTGCAGAGACAATCAATGACATTCCCACCCACCTCCAATTCTTCTTCAGGCATTGGCAGTGGCACACTAAAAAAGTACTTCTCCCCAGTTTGGAACTATTTATGGTTAGCAAAGAGGAGAAGCACATTGCAATATGCAAGATTTGCCACACAAATGTTAATCGAGGTTAGCCTGGTACACATTACGGTACTGGAGGCCAAATGGCCCATATGAAAAAATATCACACAACCTGGTTAGAGGGGCACTTTAAAAAAAATGATATATGTGGTCATGGTGGTGAAGGTGAGAAGAGCTGGGGAACCTGAGTTATAAGTCCAATCATGGTTGGAGGTGATGATGAGGAAGAAGAGTGTGGCATCCTCATGCAAAGCAGTCCTGTCCCCAGCAGTGCACTAGAAGAATCACACATCTCAGCGACTTTACAATGGCACAAGAAGACTCAGAGTCAGATGGAGATACCACAGCATACAGTCACTGCCCCACCATGATGCGCACGGAGTCTACCACCACCTACTTCCCAAAAGTCACCTGCACCAGTGGCCCCAGAAAATAAGAAAATAATTCAGGTTACTATTATGGGCACGGGGGCCCTCCGACCCCAGCCACCCAACGGCACATTTGTACAATGGGAAGCTGGCAAAAATGTTAACGCTGGACCTCCTCCCTGTTTCTTTTGTAGAAGGAGTGGGATTCTTATAATTTCTGGCAGTCATCTGCCTGAAATGGAAGGTTCCGAGTCGGACCTATTTTGCCACAGTTGTTGTTCCAGCACTACTTCACGATGTGCTGCAGTTGGTTGGACAAGGTTTGGAGCAAAGTGTTGATCACACTCTCCACCTGATAACAGACATGTGGACCAGTTGTCAGGCGACTGATTACATTTGCATCACTGCACACTGGATCTCTTTTGCGGGGGTAAAGCAAAAGATAACTACAGGTCTTGGCCCTGAAGAAGGTTTTAAGAGCGTTCGGCGGCATGAAACAGTAGACATGTTCACCACGGAGAAATCACATACAGCTGCAAACATCTTGGATGAATTTAACAGTAAGGTGTATGAAGAGCTGTGACCCAGAGGTCTTAGAATTGGATTTGTTGCCATGGACAATCTCAGTAACATAGTCAAGGCCATGGCAGATGGTGGCTATTTCGGGGTCCTATGTTTGGTGCATTGCATCAAAGTGGTGGTGTTAGACTTTCTCAAAAAAGAAAACATAGTCGGCAACATACTGACCATCTGCAGAAGAATCTGCACTCATGACAGCCATTTCTTTTAATCCCGGAAGCAGTTGTGGATTATTTAGCTTGCAAATCGAGTACCAGTTAAAGACCTGACACAGGAGGTGCCAACACTTTGAAACTCGACCTTTTACATGTTGAAACATGTTTGGACAGTGCGAAAAGATCAATGACAATGTCATTCAAAGAAGAGTGGATGCAATTGGGAAAGCTGTGACCATAAATACAGACAAATGGGGCAGAGTCAAATGCCTGACACAGATGCTACTCCCTTTTGAGGTTATAACATGGGAAGTTAGCAAGGAGGACAGTATGATGAGCCAAGCTATCTAATTGTTGCAGCTGCTGCAGGACCAGCTAAAGAAGGTGACTGAAATTTTACACTTGCATGTGTGAACAAAAACACAGAAGTGCATGCCTTGTTTGAGAGCTTAATCCTTTGTTTGGCTCATAATTTAAGGCTGAAAAATGACATCATCTTGTATAAAGAGTACATCTGTGCCACACTACTTGATCCATGGTACAAATAAATTCTGCCCACTTTCATTCCTTTTTCTGAAGTGAATGTTTCAAAATAAAAGAGGTGGGTTGTTAAGCAAGCCAGAAACTTGGAAGAAGAATGGTTGCAGCTTAGAGGAGCAGTGAGCAGTTCGGGAGTGTCACCTTCCACTTGCAGAGAGGGCAGTCATGTCTCACAGCAGCCAACACCAACAACAAGAACAATGGCAGCAACAGAAGGATCAGACCCAACCTCTGCATTGGATTGGTATCAAATGGCAGGGCTTAAGTCCAGTGCAGAGGCGATGGCAAAAGATTTCGAGCAAAAGACAGCACCAATGACCATTTGGAGTAGGTTCCAGGGTTATCTGAATGATCCAAAAGACGTCTATGTAGATCAAAACCGATTGACATATTGGTGCAGGATGATCCGCCATTGGGCAGAGCTCAGCAGGCTGGCAATAAAGGCTTATCCTGTAGTCGGTGTCTCTGCTGAGCATGTGTTTAGTGCAGCTGGCGCAATTGATACAGTGAGAAAGACCAGTCTCACGCCTCAAAACATGGAGAACTTGACCATTATCAAAATGAACCAACATTTCATACCACACAATTACACATTACACATTACAGATTTCCTGAAGATGATTGGCCTTTAAACCAATTAAGCAAAAAGGTGCCTGTAAAGGACACTCCTAGCCTTCTTTTTTTTTATCACCTATAAGGGCTGCCCCAGAACATATCTTAAAGACTGTTAAATTCCAATATGTTGCTTGCATCAAAGAGATACAATTTTGTACCTAAAACTGTGCTTGTATTGGAAGAGGTAACTACTGCACAAATGAGTGATATATTATTTAGTTATTGTGAGTTACAATTGATGATTCATGTGATGACAGACAACTAATTTGTAAACTTGATTTCAATGATTTGCAATGTTTGAGGCCTGAGGGGGTTAATTTCTCCTAAAGGTGGTTGGCCCTTTCACACTAAGGGCCTGATTATGAGTCTGGCATCCAAGGACTGCCAGACTCATAGTGGTGCAATGGTAGTGGTCCAGCCACCGCCGCACCAGCGGTCCCACCATCCCATTACAGACCACCCTGGGAGCACTACCACCACCAGGTTCCCTGGTGGTGGTGCAGCAGGGTAGAGGCAGCAATATGCTTGGCGGGGCCGTCGCAGTTCAGCCAAGCATATAACAAGTTTCCTCTCTGCCGACGGTGTTATAGAGATTCCTACTCCATAAACACCGTGGTGGAGAGCAAACAAAAGGGGTACTACAGGGTCCCCTGTACCTCCTCTGCATGGCGATGCATGTTCATGCACCTCAATTCCCACACCGCATGGACTTTTAAGTCCATGATGTGCAGGAATCTTGTGCACTCCCATTGCAGTGCCTGTTTTCAAGGCACTGCAATGGGGCCACCACACCACCCACCTGCCCGCCAGACCACTTTAAACTTGTAGTCGGCGGTGACCTTTGACGGTTCAAGAGCACAGCGATGGCATACAGTCTGCTCCCGCACCGTGAAAAGTCTTAATCAGGCCCTTAGCAAGATTTACTAGCAGGGTCCATACCTTTTTTCTGGTTCCTCAGACACCTGACCAGTCACTTTATTTAACAATCACAAACCTATACAAAATACTTCAATTCTGTTTCTATACATTTTCTTTAACAGCAGTGCACTACACGTCTATTTTGCTCAAGATGGGACTGGTATGGAGTTTCTCAGAGTCAGGAGGAGGATGGAAGGACTCAGTGTTGGTCTATCTCATCAACAGCTAGAAGAGGGAGGTTATCGGCTTCAAAGGGAAACCATGACTCTGAGTTCTGGTGCTCAGCTATGTGGAATGGATAGAGGTGTGTTGACTTGGGAAATGCTGCTGACTGTGTGTGTTGCACTGGAGGCAAACATGAAACTCTGAGTCCTCTTGTCTTCTTGGGACACTCCTCATGAAGCTAACCTTCCTTCTGTCCTTCTCCTTGACTCTAAAATAGAGTTTCTGTTTTACAATCCACAGGCCTTCTCATCTCCTGCATGAGCAAAAGGCGAAAGCTGAGCTCAACACTCCTGCTTAGCTACAGATACAGTCCAGACAGGCACCCAAGAGTGAAGGACATTCATGAGGAGAATGTAGATGTACTACCCAATTTTGCAATACAGTATCATTTTTCTTTTAACAATCATATTTTTAGAACTGGGTGGGTTCACTGGTCTATAATTAGATTTTTTTCAAACCTAGAAACCAGAACATTTAGATATCTGATAACTTGGGTCTCAGGGGCAGAAAGAATGTTTGCATGCATTTAACCGTACTGTGTCAAACTCATTCCTTTATTTCCTTCCACAACAGATTGATGATGATATGCTGCTCATCGTCCAGATAAATGTTATTGTCCTTGTGTGGTATTTGTCTTTCTCACACCTTTCCCCTAATCCCCTTTTACTTCCATTCATCAAACCCCTAACCCTCTTCCCTTGGACTGAGTGATTTATTGAGGTGTGACTTAATTTACACAAATAATGAATCACACATTTGGTGGGGCTGTTGTGGTGAAAGTGACACCAACTCACAGCATGTAATCCATAGACCACTGTAGATAACAGTCATGTTTTGGTAACAGTGTAGAGAACATCTAAAGGGAGGGCAGGGTACAGAAACTTATTAGCCTGGATAGAGCTTATGAGGACACCCATTCTTTTGGAAGTATGTACCTTTCAGAACCGAACGGGTTCACTTTTTGTAATATCTCAGTAGTGCATTATGGGTGTAGAAGTCCCACGGGAAGAACTTTGCACAAGTGTGGGGAATATCATTGGTTCATGAAGAGGGTGGGACTATGCTTGCTTGAATTAAAGGAAGGTTTAACGAGAGGAACGTTTGTCACGCTGTTTTGTGAAAGAAGCCCGTGAGGGTCAACAGATTTTAATACTTGCAGCGAATTAAGGTATGAAAGCAGGCTGTAGTTGCGCTTAAGCTTTGAGTAGGTTTTAGGCATGCTCATTGTAAGGGAGAAGTGAAAGGGGAATGAAGGTCTTATTTCTGGGTGGTTTTTCAACAATTGAGGCTAACGAGGATGAGTAGTAGAGCATTGTAAAGATAGGTCCAGGCAAGTTTGTTGCAAGATGAATTACGTTAGAGGGAAAACACTGTTCAATGTTAACTGGGAAAGCATGATACGGCATCTTTATAAACAGTGATAGAGATAGCTGTGATCTTAATACATTGTGTTTTTATTTGCAGAGAACCCCTGAAGAAGGGCCAAATTAGGCCCGAAATGCATTGGGTACCATCAGTTCTGTAATTAAGGATGTTTGTCATATTTACACGTGCTCAGAAAAAGGCCCGGAGGGCATATCTGTAGCATAAGAAGCTGTTCAAATATCACTTCATCTTAAGTGTGCTTGTAGCATGGAGAATAAAGTAAACTCATGGAATTCACTTGGAGTACTTTGGATTAATTGCTGTTATAAATTTGGATTATTGGTAAATTAGAAAGGCGAATCACGGAGAGGCTGTGCACTGGACTGGAGTGATACTCCGCTCCTCAAGTCTTTGAAATGGCCTGATGCTTTGCCGCTTGTGCTGATGAGTTTACACAACATACCCGATTGTAGGACAGGATTGTCCCACCATGAAATCGTCATGGGCAGGGCAATGAGATTGCCAGCTGTACCTGCAAATGCGCTTGTGAACATTACTGATGGTCTGATATTTGACTACTGCAAAAGATTGGCTGACGCGGTGTGTTCTGGGTCTCATCAGGTTGAAGCTGCCACTGCCCCACCACATCAGGAACAGTATCATGTCCTTAGTCCCTGAGACTGGGTCCTGGTGAAAAAAACATGTGAAAAAGGGTTGTCTGAACCCTGGCTGGCATGGCCCTTTCCAAGTGATTCTAGGTACTACAACTGCGTGAAGCGGAGATGTCTCCCTAACTGGGTGCTTGCTGCTCATACTCGCCGAGTTCCATGTCCCTTGATCATGTAACAGCACGTCTCCCAGAAGTGCCAGGGGTGGTCATGAGACTACAGGAGCAGCTTAGTCAAGCTGTAGGGGACCTGCAAGAATCAGAAACAGCATTTGTTCAGCCTTCTGGGGATTCTGGGGAATCGGGAACTGAAGTTTAAGCCAAAGATCTAGTCCTGTGGTTGTGACTGAACCAGATTCAGACCCTGATGAAGGGCCGAGTGCTGTAGAACCATGAGTGCCAGTAGGAGAGTTGGTCGAGGACAGAGGAAGAATAGTTTTTCAAGGAGAAGGTGGGCTTCAAGCTATTCCTGGAAATAATGGAGATTCTGATCTGAGTGGCAAAGGAAGTGAGGGGACTGTACTCAGGAGATCAAAACATGCTAGAGTGCCTTTTCAGAAGTATTCTTCCCCTGAATGGACTTACTTTGCTGCAAATGACAGAAAGGGAGAGTTCTGGTCATTCTGGGATAATTGTGAAGATTCAACTGAAACTTCGGGAGCTTGAACTTCAATTTGATATTAGTTTTGAACTTCCTTTGTTGATAAGATTGAGTGCCTTGATACATCTGCATGTCTGAGTTTCCTTTTCGGGATGCAAGTGAATTTCATGTGCTAGTAGATTAAATGAAAAATTTCATTTTTAAACTGATTGTCAATGAACTTGAACTTTTTTTTACTTTTATTTATATTTTTATTAGGGCAGTAATAAAAACCGAAGAAACATGACATCACAGGGCGAATAAACAGATTGGAAATAACGGATATCAAATAGCTACCAGCAAAAATACATTTACATGGAATTGCATAAAATAAATCAGGATTAACATGAACTACAGAGATATTTGATAAAAAAACTAGTGCGAAAGGAATAAGAAAATAGGAAAGGGAATATGAAATATATTGCACAGTAGCCCAGTAACTTGAACCTTTTCTTATCAGAGAAACTTAAATAGACTTTGTAGGAGAAGTAAGAAGAGTACCATGGCCAGAGTCTGCTGAAAGAGTGTTAGGTTTACCCTTAGAAGAACATGGAGTAGGGCTAAGGAAGTTTCATGAAGATTTGTTCATAATAAAGTAACTGCATACTTTATGAACTTTAGTTTTGTCACTTGCACAGGTAGAGCCCGACAGAGAGGATTCTGTTGCTTCTATGTTCCACCCAATGGTCCACTTGTTGGGGAGTAATGGAAGCCAATCCTAATATTAGTAGACACATAATAGCAGGCACACTATTAATTGTAGTTCTAATACTGATCGTTTTGCTTGCAGGATTATACCCATCAACATCTAATTCAGTAGAGACAAAGTCTGCAAGTAATCCCAAATCTTCACGCCCTAGAGGTAATAGCTTATATCCGTTAGTTGAGTCTGAATTGCATGTAGATACATCTATAGGCGATTATTCTGTGAATGCTTATTTTAAATTGCTTTATGAGTATATTGACACAATGAATGCCTAGAACTGCAACGTCTACATGCAATTGCCTGCATCAGCTGCAGAAAGCATTACTTACCACCAAATCTCTTTGACTTATGGTGTTACCTGTAGTATTTTGATGAGCCTTCTTTATTGGATGAAACATTTTGACTATTATTTTTTTCAACCAGGATTTCATTTTTTCTGAGCTTCACATACTTGTGCATTTAAGTTGTCGGTTTGATCCCAATGCTAAGTTCCCGGGAATCAATAACAGGGTCTTTAAACCCATCATGACCATGGACACTGCTTATGCTCATAGACACAATTTGACTTGTATTTTTACAGAGATTGAGAAGATATTTTTATATTTGGTTAAGGACAGGAGGAGAAATTTGGAATCTAAGTCAAAGATAGACAAAAATATTTAGAATGAACATAAGTAGACTAAGTATGAAATGGAGTATTTAGAGGCAGGAAATCAAGCAGCATTGACTCAAGATTGGAAACATAAAGGGAAATGATGCCTATTTGTGGAGAGGTCTTCATTTAACAGCCACTTTGTGAGAAAGATTGAGTGTGACCATATATTTGAAGTTAGGGAAATTTGGAATTTAATCCTGATGGGAGATGACCATGTTATTCTGGGGTCTATTATATTTGTGGAGTGCATGCCTATTTTATATTACCCAGAGGCTGGTAGGGCACTTATTAGCTAGGTGTAGTTTCCCCAAAGATTTATCATGTAGAGCATCTTAATGAGCTTGTGTCCAAACAGAATATTAGGCCTATATGAGTGCTGGAGAAGTAGTAGGAGATATTTTTGGTGTACTGATTCCATCTGTGGGTGTGATTTTAAATTATATAAAAATTAGAAAGTTATCCACAGTAGTAGATAAGCTTGCTACTAGTACAACTTTACCTTTCTTAGTTGTAGATATGGAAATGGTGGCTATCAGGCCCATGGTATTGCAAAACCGTCTTTCATTAGACATCCTGCTTGTAAAGGAGGGCAGAGTCTGCCAGATGTTCAGGGTCCAGCAATGCTGCACCTACATTCCTGACAAGAATAAGGACTTGAGGAAGTTTTTTAAGAATATTTCTGACTTGCACAGGGATTTGCAGGAGTTGGAAGCGACAGGTGCTAGAGAAGGTATTGTGAATGGATTTCTGCTTAAGGCGAATGGTTTGGAAATCTGGCAAGTGGAATTTTGGGTGCCATCTTGAAACCTCTTGTGATAATTGTTGTTTGTGCAAAATTCCTAGTTGTGATCTGTACGGGGTATAAATGCATGAAACTTAAACGGGTAGTGAAGAAAAAAAGGCAGACATAGTCAGAGTCAATATTATGATGACATGAAACGTCTGGAAGAGTCTAGACAAAAGATGCTAAAAACCACAAGGTTTTAGCTGGTCTGTCTAATGCAAACTGATTGTAATCTGTGATGGCTTGATTCGCCATCAGAAGGGAGACTGGAGCAGCGTAATTTTGGCACCATCTTTTCGCATATGAACAGGCCACATATATGTATTTACACATGGCCTCATGTATTTGTGTGACTTGATATCATTTACATGATGTGGTGCATTGAACAGCTTCAGAAAGTGCATTTACAGTATAATCTTGATAGTCAAATAAGTGTGTATACTGATGTTTCCCTTACAGTAATGTCAAAATTGCAGTTCCCATATATATATCTGTATTTGGGTGGTTTGAATAAGGTTGTTAACTCTTATATTTATTTTGAAGGTTTTATATAGCGCGTACATGACCCTTGAGGGTATCAGAGCGCTTTACAGGTGGAAATAAACAGCAAAGTACGATGTATGCCATTATTGTCTCCTGCTATAGATAATTACAAAGGTGTATGCTCAGAGACATAAAACATAAAGACATTGAAAACAATGGAGGATAACAACTGTTATGCAGGTCAGTTCGCTGTTCATGTAAATTTACTCATGAGTAGAAACTTTACTTCTTTCGTGAAAGAGGCAGTAGAGGGATTCAGTCTGGTTTCTAGGGGCAATGCGTTCCAGATCCATGGGGCGATTCCAGAGAAGGCTTGGTTATAAGTTTTCTTTTTGGCAAATCTTTGTGGTTTCAGAAGAAGAGTGTTGGAACTTCTGGAGGATCTATCGCCACATGAGAGCACCAATTTCTGAGTCAGATATCTCGGGGTCTTGTGGTGAAGGTCTTTGTGAGTTATGCAAGCGATTTTTTGTTGAAGTCTTGCTTCAAATGGGAGCCAATTGAGAGCTCTAAGGTCAGGGGAAATGTGGCAGTTTCTTTTAGAACCCAAGATGAGTCTGGCAGCCGAAGGAGGCACTTCGAGGGGTCATTGAAGACCTGGGAAGTCCGCAGAGAGTTGCACTCCCAAATTCTAGTCTTGGGATTACTATAGCTCGTACTGTCAATTTGAAGTCATTAGCGGGAAGGAAGGGTTTTAATTTTCTCAGACTGTTCATCTGTATGTTTGCTCCTTTTGTTGAGGCACTGATATGCTTATGCGTGTTTAGATTCCTGTTGAGTATTTTTCCCAGCGATCTTGCTGAGTCGATAACTTGAGGCTGGCAGTTGAGCGCTGTAAGTTGTTTAAGCTATTCCTCGATGATAGTTGTTTGATTGGGGGCAGCAATTAGGAAGAATTCAGTTTTGAGGGTGTTTAGTTTCATGTGGTTTTCAGCAAACCAGAGCTGTTTATTTATTTGCATTTATTTATTTATTTGCAGAGTTTTATATAGCGCTGGCTAGACCCGGAGGTATCAGAGCACTTTACATGAGGATTAGCGAGTTACAAAGATCATGAGTTTCTAGAACATAGCATAAAAATAGACACACATCCTGTGGGGAATAGAAGGTGGAGGGGAAAAAGTAAAAAAGGATTGAAAGGCCGATTCTGGGGTCTATTATATTTGTGGAGTGCATGCCTATTTTATATCACCCAGAGGCTGGTAGGGCACTTATTAGCTAGGTGTAGTTTCCCCAAAGATTTATCATGTAGAGCATCTTAATGAGCTTGTGTCCAAACAGAATATTAGGCCTATATGAGTGCTGGAGAAGTAGTAGGAGATATTTTTGGTGTACTGATTCCATCTGTGGGTGTGATTTTAAATTATATAAAAATTAGAAAGTTATCCACAGTAGTAGATAAGCTTGCTACTAGTACAACTTTACCTTTCTTAGTTGTAGATATGGAAATGGTGGCTATCAGGCCCATGGTATTGCAAAACCGTCTTTCATTAGACATCCTGCTTGTAAAGGAGGGCAGAGTCTGCCAGATGTTCAGGGTCCAGCAATGCTGCACCTACATTCCTGACAAGAATAAGGACTTGAGGAAGTTTTTTAAGAATATTTCTGACTTGCACAGGGATTTGCAGGAGTTGGAAGCGACAGGTGCTAGAGAAGGTATTGTGAATGGATTTCTGCTTAAGGCGAATGGTTTGGAAATCTGGCAAGTGGAATTTTGGGTGCCATCTTGAAACCTCTTGTGATAATTGTTGTTTGTGCAAAATTCCTAGTTGTGATCTGTACGGGGTATAAATGCATGAAACTTAAACGGGTAGTGAAGAAAAAAAGGGCAGACATAGTCAGAGTCAATATTATGATGACATGAAACGTCTGGAAGAGTCTAGACAAAAGATGCTAAAAACCACAAGGTTTTAGCTGGTCTGTCTAATGCAAACTGATTGTAATCTGTGATGGCTTGATTCGCCATCAGAAGGGAGACTGGAGCAGCGTAATTTTGGCACCATCTTTTCGCATATGAACAGGCCACATATATGTATTTACACATGGCCTCATGTATTTGTGTGACTTGATATCATTTACATGATGTGGTGCATTGAACAGCTTCAGAAAGTGCATTTACAGTATAATCTTGATAGTCAAATAAGTGTGTATACTGATGTTTCCCTTACAGTAATGTCAAAATTGCAGTTCCCATATATATATCTGTATTTGGGTGGTTTGAATAAGGTTGTTAACTCTTATATTTATTTTGAAGGTTTTATATAGCGCGTACATGACCCTTGAGGGTATCAGAGCGCTTTACAGGTGGAAATAAACAGCAAAGTACGATGTATGCCATTATTGTCTCCTGCTATAGATAATTACAAAGGTGTATGCTTAGAGACATAAAACATAAAGACATTGAAAACAATGGAGGATAACAACTGTTATGCAGGTCAGTTCGCTGTTCATGTAAATTTACTCATGAGTAGAAACTTTACTTCTTTCGTGAAAGAGGCAGTAGAGGGATTCAGTCTGGTTTCTAGGGGCAATGCGATCCAGATCCATGGGGCGATTCCAGAGAAGGCTTGGTTATAAGTTTTCTTTTTGGCAAATCTTTGTGGTTTCAGAAGAAGAGTGTTGGAACTTCTGGAGGATCTATCGCCACATGAGAGCACCAATTTCTGAGTCAGATATCTCGGGGTCTTGTGGTGAAGGTCTTTGTGAGTTATGCAAGCAATTTTTTGTTGAAGTCTTGCTTCAAATGGGAGCCAATTGAGAGCTCTAAGGTCAGGGGAAATGTGGCAGTTTCTTTTAGAACCCAAGATGAGTCTGGCAGCCGAAGGAGGCACTTCGAGGGGTCATTGAAGACCTGGGAAGTCCGCAGAGAGTTGCACTCCCAAATTCTAGTCTTGGGATTACTATAGCTCGTACTGTCAATTTGAAGTCATTAGCGGGAAGGAAGGGTTTTAATTTTCTCAGACTGTTCATCTGTATGTTTGCTCCTTTTGTTGAGGCACTGATATGCTTATGCGTGTTTAGATTCCTGTTGAGTATTTTTCCCAGCGATCTTGCTGAGTCGATAACTTGAGGCTGGCAGTTGAGCGCTGTAAGTTGTTTAAGCTATTCCTCGATGATAGTTGTTTGATTGGGGGCAGCAATTAGGAAGAATTCAGTTTTGAGGGTGTTTAGTTTCATGTGGTTTTCAGCAAACCAGAGCTGTTTATTTATTTGCATTTATTTATTTATTTGCAGAGTTTTATATAGCGCTGGCTAGACCCGGAGGTATCAGAGCACTTTACATGAGGATTAGCGAGTTACAAAGATCATGAGTTTCTAGAACATAGCATAAAAATAGACACACATCCTGTGGGGAATAGAAGGTGGAGGGGAAAAAGTAAAAAAGGATTGAAAGGCCGATCGGGTCAGGCAGACCGGCAAGGGGGAAAGAACTTCAGGGGAACCAAAAAGTCAATGAGAGTCAAACAAACCAGCTGGGGACCAGTAATCACCACATCCAGTGTCGTGGTAACTGTACAAGATGAGAGGGGTGGAAGAGACAAAGGGGGGTCGGCTAGAGGTGAAAGACAGTCAGGCGATGCAGGGAGCAGTCCAGCAGCAAGAGAATCGGTCGAAGCTGCTAAGATGGTGGACCCTGGTCATCTTCTTGCTCCGCCATCGGCAGATCATCGGAGAATTTGTCAGAAAGGTGGGGGAGGAAGGAAACACAGCAGAGAGACGAGGAAACTATGCCCAATGTCCGGCTGGGTAGGTGACAGCCGCGGAGGTGATCCACAGCCAATCTCCTCTATATCTGACTAGGCAGCTCCACCGGGCATCGGCCATGTTACTAGGGCTCCGTGGTCAGTAAAAAAATCACGGTTCTTCAGAGGTTCTTTTGAGATCATCCGCGGGAGTAGGTGAGTCAAAGCACCGCAGTTAATAAGAACCCCAGGTGAGTATAAAGGTCCAAGGAGTGGGTAGATTCAAGGGGATTAGGGCCAAAAAGGCAATCCCTAAACAGGGAGCTCCCGGCTGGAGCTCCTCACCTTGTCTCTTGTCTCCGGGAGTGTGAACACCAGGGAGGGTCCCCCTCCTCCGTCGTATGGCGGAGACAATTGCAGATGCAGATGAGTCTCTCGTGACCATGCGGTGGGCCCAGGCCTCGACCGAGGCACCATGTCGCTCACCCTGAAGGCCACTGTGGGCAAGTAGCAATCCCCGGCCCATGGGCTAACTTCTCACGTGTCACTTCCCGTGGTCGGCTCACTCACCAGTCCACGCTCAGGGCAGGGCCAGCAGCCAGGCGCTGGTCGAGGTTTCGATGCAGGGGGGCTGACCGACTGCTCGTCTGTGTTTTTTTTAGAGTTAAATTAAGGGATCTGATGTCCTTAGGAAAAGAGACCTTTAGGTACACTTGTGTATCATCCGCGTACATGTGATAATGAATGTTGGAGGAGCTAAGAATTTCAGTAAGAGGTTCCATGAATAGGTTAAAGAGAGAGGGTGAAAGGGAGGAGCCCCGCGGGACTCCTAATGTGACTGGGATGGACTTAGATAGAGATTGATTGACCTTGAATCTTTGGGATCTATTTTGGGGAAAAGAGCTGCACCAGTTTAGGACAGATCCTAATAGGCCCATTCTATGATTCAGGAGGTCTAGAAGATTGTCCTGTTTGCCGGTTCAAAGCCGAAGATAGGTCAGACCGGATTAAAAGACAAGCTTCATTTTGGTCTAGGATTTTTAGTGCATCATCCACTATGTGCATCAGAGCCGATTCAGTACTGTGCCCTGTGCGGAAAGCAGATTGGTATTGGTTTAACAGGTAGAATTGTTCCATGTGGTTGCAAATTTGGATGCGTTCCCCTTTTTCCCAGAGTTTAACCAGAGTTGGAATGTTAATAGATCGGGCAGGACATTTTTAAGTCTGTGTGGTCCGCCGTCATTCTTTTTAGGATGGGGGACACCTGTCCTCATTTAAGGTTTTCTGGTAAAATGCCCTGAAGCAGAGAGGCATTGATAATCCTGGTCCATAGTGGCAGTATCAAAGGTTTGAACTCATTTAAGTAGTTAGCAGGTAGAGGACAGACAAAGTGGTTCAATGATATGAGCCCTTTTAAGATTTTGCCATTGTTAAAAGTTTGGAAGGAGGACCAATGCCGCATTGTTTTTGAGGGTGAGCCTTGGTGTGCATATGTTAAAGGTTAAACTCACAAAAAGAAAACCGTACGATCTAACTGTAATATTGAAAAAATGTGTGTGGGGAGGTGTATAAGGGAAATGGACAATTTGTCTTATAAAGAAGAGAACCCTAATGCTTCATCATTGGGTTCCCTCTTTCAAACTGTGTCCACAAGGTACTCAGTGTGGGCTCAGTGTGGGCTACAACTCTCCAGAAGGAGAGGAGCGTGAGGTGTTTTGTGTTCCCCAATTTAATAGGGAGCGAGGGGCAGAGTGTAAAATAATATTGAAAAAGTGAATTAAACTAACTCATTTATTTATTTATTTAGTTGAAGGTTTTATATAGCGCGAACAAGACCCTTGTGAGTATCAGAGCGCTTTACAAGTAACATGTAGAAAATAAGGAGTAACCATAGCAAACAAAGCTATAAGTGAGTCCAAATGTACAATACTCATAAAAGTAATAAAGCAGCTAACTATAGCAGAGAGAAGACAGAATGGAGCATAAAAACAGAACTGGGAGAACAAAAATACAGTAATAGGTCAGTAAATTCACGTGAATTTTGCCATGAGGATCGCTTTCACTTCTTTTTTGAAGGAGGCAGAGGAGGGGTTGATTCTTGTTTCAATGGGCAACGCGTTCCAGATCCTAGGAGCCATACCAGAGAAGGACCAGTTGTAGGTTTTTTTCTTGGAAAATCGTTGTGGTTTCAGAAGAAGAGTCTTGGCACTCCTCGAGGCTCTGAAGTCGGCTGAGAGCACCAGTTTCTGAGCTAGGTAATGCAGGGAGTTATGGTGAAGGGCCTTGTGCATCATGCACACGATTTTCAGATGTATTATTGCTTCAAACGGTAGCCAGTTGAGGGCTCTCAGGACTGGGGAGATGTGAGAGGTTCTCTTAGAGCCCGTGATGAGTCTCGCAGCGGAGTTGATGGCGGCTCTTAGCGGGGCTGTCGACGACCTTGGGAGGCCGCAGAAGGTTACCGCCCCATATTCCACTCTAGGGATTACTAGGGCTTGAACTGCTTGTTTGAAATCGAAGGATGGCAGAAAAGGTTTCAGTTTTCGCAGTGTCTTCATGTGGAAGTCAGCTCCTTTTGTGGAAGCGCTGATATGCTTCTGCATTTTTAAGTTGCTGTCCAAAGTTACACCTAGCGATTTCGCTGAGTCAACAATGAGAGGTTGTCCTTTGAGAGCAGTTAAGTGCTTCAGCCAGTCCAGGATAGAGGGTGTTTTGTTAGGGGGAGCGATAAGGAGGAATTCCGTTTTGAGGGAGTTTAGTTTCAGGTGGTTTTCGGCCAGCCATGTTTGGGTTTTTTGTAGTGTGGTGTTGAGCGATTTGATGTCATCAAGTGAGTTGATCTTAATGTAGATTTGGGTTTCGTCTGCATACATATGGAAGTGAATCTTTGCGAGGCTGAGAAGTTCGGTGAGAGGTTCCATGAAAAGGTTGAAGAGGGTGGGTGAGAGGAAGGAGCCTTGTTGGACTCCTAGCGTGACTGGCATGGAGTTGGATAGGGATTGACTGACCTTGAATCTTTGGGATCTATTTTGGAGGAGAGAGGCGAACCAGTTAAATGCAGCTCCAGACAGTCCCATTCTGTGTTTCAGGAGTTCTAGCAAGTTGCCTTGTTTGACGGTGTCAAATGCTGAGGACAGGTCAAGTAGAATTAGTAAACATGCTTCGTTTTGATCCAGGATTTTTAGAGCGTCGTCAATTATATGTGTCATGGCAGATTCGGTACTGTGACCTGCTCGGAAGCCTGATTGAAATTGATTAAGCAGGTTGAATTGGTCAATCTGACTGTTCAGCTGCATGTTAACAAATTTTTCCAGGAGTTTGGCTAGCATAGGTATGTTAGAGATCGGACGATAGTTATTTAGATTCGAGGGGTCAGCTGTAGTTTTCTTCAGGATAGGGGATACGTGACCTATTTTCAGGATGTCCGGAATGGATCCTTGAAGGAGGGAGGTATTTATGATCTTGGTCCATAGGGGTAGTAGCAGAGGAATGAAGTCTTTTAAGTAGTTGGCCAGGAGCGGGTCTGTGAAATGGTTGGAAGGTTTCAGAGTCGTAAGCGTCTTTAATATGGATTCTTCACTGTAAGTGTAGAAGTGGGACCAGGTTGCGTTGTTTTTGAGGTTGAATTTCGGGAGATCATTAGCATGGGCACATGCAAGGGGAAATGATGGGCTCTTTAGAATGTCTGAGAGCGATAAGAGGTCATTGAGAAGGTCTGATTTAATGGATTCTGTTTTAGAAGCGAAGAAGGAGGCAAATTCCTCACAATTGGGTAGAGTGACTGGGATGGCCTTCAGAAGCATGGGTGCGTTCTTGGTTTGAGCTTTAATAAGATCGAATAACTTTTTGGGGCGGTTCTTGGCTTGGTCTAGTTGAGTCCTGAAGAAGTCGGTTTTAGATTTTCTGATCTTTCTAAAGTAGGAGTTTCTGGAGGTTCTTAGTAGCTTGAGGTGGTCAGCTGAGGGTGCGGCTCTTCAGCGTCGTTCAATTACTCTAAGAGAGCGTCTGTCTTCATTTAGCCGTCCATCCTACCACGGATTTGAGACTTTTGTGGATGTTCTTTTCAGTTGAAGAGGGGCTATTTTGTCCAGTAGGTTGTTCATTGAGTGAAAGTAGTAGTTGGTCAGTCCCTGCACATCGGCTAGTTCTTCCGGGGATATAGTGGGTTTGAATTAGATGATGCTAGAAGGTCAGATATGACGTTTTTCAGGTCTCTCTTCCAAATTTTAGTTCTCAGAGATTGTGTAGAAAGATGTTTAACCATTTCTAACACTTGGAATGTAATGACATGATGGTCAGAGGGGAGGATCGAGTCAAGTTGTGTGGAGTCCACCTTGGAGATTACTAGGTCGAGAATTGCTCCTTTGTCGTGAGTTGGGCTGTTGCATATTTGGTTAAGATTAAGGTCAGAGAGGAAAGCTTTGAGGCTGTTTACCCCTGGGTCGTTCTGGTCATCCCAGTGAAGGTTGAAGTCCCCCAGGAATATTTGTTTATTTTGTTGGCTGTCGTTTGAAGCTAGAATATCCATGAGGTGTTCTATGAATGTGAGGTTGTCTCCAGGAGGGTGGTAGAAAATGTGTAAAGAACATATTTGTTTGTTATTACTGGCTATGTTTAAGCAGAGGTATTCACATGAGGATAAGGCGGGGATGTAATAGGGTCCCCAGTGGTTTGGACTAAAAGGCGAAGTGAAAAGGGTTATGGATGTTACCCTTTTAAGATATGGTTAACATGTTTCTGCCTATTGACCTTCAGGTTCGTGGCATTCTTAAGGACCTGTTTATTGTCACTCTGCCCAAAATGTGAAAAATCATAAATATGTAAAGAAGGCCATACTTCAATAAATGGCATCAATCGGTAGTACCAACCACAGTCTGGTCCACCGTCTGCTGAAAGAACACAATCATATAAATATTTACTTTGTGTATAAACATAACCCTATATAACCAAAACCCACAATTGTGTATCACACAAAGACACCAGTGTCTGTACCACGTCCCAACACACATGTTTGAACTTTGTGAACTACAAAAGTTAATTATTTATTACCTTACCAAATTGGTACCCTCTGTGTACCTCGTCCTTCAAGAGGTCCTTTAACACCAGGTCTCTACAATCACAAGATTTAGAAATTGTAATGTTGCATCATTAAAAACACACATTTATACTCTATAGAGATTGTCAAACTAATCTTCCACGTCCATTAGTTTGCCAAAACATCCTCATTTCTATTCCAATGTTCTCTTATATTTGCTGTAAATAACGTGTATCTATAACCAAAATTCACAATAGTGCACTCGTCCATGTTGTCTGCGCTGTAATCTTATTTTCTTAAAACTGTACCGTTTTCATTACCACCTTAAAGAAGATGTACACTTGCATATATGAAACCACTAGATTTCGAAAAAAAGGGTGCGTCTATGAATGTGTTGTGGCTCTCTAATATCATGTCGTAATGTTCCCCAACATCTATCACTCTCCGTAGTCGAGTCTGCTGCTGACGAGGGCCTGGGTGACTGTCTTTCTTGTATTTGTCGGGATCCATCTGTAGATCTTGCGGAGCATGCGGAGGGTGTTGAAGCAGGAAGAGGAGACGGCGTTGACCTGCTTGGTCATTGAGAGCATTGAGTCGAGGATGATTCCCAGGTTGCGTGCGTGGTCGGTGGGTGTCAGGGCTGCTCCCAGTGCCGTCGGCCACCAGGAGTCGTCCCAGGCTGAAGGGTTGGAGCCGAGGATGAGGTCCTCCGTCTTGTCCGAGTTCAGCTTCAGACGGCTGGTCTTTATCCATTCGGCGACGGACTTCATTCCTTCGTGGAGGTTGGCTTTGGCGGTGATGGGGTCCTTGGTGAGGGAGAGGATCAGTTGAGTGTCGTCGGCGTAGGAGATTATGTTGAGGTCGTGCTGTCAGTCGACGTGTGCGAGCGGGGCCATGTAAATGTTGAACAGTGTCGGGCTGAGGGAGGATCCCTGGGGTACGCAGCAGATGATCTCGAAGGCTTCAGACCGGAATGGAGGAGGCGGACGCTCTGGGTTCTGCCGGAGAGGAAGGAGGTGGTCCATTCCAGCGCCTTGTCTCAGATCCCTGCGGCATGGAGGCGTGCGCGTAGTGTGCGGTGGTAGACAGTGTCAAAGGCGGCGGAGAGGTCTAGGAGGATTAGTGCTGCGGTCTTGCCATTGTCCAGAATTGTCCTGATGTCGCGGTGGTGGCGATAGGGGCAGTCTCGGTGCTGTGATTGCTGCGGAACCCTGACTGGGAAGGGTCCAGGATTCTGTTTTCTTCGAGGTATCGGGTTAGCTGTCTGTTGACGATTTTCTCGATGACCTTGGCCAGGAAGGGGAGCAGAGAGATGGGCAGGAAGTTCTTGAGGTCTCTTGGGTCAGCTTGGGTTTTTTCAGTAGGACGTTGATCTCGGCGTGTTTCCAGCTCTCTGGGAAGTTCGCAGTCTCGAGGGAGAGATTGATGGCGTTGCGCAGGTGGGGTGCGATGGAGCTGCTTGCTTTGTTGAAGACGTGGTGAGGGAAGGAATCTGACAGAGAGCCGGAGTGGATTGTGCTCATGGTCTTGATGGTGTCATCGATGCTCACGTTGGCCCAGGCTAGCAGGGGGTCGTGGTCAATGGTGTGCAGAGGGTCTGTTGTGTTGCTCTCTATTGGGTCTGTCTGGGTGTTGAAGCTGTCGTGGATGTCTGCTATCTTGCGGTGGAAGAAGGTTGCATGGGAGTCGCACAGGGCTTGTGACGGCAGGATGTCATTGGTGTTGGAGCTGGGGTTGGAGAGTTCTTACACGATATTGAAGAGCTCCTTGCTATTGTGTGCATTGTTGTCGAGGCGGTCTTTGAACGAGGTTCTCTTGGTGGCCCTGATGAGGTGGTGGTGGTTGCGGATGGCATCCTTGTGTGCTGTGCGGTTGTCCGGAGTTTGTTCGCTGTGCCATTTCTTCTCTAGTTGCCGGCAGACTTGCTTGGAGGCTAAGAGTTCTGGGGTGAACCAGCTGGCCCTCTTGCTGGTGTCTCTGTGGGGGGTTTTCTTCAGCGGGGCAAGGGTGTTGGCGCAGTCTTCGATCGAGTGTCTAAGGCTGTGGGCAGTGTCGTCGGTGTTGGAGGCTGGTGTAGCTGCAGTTCCGGCAGGTGAAGGGACCGTGTGTGCGATTCGGGGCAGCCTTGAAGCAGGTGTGGGTCTGTCCGGGGTTGAGGGTGTGGAGTGTGCTGGCGTCGTAGCAGCGGCGGTCGTCATGGCGGGGGCCAGGGGTTCTGGCGCTGGGCGTGGTCCAGGCACGGACGGGCTTGCCTTAGGTGCGCCAGCGGTGCGCCAGCGGCGCGCCCGCTGAGCGCGGCCGTGCAGCAGCCTGCATATATGGAGAGGTGGGAGGGAGGAACAGCTGGGAGATGGGAGGCAGGGGCAGCGAATGGGCAGTGGACAGTCAGGGGGGTGGGGCCGCTGGGTACACAGCGGCAGGGGCGGTGAGGGACGATGGAGGGAACAGAAGGAAAAAGGGCACAGAATAGGGCAAAAGGGCACAAAATCAATTAAAAACGAGTGGCACAGAAGGCAAAAGGGCCACAAAAACGTGGGGGAAACGAGTGGCACTGGAAGCAAAGGGAACAGAAATCAATAAAAAACAAGTGGCACAGAAGGCAAAAAGGACACAGAAATATGGGGCAGCTGGGAAACAGAAGGCAAAAGCGGGCAGAGAGGCACGGGGGCAGCGAGAGGAACAAAAGGGAAAAACCAGGCGGAGGGACAAGGGGCAGCGAGGGGTACAGAAGGAAAACCGGGCAGAGACACGGGGCAGCGAGGGGTACAGAAGGAAAGAAAACGGGCAAGGACCACGTGCAGGCAGTGGGGGAAGACAGACAACAGCAGTCACAGACACAACAAAGAAAATACAGACAATACATTAAAACAATAGGCAGAAGATTAACAAACTTACGAATCCTCAGCAGCGGCAGCTGGGGCAGGGTCACACAGGCGGAGCTGTGTGGAGGGGGAGCGACCTACCTGGTGGGTCAAGGGTCACAGTGTGCAAGAGGGAACCCAATGATGAAGCATTTCACCCTTGGGTGAGTGAGGGTTTTTGTCTTTATAAGACAAATTGTCCATTTCCCTTATACACCTCCCTACACACATTTTTTCAATATTACAGTTAGATCATCTTGTCTTCTTTTTGTGAGTTTGGCTATAGTGGAGCAAGACAGTGGATGAGATTACTCCACAGTTTACCCTCATAGTGAAAGTAGTACATATGTTAGAGGGTGACAGAGAGGGTGTGAGGGTGTCTTTGGGGATGTAAGAAAGAAGTACTAAGGCCTTACGCGGGTCCATCTTCAGGTTTTCGGGCTTCTCAATGAAGAAGGAGACAAATTATTCGCAACTGGGTAATGAGCTCGGTCCAGCTTACTGGGAGGTATGGAAGGCCATTTGATTGCGCTTTGACTAATCAAAATAGTTTTTGGGGTCTATTTTTGACTTGGTCTAGCTAGTTCCTAAAAAGGTTTGCTTTAGACCTTCTGATATTTTTGTTGCTTCATGTTATTGAGGCAAAAGTTTGTGAATTGATTTGGCCTCCCAGTAGTGATCTTGTATTTTTACAATATGTTCTTAAGACTTATCTACATCAGTCTGGCTTTAAATTAAGTAATAATCCCATACTTAATCTCATTTACCGACTTTGGATCCTCATTGTGTAGCTGAATTGGTTACACTGTAAATTGAACTTGTGGATGAAGTGCCTTTTATATTGCTTAGGAACCTAAAAAGATCAGGGAAATTTGGACTGAAGAATGAGTGCTTTAGCGCACCAGATCAAGTGCAAGACCACTTCATCACTGCAACCGTGCAGATGCTCAAAGACTTTTCAGCGGGGAGGATAACCTTGGGAGGTAGTTCAGTCAATGCATGAAGGGCATGGCGGGCAGACTGTGCATGCCTTATAGATCACAGGGAAACAAACATGTTACAAACATAAATGGAAGGTCTGGGGGGCCATGGGACTGAGTGATATATGGTGGGCTGGAAGACACTAGAGATTGGAAGATCAAGCACTACACCTATTTCTCATGTATTTACATATTTAAATCTAGTGGGATTGGCAGAATTGACAACATAGGGGAGAATAAGGTACATAACCATGTCTGACCATATCTGACCCTGGCGACCATATCACTTGGGAGAGTGAAGGTGGTCCTTAGGGATCGGAAATGAAGTATGGGCAAATACTTATTACAGGATAAAGCCAACAGGCATTAGCTATCCCAAGCATCCTGAATGATGACACAGTGGAGATACCGTATGGGGCGCATTGAAAAGTACTTTAGGCATTAGTGAGGCGGAAAATGATGGCACTATGGGCAATCACCAAGTGAATGGAGTCTGAACCGGCAGACCTTGGCAAAAGTGTGTGAAAAGTATTCAGGAAGAGGGGATTGAAAAGGGGTCACCAAATCCTCTATATAACCACTTCCTTTGGGGAGTGGGCATAATCCTATCCCAGAGTTCCTAATTCCACCAAAATCAAGATTATGGAATCTTTCTTTCGTTTGTCACATCAGGCAGCCCACCTTAGGGATGTGATTGGCCTGGTAGTGCACCACGCCTCCTCGCCTAGCTAATTTTCCACCCGTCCTGGTGCCAAATGGGCCTCAGTGCAGGGGGTGGCATCTCCCAGGTAAGGGGGAAGCCGGGGTCACATATCAAAGGTGGCATGGACTTTGAATTCCCTGACCTTCATAGGCTAAATCACTAGCCATCCTGCTGGAGGAGGTGTGAACACCTTCCTCCGGAGCAGGCATGCATTAATTGTGGCCTCGGAGAGCATGGGTGATCACCTGCAGGGGGTCAGAAACCTGTCTGTGGTGGCAGCTGGACTACACCAGTCATCCAGCACACTAGAGGCTGGTAGGTTTTCAGGGGGCACCTCTAAGGTGCCTTCTGGGTACATATCTTAGTAAATGCACTACTGGCATCAGTATGGATTTATTGAGGCAAGGTGCTTGATATTAAACACCACAGGTTTCGTTGAAGCCATCATGTAGCTGGGAAACTCGTAATGACCAGTGCCCAGTACATATACTTCAGATGCCTTCCCTATTCTCTTGTACTGTCTAGCAATTAAACAAGACAGCATAGGGGCATATCTGCTCATGCAGATTTGTCCACACATTTAATATAATGCACCCTGCCTTAGGGCTATAAGGCCTGCTGTAGGGGTGACTTCTATATATTGAATGCAGTGTCAACGAACATGGCACTCAGGATGTGTGCCATGTAGTATTTTCACTTTTGTCCACACCATTTTACGCAGACTGCAATGGCAGTCAGCAAAGAGTTTGGTGGTGGGTCCCTTAGGGTGGCGCAATACATGCTGCAGCCCTTCGGGAACCTCTTTAGTGCCCATGCCCAAGGTACCAGGGGTATCATTTACTAGGGACTTACATGGGTGCTAGAGGCCTTGCTAAATGGGCATCAATAGAGCAGTTGTCTCGTTTTAGGCAAAGAGCACTGGCACTGGGGATCTGCATAGCAAGAACCCAGTGCACTTCAGTCAAAATTGCATCAAAAGCAGGCAAAAAGTGGAAGAGCTATGTCAAAAAGGGTCACTTTCCTACACAGGTATATAAAACAGGTGGATGACAACTGGTTAACTTGACTGTTTAGAGATAGATTTAAATCAAATTGGAACCAAACATGTCATATAGAGGAAATTAGCATCAGAACAGAATGCTACTGTGCAAGCCAAAAGCCCTCAGGCAGAGTCTTTGGTCCATTCCATCAAGTCATTATTAAGATATCCATCTTATCAGAATTACATTTTAAAGAATTGTCAACCAGCCGTTCAGTAACAGACAGCATGCACTTTTGAAAACAGCACCGAGAGTCATGTACATTAATATCTAACACAATGAAAATCTAGTTGTCATCAGCATAACTCATAAACCTCAGTCCAAAAGCACAAATGAGATGGGCCAATTGGTACATGCACAGAATGAAAAATAGGAGTGCTCAATGAAGCGGTCTTTAGATCTCCCTGTGCAAAAGTTTTAAATTCAGAGTGATAGGGAGATATGTACACAGGTGCGTGCACACACACACACACAAACACACCCACACTCACACAGACACTTGAACATACAGTCATATGGCGAGGCAATGTCTGACATTGAAAACATTGTGCTGTTGGGGGGGAGATTGGCCTCAAAGAAGATGGCAGCTTAATAACTCTCTCCATCTGCGACTGTTCCTGATTGGGGCACTTTAGACAATATAATGGGAACCTGCTCTCTTTGAAAACCCACCTGTGGCTTCATTTTAAAGCCCGGACCAGGATCAGCACCTGGGGAAGACCCCAGCAGAGCACCTGCACACAACACAGTTTGCTTTGAATATGGCGACCCCTTGGGACATTATAACGTTCAGTACCCAATGATGAGGAATGCCGCTCAAACACTCAGCAGTAAGCCACCTTGGGCCAAGTATACCAAATACAAGTAATGCAGGCCACGTCCACACCCGTTTGGCATCTGGGGCGCCAGCCCACCATAATAGCCTTCTCTTGGAAGGGACAATGAATGCTTGCTTTCCAGCAATGCTATTAGCTGCCATCCTCTCTATACAGGCTCTATAAGTCAACTGCTCTGTTTCTAGGCTCTCCCATTCAAACTTCCATTTAGTGGGGAAAGCAAGGTACTGCATGTTAACAGCACTAAACTAACTGCATAGAACTGTAACTGACCTTATAAAAGACATTGCACTACATCAGTCTTACTCTCACTGCTTTTACGGCTCACTCTAAACACCATAAATGCCTGGAAACAAAGGATGCAGGCAACTGTTATTTTCGGAAGCTCTTTCAGGGGCAAAGGGGTAATCTACTCTCGCTACCTGTTCCCAGAATGTCCTCTGTCACTTTGGACACTCACAACCTGGAACTAAATGAAATAAAAAAAAAAATCAATCAACACAATCGAACAAACCTCAGAAACCATGAATGAACTGAAAAACGTGTTCTGAAATATCAAGCTTCAAGATGCAGCTGGATTGTTGCAAAAACTTTAACTCTGGCGTAGCTCTACGAGGTTTGCTACCCCACTCACCGGTGACACAAGTGAACTTAGTTCAATGCACCAGCTTTGGATGTGAAAGACAGGTTACTGTACTCCTGCAGAACTCCACTCGATACATAGTTAAAATGAAGTCCTTGCTTTTGGGTTACTAACAATCCCTGGAATAGGATCAGGGCCACTTTGGTAACAGTAAACCTATTTTACCCCTCACACTACCACACACACAGCACTAAGAAGGACAGAGACTTTTAACTATAAGTATTTATTGCAACAAAGTGAACATGTTTCTTAGTACATCCAAAATATTCACACAGACTATCATAAAAACAGTAAAAACGCACGCTGTAAACAACGAGAATAAAATGAACGTTTCTAACATTGTAAAAATGTCATGTAAAAGTCTATCACCCTAAAACGTACTACTCTACGCCACCCTATGAGAGCATGCAGTAGAGTAACTTGAAGTCTAGAGTTTCTTTAGGAGAAGTGGCGCATTGCATACCTTATTAACAGCTCAGGCTGTCCTCATCAGAAGAGCCGTGGAGGAAGCATTCAATGCGAAAGGCAAACATGCGGTGTTAGCAGCCTCCCTCAGGTATTCAGCTCTTACCTGCTTCAAAGTGCGTTTTCTTCTCTGAGTGCCAGCAATAACCAAGATCGTCTTGGACGGTATCTTGCAGGATAATCTGGGGTGAATTACCCATCAAGTGGTGCTCCTTAAATTCTAAATGTTGATGGGAAAAAAAGCCATTGACATCATTTCAGAAATGTGTTACATAGATTTGGGGTGCCAAAGAACGGGTCCCAGACATATTTTTAAGAAGATGAGAGATGAGGGGACGTCAATTAAAACTACACATCTTTGATTAATTATCTAAGGATGTTTCTTGATGGCACTGACATATTGATGGGGGAATACTTGTTCCTGAGTGTGTGTCTCACCTGGGGGCATATGTATCAAACGATTTTGTATTCGCAAACGCTGCAAATCGCAAAAAAACAGCGTTTGCGAATACAAAATTGCAAAAGGAGATGTATGAGGCATTTCAGCCTCGCAATCTTAAGGAATCGCTAAATTTGCGATTTCTTAAGTTTGCGTAAGCATTTAAGAAATCGCAAATTGCGATTTCTTAAATGCAATGTAACACGCACCCAAGTTGTGCGATTTCTCCTTAAGAAATCGCAAATTACCACCAACTTCAAGTTGGTGGTAAATTGCGATTTCTTTGAAATATGCACTTTTTTGCATATTTCAAAGTGCCATGTGGTGCACATACATGCCCCTCGGGCATGTATGTGCACCATATGTGCACACATGCTGATTTCAGGGGTGCATCAGGGTGTTATCATGACACCCTTGCACCTTTGAAAATATTCTCAACTTGCGATTAGCAAATAGCGATTCGCAAATTGAGAAGGACTTCCCATTCATTGCTATGGGCCTCCTGGCCCATAGGAATGAATGGGAAGGTATTCCTTAATTGCGATTTCGCAATTTGCTAATCGCAATTAAGGAATTTTAAGAAAACGCTAAATTTGTGTGATTTTTTAAATACATCCCGTTTTGCAATTCCCAAATAGCGATTCTCAAAAAATCGCTATCTGAGAATCGCAAATGGAGATGTTGATACATATGCCCCCAGGTGTTATATCTTGGTCCTTATCAGAATAATAACTACGAATGATAAGGGTGGGCAAGATTCAAATTATTATAGCTTATATCGGATATGACAATGAAGTGACAGAATTCAGAATGAGAGTGATCCGAGATGGAGCTGAGGCCTGACCCCAATGGAGTCAGACTTTAGGAACTTTACGTCAGGATGTCTCTGGAAAGAACATGATGGAACTAGAAAAGAAGGTTCAAGATACCCCGGATTGGGGCACTGATTTATGGCATCTCAGGTGAAAGTTCTAGGAACTCAAGAGCAGGAGTTGTTATGTTTCGTAGGGTACCCCAATATAGGCTTGAGTAGTCGCCTAACCCTTCACCTACATTTACCGTACCATTGCACTACATAACGGGTTTTGGTAATGACCTTTTTACCTAGTGAAGCACTGTATAAATGTTTTGTGGTTTTCCCCGAAAACTGGAATCATGAATTATGCATGAGGATTCTCAGAATCACAGCAGGATTACAATCTCCTGCATATTAACTATGTATAAGGGTCATCCCTTCCGTCATCCTCAACCAACATGACACAGCAAGGTAGAATCCCCTGAGGGTACCTTTTGGGTATAAATACACCACATCTTTGCCAGGGTAGGCAGAGGAGAAATACTACCATGCTGACACACTGACACGAGACGCTGAGGTTCCTGCACGCAGACACTCCAGCACACCGTTGTCTGACGTCCCTCGCAGAGTGTCCATCTCGAGACCAAGACGGGGTCCTTCATTCTCTCGCACTAGGTAATGGGGTTGGCCTCATCCTAGGGGGATTCTTGGCTCTACACCTACAAACATGCTAGGTACACTTAGGTACATTTAGTTAGGGTTGCATCGTAGGAGTAAGCATTATTACTGTTAAATATTTAAATGCTTGCATATATTCATTGTTTTAGCACTATGGTAGAAATCTACCATCCATTTACTCTGTTGGTGCTTATAATAATTTTTAGCTGTCTCTGTCTTATGGTTGTTTCAGCACACCTATTTTACACAAGAATGACCCAGGCTCAATAAATGCTTATTGAAACGTCAACACCATTTATTCTGTGTATCTCTCTGAGACAAAGTGAGCATGAGGGCCTGAATGAAAAGTACTGTACTGTTTCCACGATCCCTGATGGGACAGAGTTGCCACGTTCGATAGTTGCCAGGAACTATTCTCTCCTTGGTAAGAGGAGTTTACAGTGGCACTGCGAGCTAGCTGGTATAAAGGCGAACATATCCAGTGGGGGGTGTCTGGAATCAGTCTAGAGACCAATCCCACAGTTTATGTTGTCTAAACATGCAGATCCTATATAGATTTATAGGAACTACACAACAGAGTAGAAGAGATATTTGTCTATAAGGTCTACCAGAATCCGCAGAGGAAGAAAATATGTTGCATCTTTTTCGGGCCTTCTTGCCAAAACTGCTGAACATTGATTTTTGCCCATCCATTCCAAGAGAGCCCACAGAATGTAAGTCAATAACTCAGACCGGTCGACCACTTCCAACAGTCATGATATGGCTGTTTCACCATCAACACAGCAAAATGATTCTTCAGTCAGCTAGGCAACACAGCCCTCTTACCTATCAGGATGGGAAACTCTCCTTTGACGCCAATTTTTCCATCGACACCCACCTTATACGGAGAAAATGCCTGGCCCTGAGGCACAAGCTGAAACACATAGGCTTTAGGTTTGGCCTCCTTGACCCAGGTATGATGCTGTCACACTAGATGTCAAGACAACGGAGTATCAAGTCCCGCATGGTTTGGAGGAGCTACTGGACACCATAAGAGAGACTTTGATGGAAACAGCCCCCTCCCTTATCACCACGAGGCACCATCATGGTCAGACAAGCCACACTCTACCGAAACACTGAAATCCCCACTCCAACGAATAACAAGTTCAGACACTCATTTCAAGGAGACAAATTGCAAGATGACCACACTCCAAGCAATAAGGACAGACCCCTTAATACCCTTCATTGGCTGAGAGTTGGTGTGGCTTACAGAAGTAACCGAGAGTTGCTCACCGTTATAAAGTAAATAACATCTTGGGGACTTTATATTTCACCAACCTCCTGTGCGCTCAGGAACTTACCGCTTCTTAAACCGTCTTACAGATAAATCCAGCGGAAAGCTAAATACCTACCTTTAATATCCTCTGTAAGTTATCATTACAAATTTAGTTAGCCAATGCAGATACCTTTCCCTCTGACTTAACGCCAATGTGTAAAACAACAGCACTCTAGATTTAATCCCTTAATACTAGCAGCCTTGCAAGCTATGTGAGATGGACAAAGGCACTATCTTACTTCGGTTCCCTAAAACTTGACATTGTCTTACTGCAAGAAACGGATCTATCCACAACCGAGGTAGCCAAACTAACCAGAGACTTGGTAGGCCATACGATGGCACTTCTGGTTTAGAGACCCACCAGGTACCTTCAATGCACCCTAATTGCGCCACAGGAAGAGAGACCTCCCTTTTTCACAAAATGCTGCTAATGAAGATGCAGAAAATATAGATAAACCATCAGAGCCTGTATGTCTTGAAAAAGTAGTCTGCAAGGGCCATTGGATCTATTTACACACGTACAGGCACATGCATCAAAAAGAGAATTTGCGAGTCCTTATTTGCGATTTTTAAGGAATCGCAAATAAAGACTCGCAAAACACGATGCAACAAAAACAATGCGAGAATATTGCGAATCGCTAAAAATCGCTAAATAAATTGCGATTTCGGCATTTGCGAACTCGCTATTAGCGATTTCGCAATTAGCGAAATCGCAAATACCGAAGTCGCTTTTTGATGCATCCTGATGACATCACAACCAGGAAGTGAGCAGCACCAGCCTCATTTCCAGTGCACAGTGTCAGGGAGAGGAGGGAGCTGGCTCTGGGAGCTGAACAGGAGTGTGACAGAGACACAAGAACAACTTGTGATATCAAATGGAAGCCTCACAAACAGCAGAGGAGAGCCAAACAGGCAGGAAACGCAAAATTAAATTTGCAGAAAAAGAAATTGACACCCTCATTGAGGGAGTAGTCCACAGCCATGACAAGCTGTTTGGAAAGGCATCATTGAAAGTGGCAGAGCAGGAGAAAAGGAAAATCTGGCTCCGGATCCAAAACAGGGTCAATGCCATTGGGGTGACACACCGCACCATTGAAGAACTCAAAAAACGATGGTACGACTTGCGCAGTCGGGCTAAGGTGCGCATAGCTGACCGCCTGAAGGAGGCAAAGAAGACAGGAGGGGGAACACCAACAGACACTGGGAACACTCCCATGGAGGACTTGATTGAATCCACCATCCAGCCAGAAGCTGTTGTTGGTGTGACCCAGCTGGACATGTCCGGAGCAGCAAACACATCTGAAGGTAAGATGAATGTATGTTTCCTTAGTTTTACAAAATGTAAAGGTAGAACTCGACCACAGTACAGCCCAAGTGCAGACCCTGAACATCCAGTACACAATGCATTCAGTAGGTGAGGGGCATTATGGGAGATGTAGTCAGGTCAAGCAGTTACAATGTCAAATCTCAGAGTAACAACCCAAAAAAGCTTAATAGAGTATAAAATCATTTACAAAGGCAGAAATTTATTACTGTGCAATTAATATCACAGACATGAAATAATACAGTGTTGCACTGTTTCACCTCACAGATGCGCAACGTGTAGAAGATGTGGATAGCGATTCCCCAGACATGCAGGACACCAGCGCAGGTGAACAGATGGACACACCCGTGGTGCAAATAAATCCCTCACGTCCAACAAAGTCACGCAGGGCTACTGTTCCATCCCTACTCACCATGGAGTGTGATGATGAGGCTGATGCAACACCAGGTGGCAGCCATGGCCAGACAACTTCCATCACACAACCACAACCACAGGACCCCAGAACTAATCACAGAGCCCGGCGTAGGAGAGGAAGAGCACTCAGGACACAGCAGGAGGAGCAACCAAGTGATGTCTGGGGTGGTCTTGAGGGACAGATGCTCCGTATGCAGCGCCTGCAGACAAAAAACACACGATTAGTACAATTGCAAGTTGGCAAGATGGCTAGCAACATAGCAGTACTGTCAGAAAGTGTGCAGCAACTGAGCAAGGTGATGCATGAGGGAAATGTATCCCAGAAGAGACAGCATCGTCAACTAATGCTGCAATTGAAAATGTTTGCTAAATCAAACAATAGATTGGCCACGACAACTGCACTGCTGGCACGTAGGTCTGTGACCATGCAAACTGAAATGTGCCATTGGAGCGGCGATGTGGCTAAAGCACTGGACCAGGTCACCAATGCAGTTGATTTGCTAAATGCTTCCACAATTGTGGTCAACAATTCCACGCCCGAAGAGGGTAGTGAGGGTGGCTCAAGCCTAAGTAGTGTGGCAGTTCCAGTCCGCACTGCAGGAAGACGCAACACACGCACCAGTACCCCTGCCGCTTCCAACATAACGGATGACAATGCTGGGTCTGACAGGCGTCTGGGTGTTCGTGGGAAAAAGTGCTAGACTGGCATGTACAAGTGCATTCCACTATGGTGACGTAACCATTTATTTGGATTTGACTTTTCACAGAGTGACAAGTGAATTGACATTTGCAAACCACTTATGTCCATTGCACTGCTCAGATTACAAGTGTGCTTGAACACTCATGGCAATTTTATTTAATTAAAGAATACTTTGATAGCAATATTCCGTTTCTGTGTCATCATTACTCACCTCAGAAATAATTTTGTGTGATGTCAAATCTTCTCCTACGCCCTTCTGCTGCGCTTGCCCCTTGTGCTGCATGGTGTTGTGGCACTTGCTGGTTCCCATCCTCCGAATCGCTGTCAGACACCACGATGTCCATTCCTCCCCTTGTAGCTATATTGTGCAGCATGGCACATGCCGCTACTATCTTGCAGCATTGTTCAGGGTTGTACTTCAGTGCTCCACCGGTCTTATGTAGACATCTGAATCGGCTCTTCAACAGCCCAAATGTGCGCTCTATGATGTTCCTTGTCGAAATATGTGCTGCATTGTACCTCTGTTGATTGGCAGTTGTGGGATTGCGGTAAGGCGTCATTAGGTAATTACGCAAGGCGTATGCGCTGTCACCTACATGTAATGGAGCAAAGAGTCAGTGGCAGCTTCACATTGACATACGTACAATGACAGTGATAAACTATAACACATATTTACCAAGCAGATGTCCCTCTCCAAATTCTCCCCTGACAAGACGGGTGTGTATGCCACTTTGCCTGAAGATATAAGAGTCATGTGCACTCCCTGGAAATTGCGCAACAATGTCAGTGATAATGTTTTTGGCATTGCAAACAACCTGAATATAGAGGGAATGGTAACATTTCCTATTTCTATATAAATATTCCTGTGTTGCAGGGGGACATATTGCAACGTGGGTGCAATCAATACAACCCAAAACATGTGGGAAACGAGCTATCTGGTAGAACTCCTGTTTGGTTTTTGCAAGGTCAAGCGCGGTGGTAGGGAACTTGATATGAGTCCCGATCACGGCCATCATGGCATCAAGGAATGCTTTCAATATTCGTGAAAGTGCGCTTTGTGACACACCTCCCGCAACAGCAATGACCCCCTGAAAACTGCCTGACGCCAGGAGGTGTAGGCAACATAGGACCTGCACATGCGTTGGGATGGCATTGGTCCTACGTGTCTGTCGTTGCATTATGGGGTCCAATTCATTGATTAGGTCATGGATCATTGCTGCATTGAGCCTATACTTGTCGTATATCTCATCCTCTTGCTGGCCTAGCAAAGTTATGCGGACTCTGAAGATGCGCTCATTCATTCGCCTCCGTCTCTGTGCGGCAGCCTGCAGCCTCATCCTCCTCGCCATCAGGTAAATCCCTGCCATTGTGAACAGTGCTGGCTCATTCTGGGTGTGTTTAAATGGGTTTCAGTTGGTTTTCACCTGTCTGTGATTTGCACTCATGATTACCACCTGGTTGTGATCCTTCTTATTTAGCGATCGCTAAATTGCGATTTTCATGGAAATCGCTATTTGCGATTTGTCATGCATACATTTAGCGAATCGTTGTTTGCGATTCGCTAATTGGGAGACGCTAATACCGATTCGCTATTTGATTCGCAGAATGTTTTGCGATTCCTTATATTTGCGAAAACATGGTTTTTCGCAAATATACAGTTGATGCATTTCAACACTGACTTTTGCGATCGCAAACGGCCTATTTTTGCGATTCGCACCGTTTGCGATCGCAAAAAGGTTTGATGCATGTGCCTGCAAATGCTGGAAAGGTGGTTTTCTTCACTAAACTCAACAGACTGATCATGGAAATTGGCCACACTATGTTAGTGATCGGCAGCAACTAGAATTTCTACATCAACCCTATTATTGATAGATCTAGCTTTACAGATATCTGCAGCAACATTGATAGGGGCCTGTTGTGAGACCTTAGGTCATATCCGTCTCTCTTTGAACTGTCGAGACTCAAACACTTGACAGATAGAGAATACACATTTGTTTCCAGACTCCATGAAACTGAGGCCAGTATACACTATTTCTTGATACATGCAACAATGCTCCATAAAATCACAAGCTGTACCATGAGCATCTCAGATCATGGCTCAATCGCAATGACAATTGACATCCAACTGCAGGTTCCTAGGGACAAGTCCTGGAAAATAGGTACATGGAGGTATAAACTCTCTGAGGAGAAATGAAAAACGATTGCATACTTACAAGAATTCCTGTCTCTGAAAAAGGACTCAGTGGATTCTATCCTCACACTTTGGACAGCAGGGAAAACCTAGATAAGAGACAAGTTGATGAGAGACTCTGCATTAGCCGGTAAAGAGGCAGTAGTGAAAAAATAGATTCTCGAATCTGAAATTATTACTCTTATTCAGGAATATTGTGAAAACTCATCTGATGGAGCACTTTGCCTTCTCAATACAAAACTATTCAAACTTGATACACTTCTAATTGCCAAGGTGGAAAAAACCCTGTCTAAAATGAAATAAAGACAATATGAACGCAGTGAAAAAGCGCATAGACTCCTGGCCTTCCAATTAAAGGGACTCATGGCCAAATCATATATACAAATATTGTTAATAACAACAATAGCTTACTTTAAAATCCAGAAGACATTGCAAAAGTATTTACATCTTTCTATAATCACTTTTATACATCAGAGAGTTCAGAGGATACCCTCTACGAACAGTGTACTCTTGGAGGACTGACTCTTACTAGACTATCTCCACAAGTCAGAGCTGACCTAAACAAAGAAATAACAGATGATGAAGTAAAGTCTGCCATCAGTGAAATGCCCACAGGAAAATCCCCAGGGGAAGATGGGTGTCCAGCTAAATATTATAAACTGGCAGCCCCTTTCTCAGTCCCAATCAGTAAGATGTTTCAGGAGATAACCAGAAACAATGGCTCACCTCATCCCTACAACAAGTCAAATATTACAGTAATGCCAGTAATACCTGCACCAAACAGAGATCCGCTTCATTGTGGTTATTATAGGCTTCTCTCTTTATGCAACAATGAAACCAAGATTCTGGCAAAACTCTTTGCTACAAGAATAAAAAAGGTAATTACTGCAGTGATGTACAAAAAACAAATTGGTTTGGTTCTGGGCTGTTTCACCTGTAACCATATGCAAACTCTGTTCCACCTACTATAGAGCACAAGACATGATCTGAATGATAAAGTGACCCCCTCCCTCGACACTGAGAAGGTGTTCGACTGAGTGGAGTGGGGCTACTTCTGCCAAACTCTTTCGGCCTGTTTTGATGACTATGACACAGTGGCTGCACCGAGTTCCCACCATTGTGATCAACTGTACTGAGTTCCTGTCAGACCTGATTAATATAAAAAGAGGGATTAGGTGGGGGTGCCACACCTCCTCCCTACTGTTTCGCAAGCGGTCAAGGTATCATCACACGTGCGGGCAAATTAAAATTGATGCTCTATGCAGATGACATCATTTTGACACTATCCTCTCCGCAAACCTCTGTACCATCACTCATTGAAATTATCTCTTGCACAGGACTTCATTTTTTGTTGGGTACAAACTTAGATGAAATACCTGGGTATTTTGATTAGAAATCCACATAGACAATGAATTAAACAAAACATGGAGGTTTTGATTGAACAAAAACAGAAGGACGGTGCGTTTTGGATAGCATGCAGCTGTCTTTCTTTCTGGGGCGAGTACAAACTGTTAAAATGATGCTAGTTTCACCCTTCAACTATGTACTTAGTATGAAACAATTCTGATAACCAAAATATGAAACCCAACTTAGAGCTATAAAGACAAGATAACGCCAAGATAAGAGAGTCTCATAAAGACAAGTTATCTTGTCTTTCTGAGACTCTCTCTCGTCATATTCTCCTAACAATAACCAATTTCCGAAGATGTATAATTTTTTTATTGGACACTTGGATGTATTAACATATTACATTTTGGATTACAGGACTCTTTTCTTTAAAAACATGTATTTAGATATTGTAACTACCTGAAGTATAGGCAGACTTTATTATGATTCTGATTCACATTATTTCTTTATTCTTTATTAGTATTAGTAGTTCCTTCTTAGTATTTGGTTTCTTTTTGCTTCCTTTTCTTCTCCTTTTTATTTTGTGGACCATTCGATGTTTACTTATTAGTGTACAATATTTGATCTCAGCTGGCACCTTGCTCTTACGTCTCTGGTACGTTGATGGTGATAATGATTCTTGTTTTTCCTATTGATAAGTATAATGCTTTTCCCCAGCTGTGGTATAGCGCTAAATGTTGCATTTTTATACACGTTACGAAGTATGTAGTCATTTGCGTTTTTATATTACAATACAATTATTTGAAATCGTAAAAAAAAGAGCTATGACATATGTTTATATCACTTTCACCTGGAGTTGGAAACACACAACTGGGCTCTACTTGTAGTTCATCTCCAGGGCGGCACATACGTCACTTGATCATATACAGTACTGTCCATGTGACTTGAAGATCATATTAATCCAACTTAGGGTGCATTTGCAGGTGGAGAACTTGCCACAAGCCACTATGGCAATACCCGTTCCTGCCTTTACAGGCACCCTTTATGGCTTAATGCAGACATTGGATTAACTAGAGATTAACCCTACTGGCCACACTGGGAACATTGTGGCATCTCCTGTATATGTTAAATCTTCTCAGAGGTGACCTTCTGGCCATTTCAATCCCTGAAATGACCCCCCTTGCTGCCATCGTCAGGAAGCACAGAGTCAATATCGTCACCTATGCTGATGACATCCAGCTGATCCTCTCCCTCACCAATGAACCCACAGCCACCAGAGTCAACTTCCACAGTGGGATAAAGGCCATTGCCGCCTGGATGAAAGACAGCTGCTCAGACTCAACTCAGAAAAGACCAAAGTACTCATCTTGGTACCCATCCCCTCTGCTTGGGATGACTCCTGGTGGGCCGCCACATTGGGGTCCCCGCCTACCCCCACAGACCACTAGCGTAATCTCTGCATCATACTGGACTCCTCGCCAGATCAATAACATATCCTCATCATGCTTTCACAAGCTCCGCCTGCTTCGAAAGACATTCAGATGGATCCCCACTGAATCCAGAAAGACAGTCACCAACACACTCATCATCAGCAGACACGACTATGCTCTCCACGGCAGCGTCACCCCGAAACTCCTCAGGAAACTACAGAACATTCAAAACACTGCAGCCAGACTGGTCCTCAACATCCCCCGCCACAGCCACATCACCAAACATATTTGAGAACTCCACTATGAACCACTGCCTCCCATTCCACTTACCCGCCAGACACCTTCGCTGAGCCCATCTGGCCATGGATCCACAAGACCAGATCCGGAGGAAGATCCTTCTCTTACCTCGCCGCCAAGACCTGGAACAGCCTGCCTCTGCATCTCTGGCAATCCCTGTCACTGACCCAATTCAGGAAAGATACCAAGACCTGGCTCTTCAACAGAACTACAGCACTCAGACACATCAGCAGATGGATCAGGGCCTTGAGACCCTCACGGGTGAGTAGTGGCACCCTATAAACCCCTAATTGATTGATTGATTGATTGATTGATTGAGAGATGACTTTCTCAGAAGCGTGATCCAATTTTTGCCTGACCTGCAGCTCAAACGATACCTCACTGACAAATTAGCTGGCCAAAAAATGCCAATAAACATATCCACCATCCATTACACCTAATGAAATAGGGAGCTCATAAGAACCTGGTGTTGGATCGCTAGGACATAGGACACATTGATTCACAACTACACTCTCAACAGAATCATCTCCACAACAAGCGTCAACTGCATCACAAACAAACAGTATGAGGAGAACTGGAGAGAACTTATCTAGAAACATAATAAGACTTTATAAGAAACAGAGGTGATGAACAGCTTTTCCCAGATCCACCCCGACTGGCATTGGATTTCTTTTAATATATGCAGGGAAAAACTCAGCCATAAGCAGGAATGCTGACATTGTGTACAATCTAAAGAAACATAATACACTACTTCTGGCTCTGTCCACGATTACACTCATAATGGCACTCCATTGCACTGCCTTCACAGAACAAGTGATCTACCTAAAAGTCCTTCATTGAACTCGCTCTTTTGCAGAACTCTCAGGACATAGTCAGAATCACTAATCATAATAAGCATTGGTAAATGCATTAGGTTTCACCTACATGATTAATAATAAGTTGTTTTTGGTTGTAAGTTGTAGCTTGTTGAGTAGTTGTACAATATAAGTTACAGAAAGTCTGCTAAAGTATTATGACTTGTTTATGTATAAAAAGGCAATTTATTGCGCTGTTACCAGTGGTATAGTGCGGGTAAGTAACAGCAACATTTTGAAAAATTAAAGGAAAGAGGGAAATAACAGAATTAATTCATATAATATCAATATTATGTGTTTAGAGGAGTTCTGCCAACATTTGGGCCCGGTGCCACTGCACCTGCTGCACCATTCAAATAATGCCCCTAGTGCCTCCAAGATAACTACATTCGTGACTGCCTTTTTAATAGTAAAATATAGCAATATTTGGGTGCCGATCACGATCCGGTAAAAAATTACCCCGTGCGACTCGTATCCGGTCTTTTTACCGTACGAATCGTACAAGTGCCGTACGAACTGGCAATCACGATTCGCATGGGAAAAAGTCCATACGAACCGCATTGGGAACCATTCCCCACACGTCCTCGGGTCGGAAAATGTGTCCGACACGTCCTCGGACGATTTACCGTACAAACGTGAAAAGTCAAGTCCGACCGAGTAATCACGATCCATCCCGTGCGTCCGAGGTCACAACCGTATGGAAAAAACACCGTCCGCACCGAACTCCTATAGCAACCATGGAGACATGTGCCCGCATACGCGCCCAACACTCCCCCCAGCCCCCGTACGTCCGACACGTACCCCCCGTGTATGTACACCCCCACCCGTCTAGGTACACCCCAGTACGTTCGAGTCCTACCCCCACCCCTGTACGTGTCGTACCACCGTGTACCCAGTACGTTCGAGTCCTACCCCCACCCCTGTACGTGTCCTACCCCCGTGTACCCCCACCCCAGTACGTTCCAGTCCTACCCCCACCCCTGTACGTGTCGTACCACCGTGTACCCACACCCCAGTACGTTCCAGTCATACCCCCACCCCTGTATGTGTCCTACCCCCGTGTACCCCCACCCCAGTACGTTCCAGTCGTACCCCCACCCCTGTACGTGTCCTACCCCCGTGTACCCACACCCCAGTACGTTCCAGTCGTACCCCCACCCCTGTACGTGTCCTACCCCCGTGTACCCCCACCCCAGTACGTTCCAGTCGTACCCCCACCCCTGAACGTGTTGTACCACCGTGTACCCCCACCCCAGTACGTTCGAGTCCTACCCCCACCCCTGTACGTGTCATACCACTGTCCATGTACACCCCAGTACGTTCGAGTCCTACCCCCACCCCTGTACGTGTCCTACACCCGTGTACCCACACCCCAGTACGTTCCAGTCGTACCCCCACCCCTGTACGTGTCGTACCACCGTGTACCCCCACCCCAGTACGTTCCAGTCGTACCCCCACCCCTGTACGTGTCGTCCCACCGTGTACCCCCACCCCAGTACGTTCGAGTCCTACCCCCACCCCTGTACGTGTCATACCACCGTCCATGTACACTCCAGTACGTTCGAGTCCTACCCCCACCCCTGTACGTGTCCTACCCCCGTGTACCCCCACCCCAGTACGTTCCAGTCCTACCCCCACCCCTGTACGTGTCGTACCACCGTGTACCCACACCCCAGTACGTTCCAGTCGTACCCCCACCCCTGTACGTGTCCTACCCCCGTGTACCCCCACCCCAGTACGTTCCAGTCATACCCCCACCCCTGTACGTGTCGTCCCACCGTGTACCCCCACCCCAGTACGTTCGAGTCCTACCCCCACCCCTGTACGTGTCATACCACCGTCCATGTACACCCCAGTACGTTCGAGTCCTACCCCCACCCCTGTACGTGTCCTACCCCCGTGTACCCCCACCCCAGTACGTTCCAGTCCTACCCCCACCCCTGTACGTGTCGTACCACCGTGTACCCACACCCCAGTACGTTCCAGTCGTACCCCCACCCCTGTACGTGTCCTACCCCCGTGTACCCCCACCCCAGTACGTTCCAGTCGTACCCCCACCCCTGTACGTGTCCTACCCCCGTGTACCCACACCCCAGTACGTTCCAGTCCTACCCCCACCCCTGTACGTGTCCTACCCCAGTGTACCCCCACCCCAGTACGTTCCAGTTGTACCCCCACCCCTGTACGTGTCGTACCACCGTGTACCCCCACCCCAGTACGTTCCTGTCCTACCCCCACCCCTGTACGTGTCGTACCACCGTGTACCCACATCCCAGTACGTTCCAGTCATACCCCCACCCCTGTACGTGTCCTACCCCCGTGTACCCCCACCCCAGTACGTTCCAGTCGTACCCCCACCCCTGTATGTGTCCTACCCCGTGTACCCACACCCCAGTACGTTCCGGTCGTACCCCCACCCCTGTACGTGTCCTACCCCCGTGTACCCCCACCCCAGTACGTTCCAGTCGTACCCCCACCCCTGTACGTGTCGTACCACCGTGTACCCCCACCCCAGTACGTTCGAGTCCTACCCCCACCCCTGTACGTGTCATACCACTGTCCATGTACACCCCAGTACGTTCGAGTCCTACCCCCACCCCTGTACGTGTCCTACCCCCGTGTACCCACACCCCAGTACGTTCCAGTCGTACCCCCACCCCTGTACGTGTCGTCCCACCGTGTACCCCCACCCCAGTACGTTCGAGTCCTACCCCCACCCCTGTACGTGTCATACCACCGTACATGTACACTCCAGTACGTTCGAGTCCTACCCCCACCCCTGTACGTGTCCTACGCCCGTGTACCCCCACCCCAGTACGTTCCAGTCCTACCCCCACCCCTGTACGTGTCGTACCACCGTGTACCCCCACCCCAGTACGTTCCAGTCGTACCCCCACCCCTGTACGTGTCCTACCCCCGTGTACCCCCACCCCAGTACGTTCCAGTCGTACCCCCACCCCTGTACGTGTCGTCCCACCGTGTACCCCCACCCCAGTACGTTCGAGTCCTACCCCCACCCCTGTACGTGTCATACCACCGTCCATGTACACCCCAGTACGTTCGAGTCCTACCCCCACCCCTGTACGTGTCCTACCCCCGTGTACCCCCACCCCAGTACGTTCCAGTCCTACCCCCACCCCTGTACGTGTCGTACCACCGTGTACCCACACCCCAGTACGTTCCAGTCGTACCCCCACCCCTGTACGTGTCCTACCCCCGTGTACCCCCACCCCAGTACGTTCCAGTCGTACCCCCACCCCTGTACGTGTCCTACCCCCGTGTACCCACACCCCAGTACGTTCCAGTCCTACCCCCACCCCTGTACGTGTCCTACCCCAGTGTACCCCCACCCCAGTACGTTCCAGTTGTACCCCCACCCCTGTACGTGTCGTACCACCGTGTACCCCCACCCCTGTACGTGTCGTCCCACTGTGTACCCCCACCCCAGTACGTTCGAGTCCTACCCCCACCCCTGTACGTGTCATACCACCGTCCATGTACACCCCAGTACGTTCGAGTCCTACCCCCACCCCTGTACGTGTCGAACCACCATGTATGTACATCCCAGTACGTTCGAGTCCTACCCCCACCCCTGTACGTGTCGTACCACCGTGTATGTACATCCCAGTATGTTCGAGTCCTACCCCCACCCCTGTACGTGTCGTACCACTGTGTACCCAGTACGTTCGAGTCCGACCCCCACCCCTGTACGTGTCGAACCACCGTGTATGTACATCCCAGTACGTTCGAGTCCTACCCCCAACACAACCTCCTAACTACGGAGCGCACCCCAGGCCCCAACATCACAACCGCATGTACGAGTCGTACCAAGCCACACACAAGGACAGCACCGTACAACCAAATGGCCCATGTACACACCGTACACACGCTCAAAACGCACGGACACAACCAGGACAAAACAAAACAACACAACAATACACCATTCGAATGGCACAAAGCCACTAAACATGGCCAAAAAACACTAAAACAACACCTTCACTGACCTGCAACTGCCAAAAACAAACAGAGGCCCAATACACCACCACTCCTTATAACCAACCCACCCACAATTCAAACACAGCCACACCCACCAATGGACCAATAAAAAGGGCCCACACACACAAACCATGAGCCTTTGCAACAGACCCACTGCTGCCAGACCCCACAGACAACCCACAGCACCAGACCTCAACCTTTACTACACCTTACACTTGCACACCTTCACACAACCACCTTCACAAACACACCCTCATCACATTCACACACACACGCACCTGCACAACCACACCCACACACCCACAACCATCCACACACCACCCCCACCATCCACACCCCCCCCCCACCATCCACACCCCTCATCATGCCCACTACCAAGAATCCAAAGTTCAGTAACCGAGAGTTGGAGGTTCTTGTTGATCAAATCCTCAGAGTCGAGCCACAGATCTTTGGAACATTGGTCAGAAACACCAGCCAGGCAGCAAAAATAGCCATGTGGCAGACCATCGTCGATGCTGTGAATGCTGTTGCGGACACCAGACGGACCAGGCAGGAATGCCAGAACAGGTGGTACGATCTGCGGAGGAGGGTCCGAGCCAAGAGGCAGGATGAACACGACCAGGCCAACGCCACCGGAGGAGGGCCCTCCCGCAGACCCGTACACTACCATCCCTGGGAGGAGAGGGTGATGGCCATACTGCCGGTGGAGGCAGTCGAAGGATTAGAAGGACTCCGAGACCCGGGTGAGTACACAAACAACACACCTCACATGGGGGGAACGGCATCCACAACCAACATCACTAACAGGCACGCAACCACCACAAGCCATCGCATGACTCAACCACACTCCATGAGCACGCACATGCCACTGCTGCCACCATGCCCCATGCACCCAGCTGGACAATGTCAAGTCACAGGCCACAGAAGACAACAACACATGACACGGTAACCCGGATGGCGGGAGGCTGGGCCCAAAAAAGCACATAGTGCAACTCAGAAGCAGACAACAATTCACTCTACCCATATGGCCTAGGTCACAGCCAGACAAACAGTGTGTCCCAACACAGGAATGACTTGCCAGCAAATGGCGGACGCCTTGCATCAACACATGGGGGTGAAGGCACTGTTTTGCACATGACAGCAGCTAATGAACAGCCAACATTGTGAAAGAGTGGCAGCACACACCACCACAGCAGCAGCGCACAGACACACATCACACCCAATGGGTGCCTGGAGATCAGAAACAAACTCACATCAACAAGCCAAGGGCCACTCAAAGATCTGCTAACAGTGTGTGCCCAGGAAGCTGGGCCGAGGTGACAGAGGGTGACACACGGAGGGAGGGAGAGGGGGACAGAGAGGGAGGGAGAGGGGGACAGAGGGAGGGAGAGGGGGACAGAGAGGGAGGGAGACGGACAGAGGGAGGAGGCTGACACACGGAGGGAGGGAGAGGGGGACACAGAGGGAGGGAGAGGGGGACAGAGAGGGAGGTAGAGGGGGACAGAGATGGAGGGAGAGGGGGACAGAGAGGGAGGGAGAGGGGGACAGAGAGGGAGGGAGAGGGGGACAGAGAGGGAGGGAGACGGACAGAGGGAGGAGGCTGACACACGGAGGGAGGGAGAGGGGGACACAGAGGGAGGGAGAAGGCGACAGAGAGGGAGGGAGAGGGGGACAGAGATGGAGGGAGAGGGGGACAGAGAGGGAGGGAGACGGACAGAGGGAGGAGGCTGACACACGGAGGGAGGGAGAGGGGGACACAGAGGGAGGGAGAAGGCGACAGAGAGGGAGGGAGAGGGGGACAGAGATGGAGGGAGAGGGGGACAGAGAGGGTGGGAGACGGACAGAGGGAGGAGGCTGACACACGGAGGGAGGGAGAGGGGGACACAGAGGGAGTGAGACACAGGGAGAGCTAATCAGCCGTGTTGCGTGTGTGAATGTCTGCTCGTCAGCAGGTAGACTGTGTGCATGTAGACAAGGGTGGCCAGTGCCAGAACCCCCCCTCTTCACCATGGCAAAACACAGGGCCATGTCACAACCTGTACACGAGCACAAGGACAGCTACCTGGATCATATAAGTGTGTGGATCCACTCCATGTGCGCATGTACAGTGCTACACGGAAGGCGCCAATGCATGGCTCGCCACACCTGCCCACTCCACTGCTGACTGCAGTCACACTTGACGCAGCAAGTAAGACTGTGCCACACATAGTTAAAGGGGCCAAAGTGGTGGCCAAGGGACACACCCATGCACAAGTGCACTGTGAGTGGAATGCAAGACAGATCCTAATTCAAAGAGGAAATGTGCCAACTTTGAAACGGATGAAACATGGATGTTGCATGGACCAAAATTAACATTGTCTCTCTCACACACAGGTCAACGTCGTGGTGCACCCCCCAACACTGGGGGGGAACACTCACAGGACCCGGATCTGCAGGAGCCCGATCCCACCGGCAGTGACCACTCTCACCACTCTGCGGACGACCCCGACCGACCTGGCCCCTCTGGTGTCCAACCACCTGCAGCACCTGCGTCAGGTACAACTGTGCCAACCACCACCCCCACTCCTGCCACATCCCAGGAGACACCCAGGATCCCTGCCCCAACACCACAATGCAGCCAGGCTCGCCAGGAGGGACACGGTGTCCCGGGCACCCAGGAGGAGGCAGGCGACAACGCCAATGCCACCCCTCAGGGGTCCCGGAGACCCCATGTGCCCACAAGTGCAGGCCAGGCGCAAGTGGGCAGGGGTGGTGGGAGTGGAGGACGGCGGAGGCGCGAGCCTGACCAGTTGGCTGGGGATCCGGTATTTTCCCATGTCCGTAACATCCTGGACTCATACCGGCAGGACACCACGGGCATGGCCCAGGTTGTGTCCGTCCTTGAGGGGATCAAGGCCCAGCAGGCCCAGCAACATGCGGAGCTAATTGCCTGTCTACTGGTACACCAACGGAGGATGGAGGACAGACAGGCTGAGCAAGTGACGGCATTCCAGGGGATTCACGCTACACTCCGTCGGATGGCCGACACCATGGCCGACCCTCCCTGTGCCAGAAGGCGGAGAACATCACCACCCACAGGGAGGGATCAGGAGGAGGAGGAGGAAACATCCGACGGAGCATCCCAGACGTCGTCACGGCCTGCTGATGAGGTTCCCCGCAGGAGGCCGGGTCGTCCACGGAAAGGACCGTGAGGGTGGCTGCTACATCACCATCTCCCAGGACACCTGGCCTGGCACCTGGCCCACTGGAGCAACAGCATCACAGCATCAAGAGACATTCTCTGCCACATGGCCCTGCTGGTCACTGGCTGACCAATGTTGACAAAGACTGTGGCATGGACTCTGAGGATTTCCAATGGCAAGGACACCAACTCCCCTACTGAACTTTGGATTCCCTAATCCCGGAAAGCCCCTCACTTTGTCCCCCCCCCCCAATAATAAATCACACTATGAAGAGTAGATGCCTGCTGGTAGCATTATTACCTAACATGTGTCTTGTAAAGTCTAAACATGCCTGAGTCGTCTTTTCTCTTCAACCATCCACACCCTGGGGCCTGAGTCTGGCACAGGACACATGGGTCACAGTTTATTAGGCAAGACAGACATGGAGCACCATACACACCCATGATGGGCACAACCAGCTGAGGGGGTGGCCGAACAACCGTGCTGACACACACATTGAGTACACCAACAGTCATGCGCAGAGGTCAGGGATCCAGTCCAGTGTCCTGGGTGGCACCCAGGTATGTGTAGACAGGTGGCAGAACCATGTCCTGGAAGCTTGAGTCCGGTGGATGCAGAGAATGGGGGCCTGGCCAACGTTGGATGCATGGGGATGGCACATGTCACAATACCCACGCAGTCATGGACATCATGCCCAATACACAGTCTCAGCCCACACACACAGCTTGCATCTTGCGACTCGACACATTGACACATAGCCACAATCAGGGAATACCATGCCAGACATGCAGGATGCACCGTGCCAACACACCAGCATTGACTGAGAAGAGGCACCTTGGAGGCATAGGGACACCTTTATTAGTCATGTATTCGGGTTTGCAGAGGCAACTCGAAGTACAGATGAACACATCATGTGGAGTGACATGTGGGTCCAACACTGGCACCCCCCCTTCTGCAGCACAAATGCGTGATAGCCATGGTACTGGCACACAAGCGTCGGCTAACAGCTAAATACCCACAGCTGCACACGGAGAGCCTGCCATACACCATAGATCCGCCGATGTGGAAGTCCCACACCATGTCAAGCCAATGCTAACCGTATGTGTCCGAGGGCAGTGTCACACACATTGATGCCATCATCACAATCCACTATCCCATCACTGATGACTGTCAACCAGGCAGACCATCTATTCAGGTGTACACAGCTGCATGTCGTGTCCCATGGGGATGCGACATGGCTGCAGAGGAACCAAACCCCGACAGGGGCAGTGTGCACACATCGTGAACAACTGCCACACCCAATATACCCCAGATGCATCCCTTACCCCATGGAGACTTCCAAACGTGTCCGTGCCTGTAACGCTGAGTCAGCCCACAATGTCATGTCCATGAGGAATAGCAGTGCCACAACAATGCAACCAGCAAACGGCATGCGCAGGTACCTGGGGAAGAGAGACACACAAGAAGTCAGCCACAAAAAGCACAGCCACTTGCATGTGCATTTACTCGACACATGTATGGATGACAACATGCTAGGTCACAATTATGACTGGGGAAATACTACCATCACTGCCACCATCACTCCAGTGACACACCCACACACACCTCTGACCCACGTGCCATACATGCAGGTGGAGACACACATCACAACGCATGCCACACGGGGACCAATGCGTGCACACTCAGACACTGGTACTCACCACTAAGCAAAGAAGTCGCGTATGAGCCGAGTCCGGATGTCCTCTTGCGGCTCCACATCCTCCACATCACTAGCCCCATTGCCAAGCCCTTCGTCCTCCACGGGTGGATGGTCCTCGTCATGTTGATTCAGGATGAGTGGCACAGCTCTTTCAACTGCCATGTTGTGCAGCATGCAGCAGACCATGAAGATCTTGCAGACCTTCGCCGGGGCATAAGGGAGTGCATCGCCGGTCTTGTGGAGGCACCGGAATCGGCTCTTCAGCATGCCAAACGTCCTCTCTATCACTCGCCTTGTCCGGCCATGGGCGGTGTTATAGCGGAGCTGGGCCGGCGTGATGGGGTTGCGGAGAGGTGTCAGCAGCCAAGGCATGTTGGGATAGCCAGCGTCCCCTACATGGGAAGCACATGGACATCGTTAGAACTGGTGAAGCGGTCGTGCTGGTCGGCTATACAGAATACAGGACAGACAGACTGTACCCACCAACAACACATGCCCGTTCGTTGCGCAGCTGCATCATCATATCAGGCATCCCGCTACGCCTCATGATGTAGGCATCGTGTGCTGATCCTGGGAAACGAGCACAGACATGTGAAATCACCATATTGGACAGACACACCACAAGGGCATTGATGGAGTGGTAGTGCTTCCGATTGCGGTACGCCACCTCCCGTGTGTGTGGTGGTACCAAAGCTACATGTGTCCCATCTATGGACCCAATGACATGGGGCATCCCTCCCAGGGCATAGAATCCACGCTTGACCTCAGTCATCTGTTCAGGGGTTGGGAACTTGATGAAGTCATCCAGGTGAATCAACATGGCCTCCAAGAAATCATGCAGCACACCGCTGAACATGCTCTGGGACATGCCACCAACATGAGCTATGGTATTTTGGAAGGTACCCGTGGCAAGAAAATGTAGGGCAGCCATTACCTTCAGCTGGGGTGTCAGTGCTGTAGGATACCTGTGCTGCGGTTGCAGGTGTGGTGCCAGTCTCGCCGTCAGCTCCACGATCAACGGTTGGGTGAAGCGGTAGATCCGGATCCTGTCATTCTCCTGCATGGCAGCCAAGTCTGGAATTCTTCGGGCAAGAGGCGGCGCTCTGCAGTAATTTGGAAGTGACAAGGAAGAGTGAGTGCACTACGACAACAACTCATGTCTACTGAGCACATGTAAATCTGGCAATACACACATGCTACATAGGGAGTCAGGTATGTGCTACATGCCCAGGACACGTATGGATGCAAGGTGACACTCCTTCCAAGACCCAGCTACACACGGAGATTGAGAACCTCCCCATGCCACGCCATGGGAATAGCTGTGTCCCAGTGCAAGTGAACAGCCCGACGCAAGACAGGAGTGACATACACCCACACATCAGCAGAAGTGGGATGCCGATTGCAGAGACTGGTAGCGGAACACCGGAGCCACAGGTCACATGACATTACACTAGGCCTGCCCACACACCTTGCCATGAAGGTGCACATGTCATGACTCACCACACATTCCTTGTGAGGATGCTGACATGGCCTTGTCACGCTACTCCGTGTCCCATGCATACATGTGCACCTCACATCCGATAACACATGTGGCATGGTGTGCGGAACAGTGTGCAATGACAATCTACACACAGACACATGTTGGTTGCTGCAACGGCTGCAGCTTTTGAGGGTGCTACAACATCAACCTGATGAAAATCCCGGACACATAAATGACATAGTCACATTGTGCACTGTGGGTAGTGACAAGTCATGTGTCATGACCCCTGTACCGGGCATCATGGGACACTTCCGTGTGTTGGTGTCCGTGCCATGCCAGTGACGCTCACCCCAAGTGCGCAGTACGACATGCACACATGTCAAAGGAGTCAAGGGCATGCCTGGCACACATTGCACCGTCACACAGTACACCTATACACATCTCATCATACATCTGGTGCCTTCTCCACTCAGGAGGCATGTTCCACATCACAGCCTGTCACACCTGTGCCCCACACATGTAGTAATGCACAGACGATGCCTTGATGTCCATTCCTGGACAAGTATGTCCATCCATGGACAAGTAGGTCCATCCATGGACAAGTATGTCCGCCCTATTCCTACCTGTGTGTCGCCTATCACCACTGTGATGTGTAAAAACCGCCGTACTGCTGCTAAGAGGGCCTGTGTATGTTCCCAAATCACTGTGGGAGTGCTGCCGTATGTGTACCCATCGTGATGGCGAGCGTACAGGCATTTGTACGGTCCGTACCACTACGGGTACGCATACGCGTGCAGACCCATAGTGATAGTGAGCGTAGATGCGTGTGTACGGTCCGTACCACTACGGGTACGCATACGCGTGCAGACCCATAGTGATAGTGAGCGTAGATGCGTGTGTACGGTCCGTACCACTACGGGTACGCATACGCGTGCAGACCCATAGTGATAGTGAGCGTAGATGCGTGTGTACGGTCCGTACCACTACGGGTACGCATACGCGTGCAGACCCATAGTGATAGTGAGCGTAGATGCGTGTGTATGGTCCGTACCACTACGGGTACGCATACGCGTGCAGACCCATAGTGATAGTGAGCGTAGATGCGTGTGTACGGTCCGTACCACTACGGGTACGCATACGCGTGCAGACCCATAGTGATAGTGAGCGTAGATGCGTGTGTACGGCCCTATCACTATGGGTCTGCACGCGTATGCGTACCCGTAGTGGTACGGACCGTACACACGCATCTACGCTCACTATCACTATGGGTCTGCACGCGTATGCGTACCCGTAGTGGTACGGACCGTACACACGCATCTACGCTCACTATCACTATGGGTCTGCACGCGTATGCGTACCCGTAGTGGTACGGACCGTACACACGCATCTACGCTCACTATCACTATGGGTCTGAAGGCGTATGCGTACTCGTAGTGGTACGGACCGTACACACGCATCTACGCTCACTATCACTATGGGTCTGCACGCGTATGCGTACCCGTAGTGGTACGGACCGTACACACGCATCTACGCTCACTATCACTATGGGTCTGCACGCGTATGCGTACCCGTAGTGGTACGGACCGTACACACGCATCTACGCTCACTATCACTATGGGTCTGCACGCGTATGCGTACCCGTAGTGGTACGGACCGTACACACGCATCTACGCTCACTATCACTATGGGTCTGCACGCGTATGCGTACTCGTAGTGATAGTGAGCGTACATGCGAGTGTACGGCCCGTACCACTACGAGTACGCATACGCGTGCAGACCCATAGTGATAGTGAACGTAGGCATGCATGTACGGGCCGTTGCCATGCATTTGGGGTGCCCTAGGGCCCCGAAACGCACCGTACCTGTGTGTGATGCTCCAAATTACATAGGGGACAAGTATTAAGGCCTACATGCATGCTGGTTGTCATGGAGACCAAGTTCAAATTTCGAAATTGTTCTGGAAGGTGCACAGCAGAAGTCAGTTGGAATTCTTCTACTTTGTTGCAATGTGTTTGTGGGGCTGACATCATGCAGGAGAATGAAACCGATAGAGAACCCACAGACTGCTAGGTTTGAAGGGATTGGTGGAAACATAGGATGCAAATGTGAGTGACCAATCACTCTGTACTCCTGTGCATGAGACTGGGCAGAAGGGCACATATAAGGCAGCCAGGTCCCATGAGGGAGTACTTGCCTGCACATCTTTGCATTCGTCGACCCAGCTACTGCTACTGATTCCCTGGAACCATGTCAAGGGCTGTGGAGAGGACACAGCCATTCACCCTGGAGGAGAACATGGCTCTGCTGGATGTGATCCTCCCACAGTACTCCATGCTGTATGGGCGACCAGGGTATCAGGTGAGTGCATAGGCCACTGCCACAGACTGTCCCTATGTTGTGACTGTGACTTCAGGCATTGTGTCCTGGTGTGACACACATGCCATGTACTGTCGGGGGGGTCCCAGGGGGGGGTGCCTGATGTCTCCCAGCAGTGCCCTGAGACAGGAGGGGTGGGGGCCTATCACTCACAGCAGTGCCCAGAGACAGGAGGGGTGGATGCAGAGTCCTCACAGCAGTGCCCTGAGACAGGAGGGGTGTGTGCCTATCACTAACAGCAGTGCCCTGAGACAGGAGGGGTGGATGCAGAGTCCTCCCAGCAGTGCCCTGAGACAGGAGGGGTGGGGGCCTATCACTCACAGCAGTGCCCTGAGACAGGAGGGGTGGGGGCCTATCACTCACAGCAGTGCCCTGAGACAGGAGGGGTGGGGGCCTATCACTCACAGCAGTGCCCTGAGACAGGAGGGGTGGGGGCCTATCACTCACAGCAGTGCCCTGAGACAAGAGGGGTGGGGCCTATCACTCACAGCAGTGCCCTGAGACAGGAGGGGTGGGGGCCTATCACTCACAGCAGTGCCCTGAGACAGGAGGGGTGGGGGCCTATCACTCACAGCAGTGCCCTGAGACAGGAGGGGTGGGGGCCTATCACTCACAGCAGTGCCCTGAGACAGGAGGGGTGGGGGCCTATCACTCACAGCAGTGCCCTGAGACAGGAGGGGTGGGGGCCTATCACTCACAGCAGTGCCCTGAGACAGGAGGGGTGGGAGCCTATCACTCACAGCAGTGCCCTGAGACAGGAGGGGTGGGGGCCTATCACTAACAGCAGTGCCCTGAGATAGGAGGGGTGGGTGTGATGCACAGTGTGAGCCTTGATCATTGATTGTGACATTGCCATCATTCCACCTGTGTACCCACTATGGCACGTACTGCTTTTTCCCTCACCAGGGGATGATGTCCCTATGACAAAGGTGCAATGCGTTGACTGCATGACATGCCTTGTTGTAACCAGCTAATTTGTACTCATATGTCTCTCTGTGACATGTGGCTGGTGTATTGATGTGGTGTCACTTGTTCCTCCTCACAGGTAGGCGCCACTGCCAAGGAGCAGATCTGGCTGACCGCCGTCAGTGCCGTGAGGGGTGTGGATGGTCGGAGGCGGAGCCTGCCCCAGGTGAGGAAACGCTGGCAGGATATCCGGTGCTGGACGCGGAGGATTGCACGGCTCCTGCTGGGGGACTCACCTGAGAGCCACAAGAACCGCGGCCGCCGCCGTCTGAGCCACCTCCACAGGCGTGTGCTGCCGGTGGTCTTTCCAGACCTGGAGAGGCGCTTACAGGCGATGCAGCAGCCGGAAGGGGGTAGGTACATGTGTGTTTGTTGTGTGTCACCGGCATTTGTAAGGGCACAGTAGCATGAATTCACTGGCAGGGTTTAAAGGTGCTGTGCAGATCCTGTTTGCCCCAGTATAGCGCTGCGCCCCTGCCACCCTTCCCCTCCTTGCAATGTGTTACCTGGTCTGTGTGTAGTCACTCCTTCACAAGGTAATGTAGGCTGGCGCTTTGTCCACGAGAACAATGACTGTAGCATCATGTGTGGGGGTGGTGTGTAACAGGTTGTGGGACCTTGCCTGTGCACTGTCAAGTTCACTGCATGTGGGTTCCATGTCAGTTGGCACTGATGCTGACTCCAGACATGGGAGTTGGTCTCTCATGTGTCATGCCTTACAGCGCGCATGTCCTATGTAGTGGCCTGTGACATGATGTGCATGAGTGTGCGATACGCATAGTGCAGGAATGGTGACGTGTGTTGCAGTCATTACCATTCAGTAGCATGTAGTTGCGTGCCCACTACTGTCCCCTGGGGCACCTTTTCCTCAGTGGTGTATGTGTCATCATAAACGTGGACACTCTCAGTGTCTACAGCGTAGGTTGTGCTCTGTGCCATTGTCCCCTGTCACCATGTATATAGACGTGCTATTTTGTACAGGTGTCGACTGTGCAGCCTGACCTGATTGTCCTTCTTCATACTCACAGTTGCCAGTGCCTGTGTGTCTTGTTATACTCATCTGAGGATGGGCACTGGTACCTCATTATTTGTACAGGCGCACCTTGGCTGTTTGGCGTCCAATCTTGCATTTTGCCTGCCCCTGTGTTTATCACCCAGACTATGAGATGTTGGTGCCACCTGTGTCTCAACAATTTGCCTCGTGTAGGGTTTTGTTGGGGCGGGCAATGCCTATGTGTCAAATCCTGATTTCTACTTGCTGGGTCTGGGCAGTGTGTGATGTTTCTGGACACACACGCAAGGTGCAGTGACCGAGTCATGTTGGGCATGTTTTCAGCATTACCTATGCAGCATGTGTCTCAAGTTCATGGATATGGTCCCTGGTCATCGGTATTTTCGCCAACGCTGTGTGGTGCAGATGCAGTGCTAGATTGTCCCCAGGGCCTGGGTGCTATGTCAGACTCCGTTTCCTGTCTTTAGCTATTGTCTCATGCTCTCCATGGTATTTCAGTGGCATGGTGGCTCAACCAACTGTGTGTTTCATGCCCTACATTGGTACCTTGTTTAGTAGATGTTAGGGATCTTCCTTTTCAGGCTATGCAGTGTTACCTATGTCGATTGGACTCATGTGACTGATGTGTACAGCTGTCTGATTAATTTCTGTCTCTCCACCCTGCCCACAGCATCGTCGGGGGACACAGAGGGAGACATGGACACAGGCAAGGCGGAGGGACCGAGCACCAGTGCCAGCCGTGACATCGGGGCTGGCACATCGAGTGGGACAGAGGTGGAGGATAGTGCGGCCGAGGACCTGTCGACTGGCACGTCAGAATACGAAGCTGACAGGTCCGAGGAGGATGTCTCCGAGTGGGCGGTGGCTGCACCAGCAGCTGACAGCGGAACAACACCTCGCACCGCCCCCTCAGTTCCCATCAGCCGCCTCCCACTTGCTTGTGTCCCTTCCCAGCGTGCCCGGTCACCGCATGTCTCCTTCCGGCCAGGCACCGCACCCCCTGCCCCTGTCTCCACTGCTGCCGCCAATGCTGAGTCTGTGGACATCCAGCGGCAACTGCAGGTTGGTCAGGCTGCGATCCTTAATGTCCTCCATGCCCACGGGAAAACCCTCACCAACATCGAGGCATTCTTGGAGGGCATTCATTCATCGCAGGCTGACCAACGCAACTTGCTGAGGTCCATAGACTCCACACTGACTGCAGCAGTGGGTCTCCTGCAGCGCGACCTCCCCCCACCTACCCCTGCCCCATCCACACTTCCCACTCCCATGCCTGTCCCACGTACACCCAGACGTCGGCATGCACCCACATCAACAGACACAGGCACCACACCAGCAGGGAAGGTCCACCGCACTCCTCCTGACACGCACACACAGGGTGAGGTAGGCACACCCACTGGGTCGGGGGGCAAACGTGTGACACGCAGCCATAGTGGGAGTCCGCATTCCACCCAGTCCACTCCCTCCAAATCCCCTCCCCTCAGCTCTCCTGGCCACATCTCCCCCAAGGACTCCTTCATGGCCGCTCTGTCCCTGAGCCCCACAGTTACACCACCACGCAAGCGGTCAAGGAAGTCCTCGGTCAGGGTGGTTGAGTCTCCCCCCCTGTCTCCACCCTCCCCCGGTGGCGCTGCGACCCATCCCTCTGACCCCCCCCCCTCCTTGGGGCCTGAGGTCCCTTCGGGTGCAGGGGAGTCCCTGGAGGACCTTGCTAAGGTGTGTAGTGCCATCCTGGCCTCCGCCTTTGGCCATGACACACCCCCTGTGGTTGAGTCCTCCATCCCTGCACCCACAACGCCGCCCCTTTGCCCTGATGTCCCTGCGGTGCCTGGTGCTTCCCCCCCCCCTAATGCCCTCACCAGTATGGAAGACGATGCCATTTGACTGTGCAGGCAAGGTAGGGGACACGCATCCCACTGTGTCCCCCATCCAGCTGCGAATCATTGACTGCCCTATGGGCTTTGTGAATATTGAACTGCCTGCGATCCACGGACATTGTGCTCATGCTGAATAAAGCTTAATTTTGTTTTCATTATCACACTACTGCTATGGTGGTATTGGTGTTGGTGGGGCTGCTACATGGTTTTGGGTGGTGTTTAAGGGTTTGGGTGTGTGGGATATGTAGTAGTGTTCTGCTCATTGGGGGGACCCTGGGATCTGTGTGCCATCACAAGGTGTTGGCTAACTTCCTTTGGTCATGTAAGCAGTTACTGCATGGTGCAATTGTCCCAGGGTGTATTCCTTCCTCTGTGTACCCAGATTTCTTCCCTGCAGGGTGTTCCCAATGTTTAGCGCAGAGCAGTGTCTACATGAGCTGTGTGTGTGACGGAGCCCTTCTACTTTGGCCATGCATGCATGGCCATGTCTCCACCTGCAACAATCGCGGCATCCTTGGTGATCACTGTACTTGTGTGTGGAGTCTGTTGACATGAGTTCATGGGGACATGTTCCCTTGTAGGCAGTATGGATGTGGGTAATTCCGGCCTCACACACATGTGTTACACTCCTCCTGTCTCTGGGCACTGCTGGGAGGACTCTGCACACACCCCTCCTGTGTCTGGGCACTGCTGGGAGGACTCTGCACACACACCTCCTGTCTCTGGGCACTGCTGGGAGTGATAGGCACACACCCCTCCTGTCTCTGGGCACTGCTGGGAGGACTCTGCACCCACCCCTCCTGTGTCTGTGCACTGCTGGGAGGACTCCACACCCACCCCTCCTGTCTCTGGGCACTGCTGGGAGGACTCTGCACCCACCCCTCCTGTGTCTGGGCACTGCTGGGAGGACTCTGCACACACACCTCCTGTCTCTGGGCACTGCTGGGAGTGATAGGCACACACCCCTCCTGTCTCTGGGCACTGCTGGGAGTGATAGGCACACACCCCTCCTGCCTCTGGGCACTGCTGGGTGGACTCTGCACACACACCTCCTGTCTCTGGGCACTGCTGGGAGTGATAGGCACACACCCCTCCTGTCTCTGGGCACTGCTGGGAGGACTCTGCACACACCCCTCCTGTCTCTGGGCACTGCTGGGAGGACTCTGCACACACCCCTCCTGTGTCTGGGCACTGCTGGGAGGACTCTGCACACACACCTCCTGTCTCTGGGCACTGCTGGGAGTGATAGGCACACACCCCTCCTGTCTCTGGGCACTGCTGGGAGGACTCTGCACCCACCCCTCCTGTCTCTGGGCACTGCTGGGAGTGATAGGCACACACCCCTCCTGTCTCTGGGCACTGCTGGGAGGACTCTGCACCCACCCCTCCTGTGTCTGGGCACTGCTGGGAGGACTCCACACCCACCCCTCCTGTCTCTGGGCACTGCTGGGAGGACTCTGCACCCACCCCTCCTGTGTCTGGGCACTGCTGGGAGGACTCCACACCCACCCCTCCTGTCTCTGGGCACTGCTGGGAGGATTCTGCACCCACCCCTCCTGTGTCTGGGCACTGCTGGGAGGACTCCACACCCACCCCTCCTGTCTCTGGGCACTGCTGGGAGGACTCTGCACACACCCCTCCTGTCTCAGGGCACTGCTGGGAGTGATAGGCACACACCCCTCCTGCCTCTGGGCACTGCTGGGTGGACTCTGCACACACACCTCCTATTTCTGGATATGTACGCTTGGAACATACACGGTGGGGGTGCGCTCCATGCATTCGAGGTGAGGGTACGAGTCTAGTTACACTGGTGTGGTGGGGGTACGGTCCGTGAGTCCGCGGGTGGGGGTACGGGTCGTACTTACACTGTTGGGGTGGGGGGTACGCTCCTTGCATACGCGGGTGAGGGTTCGAGTCGTACTTACACTGTTGGCATGGGGGGTACGGTCCGTGAGTCCGCGGATGGGGGTACGGGTCGTACTTACACTGTTGGGGTGGGGGGTACGCTCCTTGCATACGCGGGTGAGGGTTCGAGTCGTACTTACACTGTTGGCATGGGGGTACGGTCCGTGAGTCCGCGGGTGGGGGTACGGGTCGTACTTACACTGTTGGGGTGGGGGGTACGCTCCTTGCATACGCGGGTGAGGGTTCGAGTCGTACTTACACTGTTGGCATGGGGGGTACGGTCCGTGAGTCCGCGGGTGGGGGTACGGGTCATACTTACACTGTTGGGGTGGGGGGTACGCTCCTTGCATACGCGGGTGAGGGTTCGAGTCGTACTTACACTGTTGGCATGGGGGGTACGGCCCGTGAGTCCGCGGGTGGGGGTACGGGTCGTACTTACACTGTTGGGGTGGGGGGTACGCTCCTTGCATACGCGGGTGAGGGTTCGAGTCGTACTTACACTGTTGGCATGGGGGTACGCTCCATGCATACGCGGGTGGGGGTACGGGTCGTACTTACACTGATGGGGTGGGGGGTACGCTCCTTGCATACGCGGGTGAGGGTTCGAGTCGTACTTACACTGTTGGCATGGGGGGTACGGTCCGTGAGTCCGCGGGTGGGGGTACGGGTCGTACTTACACTGTTGGGGTGGGGGGTACGCTCCTTGCATACGCGGGTGAGGGTTCGAGTCGTACTTACACTGTTGGCATGGGGGTACGGTCCGTGAGTCCGCGGGTGGGGGTACGGGTTGTACTTACACTGTTGGGGTGGGGGTACGCTCCATGCATACGGGGTGGGGGTAGGGTCCGTACATATCCGTCCCCACGCTATGTGATGCTTGTGCGGGCCGTACCCAGGCCTTTGCCACGTGGGTACGATCCGTCCCGCCATTGTTGGGGTGACGTGTGTGTGGGCGTGGTACGACTCGTACCCACGCTCTTCAGGCGTGGGTACGGGACGTACCTGTCTGGTTGTGTTGCCGGTTCGCGTGGTGACGGACTTCCGTTGTGGCGGTCGCTGGCTTATCAGGACACGCCCCCACCCCCTCGTGGTGACCAGGGCATGGGAGTCAGGCATGTCCAGGCCATGTGTGGTGTGTGACTTATGTGGTTGTTTTGTGGCCTGCCCTGGTCATGCCACCCCCACCCCACCCCACCCCACTTTCCCCCCTCCCTTAGTTATTCTGACCTTCTGCGGCGTCTGCGTCGTAACCTGTAGAGGAGGTGGACTGCTATGAGGGCAGGGATGACTCGTAGGTTCGGGTCCATGTCTGTCCGTCGCGTACTGGTACTCCTTGATCGCGTCGTCCTGTCGCGTACGGGTCCTCCTTGATCGCGTCGTCCTGTCGCGTACGGGTCCTCCTTGGTCGCGTGGTCCTGTGTGTCCGTCGCGTACTGGTCCTCCTTGTTCGCGTCGTCGTCTGTCCGTCGCGTACTGGTGGTCCTTGTTCGCGTCGTCCTGATTTCCCGGCAGTTTTTGGCTGCCGCAAAATATTCACCGTGCGGGGTGACGTCGGTGCGAATCGTGATTCCTGGGTCGTGAATGGCTGGCTGCGAGCGTCCCGACGTCAGGTCGGCGCTTTTCCGGATCGCATTGGTAGGTTTTTTTTGGTCGGTCGGGCTTTTTTACGATTCGTACGGTACTGGTGTACCCGTGCGAATCGTAATTCCTTGTTTGTAAAAATTGACGACCGGGTACGCGTCGGACGGAGATTATGCTCCGTCCGACGGTTCGTACCCGGTTTTTGCCGGATCGTGATCGGCACCTAGGTGTTTACCTTGCACAGCATGCCTGAAGGTGGTAGGCCTTCCTTTTCTCAGTGTAAGTGCTGTAGAATAATCTAATAATTTTTTATTTTTTATTTTTTAGTATTGTTTGTAATTTTTTACTATGTAATTTAAAATTTTATAAAGTTAATTAGTCATTTTTAATTTAGTAGAGGGTTGTTGGTTTTAAAGGAGATTACGGTGAGATGGTCGCTGTCTAGGCTATATATTGTAAGCATTTCTACTATCATACCGCCGCTGCTTTATCTGTAATTGGGTGAATTGAAAGTAGGATGTCCCCGTACTTCAGGGACGTGTGAGTTACAAATCACGATATCTTGTGGCGATAGTAATTAATAGTAACATTTGGATTTTACCGCGGTGAAACTCAATTTGGAATATATTGAAAGGATTAGTTGAGCGGATATCTTCTTTGAAACTTGGAGTCACATTATATTTGGAATTGGAACATGAATTACGTGAGATACATGACCTAATTGAAGCTTAAGCCCTGAGGAAGTCGCACGGTTGATTACCATAGTGATGAAACGCGTTGGGAATGGAAGATTTTTGGAAATAAAAGAAGACCAGGAGCCCAATTGAATTTTGTGTTCTTTCAATAACTTGTATACTGTATATGGACATTAAGCGTGTGCATCAGCAAAATTTGTGATTTACGGTAAGATGGTGTATAACCCGTTTACCGCGGTGCAAATTCCACCGTGGTGAGGGTAAAATAATGACGCATGGAACGGGTTAAATATGTGATTGTTTTTTATTTTACTGTTAGTTAAACAATGAATTGGTAATTATGTAAATAATGTAATTAATTATTGTTTTTAATTATTTAAGTATACTGTTTAATTTATTTCTTTAATTGAATTAGTCATTTTTAATTTAGTAGCAAATTGTTAAGATTTTAGGGGATTAAAGTGGAATGTCAGTTATTATTAATTATAAATTATTGTTCTTTATTTTTAATTATTTTGCATGTTAGTAAAATGATAATTGATAATTAATCATTGAAATTTGCAATTGATTCATTGTTTTGTAATAAACAAATGTTTATTGATTTTAACAATTTGACAAAGGACACCAGCCAATCATCACGACACCATGAGAGTTCAGGAGTACAAACAAGGTTTTGTGCAACCCAGTATACAGATATTAATACATATAAAGCAACATGGATTTGGATATTCCCGTAGGGACTAAACCATACCCCCTAACCATTTCCCCCAGACTCTGCGATATTTCTTGGGACACCCGCGTGCCTCGTACGTAGTTCTTTCTTGAGTGGCACACCAATCCACCCCCGTCCTCCAGCTTCCAACACTCTGGGATTCGGGGCATCTCCAGGAGGCCGCTATGTCTCTTTTGGCTACCACCATTGCCGTAGTGAAAAACGACCTTTCATTCCGTACAAATCCAACCCATCAGTAATACCCAGGAGCGTGTTTTTTGGATTTTGAGGAACCTCCCACCCCAGTACCTCAGTAAGTTCTTCCTCGATATCCCCCCAGAACCACGACAGGTGAGGGCACAACCACACCATGTGGAGAAAATCAGCTGGATCCTGCCCGCACCTGGTACAAGCGGAGGTTGGGCGAAGTCCCGCTCGGTGGAGGCGCATCGGGGTAAGGTAGGCTGCATGCAAATAGTAAAGCTTTACCAAATGTAGCGGAGGTGGTGATCGTCCTAGGGGCCATAAGGGCATCTCCTGAACTCTTGAAGTTCAGGAGAGCTATTAAAACGCATCTGTTTCCCCTCGCAGCCTAGCTTTCTGACTGCGTGATCTTGTCCTATACAGTGCTTTTGTCCTCCTACAGTGTTGTGGTGTTGGGATCTTTTCAAGCGCCGGGACGCCCCTTGGCTGGGGCATCTGTGCGCTATAGAAGTGAATGTAACATAACATAACATAACATCGTGCCAGTCCTCCTCTTCCAGGGTGCCCACCCATTCCTCCCATTGAGTTCGCAGTCAGTCCAGGGAAGTAGGGGTATTATTAATCAGTGTGCGGTAGATTCGGGAAATGCCACCTTTCCCCAGGTCCCCAAACATGATCTGTGCCTCAGGCGAGCTATGGTCAGGAAGTCATGTACCCGTTGTGGGGTGCGTATGGAGAGCATGTCGCAATTGCAGGTACCTATAAAACTGCGATTGGTGTAGGGAGTATCTATTTTGAAGGTCTTCGAAGGATCGTATGTGATCCTCCACCCATACATCGCCTAGCTGTGAGATACCTATGAGGTCCCATGCCCGGAAGCCCCGCAGCCCATTAACCTCTTTGATCCAGGTGCCCTGCCACAAAGGAGTTAGGCCACTTCCAGCGACAGTTGCTTAATCTCCGAACGGAGATGAGCAAGGAGTCTCACGTCCGATGCCTCCGGGGATCGGGCAGATGCGCGCTCAAGGCACAAGGCCTGCACCTCCCGTGCAGTAATTTTCTCCAGCTGAGCCTGCCGCTTGAGCTTGAACTGGCCCTTGTCGATCCCCCTAATTGTAGCCTTGCCAGCCTCCCCCAGGGTACCCGGAGAGGAAACAGACCCGTTGTTGGATAGAAAGTATTGTTTGAGTTCCCGCCCCACCACCTTCCAGAACTCCTTGTCCTGAAGGAACCAGGCATTTTACCTCCACGTCTGACGCAGGTGGGCGGGAGGGGGGCCTGTGTGAATCATTACCGGGGAGTGATCAGAAATACCCCGAGGTAGGATAGAGACATTCCGAAGCAAGAGACAGTCCGTCGATGGGACAAAAAAGGCGTCAATACGTGCCTGCATGTCATGCGCCGCTGACGTGTGCGTGAATTGTCGAGAGTGTGGGTGCCAAATACGCCATGCATCACAAAGGCTCAACGATTCGGACTAAGTCGCCAACTGTTTTGCCTGTGCGAGTCTACTGGAGGAAGGGGGACCAGTCGTATCTAGGGCAGGTGAAGAGGCCTCGTTAAAGTCACCTCCGAGGAAAGTGGGACCCAGGGGTAGGGATGCTAGGAGGTCTGCGGATTCGGATAGGGTCGCAGTTAACATTGAGGGAGGGGAGTAAAGCGACATGAGGTTGAGGGGGTTACCGTTCAGTGAGCCACTTAGGGCCACAAAGGTGCCGTGGGCGTCATGGACCACTTGCGCCGTCACCAGAAGAAGAGACCGTTTCACCAGGATCGCCACCCCCTGGGAACCCCGAGTGAATCCAGAGTGCCAGATCCTATTGTAACCGTAACATGCTAAAAAGGGGCAGTGGTTACCTAGTGAGTGCGTCTCTTGGAGCAATATGATGTCTGCCCCCAGGCGTTGTGCGCAGCGTTGTACAGCCACGCGCTTAAAACAATCCAGGAGGCCATTTACATTCCAGGACATGATGCGCATGGTGGCCCCTAGCGGAGGTGTGTCAGGCATAGTGTGTCAATGTGGCGGTGACATCCCAACGGGGGGCCTGGCCCCAAACTGGTTCGCCAGAGGGCCTGGTTAGGTGTCCAGGGAGAAGTCAACGCATCCCGCCGGGTGCAGATCGAGGTGCCATGTGAGTGCTGGTGCAACAAAATTGAAGAATGACTGATAAAAATTGAAAAACAAACTCGGGACAACGGTCCCCCCTCCCCATCCCATCCCACACCCCCCACCCTACACTTCAGGAACCGAACGATCTGTCGCGCTAACAATAAACAAGTGCACCAAAGACCAAACTGGAACGCTTGGAAAAGGGAAAGCGTGGAGGACCCCTCCTCATGACAGGATGTACATACTCAAGTCCTTTGGGAAGAAAAACATTAAGGGCCCGATTCACAGAATTAACTTAAGACAAAATCCTAAACTTACTACTTTTGGTATTCACAGAATGCACTTACTACTTTTGGTATTCACAGAATGCACTTACTACTTTTGGTATTCACAGAATGGATTTACGACTACTAAATTTACGTCCGCACTCGGGGCGGAAATTCCGGCCCGGAGGCGGAGCTTCCGGGCCGGAGGCAGAGTTTCCGGGCCAGAGGCGGAGCTTCCGGCCCGGAGGTGGGGATTCCGGCCCGGAGGTGGGGATTCCGGCCAGTGGCAGAGATTTAGCCATGGCCAAAATCTCCACCTCCGGGCCGGAAGCTCCGCCTCCGGCCCGGAAGCCCCACCTCCGGGCCGGAAGCTCCGCCTCCGGGCCGGAATTTCTGGCCCGAGTGCGGACGGACGTAAAGTTAGTAGTCTTAAATCCATTCTGTGAATACCAAAAGTAGTAAGTGCATTCTGTGAATACCAAAAGTAGTAAGTGCATTCTGTGAATACCAAAAGTAGTAAGTTTAGGATTTTGTCTTAAGTTAATTCTGTGAATCGGGCCCTAACAATATAAGTCCAGGTACAGTCTCTGGCTGCGGAGCCAAGCCCGGCAGGCAGAGACATGATCAAGCCGGGTTTGTCAGGAGCGTTGGGCTATGGGGAAGATCTGTATCTGGGAGGTCCAGTAATGAGGGCCGGGGCAAAACGCCCCCACGGTCCAGGTGGGTGGACGAGCCGTATTGCCTCCCGGCCGAGGAATCTTCGGAGAGCAGTATTGGCTGTCAAGAAGGGCCCAATGGAGAGTCCGACCGGGCTCACCCACGAGAGCGGTTGCGCTGAGGCCGGGGGGGGCGGAAGGCTCAGAGCGGACGGACCCACCGTTCACCTCCCCAGGCAGTGGAGTCCGGTCCTTGAGTCGCAGAGGGCATTCCTCCATTGCCCAAGCCCAGGCCTCAGTTGGAGTGTCAAAGAACAGAGTCTTGTTAGCGAACACCACTCGCAGGCGTGCCGGAAAGAGGAGCTGATATTGAATGTTGGGTGCTCTCAGTTTTTATTTGACTTCACGGAATGAGCGGCAATGACCCTGGACCTCACAGGTGTGGTCTGGGAAGATCATGATTGCGTGGTTGTCATAGTGGAGCCGTTGCTGTATGCGGGCATCAGCCAGGATGGTGTCCCGGTCCTTAAAGTTGAGGACCCGCATGATGATTGGTCAGGGAGCCGCACCCGGGGGCAGTTTGGGTGCGAGAGAACTGTGGCCCGCTCAATCGCGAACCATGGGGAGAGAGAACCCTCCGAGACCCACAACCGCAACCACTTCTCCAGGAAGTCCACTTTACAGCCCTCCTCCGCCCCCTCCGGAAAGCCAACCAGGCATAGGTTGTTGCGCTGGGACCTGTTTTCTGCATCTTCGGCCCAGCGGTGTAGTTCCTCAGTGTGTGACTGGAGATGGGCTACTTGCCCCTTGAGTTGCTGGACGTCGTCTTCCACGGTGGAAATTCGGGTTTCAGTCTCTTTGATCTGGGCCGTGGCGTTACAGAGATCCTGCCGGATGAGGGTCATGTCCACTCGCACCTCCGTGATCTTGCCCTCCACTGAGGATTGTGAGGCGTGGATGGCCTGTAGGTTTCTGGACAAGTCCGTGGGTGGCGGAGGCTCTTGGTCCGTGGCGCCCCTGGTCGCCCCACCTCCGCGGTGATGAAACGGTCCATTTTGGTTTGAGTAGCAGGATTCTTGGGGAGTTTGTCCATTCTGCCCATGATGTCACTCAGCAGGGCTGGGGACAACAAGAATCTCCACAAGTGGGCCTTGCAGAAGGGGCCTGGTGGTCCTACCCGGACGGGTGGAGATCAGGTAAGGGGGGCAACCGGAGCCAGCGAGGAAGCCCACCCAGGTGCGTCAGCACTCGACGTGCACAGCAGGTACCACGTCTTCAGGCAGGATGGCTCTCCAATAACCCACTTTCTAACATTTGGTGCTCAGCGGTGTGGATGAGGACTTGTGTTTAAAAAGTACACCTTTCAGTTAATGATTTAAGATTATAAAAATCTTCTAAATTCCCTTAGAACAAAACATTTGAGTTTGATATTTGGAATTTGGACTAAACTGTTTTTAATCCATTGTTTTGATTTTTTCCAAATTGTTCTAAGTCTATTGTGCCTAGTTTTTTTTGTGACCCAAAACTAGGGAACCATGGAGATGGACCTGGCTAAACTGTCCCAGTTTAAGATAGCTGATATTAGGAAACAGTATAGGCTTAGGGGGCTGCAGGCTACCAAGAAGACGAGGAAGGCAGGGTTGCTGAGTCCCTAAAGGCCTGGGCCAGGGCAGCTGAGTAGAACCCAGGGGGTGGGAGGAAGTTCCCCCCAACCTCATCCAAGAGAGGGGTGAGGATGAGACCTCTTCCATTGTGACTAGTGTTACCCAAGTGAATCAAGGTGGTGGTGGGAGTGGGGAAGGGTTCTTACTCAGGTACCACTACTGTCCCTTGCAGTTAAAGTTGATTGCCTTGGAGAAGGAGAAATTCGAATTGGCTAAGAGAAAATGGTAGAGGGAAGAGAAGAGGAATGGTGGCAGCGAAAGTGAAGAAGATGCTAGGATGTCCAGGGGTGGTAGATTTGAACCTAAACGTCCCAAGAGCATAGTACCCAAGTACCCTGAGGAGGATGACATTGACAGGTAGCTAGCAGCTTTTGAGAGGGCCCTTAAAATGAGTAGGGTCCACTCTAGCTATTAGGGTGCACTCCTGTGGGAGTTGATTCCAGTAGCTGGGAGAGATAGGCTCCTGACCCTGATGGGAGAGGATGCAGAATCATACCAGCAGATGAAGGCATGCTTAGTCAAGAGATTTGGTCTGACTCCGGAACTGTATGGGAGAAAGTTTAGAGGCACCCAGAAATTGAGTTCAGAGTCTTGGATAGACTTTGTGGACGTTTCAGTAAAGCCACTGGAAGACTGGATTGTTGGTAACAAAGTTGACACATATGAGGGATTGTATAATTTGTTGTTGAAGGAACATGTTTTGACTCATAGTGCAGAAGAGAAGTTACACCAGTATCTAGTGAACTCTAAGCTGACAGACCCCAGAGAGTTGGGGGAATCAGCTGATGAGTTGGTGAGAACCCGGGTTTCCATTAAGCACCAGGGGGGTGACCAGAAGAAAGGAGGACAGGTCCCTCCCCAGGGGAAAGCCCAGGGAAAGGAAGGTAAAAACCAGGAGGAGTCCTCCAAAGACCCACAAAAACCTGCACAAGGAGGGGGGGGGGGCGAACCAACCCAAATTCAAAGGGAAGGGGTTTCAGGGAAAGCCTGGTAGGTTCTTTGATCCCTCAAAGGTGGGTAAGTGATTTGACTGTAACCAGCCAGGGCATAAGCAGGGAGATGCTGTCTGTACCAAGAAGTTCCCCGCTAAGGGGCCATCCACAGGGATTGCCAGTGTCAGCGTAGGGCTGGAGAGTGGTGCCCCAGAGAGGGGTAGTTAGGTGGTGGAAGCAACCTTAGTGTCTCTGGGAGGGGTGAATATTGTCACCCTACCTGCCTTACCTCCAAAAATGGACAAGTACAGGCAGAGGCCTAAAGTGAATGGGACTGAAGGCTATCAGAGACACTGGGGCTAGTGTAACCATGGTCCTGGATGAGCTGGTGCCTCCAGAGAGGTTGTTACCTGGTGAGTTTCACCAGGTGACTTATGCAGACAGCACTACCAAACTCCATCCTATGGCTGTGGTGGAGTTGGAATTGGGAGGTGTGACAGGCCCTATGAAGGTGGCTGCGTCAAAGGTGCTCCCAGTCCAGTGTTTACTGGGCAATGTTCTTGAAGCCTCTGTGTGGTCAGAGGTGGAGAGAGGACTCCATATGAAAATAATAGAGCTCCCTGAGTGGGTATGTGCTGTGACTAGGTCACAGACTAGCCAGAAGGGAGAAGCTGGACACTTGGTCCCAGGAACAAAGGGCCAAGCATCTAAGGTGAAGGGTACTGGGCCTGGTGAGCCAGCCCAGGGAACTCCAGAGGTGCAGGAAGAATCTAACCCTGATGGGGAAGATCTGGCCTCTGAGGGAGGGACTCCATCCCAGCCAGAGCTTTCAGATTTGGCAGAACTGACAGGAGCAGGTGGACCCTCCAGAGAGGAGTTCAGTAAGGGGCAGCGCGACTATCCCACCCTTGAAAACTTGAGGCGGATTGCTTCTAAGCAAGAGGAGGGGGATGACATTGGGATTCACAGACTCTACTGGGAAGATGGACTGCTGTATACTGAGGCCAGAAAACTCAAGGGGGGGCCACCAGGGGGCTGGTGGTGCCCCAGAAGTACAGAGAGTTCATCCTGACTTTGGGTCATGAATTCCCCTTGGCAGGACATTTGGGACAAAGACATGGAACCGGTTGGTGAACCATTTCTACTGGCCCCATATGTCTGAAAAGGTAAAGGAGTTTTGCAGCTCCTGTGTCACCTGTTAGGCCAGTGGCAAGGCAGGGGGCAAGACCAAGGCTTCCCTCGTACCACTGCCAGTGGTTGGGGTTCCTTTTGAAAGGGTGGGGATGGACATTGTTGGTCCCCTGGACCCACCTACTGCATCAGAGAATAGGTATATCTTAGTGGTAGTTGACCATGCCACTAGATACCCTGAAGCCATACCTCTTAGAACCTTCGATGCTCCTGCAGTGGCTATAGCACTACTTGGTGTGTTCACCAGAGTGGGTTTTCCAAAAGAGGTGGTGTCAGATAGGGGAACAAACTTGTTGTCCAGCTATCTGACTGCTATGTGGGATGCATGTGGTGTTAACTATAAGTTCACCACCCCCTATCACCCACAAGCAAATGGTCTTGTTGAGAGATTCAACAAACCCCTGAAGGGCATGATAAATGGGTTGTCAGACAAACTCAGGAGGAGATCTATGTTCTCCTCCCATGCTTACTGTTTGCCTACAGGGAGGTGCCATAGAAAGGGGTTGGTTTCAGTCCGTTTGAGTTGGTGTTTGGACACCCTGTGAGGGGCCATTGAGCCTGCTAAGAGAGCCTTTAGCGAAGCCTCTTAAAGAAGCAAAGGACAATGTGCTTTATTATGTGCTAGGCCTGAGATCTAGAGTACATGTACAAGGCAAACAGGAAACTGGAGACCAGGCAGGAGCTCATGAAGTATTGGTACGATTAAAAGGCTACTATGCCAGAGTATACTCCCAGACAATTGGTGTAGGTGTTAGAGCTCCCAAGGCCCTCCATGAAAAGTGGAGTGGGCCCTATCCAATCTTAGAAAAGAAGGGTAAGGTTACCTATTTGGTTGACCTTGGCACCACCAGGAACCCTCATAGGATCCTGCATGTGAATAGATTGAAACCCCACTATGACAGGGCAGACATGACCATGTTACTGGTTACTGATGAGGGTGTGGAAGAGGAAACTAAGCCTGTGCCCAACCTCCTCTCCACTAATGTGCAAGGTATGTCAATGGAGGGAGTTGTGCTCTCTCCCAAATTGACAGACCAGTGTTGGAGCAGTTTGCTGGACTGTTCTCTTTGACCCCAGGCATCACTGAGTGGTGTGTGCACCACATTGACACTGGTGACAGCCTTCCTGTCAAAAATAAACTGTACAGGTTGTCTGACCATGTCAGAGCCAACATTAAAGCTGAGGTTGCTAAGATGCTGGAACTGGGGGTAATTGAACCGTCTGAGAGTCCATGGGCCATTCCAGTGGTGCCTGTACCCAAACCTGATCCTCAGGGGGACCCAAGGAGTTAAGGTTCTGTGTGGACTACAGAGGATTGAATGCAGTCACAAAGACTGACGCTCACCCTATACCTAGAGCTGATGAGCTCATTGATATGTTAGGGGCTGCTAAGTACCTGAGTACTTTTGATTTGACTTCAGGTTACTGGCAGATTGCCCTCGCTGATGGAGCAAAGGAGAGGTCAGCATTCTCCACACCAGAGGGAGATTATCAGTTCAAGGTAATGCCCTTTGGATTAAAGAATGCACCTGCCACCTTCCAAAGGTTGGTTAACAGGGTCTTGTCTGGGCTGGAACAGTTCAGTGCATTTTACCTGGATGATATAGCTGTATTCAGTTCTACCTGGGGGAATCACTTAAACCACCGAAAGGAAGTGCTTCAGGCCATGCAGCAAGCAGGCCTGACTATTAAGGCAAGCAAGTGCCAAATAGGGCAGAGTTCTGTGGTGTACCTGGGCCACCTGGTAGGTGGGGGCCATGTACAGCCTCTCCAAGCTAAAATCCAAACTATTTTGGATTGGACAGCTCCTGTTACCCAGACTCAGGTCAGGGCATCCCTTGGACTGACAGGGTACTATAGAAGGTTTGTTCAAAATTATGGGACCATTGTGGGGCCCCTAACAGAACTGACTTCTAAAAAGAGGCCCAAAAAGGTGATTTGGACCCCAGAGTGTCAGAAGGCTTTTGACACTCTGAAAGCTGCTATGTGTTCAGCACCAGTGTTACTGGCCCCTGGCTACACAAACAAATTTGTAGTTCAGACAGCTGCTTCAAAGCAAGGGATTAGGGCAGTGTTGTCACAGCTAAATGAAGGGGACCTTGATCAGCCAGTTGCCTTTATTAGCCAGAGGTTCTTCCCAGAGAGCAGAGGTGGAGTGCCATTGAGAGAGAAGCTTTTGCTGTAATGAGGTCCCTGAAAAAGTTGAGACCATATTTGTTTGGGACTCACTTTCATGTTCAAACTGACCACCGACCTCTCAGATGGCTCATACAGATGAGAGGGGAGAATCCCAAGCTGTTAAGGTGGTCTATTTACCTACAGGGAATGGACTATACAGTGGAACACAGACCTGGGGTTGCCCATGCAAATGCAGATGGACGTTCCAGGTTTTTCCACTTAGCTGATGAGTACTACCAGGGTGTAGATTAGTAACCCATCACCTTTTGTTTGGGGGGGCTATGTTGCAAAGTCAACCTGTGCCCTGGGCACCCCCCAACTTTTTGCTGACTGATGCTAGTGGTAACTGACTCTGACTGACTCTGGGCTCTGTCTAACCAGGCCCAGGGTCAGTGCTGTGCTGAAAATAACACATTAGAATACAGTTAAAACACCTAACATACACTAGGGTGCACTCTGGTATGGTGGGGTACCCCTGTAATTGGCATGACCTACCCCATAGGCCCCAAGTATATAATAGGGCAGGGGATTGAAACTACCTAGAAGTCCCCAGTACCCTGGGGCATGGCAGTTTAGAGGCCAGCAGATTGCGCTGCTGAAGCCTGAGGTCAGTTTAAAAGCAACACTGGGTGCCAGGACTGCTTTTTTTTTTTCAATTTCAAAATACTTTATTGATTTTCACAAGGTATACAGAAAGCATATAGGACGGTAACTATAATGTATCTCAGGTGAGTTTTACATGTGGATACACGATTGAGGGTAATGCGCCATTATGGCTACTGTGAGACTAATCACGTCAAACAGTGACCGAAAGAAAAGAAGAAGGAAGGACAGGCAAAAGAGAGGAAAAGTGATAGAGAAAACAAGAGAAGGGAAGGAAGAGCACGGATGGGCTAGTTGTAACAACGCTTTTACATTTCTGTGTGTGTGTTGGCATGTGGTATTGGCGGCTTACATAGTATAACCACCTAGTACAGGTTACATAGAACATTATACATACATTCATACAGTTATTTCTGGTGGAGTTTAACAATCTCAAGATATGATCCGTGGTAAACCCTTTGTTTATGGAGGTTCGTAAGAGTCTAGAAATGCATCCAGCGAGTTCCACATCGTCCTGGAGGATGGTTTCCAAGGAGAGTTTTGCAATGTTATGTTGTCTGCCCCTCTGAGGTGGATGATCCAGTTCATCCAGCTTTTATATGATGTTGTACTCGTGTCTTTCCAGTTGGCAAGGATCATTTTCACTGCTGAGGTAAGTAACAGGTCCAGTAGGTCTATGTCGGCCTCAAAACTCAATTTTGTGTTTATGCAGGCCGTGGGTAGGTCGAAGGAGTCTCTATCCATAATACATTTAAACAAGTCATTTATGAAGGCAAAGATTCTGTCCCAGAACGTCTTGAGTAGGGTGCACTGAAAGATAAGGTGAGTTTAATCCCCGTCTCCCTATTACAATTCCAGCATGTTGCGTCATTATGCAGCCCTAAAGCAAATAACCAGGAGGGGGTCCAGAATGCCTTTTGCAAAAGCCAGTATTTAGTTTGGGCGAGAACAGGGGAGATCTTATTTTGTGAGACGGATCACCATAGTAAGGACCATTAATGTTCCTTCGGTGGGGTTGGGGCCAGTTGCCCCCAGAAAGCTATAATCTTCTCATTAAGTTTAGTCGTTTTGGGGCAGAGGAGTTTGTATATCTGTGAGACCTGGTGTCCCCCTTTGTTAATATTTGTCACAAACAACCCTATCGATGGCTGGGTGGAGGATAGTTTGGCTTTTGTAAGGGCCGATCTGATTTTCAGGATGTTGTAGCATTCGATATCAGCTAGGCTAAACTTCGATTGGAGGTCTGAAAATGTAATTGGGTATGTGTTATTTTCTAATTGGTAGGGGAAAAGGATTCCTTTCTTAATCCATGTGTCAAGGACTAGGGTGTTACCTATGTACAATATCTTTCTATTTGCCCAGAGTGATTCAATTTTAGACCCTCTAATACTATTCTCCAGATTTATGTCAACCCTAAGTATAGCAAGTTTTGTATTTTTAAAAATGGACTTGGAGGTATGTGGGTATAGCTTGTTTGTTGTTAGGTGTGCAAGGGGGCTTAGTTTATTGAGGATGGCCTTCTCTACCTCTAGCCATGCTGGGGTGTAGCCGGTAGGTGGTGCTAACCAGTATGAGCCTTGTTTCGCCAGGAAAGACAACTGATATAGTCTGAAGTCCTCTAGGTTTTCCCCTACCCAGTGTTTTGTCCAGTCTTAGTTTTTTGATACTGATCCTTGCTTTCTTCCGGCACCAGAGTAACTTTGAGATGAGGGTATCTAGTTTGCAGTGGAAGTCGTCTGTAAGGAGTAGCAGGAGCATGCTGATTAGGTAATTAACCAATGGGGTGAACATCGTTTTAATAGTCTCGAATCTGCCCCACCACGTAATGAATTTTGGTGACCAGGAGTCCAATAGCTTCTTTATCTTCCCTAGTAGTGTTTTCTCATTCTGTTGTAGGGTATCTATAAAGTTGCTATCAAATTCAATACCTAATTATTTGATATAGACTGTTTGCCATGTCAGCCCCGACTCTCCGAGGATATCCCTGGTACAGTGGCTGTTTAGTGGTTTGACTTCTGATTTTTCCCTGTTTAGTTTGTACCCTGAAAAGTCGGAATATCTTGGTATTGTGTCCATTAGGGCAGCAATTGATACTCTCCGTTGTTCTGTTACAATTAGTATGTCGTCTGCATAGGCGGCTAATTTTATTTAGATACCATTGATATCCACCCCTTTGATGTTAGAGTTTGCTTTGATGTCCCGGATAAGGGGCTCCAGTGCCAATAATAATAAGGACGGGGAGAGTGGACATCCCTGTCTAGTACCCTGTTGTAATGTGAAGGGTTCGGAGAGTGAGCCATTGATGACAATACAGACTGATGGGGGTTACTATAGAGGGCCTTAACCATACGTATATATTCCTCGCCTAGAGTGAAGGATTGAGTCTGGTCGCTAGTATCTTGGCATATATTTTGCAGTCTACATTAATCAAAGATATGGGCCTGTAGTTTTTCGGTGAGAGGTGGTCTTTTCCCTCCTTCGCAATGACAATTATGTTAGCTTCCGACATAGTGTGTGGTGTGGTCCCTTTGGATGCTGTATGCTTAAAAACTTGTTTCATGGTTGGTTTTAGCTGGTTTAAGAAGGTCTTGTAGAAGGAGGCTGTGAAACCGTCTGGGCCAGGGGCCTTGTTGTCTTTTGGAGATTTGACTGCCCTTTCAATCTCTGCACAGTTAAATTCTTGCCCTAACTTGGTTTTCTCTTCACTACTTAGTAGCTGTAAGTTGAGTTTTCCGAGGTATCTGGTACAGTCCTCTAAATTTAGGGTCTGTTCATTTTTATATAGTTCCTGATAGAATTCTTTAACGGTCCTAAGGATGTCTTTATGTTTGGTATGGGTTTTATTGTTAGGGTCCTTAATGGATGAGATGATAATCAATCAATCAATCAAAGCATTTATATAGCGCACTACTCACCCAGAGGGTCTCAAGGCGCTGGGGGAGGGGGGTCCGCTACTGCTCGAACAGCCAGGTCTTGAGTTGCTTCCTGAAGGCGAGGTGGTCCTGGGTCAGGCGGAGGTGGGTCGGGAGGGAGTTCCATGTCTTGGCGGCGAGGTAGGAGAAGGACCGTCCCCCTGTGGTGGCTCTTCGGGTGCGGGGGACGGCAGCGAGGGCGTGGCTGGTCGATCGAAGCTGGCGTTTGGGAGCGTAGAAGTTGAGGCGGCTGTTGAGGTATCCTGGGCCTTGGTTGTGTAGGGCTTTGTGTGCGTGGGTGAGGAGTCGGAAGGTGATTCTCTTGTTGACCGGGAGCCAGTGCAGGTCTCTCAGGTGTCGGGAGATGTGGCTGCGACGGGGGATGTCCAGGATGAGTCGTGCTGAGGCGTTCTGGATCCGCTGGAGTCCCTTCTGGAGTTTGGCGGTGGTTCCGGCGTAGAGGGAGTTGCCATGGTCCAGACGGCTGGTGACGAGGGCCTGGGTGACCGTCTTCCTGGTCTCGGTGGGGATCCACCGGAAGATCTTACGTAGCATGCACAGGATGTTGAAGCACGACGAGGAGACGGAGTTGACTTGTCTGGTCATGGAGAGGGAGGAGTCCAGGATGAAGCCCAGGTTGCGTGCGTGGTCTGTTGGTTTGGGTGCGCTGCCTAGGGCGGGGGGGCCACCAGGAGTCGTCCCAGGCAGAGGGTGAGGATCCCAGGATGAGGACTTCCGTCTTGTCCGAGTTCAGTTTCAGGCGGCTGTTCTTCATCCCTTCGGCTACCTCTTTCATCCCTTCGTGAAGGTTGGCTCTGGCGGTGGCGGGGTCGTTGGTGGGGGAGAGAATCAGCTGGGTGTCGTCGGCGTAGGAGATGATGTTGAGGTTGTGCTGGCGTGCGATGTCTGCGAGGGGGCTCATGTAGACGTTGAAGAGGGTTGGACTGAGCGAAGAGCCTTGAGGAACGCCGCAGATGACTTCGGTGGCTTCAGATCTGAACGGGGGGAGGCGGACTCTCTGTGTCCTTCCGGCGAGGAAGGAGATGATCCACTCCAGTGCCTTCTCCTGGATTCTGACGTTGCTGAGTCGCTGCACTAGTGTACGGTGGCAGACAGTGTCGAAGGCCGCGGAGATTTCTAGGAGGATGAGGGCTGCTGTTTCTCCGTTGTCAAGCAGTGCTCGGATGTCATCGGTGGCTGCGATCAGGGCGGTCTCAGTGCAGTGGTTGGCCCGGAAGCCAGACTGCGAGAGGTCGAGGGACCCGTTCGTCTCGAGGAAGGCGGCCAGCTGCTTGTTGATGGTCTTCTCGATGACTTTTGCAGGAAACCGGAGCAGCGAGATGGGGCGGTAGTTCTTGAGGTCGGTGGGGTTGGCTGATGGCTTCTTTAGTACAGCGCTGAGTTCGGCGTGCTTCCAGCTCTCCGGGAAGGTAGCGGTCTTGAAGGAGGTGTTGATGATGTCCCGCAGGTGGGGTGCGATGACAGCGTCGGCCTTGTTGAAGACGTGGTGAGGGCAGGGGTCGGTAGGAGATCCGGAGTGGATGGAGTTCATCGTGCGGACGGTGTCTTCGGTGCTGATCGGGGTCCAGGCGCGGAGGGTGGTGGTGGGGGGCGGTGGTTTGGTCGTGGCGTGCGTCGGTTGAGTGCTGAAGCTGTTGTGTATGTCTGCGATCTTGTTGAGGAAGTAGGAGGCGAGGGAGTTGCAGAGGTCTTGCGAAGGGGTGATGTCGTTGTTTCCGGCGTTGGGGTTGGAGAGCTCTTTAACGATGTTGAAGAGTTCCTTGCTGTTGTGTGCGTTGTTGTCCAGTCGTTCCTTGAATGCGGTTTTCTTGGTGGCGTGGATGAGTTGGTGGTGTTTTCGGGTGGCGAGCTTGAGGGCAGTCATGTTGTCCGGTGTTGGGTCTCTGCGCCATGTTCTCTCGAGGGCTCGGCAGTTCTTCTTGGAGCTCTTGAGTTCGTCGGTGAACCATGGGGCTTTCTTGCTACCGGGTCTGCTAGGCGGGGTCTTCAGAGGGGCGAGGTCGTCTGCGCAGTTGCTGATCCACTTCGCGAGGTTGGTGGCCGCCTGGCTTGGGTTTGTTGCGCTGGTGGGAGGGGTCATGCTCACGGAGTTCGCGAGCTGGTCGGCTGTGATCTTGTTCCAGCTTCTGCGTGCAACCTGTTGCTGGTGGTGGTGGATCGTGGTCCTTCTGAAGCTGAAGTGGACGCAGCTGTGGTCCGTCCAGTGGAGTCCGGTGGCGTGGCTGAAGGCGATGTCCTTGCTGGATGAGAAGACGGGGTCGAGTGTGTGTCCGGCGTAGTGGGTGGGGGTGGTGACCAGCTGCTTGAGTCCCAGGTTTGCGAGGTTGTCCAGCAGGGTGGTGGTGTTGCGGTCGTTGTTGTTCTCCAGGTGGAAGTTGAGGTCCCCGAGGAGGATGTAGTTAGCGGAGAGGAGGGCTTGCGGGCTGATGAAGTCGGCGATGTCTTCGCTGAATTGTGTGCGTGGTCCCGGGGGTCTGTAGATGAGGGTGCCTCTGAGGGTGGTCGTGGGGTTGATGTGGACCTGGAAGTGCAGGTGCTCGGCGGGTGCGAGGGTGTCGTCGGTGTTGGTCGTGATGCGGATGGTGTTCCTGTGGATGATGGCGATGCCTCCTCCGGTCTGGTTGATGCGGTCCCTTCGGATGATCTTGTAGCCGTCTGGGATGGCGATGGCGATGTCGGGCGCTGAAGAGGCGTTCATCCAGGTTTCCGTGAGGAAGGCGACGTCTGGTGAGGTTGTGTCGAGCAGGTTCCAGAGCTCGATGGCGTGTCTGTGGACGGAGCGGGTGTTGAGCAGGATGCATTTCAGGTGGCTGCTGCTGTTGCTCGTCTTGGTCTTGGTTTGTGCTGGAGTAGTGCTGGTCCGGATGCAGGTGAACTTGCAGGCGTTGCAGCAGAAGGGTCCGTGGGTGTGTCTCGGGGTGGCTCGGTAGCATCCTGGGATTCGGCCGGCGTTGAGTGCGTTGAGGGTGGCAGCGTCAAACGTCCGGCGGGTGGGCTGGGGTCTGCGGGGGCCAGGGGTCCTGGCGCTGGGCACGGACGGGCGCAGACGGGCTTACCTTTGGCGCACCTTCGGCGCTCAGTCGGCGCTCCCGCTGCGTGCGTCCACAGCGCGGTCGCTCTGGGGGCGTCATAAGAAGGGGGACGAGAGGGCGGGTCAGCTGGGCGGCGGGAGCGGCTCGGCCAATGGGCCGGTGGTGGGCGGGGCCTGTGGCGAGCTCCGGCAGGAAACTGGCGAGCGGGCGGCTCTGCTGAGGCTGGGCCACTCGGGGAGCCAGGGGGGCGCCTGCATCGGAAAAAGGCGGCAAGGCTGGCAGGCAGGAGCAGGAGGCGGCAGGAGGAGCAAGGGGGTGACCCGGCCTGGTGAGAGGCGCAGCGGTCACTCCCGAGCACTCCTTGCTGTCAAGATAGACTGGTTCTGTTTGTGTTTGGAACTTGCATCATTTCTGGAAGGCCCGGCAGTTCACGATATAGAGGCTTTCCAATCTGCCTCCAGCAAGAGAAGATCCTCTCCTGGCACGGGTTGAAGACATGACATATACCTCCTTGAGCTGGCTAAGCTTTCCCTGGCTGCTATCATAACCACTACTAAGGAAGAAACTCAACCAATATCTACCTCGTTAGCTACCTTATTATCTACCTCATTATCTGCCTCGTACTGTCAACCATCATATGATGCAATTCCTACGACTAGGGAAGATACCAAACACCCATGGCCCTACACTCGTACACTCGTATCCTAAAAACCTGAAACAAGGTGACTCTGTCTATGGCCAAGGCGATCGTGACGAGATGCCTCAAACAACTACAAACAACTAGATCTCATGGCCAGAGGACCTATCTCCCTTACAAAGCATTGCAAATAACCAAGACAGCGAGGAGATGCCTCAAACATCTAGATCTCATGGCCCTATTTCCCTTTCAATGCATTGCAGTTGCCCAAGAAAAATATAATCATACGGGGACTCATGAGACAGTTTTTTTGAAACAATTGATCTCTGAAAAGACGGAACGACAATCCTGACGTCGCACCTCCGACATACGAGGTTTGCAGGGATGGGAGGGGTGGGAGGGGTGGGAGGGGGAAGGGAAAGGGGAGGGAGGAAGTGAGGAACCCCAGAGCTTGCAGAATGCTCCATGTATTGACTATTTTCTCAGTATTAGCTTTCTCTATTTTCTAGCTTCTTTTCCCTTTTTCACCTCCTTTTCTTCTTCTAGAAACAGTGTTTGGCACTTCTTATTGTTTTACCAAGTAGCGAGTTCTAGTATGCAATTGTTCCCGAAAAACCTATTTAGTCTGTATTCGAAGCACATGGAAAAAACATCTGTACTTGGCCTGGATAGGAGAGGGGACAGCAGGCTACTGACATTTCTTCTCTCCTGGATCCAGGCAGCTATGTGTGGTCCCCTAAAGAATATAAAGAATCTAATTGATTGATCTATCACATACCATCCTGTCTGATGGCCAGAAACAGCACACTCACACTGGCAACTGACCTCAACATAGTGTCCCTATAATCCTACTACAGAAAACAAAGCTGTCTTTGGACGATGCCAAACTCATTAGAGGTAACTGGATTTCACAGATGGCTTGCTCACCTGCGGATAGGAAAGAAACAAGGGGTAATCACCCTGATATCAAAAAGATCCAACATCTCTCTAGAATCCCAGTCTTACGATAATGACGATAGACTCCTGGTTACGCACCTGAGACGAGGGGAGGAGCTAATACATGTAGCACACATATATGGACCCAACACGGATAACCCGGCCTTTTGGTCTGAAGTAGTTTCCAGCACGGTGGAAGGGTTTCCCCAAAATTACCTCACGGTGGTAGCAGGGGACTTCAACATCCCATTAGACCACATAACAGATAGACAATCCACCTGTCAAAAACGCCCCACAAGTTTGCATGCGGTACTACAAAATATATGCTCCAAATTTAACCTTAAGGACACATGGCGACTCCAACACCCAGACACCAGAGACTACACCTTCTACTCTAATCCCCACAACTCATACACCAGGATAGATTATATCCTCATCTCCAGCACCCACACACAGCTAATCGAGCACACAGACATAGCACCAAGACTAGTGTCAGACCACTCGTGTATCAACCTAAAACTAGCAGGGTACCACAATGTGTCGGTGCCAAAGAGGTGGCGCTTTAACAGCGACAAACTTTAGGACCCTGCTGATAAAAAAAAGATAGAGGAGGCTATAATAGACTACCTCAAACATAACAACACTCTGGGGACTAACACTAATACACTCTGGGATGCGCTGAAATCTACCATCAGGGGTACAATAATTGAAATATGAGACTAAACCAGCTAGAACAGGAGATAAAAATGTTAGAACAGGCCCACGCTACTTCGCTACACGATTGCAAGCTCCTCGCATTACTAACACATAAAAATATGAATACAACAAAATCCTAAGTGAGAGGGCGGGGCTGTGGATCAATAAAGCTCTTAACCTATGCGAAGCTAACAAAGCTGGGAAAATTCTGGTGTCTTATCTCAAGCCAGGACTGCTTTTAAACAGTAAATTGTGCCCAAACTCGACTTTGGTGGTAGAGGCAATTAAAAATGGATAACCTACAATGTTTTGGCATATTAGGGACCCCCAGGGTCTCCCCTAGGTATCCCAGGGGTGGGGGGTCAGATATGTATAAGGTACACCCTTATAAAATGAGTTTTTATATGCCTGGGTAGCGTGAAATTTCACATTTCACTCCCCACATTGTGGTAAAGTTCTGCTCAAATTTGAATTTGATGCTAGAAGCACTGTGGAAGGAGGATCTGCAATATTTCTACAGATTCAGAACCCCTAAAGTCTCCCCCAGTTGCACAGGGGGTGGGGGTCCTGTAGAAATTAGGGAAATGCTTATAAAATATGTTTTTATAAGCCCTGGTGCTAGAAAACTGGCCCAAGTCATTTTCCCCATTGCAAATCCCATGGCCCACAGGTTAACATTGCAGGGAATTATTAAATAATAACTCCTGATAGGAAGGAAATAGGGCTACTGTACAAACACTTCCTAGAATGGTAATGGAAAGTCCAACAATATTATATTATTGAATTTCTTCTAAAATGTACAGACAAGAAGTTATAAGACTTTCTTGTTTGTAAGTCCAAATTCAGCCTTCCAGTGGTCTGCTCTGATTGGTCAGAGTTAAGTGGATTAGCTAGGCTGCTTTGAAGAGGTGATAAAGAGCCCCTGGAGTTAACTGGCTCTGCTGGCAGGGCAGTGTACTGTTCAATAGGAATGCTAGGCCAGGGGGAGGAGTCGTACACCATGCTCTTCAAAGGGAGAGGGGAGGCCTGGGTGTCAGTTACACTTTTACACTTTTGACCCAGAGTTAGGGCTAGGCTTAAGGAAGGTATGTGCAGATGGCAGTGGGAGAGTCTAGGAAAATAAGTCATCCCTGGGGGTGTGTTTAGCCCGGTCTTGACTCTCTGCTGGAAAATAATCAGCCATTATAGACTTGGAAGATTTGATGCACTCTGGGACAAAATAATGCCACACTCTACAGGATGTGGCCTTCACCTTGAGCAGTTACCCTGCTCCCATTGGTCAGGAGTGACCTGATGCTTGACCCAGAGAATTTTAAATAAGTATCCGAGAGGGGCAGAGCCCTCTAGATCTGCTGCTTGAAACTTACTGAAGCAAGAAGTGCCCTGCTGAGAAGATTTTGCTGTGCAAAGAATTCTAAGGCCTGACCTCTGAAGATTACACCATCTGAAACTGCATCCCTGTGGATTACCTTGCTGGAAAAGAACTAAAGAGTGGACTCCCTGAAAGCTACAGGTTAAAAGAGCTCACCTGGAACATCACCAAATAAATCTACACCTTGGAGACCCATCAGTGGATTTGTAAGGGTTTTGTACCAGTGTATTTTGGGAACTGACGTTCGCAACTTTCAAGGACCATCTTGGAGCTTCCAGACCCTTGGAGTGAGTTTGAGACACTTTGGGACCCTTTGAGGAACTTCAGGAAGAAGTTCAAGAAGTTTGGAGAACTTTGGAGCAACTTTGAAAAAATGCTTCATAGAGGGAGCGACTCAACCTGGCCAACCAGGCTGCCTGCCTTCAACCGCGAGCCGGCCAAGCCATCCAGGTTCGTCCCGCTAAAAGCTCCATCGCATCAACTTCCAGAGATTGACCCGGACTAGAGAAAATCTGAAGCTGGAGAGCCCTCACCGGATCCGGGTAAATGAGGAGCATCGAGAGACCCCGTGAGAAAAAGCTCCAGAATAGATTCTGAGTCTGCTCGTAGAAAAGGTGACCAGGAGCAACCGCAAGAGCCAAGCCGCCTGCCTTCCATCGCGCACCGGCCTGGATTCCTGGGTAGTGCCGCTGAAGCAAACTTGAAATATTTTCTAAGTCCGCTCCAGGGAAGTTGACAGGTACCTCGTCACAAGTCAAGCCGGCGAACCCCCATCGGATCCAAACTGGCTGAGAGCTTCGAGGGGCCTCGCGAGAAAAAGCTCCAGAAAAGTTTCGAAGTGTGAAGGTAGAAATTGAGACCGGGACCTGCCGGGAGCTGTAGCCGCTCAGGGCTCCATCGCGCCCGGCCTGAAACATTGACTTTGCCCCGGTCTATCACGAGCAGGCATCACAATATGGTGCTATAACCTTCTAAGTGCTATATTTTATTAAAACTTTAAAAAATCATATCTCCGGTTCCCTACATTGGATCTTTGTCGTTTTGGTGTAATTTGAAAGATACAAATATTTCCTATTTGTATGAATTGGTGTCGGATTTTTATTATGTGTTGTGTCTTAATTATTTACTGAAATTGTGTTTTTAAATGCTTTACATACCTGTCTTTGAAGTTAAGCCAGTCTGCTCGCAGCCACGTTGCCAAGGGTTGAGCATAGGAATAATTTTCTAAGACCTATGCTGAGTGCTATCATGTGTTAGTGGCCGTATTGCCAGTGGCAGACCTACATTTGCTCCTACCAATAACCCACTTTCCAACATCCTCCAATGTCCAAAACTTCATAGTTTTTGCTTATGTTGAAGTGGAAATAAAAATTCTAACTCCTCCAAAGTCAAACACTTTCCTTACTGATGCTCAGATCAGAGTGGGGATAGTATATCTAACCACTCCAAACATAAACACTTTTGATGGTTTTGTTACGTTGAAGCGGAATAGTACATCTAAGTCGTTAAAAACGTCGTTTAAATCTGATTTGAAATAATAAATCCTACCCCTCCAAAATCCAACACTTAACCAGTTTTGGGTCACAATAGAATGAGGATGGTAAATCTAACCCCTTCAATGTTTAAGTCCAACACTTTCCCTGTTGTTACTTAGATTTAAGTGGGAATATTAAATATAACCCTTCCAAAGTGCAACAATTTCCATGCTGTTGCTCACATTGGGGTGGAAAGGGTAAATGTAACCCCCCTTCCCCCCAAGGCCAACACTGTCCATGGTTTTTCTTACATTTGAATGGGAATAGCAAATCTAACACGTTTAAAGTCCAGTACATTCCCTACAGATCTCAGAACTGAGTGGGAATAGTAAATCTAACCCCTTCATAGACCAACACTCTCCCTGATTTTGCTTACATTGGAGTGAGAATAGTTAATTTAACCCCTCCAAAGTCAAACATTACCCATGCATTTTCTTATTTTGGGGTGGGAATAGAAAATCTAACCACTCCAAAGCCAAACACTTCCACTGCTTTGTTTACATTGGAGTTGTCATAGTTAATCAATCAATGTCCCAATCTCTCTTCAGTGATGTTTATTTTGGTTGGTTATTTTAATTTAAATTTTTTATTTAATGCTTAAATTATTTCTAAAAATCGTATTTTTGTTGGTTTTGAATTAATTGTATTTTTAATTAAGTTTGCTATATTTTTAATACATATTTGGTGCACTAATAACTTCGGTGAAGATTGACAAATTTTCACAAAGTATTCCTAAAAAAGTCTTATCCAACTCCACTCCTTCCAGGAATCTTTTGCGGTGGTCCATTAAGCAGGGACCGAGAAAAAGGGTGCGTCCTAAAATGTGCTTTCGCCATTGATTTTTCCATAGAAAATGGTGATACTGCAAAACCTGCAAAACAGAATTACCCAATTTTTGGCAGAAAGCTAGATCTTGGTCCAGAACGTATACATTTTGTGATTTGGTTAATCCGTTCAGTAGTTTTTCAGAAATTAAGTTTCAAGAACTTAGTATATTTCACACCGCCTAGGATCTACTGAACCAGCAGATCACAAGATAAAATCTGACTGGCTCCCACCAGAGCAACAAGGATGCAATGGCAACCATTTTATGACTCTGGTACCTTGGCCCCTGTCCTCGAATTTTTTTTTTAAATCATATAAGGGGGTAGGAGAGAGATACCCTGCCCATCCAGGCCTAGGGATCTACCCCGGCCAATAAATTATTATTTTTGTAAACTTTTGTGCAGAAAATCTGCAGATCTACAGTAAAATGTATTTTTTTAAACTATCTCTCACTCTTTATTAAAAACAAAGCACAGGGGTGGGCCTGGGCCCGGGGAGAGGAGTTGGTAAAATATATTTTTTATAGGGGAGAGGGGTGTGCAGCTCCCTTCCTAAGCTGAAATATGGCCCCAGGTACCCATCCCCAGGGAAAACCCTAATTATTTTGAGGAGGGGTGTGTGCTGCTCCGTCTCCAAGTTGAAGTACGACCCTGGAGACCCGGCCAAATCCCCGGCTCTGAGTCAGAGAGGGGAGGCCATGTTATTTATCGTTGTACCATTACTCATCTGCCCAGCAGGGCCATACATAACATAAAGTCATACATGCATAATAAGTGGATTATGGGGATGTTTTGCATGTTCGCACTCGTTGTCTATTTGATATTACTCAGAACCCCTTGGTGAAAAATATCCCTATAATTCACTGTTACCTATCTATAATTCTATATGTTATGTACAGCCTTGGCAGAGAGCTACTAGCACGGATCACTGGCTACTGCTATGATGTAGCAACAGTTATGAACAAAAGCTGTTTACCACAGCTGCTACATCATAATGTAATTCAAGGCTGATCTGGCTGGAGACTCTACAAGCCTACCAGAGCAGCACTGGAAACCAGGGGAGATGGCACAGAGAGTAGTGGGGTGGGTGGAAGAAAGGTAGGATTTCTAAAACATATTTTGAATAATGTAGAGAGAGGCCAATTTATGTATAGTTCCCCCTTCCCTCCTCTGCCCCTGCATAGTAGTTAAAAGCAGGAGCACATGCTTTTGGGGGCCTATACATAACATAAAATTATAGATGACTATAAAGTAATTTCTGAGTATCATCATAGACAACTGAAGCTTCCCTCTTGTTTTCTATTTGATGTCACTCAGAACCCCTGGGTGATAATGAAGGTTTAAAGTGATAGATATTCACAATTTCCATGTAGACACTTGTGTTTGTGCTGAGGCGTTGCTCACTTGTATAACTGTAATGTAATTTAAAATTCATTTATAGAGCCTACTGTTGCCTGGAAGGGATCTTGGCGCTAGTGAGAACACTGACTAACAGAAGGTATTAAAAACAGACTACATGATGCTACTGAGAGAAAGGACAAGTCTTTTAGCAAGAAAGTAGTTTATTCATGGTGTGCATGAAAGTAGTTTATTCATGGTGTGCCAAGTCAGGTAATTCCAGGCTTAAGTTGTTATCACAGAAATGGCATCCCTTCCCTCACACAAGAGGGAGTCTATCTGGGATGGTTAGCAGTATCGCTCCCATGTCTGTAAAGGCCTTGGAGGCCAGAGGGTACATACACAGATATCAGTGTCAAAGTTCTACCCTCTCAGTGTCTCGTGATCCCTATATATCTCCCCAAGTCATCCGACCACGTGGACTGCACTGCTAGGGAAAAGGAGTTTCTCAACATTATGCCGACCTGGAACCGGTGGTAAAACCGGAGTGTGCTACTAGCTTGTATCCCCACCTATTCAAAGCCTTGCATGTATTACCCACCAGGTGTGTTTCTTGAAGTAAAACAACGTTCGGAGCATGTCGTTTAATGTTTTGCAATACCACGCATCTTTTAACTTTGTCCCCCAAGCCATTAATGTTCCGACTCATCAATGTGATGCTTTTATCCCGGCCTATACTCATCAGGACCTGTGTGCAATAGACAATTCCAGAATACGGATCCCTAACACTGTGTGGATATCCTAACAAGCAAACAAACATACAAAAATCCAACACCAACTACCCCCTTCCCTGCTGCCCTGCACTCTGGGCATCATGTGATCGGCAGGGTGGTACGATGAGAGCCAGACAATCTCTGTCTCAATTGGTGTTATGATCCCCGGCTCTCTGCCACCCGTCCATCCACTCAGTCGCAGACTCAGGGCAGTCAAAAAACAAGGCCTTTCCGTCCGCCTCGACACAAAGTCGGCCAGTGAGGGATTTAATGTAAAATGCATGACAGAGGGCATCTTAGAGATGCCCCTGACTCTCGACCAACTTCTAGTGTCCCGACTGAGTGGCTGCTTAGGCTGCCATCAACAGACATGTTTCTGGACCTCTGGGTCGAGAGCCTGCTGCTTTCGGGGGCCTGAAACAATGCACATCCTGGGACAAGGTGCCAAACCTCCTCCCCCAGGATGAGCAGGGTTCACGAAGGTGTGGAAATATGAATTTTTATGGTCAATTGTGTCCCCTATCTTAGACCCCAACGGCTCCATGTACATGCTATAAGTACATGTATGTTCCCTCCAGTTCCAGCTATGAAGACGCAAATACATGTGCGTTCAACGTCAACATGCCCTCTTTCAGATCCGCCATGAATGGGTCGAATATGCCATTCCTAAGTATGAAAGGCCACCGACTTTATGTGGTTCACTTTTCTAGTTTTATAGTTCGGGCGAGTAGGCCCTGAATTCTGCCATCAAGCCTTTTTCTGTTTCTGCCTCTGAAATGCTCCAGCTTGGACCTGCATCCGTGTCCATGAACTTTGTCTTACTCCCTGCGCGGCTAACGGTGCCTGACGCGGCCTGTTGCCTGCCAAAAACTGTATTCAGCCTTCAAGTTATCTGCTCCGCTCCTCATCCAATGCATTCCTGTCTAGTAGTTTAGGTAAACATCCCTCCAGCTACCGAGCAAAAGGCTCGGCCTCGCTGTCTTTTTGCAAGTAATTCATAGCCCCTGTTACTATGGAAGATTCCTGCCCCCTCGCATCACATGTAGACACATAGACGCTTGTACACGCACTAACAGTCAGTATAGAATAGGATCTGTCCGAGAAGACCCTTCCTTCCAGATAATATAGTTCCTTAAACACAAGATATTAGATATGATTTAGGACTAGGTTGTCCTGACACCCCAGACTTCTGTCTCCACATGTAGGGCCAAATGTCAAGTTCCCTTCACCCTCTAGTTGTACGTCAATCACACGTCATGCGGCTGCGCGCGCATCTCTGCCAAATATTTCTGCTGACACTGCAGGATTCTCTTATGGATCCACCCACTTGTGTCATCATTTTAAATGACGTTTCTAGTATACACCTGTATTTACGCCTATTTTCATTACGTATGTGTATTCTTATCTGTATTATCAGTTGTTACGCCTCCTGCATCTGTCTTAATGCAATGCTTTTTATATATATACTGTTACTTGTCAATAATGTATTGCTGATCCCTTCCTGAACCTTCGTGGTGATGGAATATGGTTGCCTAGTTCGAACTATAATTCCTTTATAAGGAATAAAGTCCTTTTCAGAACCTCTAATACCACGGATTCTGCCTCTTATTTTGACTGAGTTATTCTTACTAGACTTTACCGCATAAAAAATAGTACAGGTAATTTAAATATTTACCACATAAATTGGCGCCCGAATAGGGACACTTTCTCATCTCACGCGCCGGAGGTGCGTTGCAGGCCCGGTCTCCTGCCACAGCCGGACGGACAACAACGCGTACCCGCAGGATTTCCTGTATCTCCCTCCGGCCAAGCGGGGGTGACTGAGGCTGCGATCAACACCCAGACGAGGCGGTGAGAAGTGCGAAGTATCCCGACCAGAGCCTAGCTGAGAGAGCAAGATCCGAGGTATACAGAGGCCCACCAGGTTCCGAAGTTCCGAGTCGAGTCGAGTCCAGTCCGGTCCAGTTCAGTTCAGTTCCGAGGCCTTCCGTTCCGTGCTACCCGGTGAGTACCGTTGCTGGGGAGGCAGTTAGACGTGCACATTAATTTGTGCCGGTCCTGACGGGTTTGGGTACACAGATCCGGTCTGCACTGTTTTAGCAGTGTATCTGTACTGTTTAGCAGTATATCCAGTATGTTCATGTATATAATTCAGTATTATCTAGTATTAGTATTATGTCAGTAACTAGTTTTCTTCTAATTATTAAATGTTCGTTAAAGGTTAAATGTTAAATGTTAAATGTTTTACAGTGTCTAAAAATTGTGGTATGAATGAGTTTTCAATATTGTGTTTATCGTATTAATTGTGTTCAAGTCCAGTTCGAGTAAGAACCAAGTAACAAGGTTTAAAGATGCCGTTCTTTTCAAAATTAAGACAGATCAAAACTAGAAAAGGAGTACTCGAAGAAGCTGTTCCCATTCCACCTAGGGACACTCCAGGGTATTTTATGTATCATAAACATGGCCTAGATGCCGTATTATATCTTGACTTATGGGTGGACTACACCAAGGATCTAGCAGAAAGTCAGAGGTGGCCCGCAGCTGGGACATGGGATGCAGATTGCATCATGAGAGTAGAAGAAGAATTATGGAAAAAGAAAGCCAGACAGTCACAGAAAGATGCCATTGAGTTATGGCGTAAAGAATCGCATAGGCGTACAGAGAAAGCGCTCAGACTGGAAGAGAAAAATAGGGAGAACTCAAATAGAGCCCGAGAAAACGTATTAGTTGAGGAAGGTATTCGAGTAAAAACAGAACAAGTAGACAGACAACGAAACACTCTTATGAATGGTATGTATCCTCTTTTGGCCGAAGGTTTACCTAAGGCCACCCCGGAAATACCGAAAGATTTGCCACCCCCATTACTCCCGACTAAAGCACATCCCAAGACCGCAAAAGATATTTTCCTTTCCTCCTATTTAGACGACGTAGCTCCCGAATATGTTAATGACCCACCACACACGCCACCTGTCGATGGTGCTCAACACCGAGATCATCAGCCCCCAGCTCCGCAACAACAAACTCCTCCGCACGATCCCACAGGTCCATCTGTTTCCACCGCTTTTCCTGCATCCACAGTCTCTACCTTACACCCCACAAATCCTTTTGTGCCTAGCACCTCAGAAGGTGCGACAGCAATTTTTGCTACGCCACCATCAAGAAGCAAATCGTCTCTTAGAGATTTAGCAAACCAACGTACACCCCAAATAGCAACATCCGACATGTTTAAGGAACATCTTGTAGATTGTAGATATGATCCAGTGCCCGGTAAAAATGATAGAATGCTGCTGTCATCACTACGTATACGACAAGCTTCACTATATTTAACGACGCTACCAGGAATGATTAAACATTTAGACAATATATATCGCTTTGTCCAAACAGGGCAAGGCCCTGAAAGTATTGACGAAGCCATGGAATACCAGAAAGCGGATATACAGAGACAACTGTTACGTTTCTTCATAAACTGCTTGATCAGAGACAGAGATAGGTCTGAGGTAGACCAGGATGAAATGCAAGTACTTACCCGATGGGGTCAGAATATATCAGAGGGAAAACATGATAAACAGACATGCATAGTAGTTATGTGCCGAAAGATCCGCAAAGAAGTAGAACGAATACATAAAGCCAGATTAGAGGCAGACAAAACTGAGTCAGAGGGAGAGGAGGAGGAAGAATCAGAAATGCCCACAGGACAATTAGAAACGATAGCTTATGTAGGTAGGGGAAGACCTTGTAACAATATCCGATACTTTAATGACCCGATACGTCCGATACGTCCAGAATGTAATAGACATTTTCAAGTCCCTATGTTAAATACGAAGTCCCCTGAACACTTATTCCAGGCTGCTGATAAATTACTTCGAGACCGAAGGGGGTATCATATGCTCGATTCTATGGATGAACAAGAATTAGCCAGGTCAGCAGTACAATGGGCTGACAGTTTTGAAAAATACAGTGATGATGTGCTAGCACACACGTTTTTGAATCTTACCCCAGACGAACAGCGTTTAGCTGGTATATACATGATACAACATCTGGTTATATTATATAGAAGCCAACACTCCGATCCCGGTCCCCTACCTGATATACTGATAGAATTACTCACGAATAAATGGAGAGGTTCAGGTACTGATTTAATTAAAGAAATTCTAGAATATCGACACCAGTACATTGTCTTCGTATGCCCAGAACATGTTTCAGTTCCCCCCAAGTTGGAAAGAAAAACGTATCACATAGACAGACAGAATCCCTTACGCGAAGTGCACCCAGTCAGAGGTGAGGACAATATTTTTAAACGCGTGTTTGTGTACGCGCCCATAACTAAAATTGAATTATTAGAGATGAAGAAAGTAGTACCTAGCCATGACAAAGACCCAGCAGGTTTCCACCGTGAGATAAAAGACATGTTACTCATGGGAGAGTATACTTACCCGGACATTATGAAAATATTAAAAGTCCTATTACCCGCCGGTATTTACGAGAAACTCAAAGAAAAGGAATGGGAGGTGGGAGACCAAAAGATAGATTGGACAGTATTAGAAAACGAAGAAAAGGCCCGAGCTGCAGGTTCAGGGCTTGGGGAAAGGACTACAGCATTACCAGGATTATTAGTGCAGGTACTACCACGTTTATTAACTACGAAAAAGGAAGACTGGGGTGCAATCTCAGCCTGTAAACAAAAACAAGATGAAGACACTAGTGATTTCTATTCCCGATTTAAAAAATGTTTTGGTATTAATAGTGGCATAAAAGCAAACAGTGAATCGTATCCACATCTGTTTGTGACAAAATTAGTTGAGAATTCCCTGCCCCAAGTCAAGAGTAGAGTACTGAAATTCGAGAGTACCTGGCAAGGAAACACACCGTCACAGATGTTACAAATGTTACAATATCATCACAATAGAATTAGGGAAGAACAAGAACATGAACAAAGACGTATGAAAGACACGAAAATGAAAATGCTTGTTGCTCAGTCAGTTCCAGCTGACGGTCATAAAAAGGGTATGACACAGTCCAATGATTCAGTAGGTCCTGTTAGAGGGACATGCAACTATTGTAAACAGCCAGGTCATTATATACACGATTGCGCAGTTCTGAAACATAATATCTCTACGGGTATAACGAAAGAGAGACCACGTCCGCCTAGACAGGATCAGATCCAACAACAAGTACCTCAGAATATACAGCCTATGCCAGCTGTACAACAGACCGCACCACAACCACAACAACAATTACAACAACAGCCACAGCCTATTGCTGCAACACAAAACACGACACAACAGATGTACCAGTATGCACAAAATGACTATCCAGAGTATCAGCGCTACACATGAAATAGCCTAGAGAGGGAAGTTGGCTTACCCCTTATTGAGGTTCCAGTAGATCAAGAGGGTCCTTATGTACAAAGTCAGTTATTAGGGAAAGATAGAAAGTTTCTACTCGATACAGGGGCAAGCAGAACCACTATCCGTCACAGCGAAGTCCCAGGGGTACCCCTCTCAGGCTCACAAAATATCTCCCTTGGTTTTTCAGGAAAGCCTACTGTTAACGAAGTATCGCAACCACTTGCATTTACAGTCGGTCCATTGACACGGACTACAGATCTATTACTTACGAAATCATGTCCAGAAAACTTGTTAGGTATAAAAACATTGAAGGCTCTAGGAGCTGTAATATGTTGTTCTCCGGAAGGAGTACGACTATTTTTGCGTGACTTTAAAGGTCACTACGTGTCTAGAGACATGGATCACCGGTTACAGAATCTACCTGCACATTTATGGGCACAAGGCCCCACTGATGTAGGTTGTATGCACATTACACCATATCGAGTCACACTCAAAACAGGAGTGGTACTACCACGAATGCGACAATACAAATTACCGCCAGACGCTGTTGTGGCTTTACTGCAAATCATTGACGAGCTCATCGCACAAGGAGTGGTTGTAGAAACCGACTCCAATATATGTAATTCCCCGATAATTCCGATTCTTAAACGAACCGATCCAAAAGCACCACCAGTATATCGATTAGTTATTGATCTGCGAGAATTAAATAAATGCATTGTACCACAATACCCCGTGGTCCCAGATATCTCTTCATTATTAACGGCCATAGATTCAGAAGCAACGTTCTTTACTGTAATTGATCTCAAGAACGCTTTCTTTAGCGTCCCAATCGATCCGGAAAGCCAATATTTGTTCGGATTCAGTTTAAATGGACGAAGTTTTAAATTCACACGCGCACCTCAGGGATTCACAGAAAGCCCCAGCATCTATAGCCAAGCACTGAAAAGAGAACTTGACAGTGTTCACATGCCAGCTAACACTGCCCTGCTTCAATACGTCGATGATCTGCTGATCACCGCACGAAGCGAACCTGAATGTGAAAAAGCATCACTGACGGTTTTACATTTCTTAGCCGACAAGGGGCACAAAGTGTCCCCTTCGAAACTACAATTCTGTGTCCAGCAAGTTGTGTACCTAGGGCACTTGCTGTCCAAATGGGGGAGACAGCTCACACCTGATCGCATCCAGTTAATTGTAAACATGCCACCACCCAAGACACAAAAGGAGGTACGGGCCTTCATAGGCCTCACTTCGTACTGTAGGCAGTGGATCCCCCAATATGCATTTTTAGCTAAACCACTCATTCAGTTAACAACACAGGAGGCAGCGACACCGACTGTCCTCCCTTGGACTCAGGAACATACACAAGCTTTTGAAAGCTTAAAGAAAGCTTTATGCCAAGCACCTGTTTTAGCAACGCCATGTTACAGCAAACGTTTTACACTTTTTGTTACAGAACGTGAAGGTACTGCTTTGTCAGTACTCACGCAGGAACAAGCAGGATCACACAAGCCATGTGCTTATTTTTCTAGTACATTAGATCCCGTAGCTCAGGCTCTTCCTGCGTGCCTGAAATCAGTCGCAGCAACAGCTTTAGCAATCAGACAAAGCGACGCCATAGTGTTAGGACATCAATTGACAGTACAAGTACCACACGCAGTAGAGGTTCTCTTGAACCGGACCCAAACACAACACTTGACTATAGCAAGACTGACGGGTTATGAACTAACATTGTTCCAGCCACACATAGAAATCAGACGCTGTAGTACATTAAATCCTGCCACACTTTTGCCATTAAATGGAACAGACCCATTGGCACATGATTGTATTGAAGTCATTACTATTACGACGAAACCCAGACAAGACTTGACAGATATTCCATTATCAGACCCAGACCTGACATTGTATGTAGATGGTTCATGCATGAGAACAAATACAGGAGAATTAGTGGCCGCTTATGCAGTCACAACAGACACTGAAATTATTGAAACAAATTGTATCGATACCTTGTCAGCTCAAGCAGCAGAGCTCATCGCTCTGACACAAGCCTGTATTCAAGCCAAAAATAAGAAAGTCAACATATACACAGATTCACGTTATGCATTCGGAGTCGTCCATGACTTCGGCGTGCTGTGGCGAGAGAGAGGTTATTTAACTTCTCACGGTGCCCACATCCAGCACGGTCCCCTTATTCAAGCTCTGTTAGATGCAATACATCTGCATACTTCAATATCTATCATGAAGTGCAAAGCCCATACGAAAGTGACGGACATTATTTCTCAGGGTAACGACCTAGCTGACAGAACAGCTAAACAGACTGCTCAGAATCAGACTCATCCAACTGACACGACAAAGACAATAGTTCCGACACCAACACACTGTATGACAGTTAAGGATCCCACCCTTGATGTAATTGACATACAGACACATGCTACACCAGAAGAAATAAAGAGATGGACTGAATTAGGAGGGATCCAAACGGATCAAGGATGGATGACGAAGGGAAAATCTATATGGTTTCTCCCCGACTCAATGGTTCAGGTCATCATTAACACAATACATAGTCCAGCGCACCTAGGAGAGAAAGCTATGCTAGACAGTATTCAACGCATTTGGTTTAATAAACACTTACGAGCAGCAGCTAAACAGAAAGTACGTACCTGTATGATTTGTTGTCAGTTCAATCCAGGAAAAGGCGTACCTGTAGACCAGGGTGGATTTCAACCCCCCGATCACCCTTTTGAAGTCCTCCAGATGGATTATATCCAGATGGAACGTTGTCGAGGATTCAAATATGTCCTCGTAGTTGTATGCGCTCTTTCCCGGTGGACAGAGGCGTATCCCGTCTCAGATTACACTGCCCCGACTACTGCCAAACAGTTAGTTCGAGAATTCTTCCCACGGTATGGTTTGCCCCGTATCGTGTACTCAGATAATGGCCAACCGTTCTCATCCGAGCTAATGAAACATGTTTCACTTCTGTTAGGCTACCAATGGAAATTCCACTGTGTCCGACATCCCGAGGCAGCAGGTCTAGTGGAACGACATAATCAAACTCTGAAAATTAGACTGTCCAAAGTATGTAGAGAAAAAGGTGTCGACTGGATAGTAGCTTTACCAGTTGCGCTCTTTTACATGAGAATGGTAGCACACTCTCGAACAGGGCTATCCCCGTATGAGGTGATCTTCGGTAGACCACCAAATATGTGGGGGACGCCTATACCTCGTAAAATAACTGATGTTGATTGTAATATGCTGACGGATTACCTGGCTTCCTTGATGTCTGCACTACAATCTTGTCGTTCACAGGTAGCTGCAGCTTTTCCCGACAACACTGAGGTGAAGCCCCACGACGTGGTTCCGGGGGACCTCGTGTTTGTGAGGAATTTTGACAGGAGGAGCCAGCTGGAGCCTCGGTGGCAGTCGCCGAAGCTCGTCTTATTGACCACAAGGACAGCCGTGAAGATTGAGGGACGTAAAGGGTGGTTGCACTCGAGCCACATCAAAAAATTTTATGGACTACCGTCCGACGTGAACCCTCAGCCCTGCATTCCCTCACAGACTGATTCAAAACTACCCCTGGTTGAAAAAACCAAGAGTGAAAACTATAAACTGAAACTAAGGTCTAGCAAGTCAGACAATTTGATTGTTTAAGTCCTCTCCAAGGTGAATCGGTTGAATTTGTCTCTGACATGTATCCTCTAGACCGAAATAGAGAGAAAAATGGACAGAAACAGCTCAGGACACATGCGTACTGTAAATCACTTCGTAGTCACTGCATAGTAACATTGTTAATTATGTTTTTTCTAAGTCTTCTGAGTATTATCTCCGGTATATTATTACACATGTATTACCCTATCTCCAAGCATGCTTTCAATGCTACTGCCGAACATTCTTTTAGCGAATTACCCCCACATGAGTTGTCCTATAGATTTGCGCTGCGCAACAACACATTCATTAGTATGTTACATCATTCTCATCAGACCAGCAATGCTACAAATTGTTGGATATGTGGCCGACTCCCTCCCTATCAGAAATACAAGGGAGTTCTGCCCCTCTTTCCGTATCCATTCACACACAATGGCTCCTGTGGAGCATGGTTTAGTTTGATTAATTCCCTAGATTCAAATACAGTAGTTTACCAAGACAATTGGGTATGGGGAAACCTGAACCTAGTTTTACTTAAAGTCTGCTACCCTAACAAGGAGGGACTTCCCAAAAGAACAGGAACTGATCTAGAAAATGAAGTATATGGATTAGGTAACTTTACACTTAATCTTATGATCCTGAATATTGAATCCGAAGCTACACCGATCTTGCCCGCTATGTCAGTATTTCCAGTTAGAGGCGAATTATGTGTAAGAAAGAATGGTTCAATACACATGGGCCATAGTAAATGTACCACTGTAATAGAATTCAGTGATAAAGGCAAATCTACATTTAGAGCTTCCCGTCACTCCTACTTCATCTGTGGTCACACCGCATACATACGCCTACCCCTAGATTGGGATGGTACCTGTTACATTGCATTCCTTCTGCCACCTGTTTTCCTAGCCCCGCCTGATTATCATAGGAACACCCATTTAGTACACAATAGACAGCAGAGAGACCTCCCGATTGTCGACTATACTGAAACAGCATGGGAGAAATACACAGATTTCAATAAAGGTTTCTTTCCCTACATAGGTACAGTCACCAATAGTAAGCTGATACGTAGATTAACTAGAACCCTTGAAGCAGTAGTGAATGAAACTACTTCCGCTTTGGGCAACTTAACGGAGGAGCAGTCTGCGATGCGGATTGTTGTTCTCCAAAATCGTCTTGTCCTTGACGTCATTCTGGCCGATAGGGGCGGAGCTTGTAGGGTCATCGGATCAAGTTGCTGTGTTTTCATACCAGAAAACGCGCCGTCAGTATATAAAGCCATAACTCGACTTCATAAGATCGTAAGCCAGATACACCAGAATCCAGGCACCTGGACTTGGTCCGGTTGGTTCTGGAGCGTGTTGTCAGCCTGGGGATGGAGGATCCTATCCTTCCTAGGTATTGGCTTTCTCATACTATTCAGTTGCTGCTTGTGTCTACAATGTGGGCCAGCGATTTGTGGTCTGTGTGCCACATCGTGTATCCCGCCTTCAAATTTTCATTCAAGATCCCGGAAGAAGAAAGAAGAACAAATGATGCTATATGAACAGATTGATGGATTGATGAAGATGGATATTTCATGAGGGTCCGTAGAGGACAAGGAGGGAATGAGGAAATATGAATTTTTATGGTCAATTGTGTCCCCTATCTTAGACCCCAACGGCTCCATGTACATGCTATAAGTACATGTATGTTCCCTCCAGCTCCAGCTATGAAGACGCAAATACATGTGCGTTCAACGTCAACTTGCCCTCTTTCAGATCCGCCATGAATGGGTCGAATATGCCATTCCTAAGTATGAAAGGCCACCGACTTTATGTGGTTCACTTTTCTAGTTTTATAGTTCGGGCGAGTAGGCCCTGAATTCTGCCATCAAGCCTTTTTCTGTTTCTGCCTCTGAAATGCTCCAGCTTGGACCTGCATCCGTGTCCATGAACTTTGTCTTACTCCCTGCGCGGCTAACGGTGCCTGACGCGACCTGTTGCCTGCCAAAAACTGTATTCAGCCTTCAAGTTATCTGCTCCGCTCCTCATCCAATGCATTCCTGTCTAGTAGTTTAGGTAAACATCCCTCCAGCTACCGAGCAAAAGGCTCGGCCTCGCTGTCTTTTTGCAAGTAATTCATAGCCCCTGTTACTATGGAAGATTCCTGCCCCCTCGCATCACATGTAGACACATAGACGCTTGTACACGCACTAACAGTCAGTATAGAATAGGATCTGTCCGAGAAGACCCTTCCTTCCAGATAATATAGTTCCTTAAACACAAGATATTAGATATGATTTAGGACTAGGTTGTCCTGACACCCCAGACTTCTGTCTCCACATGTAGGGCCAAATGTCAAGTTCCCTTCACCCTCTAGTTGTACGTCAATCACACGTCATGCGGCTGCGCGCGCATCTCTGCCAAATATTTCTGCTGACACTGCAGGATTCTCTTATGGATCCACCCACTTGTGTCATCATTTTAAATGACGTTTCTAGTATACGCCTGTATTTACGCCTATTTTCATTACGTATGTGTATTCTTATCTGTATTATCAGTTGTTACGCCTCCTGCATCTGTCTTAATGCAATGCTTTTTATATATATACTGTACTTGTCAATAATGTATTGCTGATCCCTTCCTGAACCTTCGTGGTGATGGAATATGGTTGCCTAGTTCGAACTATAATTCCTTTGTAAGGAATAAAGTCCTTTTCAGAACCTCTAATACCACGGATTCTGCCTCTTATTTTGACTGAGTTATTCTTACTAGACTTTACCGCATAAAAAATAGTACAGGTAATTTAAATATTTACCACAAAGGGGAAGCTTCAAAGGCATGCCGCCTTTGTGAGCTTCCCCAGACCACTTGCTGCTTTCAACAACTAGTCCCCACTGGTTCTGCCCCCCACTTTGGGCAGGAGAACCGGCGGGAAAAAAAGTGAGAAAGAGAGGTGTGCCCACCTCTGCCAACTCCACCCGTCAGGTGGGGGTGGAGAGGTGAAGCCCAACTCTGAGTCCCTGCCATCTTGAGGATGGGGGGACCCAGCCACCAGGGTCAGGCTCATGCCCTCCTCCCACTGGAGGGTGGCACAATAGGATGTGTACCCACCCCAGGGAGGGGACCCATTGGTCGCTGCCCTCTACCTATAACGCACCTAAATCTAGTATTTAGGGGGCACCCTGAACCTTGCTTCCTCAGATCCAGAAACAACAAGAAAGAAGATAAGAAGGACCAAAGAGCCATGCAGAGCTAACAAGAGGATGACGCCCACTGACTTGGCCCCAGCCCTACCGGCCTGTCTCCCCTCGAACCTGCTCCTGCGAAATCCAGGTGTGTCCTGCAGCCAGCAACGTCAAAAACCCCAGAGGACCTGCCTGCCTTATCTTCCAAATACTGCTTCTCCCGTGAACACCGGATTTGTTCAACTGCAAACTCTGGCTCTGGCCAGACACCGTGAATCCAGCACACTCTGCACCCGCTGAACCTAGCCCGAGCTTTAGTGGAAAAACACAACGAGGAGTTCTCCCTGGCGATTTTGACCCCAGCGAACATCTGCAGCCTCAATCCAGAGGATCCCCTCTACCGCGACCAAGAGCGGGTAAGACTTTCCGACGCCAAAAGGCACCCCTGCATCCGACGCTCCATGGCCTTGTGTGCCCCAACCAACGATGCCTAACCAACCTAAGATATCCCAACCTACCCCTCGAAGTGGTGGTCGCACCCAGAAGATCTTCGTCCCGAGCCTGCAATGTTTCTTTTGACCGGAGTCTCTCCATAGCAAACAACAGGGTGCCCGGTGTCAAAACAGCACTCTGCACTTGGCCGCCCCAGTGCCGCTGAGGGTGCACTTTTTGTGCTGACCTGCAACCCCAACTGCCCTGAGTTAAACCCTAGGAGTTTTGCTCCCACAGCCGTGTGGCCTGCTTGCTAGCAACCACCAACCAGAAACCCTCTAACCTCTATAGGATAACATTGGGCCTCAACACTCAGCACCTGGCCGACCTAGTGCCGCTGAGGGTGTAACAAGAGTCCACCACTTACCCTGGGGGACCCCCGAACCTTAACTCCCACAGTCAATAACTTACCTTTGAACCGACAACCTGTTTTTCCTCCATAGGATAACATTGAAATATTTTCTCCCAAAAAGTTTCTGTATGGAGTTTTGAAATCTACAAATATTCTTTAAAAATCGCACGAATAAACAAAATGCATTTACTTACCTGTTTGCAGAAAATGTCCCAGTGCTGAAGGTATGTATCCAGCACTGAGTTAGAAAAGTAACGTAAAAAGTGACTTACCTGTAATTTACTGAAAAAGCCTATTCATTTCAATGTACTGTATTTGCTGAGTATTGCAACCTACTGCATCCCCTGTAACTCAAACAAAGTACAATTATTATTGCATTTTCAAACTGTTCTACATTCAGCAACTTATTACCGTAAAGTATTTAATGCTTACCTGTACCAGGCTTGCTTGGTTCTAAAAATAAAACAACAGCCAAAAACAATTGGCCTAGTGTTCAGTTCTTGAGTGTGTGAATTCAACTGCTGACTGAGGGTGTACACCAAATGCTTAACACTGTCCTCTGATACTGCTTGACCACTCTACCACAAATAGAGAGTAAGGTTCTATCTAACTTTAACCTCTGCCTACCTCTGGGGTCACCTGGACTCTATACACAGTATACCTCATTTTGGTGTAGTGTTTATAGAGACAGTTTCCTACAGAGCCCTTCCGGACGACATCGGAATTGAGCCCTAAATCCCTAGTACAGTACACCATAATAATAATAACCTTGAATTTGTAAAGAACACAGCTACCTCCGAAGGGGTTTCCCGGCACTGGGGGCCCTCAGGAAGATTAAGTGAGCTATTGCCTAGAGTCACATGGTGCTGGGCTGACCTGCCGCTGGAGCCAGGGATCGAACCGTGAACCAAATGGTCCGAAGACAAACACCCTGGCCGCTGCACCACACCTCTTCCACACCATGTGTGCCCAAGGCCTGTAAACCAAATGCTGCTAGTGGGCTAGCAGCACTTATTGTGTCAACCACACAAGCAGCTTTGCAACAAGGTCTCAGGCCTGCCATTGCAGTGCCTGTGTGCAGTCTAGTACTGCCATGTAGACCTGGCAAGTGCACCCACTTGCCAGGCCCTAACCTTCCCTTTTCCTACATGTGAGTCACCCCTAAGGTAGGCCCAAGGTACCCCTGTGGGCAGGGTGGAGTGTATGTGAAAGGTAGGAGATGCCCTGATGTGGAAATTTAGCTCGCAAACTGAACATTATCTGCGCCATCTTGCCCCTCCCCAGCACCACGCGCAACGAATGCACGGCCGCCATTTTAGACACCCCACTCATTGTCAATCGCCAGCGCGGTCCCCTTGGCGCTGCGAGCATCCCCCGCGCGCTGGCCACCCCCGCTCTCTCATACAGGCCATAAACCCTCTCCTTCTGCGCGACCCTGCTACGGAACCACTTCCGACCGACAAACCCATACATGGTCATGCCTCTCCTTTGATAACCCCCTTCCTCTGCGCCCCATTGACCGAACTGGTCCCAGGCCATCACCTAGCCCTGCGGATGCAGTTTATTGCCCCTACTGTAAAGGAAACACCCCACATCAAAGGGATTACAGTAGAATCAAAGCCCCTACCCCCTGAGACCCGGCCAGTTGCACACACCCCCGGGAATTAGCGGAATTCCCTGCTGCGCGATAGCCATCTCCCACTGCGGGTAGGGTGGGAACTTCTACTGTATCTATGTGTGGGATCGGATCTGAACCGGGGCTTCAGGGGATATTTCCCCGCACATCAAGGGAATCACAAGAATGTACTATGTGTAATAAAGCAATAAACCAGTGTATAAGAGACCAGGTCTCAGAGATGCAGTTAGAGCACCTCGTGACGATACCTTGCTGTCTGATCTGATGTGTTCTGCTCCGACGGAATAAAACCTTGTTTCCTGCCTTCCAGTCTCCGGCGCCTGCCTCTTTTATTGGTAAATTATCGAGTGGTATGAGAGGCGATTATCGCCGGGCAAAATACTTGGAAGATATCGACTGAAACTGCCGCTACCATTTAACAATTGGCGTCCCAAACGTGGGGCCCATCAGCGACACGTGGATCCAGTGGGAGAGGTCCCGACGACAGAGTGAACGACTGCAACGATCGGGAGAGCTCCTGCCCAATAGACCCTCGTCTGGCAGCCGATCATCCGAACTTCACTGGTTCCGAGCAGACCTCTCTCGAGTGATCTACGGTCCTGACTGGGAACCATCAGGAGTGCCGCGGCAAATACGGAGAATAGAGGACGATCGGGCGCTGGAGGCGGAAGACGAGAAACTGTCCATGCGGTCCGGGTAAGGTCGTGAAACACGACAAAAGTGCGAAATAATTGATTGATTGATTGAATACTAGTATTGCTCATTGATTGTGCTCATTGATTGTTCTCTTTTGAGATATTCGCTGTCTACAAACGGGGAGGAGTAGAAATACTCTCTCTCTCTCTCCCTTTGCAGATAGTGAAGGGTAGGTAACGCAGACTTTTGTCCCCGTTGAAACCCGTCGTGCCTATCTTTATCTCCCCATTGATTGATTGTCCGAACATTGATTGTTTTGAAGAATAGTGCTTTTTGAGATATTCTCTGTTTGCAAATAACGTAGAATAGGAATATTCTGTCTAGTCTTTGCAAATAGTGAAGGGTAGGTAACGCAGACTTTTGTCCCCATTGAAACCCGTCGTGCCTATCTTTATCTCCCCATTGATTGATTGATTGATTGTCCGAACACTAGTTGTTCGATATTGGTTCTTTGGAGGTATTCTCTGCTTACAAATAACGAGGAATAGAGATATTCTGTCTAGTCTTTGCAAGCAGTGAAAAGATAGGTAGTGCTGACTTTTGTCCCCGTTGAAACCCGTCATGCCTATCTTCTCCCCACTGATTGGTAGTTGGTTCTGCCCGGACCGCTTATTAGAGGTGAACCACCCGGCTCCACTGGAAGGCACCCCTAATAAGGACATGTTCACTAAATATGGACTAGTCGCCGTGGCTTATAGCAAGCTGTGGCATAAATATACCAAGAAGGAGCCCGAAAGTCAGTGGCCACTGATGGGATCCTTCGACGATCGCAAGATAGAAGCGCTAGAAGTAGCTCTGCGTAGCAATAAGACGACGCCTACTATGCTTGACAGTATTGGCATGTGGCGTAAAGAAGCGACGCAACGGAAAAAGAGGGAAGAAGTAAAAGCAGAAAAGGAATTACGAAAGGCAGCTCACCTTGCCGCTAAAAAGTTAGAAGAAGACATAAAAGAGAGAAGGGAAACTAAGCTAAGCCAGGAGCCCGAAACCTCAGGCCAGTACGCTGTTAGGTCCCCTTCTTTGCTCTACCCTGTGTTGTCCTCCAGGCAGCAAACGAATGACGAATTACTGTTAGGTCCCCCGACCATTTACATGCCCCCTCCGTATGCACCCTCCCAATCAGTAGTGCAACACCCACAACCCCCGAACACGAACGAAAGCAGTACAGGGGCCTCGGCCCTCACGGCCTCCGCGCCGGCTGAACCTCTTGTACTAAACCTAACGTCGACTACAACGCTAGACGACCATGAGATAGGAAAGAAAGAGTCCACCAGAATGAATCGGTTAACTAAAGATGAACGAGCAGGAATTGACAAGATAGTAGGGACGCTGGTGGAGCGAAAAGAAAGTGAGGAGTATATAACGGACGTGTATAAATCGTATGCCGACAGCCGCAGACGACACTTCGTCGTACGGCTCTGTTATCGCACCCTGAATACATATGAGAATAGGTACCACGATAAAGGTCCCGAAGGCCTAGCGGCCCTATATAGGAAGGTAGACATTGGGGAAGAAAGAGAGGGCGATGTAACGAACCTCTTCACTCGTACACTCGAGGTCTACCGACACCTTAAAGAACATGGACAGACAACCACAACGGAAACCCCCATGGCAACTAAGCCCCAGGGAGGAAGGGCCGAGGCCATGATGCCCATTAAAGAAGCTGCCCCCTACTGGGTCCCCCCACGGGGTCAGGGAACACACGACGACATCAACCACCAAGATGCGAAGGGAAGGGTTGTATATAACTGGGTCTACCAGCCGTGGGACCGGCAAGATATTTTGACCTTTAGAAAGACCCTACCCGACTTGAGAAAGAACCCGACTGCCTTCTACACTGAATTAGGTACAGCCTTAGGCTCAACGATAATGACGTTAGCAGATATCGACTTGTTCTTTGGGCTATGTCTGCCGGCTGATGTGTGGAAACAAATCCGGAAAGTTGACCACGCTGAGCCGTTCGGATATACCTGGGTACAACTCGATACCATAGGTAAACAGCGAGAACCAGGACAAAAACCCCCTAGAGACCATGCATCTACACCCTACAACGGACGGAGAGACTTAGATGGAAATCAATGTGCATTCTGTAGAGGGTTCGGACACTGGAAATCCCAGTGCCCGGTCCATTTGGAACTGAACAAAAATAGGGACCCCAATAGACACAACCGGAAGTTTGTTGATACCCACCATCAACGTCACCACACTTGATTAGGATCACGTGCAATCGAGCAAATGCCATTTTTTTCCGAATACGCTAACCAGATCGCTGATACGTACAACGCTCCAGCGAAATAGTATGGTCAAACATTTTTTAATAAATTACAAGTATAACAACATTCCGGCAAAATGAACAGGATAAAACACGTTTTAAAAAACAACTATTTACATAACAGTCTGCTGCAACCTCCATCCCAAAGCCTTAACGTCCACGTGACACCGTCCTCGCCTCTCCTTCCTCGAAATTGCAACATTGGCCTGTTTTGGGCGGTCCCTCTTAGTTGACTTTGGGCTATAAAAACCATGCAAAAATCCATTGACATCAGTGGCGAGCGATTGTGCGAATAGGCCGGAGGCTATACGAAGCGCCGAAGTTCTGGCAAATACCAAGGCGAAGCCCGCCACGCTGTGCGGACCTTCCCGTTTTCTTTCTTTCTTCAATTATGGCTGCTGCCCTGGCGGGGGGAGGCGACGCGAACGGACCTCCCCCACCTCCCCAGGTGGAGGCTTGCCAGGCATCCCAACCGCCTTTAACTCTCCGGCCAGCTGAGCTGCACCCAGCCATCTTTTTCATCGGCCTGCTGAATTTCACCCTGGCACGCTGTGCGGGTCTTCCCAGTCACTTCTTCCTTCAATAACGGAGGGTGCCCTGGCGGGGGGAGGCGACGCGAACGGACCTCCCCCACCTCCCCAGGTGGAGGCTCGCCATCAGATGAGGGCACCCCAAACCACGCCTTTCACACGTCGGCCAGCTGAGTTGCGCCCTGCCACTTCATTCGCCGTTCGGCTGAGCCGGCACCCCTGCACGCGGCCGCCAGGCAACCACCCAAGGACAGGGTTCACCAGGACTACCGCTAGCACCCGACGCGGGGAGTGGGCCCCCGCAGCCAAGTAAGTAGGGGCCCACTCCGATGATGATGTCCTCCGGATTGCTGTTGTCGCTGCAACTGATGCCACTCCGGTGGCAGCACCACCCGATCTGCTACTGTTACTGCTGCTGGCTCCTCTCCGGTGACTGTACCGAGGAGCTGCTGCTACTGCTGCCCTTGAACTCCGGCGGCCGACCCCTCCGGTTCCAGGCCTGGCCCACCGTGAGACAATTCTGGACTCAAAAGCTTGTTTGCTAGGGCATGGGCCCCACCCTTGACAGAACGCTCCCCTCAGCCTTGCAGAATTGGTTGGAGTCATTTGACATTCGACTCCTGCGGACTTCCGGTAAGGACAAAACCACCGCCATTGCTCTTTTTTCCCCGGGCGGCAGCCGCCTTGCCTCCGCTTGGTGCAGTGAGAAAGTAAAGCGTCGGCGGAAGAACCCGCCTGCTGCCCCCGCCCTAAGAACGAACCATGGCATTGCTACAAGGTTGCAGTGACGCCATGCTGACGCAAAGCTTGACGCTAACGAAGGTTCTCGAACCACCGAAAGGAATTCTGGTTCGACTGCTAAATTCATGGAAAGACTTAGACTGTGCACTGGCCCGACCCCGCCCCAAGATGGCGCTGATGTAGGAGTGGCCTATAACTCCTTGTGGCGTTCCAGCCACGTGACATTTGTGTTAAAAAGACATATATATATGTATGCGATACTTTCACACATGATGGTGGGGGAAAGGGGGGAACCAAATTTTTTATATTAATCTAGTGTTGCTCATGTTGCTCGACGCCTCTCACACCGTGGCCGATCTATGGCGGCTGTAGGCCCGTATTTCCATACTGACATTGTTTTAAATAAAGGGCTTCTTAAAAAAAAAAAAAAAAAAAAAAAAAAAGGAATTACGAAATCAGTGTCATGACTAATCATCTAGGTTGTTGAAAGTTTTTTCCTTTTTGAACAAATGATTGTTACTCCTAAGCGAAAGCATGCCGATAATACAAACTCGATTTGCCTAACACATTTTTGTTTTACGGAATTTGTACCCACCATGCCTGTCCTTTTCAAAGAGTTGTCAAATCAATGATCAACTATAAGGTATATACCGAACGCAAGGTATGATATCTTGCACCACAATATACGACCAATTGAGAAATACATGTACGACCAGGGAACCCGAATTCAGGAAATGAATGAACTAGAACATCTTCGCATCGACCTAGAGAATAATAAGTCCGTGGTATCACACACTCCTGCGGCTAGCCTGGTACATGGTAGGTAGAACTTTTTCGTGTCTACACGCGCTAAGGTATTTTTACTACTGCACCTCCCCTCCCCTCTTATTTTCCCCTCTATAGGTCACGACGAAGTTCCGACTGAAAAGTGGAGTGGACACGGACCGCACCAAGTTCAATATCAGGGAAACCATAGACAAATGTTGCGAGATAGTGCGAAAAATTACAGATCATCATTGGAAACGTGGAAAACTGTATGACATGATTGTGCGTGTATACTACGACTATACGATATGAATGTGTATGCATTTCATGTTTGGGTCACTTGAAGAGAGCGCCATTGTATGATTGAAGTGTGCGTCCACCGATCAAAGGGAGGAGAATAAAAGGGTCAGACAACCCATAAGATAAACTACAAAATACTAAAGGTACGCAGCGTGCATAGGAATAGAGGACAGGAAAGGAGAGGTCCCCGTGCTCGACGCAACCCTGAGTCTCCATCTTGTTGCATGTGCTGTCATACCCTATCCGACATTTGTGTGTACATGATCACCGAATTTATGTCTTTTCCCCGCTTGTGTTTTCTTACATGGAACAGACCCATGCTACCCCATGTTGTATGTGCACCAAGTGGCCTATTATCTTACCCATCTCTCTCTCTCTCGTTTTATGTCGTGTGTATGCCAAAATAGCCTACTTGATGCACATCTCTCTCCCTCTCTCTCTCTCTCTCTCTCTCTCTCTCTCTCTCTCTCTCTCTCTCTCTCTCTCCCCCTCCCTCGCAAAAGGCTCTCTCTCTCTCTCTCGCCCTCTTTTCTTCTTGAATAAATTAAACGACATACACCCCTTTGGTAAGTGTATAATTGGCCTGAACACAGTGGTGTTCGAACAAATTGACAGAAACAAAAACAAACATACTTTACCACGTTACTACCTCTCCTTTTTACAAACATTAAGCCTAATCGGCTGAGAAGGAAAGGACAGGTAAGACGACTGATGTCCCCCAATCTGACCCACAACACGGGGACTATATGTCAGTGGTTTTTGTTCTTAAAGGACACCATCTCCACCACCCAGAATTACTCCCGCCCAATTACCCCGAAGTAATATGTCTAAAGCACCCTGTTCTCCCAAAGATAACCCCAGCCCTATACTAGCCGCCTCAGAGTATTTCGAACGACACAGCTGATGACCTTATTCACTAATAAAACCTCGCCTAAACTGATAAAGGGTTATCTATTGTCACCAGCAAAAATAATGCTTAGCTTATGTTCCTCCCCGAAATGGATACTCGTGAACCCGTGACAGTAGCACCTCGCACTTTCTTTTTATAAACTTAGCAGTCCTCGGAAAGAAATATGTAGTAACAAAACTTGTGTTGGGACGAACGAGCCTCTGCCGGAGAAGCCGGTTCGAATTTCTTTTTTTTTATATACTAGGAGGTTGACCGATGTCAGGCTTCCTACAACCAGTATCAGGCGCAGGAATCGACACCTAGGGGGCCAGACGATGGACAGGGACACCCACAGAAACTTGCACCACAACAATAATTGATAAGATTAGTAACGCACACACTATCATCAGAGTTAAGAGACACCAATCATGCAGCAACCGATAAAAACATGTCCGCGACTACTCGGTGGTTGGGAGAGAGGATGAAGTATGTAAATGTCTTCCCTGCCAACTCTCTAAGACTTTTGTTTCTTGTACCCATTTAAAGATAACGTGCTGCCATCGGAAGGGAGGGGTCGGACGTGACGCACAGCCTGGCTGCAGACCTTGGAACATCTATGACATCGACCAAGGGGGAGGCTACGAAGCAAAAAGGGCATGGGACGAGACACCTTTTTCAGGACGATAAGCGCGAGGGGCTACCTCGAGGCCCCCTGCTCACCGACCAGCGTGCCTGAAGTCTCAACCCGTCGGGCCCGATTGATGGGCCCAGTGCTGGAAGATTCTGCTCCCCTTGGTCCACATATTTGATCTGATCCCACTCCACCCCCTCTTCCCTCGGCGTCCCGAAGCACGTCACACCCTTCTCTCTCTCACCATCTTTTATATGGATTATGAATCTGACCCACCCACAGAAGAACAAAAGGCAGGTACCCTGTCTCAAAGTACCTATGGTGAACTGTGTTAAGGAACAGGGCTGTGATCGGAGAACAATGAATGATCACACCCTGCAACGTGAGAAATTGGATTTGAGCTGGACCTTAGCTCCGCCGCCGGTGCTCAACAGTGCCAACGAAAGAAGAACAACAATGAGAGCTTACCAGTGATAGCTCTTTATAAAAAGGACACTGGAAAGAAGAACCCATGTAAAAGTCGAAAATCCTCTCCCAACCACCTTTTTATATTAACTATCTTCTTATCAAGTTTTCATGGTGTTGCATCAATCACTTCCGACTGTACACTGAGAAGTTAAGAAAATGTAACTTTGTATAGTAACATTCATACAACACCAGCCATGTACACAACTATACTGCAACTTTGAATGTACTTCCTCCTCGCCTGCTTCATCAAACTGTATGAGACAATGTACAAATGTGTCAGATTACTCCTGCCTACCCTAAAGACTCTGTATCTTTAAAATGTGTGACGAACATTGACGATACTGTAACTGAAAGGCTAACAAAGGCAAATATTGGCCGGACAAGCTGGCGAGATATGTTAAAAGGGAGGACTGTGGAAATTTAGCTCGCAAACTGAACATTATCTGCGCCATCTTGCCCCTCCCCAGCACCACGCGCAACGAATGCACGGCCGCCATTTTAGACACCCCACTCATTGTCAATCGCCAGCGCGGTCCCCTTGGCGCTGCGAGCATCCCCCGCGCGCTGGCCACCCCCGCTCTCTCATACAGGCCATAAACCCTCTCCTTCTGCGCGACCCTGCTACGGAACCACTTCCGACCGACAAACCCATACATGGTCATGCCTCTCCTTTGATAACCCCCTTCCTCTGCGCCCCATTGACCGAACTGGTCCCAGGCCATCACCTAGCCCTGCGGATGCAGTTTATTGCCCCTACTGTAAAGGAAACACCCCACATCAAAGGGATTACAGTAGAATCAAAGCCCCTACCCCCTGAGACCCGGCCAGTTGCACACACCCCCGGGAATTAGCGGAATTCCCTGCTGCGCGATAGCCATCTCCCACTGCGGGTAGGGTGGGAACTTCTACTGTATCTATGTGTGGGATCGGATCTGAACCGGGGCTTCAGGGGATATTTCCCCGCACATCAAGGGAATCACAAGAATGTACTATGTGTAATAAAGCAATAAACCAGTGTATAAGAGACCAGGTCTCAGAGATGCAGTTAGAGCACCTCGTGACGATACCTTGCTGTCTGATCTGATGTGTTCTGCTCCGACGGAATAAAACCTTGTTTCCTGCCTTCCAGTCTCCGGCGCCTGCCTCTTTTATTGGTAAATTATCGAGTGGTATGAGAGGCGATTATCGCCGGGCAAAATACTTGGAAGATATCGACTGAAACTGCCGCTACCATTTAACACTGATGTGTGTGGCATGTCCTGATAGTGGAATACTGACAATATAACGTTTCACTATTGTAAGGCTATCTGTACACATAGGATAGAATGAGGAGTTTGCTCATAACAGCCTATGAGCATTACTGCCCATGGGAACAAGATAGGAAGAAAAGGTTTAATGTGCCTGAACTCAGAATGTTAAAATGCATCTTATGGTGAGGGTGATTTTTACATTCTGCGTTTAAAAATACCACTTTTAGAAAGTAGATATTTTCTTGCCTAACCATCCGGTGTGCCTCTGCTAGGTTGTGTATTGACTTTGTGGCTTTGGAGGGGCAGGAGCTGGGAATGTGCGTTCTGTTCAGACAGCCATTTGGGGGGTTGAGGTGTGTCCTGCCTTTCCAGGATGAGTCAGGGTGGCTGACCAGACCTGGACTGCATTCAGAGTATGGGGAGGACATTTATTTCATACCTGAATGGGCCTGGTCTGCCAAGAACAATGCTGTCTCCACCTCCTGCCAGGAAGATACACCAGTGAGGACAGAACTGGTTTTAGCTGGGAATAGACACTCTCTGCCTCCAGAGAACAAAAGATTTTGTGCTATAATGAGTGGGGCCCAGACCCATGAACTTTAGATCATTCTGGGAATCAAGAGGAACCTTTGCCAAGGAGAAGAGCTGGAAAAAATGAGTAGGAATACTGCCTCTGTGCTGTTTGCTGTCTGGGGTTGGCCTGCAGTGGCTACTTCCTGCTAAGGAAAGGAGAAGGACTTTGCTGTGTGCTGTGTCCCCTGCTTGAGGAAGATCTCCAAGGGCTTGGAATAGAGCTTGCCTCCTGGTCTGAAGTCTCAGGGACACAAAGACTTCATCCCCTCTGCCATCCTGCAACTGGAACTGCTGTTTCAGCTGCCACAGAGGGAAATTGCAACACCGACGCGCGACTCCATAACCTGCACCGAAGCCGTGGGCACCTCTCGTGAAGAGAACAACACACCACCCCGACTTGCACCGTAGTACCGACGCCTGCCTACGCCATGCCACGCCACGCCGCAACAGCTGCATCGACCCTGAAGCCATCACCAAGGCTGCTGCCTGCACCGGAGCCGAGGACACCGCTCATGACGCTCACGATGCACCATCCCCACTCGCACCGCAGCCCCGACTTCATCGACAAAGGTGCTTTATCAACTTGGAGCCGATACTCAATGTGGGTGACTCCCAAATCCATTGACACCGCACCGTTGTAAGGAACTGATGCCTCTACGCCACCATGATGTCCCCTCCCTGTCAACAATAAGGAACCGGCGCCTCACCTCCCCTCCAACGCAGTAAGAAACCAAGGCCTCACCTCCCCTGGGGTCGTAAGGAACTGACGCATCACCCCTCCTGTGGTCATAAGGAACCGATTCCCGCCAATGAATCGTCACCTCCTCGACACCGTGCACCGGCTTTGCTTTCATAATTTCCAAGGTACTGTTCTTTTTGGGATCAGAGCAACTCCAGGCCCGACACCGTGCACCTCGCGGTTGGTGCCGTACTTTGGAATTTTTATCTGTCACGCCGCCGTGGTAACTCCAGGAGGAGTAATTTGTTGCTACAAAGTTCTTTTTGAGTATAACTGCTTTTTGAGGTTATTTAGGTCTCGCTGAGCCAGCGCATGTGCTGAAGCTCTGCGAGACATTTTGTGTACGGGTTTCCAAAGTGCTGCCTCAGGCTTTTGGTGGCCTAGCGCTTGAGTTCACGCAAGCAGCTTTCCAGCGCGATCACTCTCACATGCTGCTGCGCAAGCACGCATCACTAGCGTGTTTTTTTAACATTACTGTGGCCAATGCTTGTTTATTTTATCTTTGCGCACACAACTCCCGGTCGCGGCCGCACAGAACATCCCATCCCCTTCCATAATGCTTGCATAGCCTGCTAACCATATACGCCCGCGAGCAGTAAACAGCTTGTTTACTTTTGTGTGTGCTTTACCCCTTGTTGTGTGATGACTGTCTTCTCTGGGGCCTTACACTGCACATGCCCATTCCGATGCCTATTCCCCACTCTCCAGCGGCAGGTAACCGGCTCACCTCGCGTTGGGCCCCGGCGCTGCAAACACCGTCCTCGAGGCTGCCAAGTAGGCGTCGCGCGGCCAATGCTAGTTATTTTGGATCTTCAGACTGAAAAATGTAAATTGTTTTATTTACTGCTCTAAGTGGCTCCTGCATCTCTCTGTAGCTTTCCTGACAATATCTTTGCATCTTTCTTTCGATGAGTTGAACAAAGAGTTAAAATACATTATATCAACACGCAAGGCCAAACCTGCGATTCAATGATGCAAAGGTGGTTGCCAAACAAGGGGCTTTTTTAATTAATGAACAAAACAGTTGTTTGAAGCAAGAAGATTGAGGATTATGTCCTCCATTGTAATTAATATCAAAGGGCCCGAAGCATGTGGGCTATGCGTTCTCCTCTGATTGCGAAGCGCTGGAGAATCAGGCCTCATACACGTTGTGGCCCTTATTTTTAGAGGGCGCAGAAGAAGTGGGCAGTTTCCAAGTAGAGCAGTAAGAACAGTGACAGCAAAAAGGAGCAAAAGGGGTGCTTTCCCTCCCACCTCCTCAACAGCGCCACTTTCAGTCAATAAAAGGGCGTCACATGTTTTTGGAGATAAATTGTTGGAACAGCTTTTCATTATCTGATGATCGGCATCGCTCATCCTGTCATTCCGTTTTTTCTGCCAAGTAGGTCATAGGCTACGTCATGAGTAAACGGGTTGTTGAGCAACCACAGAAAAAAAGACCTATCCCATCGGCAATTATTTAATTCGATTTATTTATAAACAGTTTTAGACAAAACAATGTCACTGAGGTTTTTGTATGTATATTAATGTTCAACGCCGCAGGTGTGAAAGGCTAAACAATTATTGCAAGAATTTGCACTTGAGATCACATTGACATGCTGCACAAAGAAATAAAAGGATATATTGTTCTATTATTAAACTTTTAAACATTTTCCTAACAAAGTTTCCCAACATTATTCTGTTAAAATCGAAACATGGAAAACCTAACCAATGGGTTCTCTAAAGGACAGACTGTAGAAGTAGCAAAGAGAATAAACGAGATATTTTTGGACTTCTTAACACCTCGGCTCTCTTCAATTTGTGACACATACGCCTCTCATCCCTTAGGATTCAGTAAGTATATTTTGGGGGATTGAGCAATCTGCTGTGGCAGTAGGGGGCAGCATCTGACCAGGGACATCAAGCGCTGTGCGCGCACCGTTTAATCGCGCTGTTCTATGAAGCGTTTACATCAGGTGGGTGCTAGGCCTCTCCACAAACGGGCAGAGTCAAGATTAAGGTGGTGACAAAGGGGTTACTTTCTCTGGCCGGTTAAGGTTCACTCACTTGCACTTGTAATACTGGCGCTTGATGAAACCTTCTTCCGGTCCTCTGCTGAGGGGAAGAGACGGCATTTAGGCACGGTGTCTGGTGTCTCTAAATGCTTTAGGTTGGCTGAGGGCTTTGAGACGGTCAGGTCGGTCAGCAGAGCCACTGCAGGGTCTTTAGGCATGACCCAGCCGAGAACAAGCACTACATTCAACATCCAGGAAGTACCACAGCACGGTCACACATATCTTTGAATTTGGTGTTCCTCCTCATACTGGAGTAGGTCTCCAGCTTGTACTCCAGTTTGTGTCTATTCATTGGCAGTTGGGCCACTGCACGAGTCAAGTTTCCTTCCTCAGAGTGATTCCTGAGATACATACCAATTGCCCTTCCCCCAGAATACACTGGGGTGGTCAGTGCCTATGTGACACTGGCCATGCCCAACTTCCAGAGCCCTGCTTGGACAGAGAAGAAAAAGTTACTTACCTTCAGTAACCCTCTTTGTGGTGAATACTCCAACCACATATCCACAAGAAACCTTTCTCACCACTTATCGATGGCACACACAGCGCTGTTGAGGGTTCATTAAATAACAAAAGGTGAAGGGGTTATTCAGTTCAGCGTCTGCATCCCGCATGCAAGAGCCCGAGTCCAGACAAAAAGGATACAAGAAGAAACAAGCATTGGCATAGCCAATAGGTATCGCCTTTGGGACCTTATAAGTGTTTAGCCATGCAACAGTTGATGTTGTTGCACCAAGGATATTGTACTGCATAACTAAATACTTATAAGGTTCCAATCCAAAGGCGAGACCTATTGGCTATGCCAATGCTTGTTTTATTACTGTATTGTGGATTTTTGTTGTTTTGGTCTTGTTTTGGTTTAGATGAAGATTACTTATTGTTCTAAACTAGTGTGGTGTCCATTTGTAGTGTTTTCACTGTATTACTGTATGTGTTCACAAATGCTTTACACACGGCCTCTGAGATAAGCCTGTCTGCTCGTGCCAAGGTACCAAGGAGGTGAGTGGGGGTTATTTTAGAAGGGTATCCCCCTTACCCTGACTAGGAAGAAGGGCCCCTACTTGGACAAAGGTGCAAATCCTTGCCAACTAGAGACCCCCATTTCTAACATTGATGGTCAGCTGTGAGGATCTGGACTTGCATTTGTATCTTACAGTGATTAGTGTACACTTCTAGTATAGTGCAGACCATTACGAGATCACCTACATTTGGTGTAACTTTTTTTCTTGCAACTAAGAACTGCCAATCTTCATCACGTCAAGGCCAGCATCAATTGCATGCATTGATCCTGCGTTTGAGGAGGATAGGGTTGAAACCTACACTGTGCCTCAATTGAAAGCTATCTGCAAAAAGTTTAAAATCTCTGTGAGAAGCCTTTCCAGAAAGGAGGAATTCCAAAAGGTGCTGGGGGCCTGGTTGGAGTCAAGGGATGCCAGCGAGCATGCCGAGCAGTCTATGGAGGAGGTGGAGAATTTAGATGGACAGCAGAATAGGCTAGTGGGTCTGCCTGGTGGAGGGTACCTTCCCGGGAGGTCAGCAGTATCTCTTCAAAGGGGCTATCTCCAGCAGAAGAGATGCAGAACAGGGAGAAAACCAAGGATGCATGAACTGGAGTTCACAAACCTCGAACTGGGGAAATAGGATAGGTAGTTGGCATTTCAGAGGGAGAAGTTAGCCATGGAGGAGAAAAAGATGCCCTTTGAGCAAGAAAGAGGTTTGAGGGAACTGGATCTAAAAGCAAAAATTATAGAGTCCAACCTGCATGGTGGCAGCACAAGGAGGTTATTAAGGATTTTGTGAAGCGGGAAGATATTGGTCAGTGGTTTAAGGCCTTTGAGGTTACGATGAGATCCTACAGAATACCTGAGAGAGACTGAGGAGCTGGGTTGTGGAGCCATGTTGCTAGCATTACCCACTGAGGACCAGATGTCTTATGCCCCCTTGAAGGAAGCCTTGATAGGGAGGTATGGTTTGACCCCAGAGCTATACAGGCAGAGGTTCAGGGCATGTAAGAAGCTGGAGTCAAACACTTGAGTGGAGTATGTGTCTTATTTCTGCAGGGCACTGGATGGCTGGGTGAAGGGTAGCCAGGTAAATGATTTTCAGGGGCTCTATGATGTGAATGCATGGGAGCACTTGTCAGATAATTGTTTTCCAGAGCTATGCCAGCACTTGATTGAAAGTAAGCTGACTGACGCCTGAAAGATTGCTGTGGAGGCGGACCGCTGGGTCAGTGCATGGGTCCAAAAAGGTCATGTGGGAGACTCCGCAAAGGGTGGTGAGGGTCCCCATTAGAAGAGTGGGGAGGACAAGGGTGAACAGAAGGAGGTCCAAAAAGGGCCCCAAAGTAATTCTCAAGGGAACCAAGGGAAGTTTCCCATCCTTCCACTGAAAAAAAGCCATGGGTCCCTGCAGGTAAGCAGGCCCAGAAGGGCCCCAGCGCATGTTATGCTTGTGGTCAGGTGGGTCACTTCCAGGGGGACCCTAGGTGTCCCAAAAAGATTACCACTGCGCCCACTGGTGCACCGCCCCGGGAGATGGCTAGTGTAGCCATGGGGGAGGAGATGGGTGCCCAGCGGGGGTGGGGGCCCGCAGAACTCACCCTGGTTTCACCCTCACCCTGGTTTCTTTAGGAGACAGCAAGATGGTCCCAAGAGCTCATCTGCCTGATATCACTAAAAAATACAGGCAGTGGGTGACCGTCAATGGCCATAGTGTGCAAGATCTGAGAAACACTGCAGCCCAGGTGACAGCTGTCAGTTGTCGGCTAGTGTCTGAGGAGCAGGTGGTCCCCAACACATTCTACCCAGTAGTTGCAGCTTACAACTCGGAGTGCCTCTACAAAGTGGCACAGGTTCCTTTTGAGTGGGGGGGCTCGGGTACCTTAAAAGGAGTTGTGAGGCCAGCCATGCCTGTTGATCCGTCTGCTAGGCAACGATTTGGAGATTCCCCTTGGGAGAAGGCGGAACGGAAATCTCATTTGGAGATGTTGGGTCTGCCTGAGTGGGCGTGTGTGACTACTCGTTCTATGGCAGCAGGTAAGGGCAATCAAGAGGACCTGGAACCTGAAAGAATGGCCCAGGTGCCTGCCAGAAAAAGAGGATGCAGGGGGTGCAGGAAACCAGCCCCGAGTTTCCCACGGTCCAGGAGGAGGCAGACCTTGAGGGGGATACCATTGAGCCTACAGGGAAATAGGTGGCTGAACTGGGGGACTTGCCTGAACTGACTATTGGCAGCAGAAAGGAGGCCCCTCTAGGGAAGATATCTGCAAGGAGCAGCACTAATGACCCTCTCTTGTTGGATTGCTGCATCAGGCTGCAAACCAGGCAGCAGGTGATCAGTTTGGGTCACACTGGATTTACTGGGAGAATGATCTGCTGTATAGTGAACCTAAGTTTGCTGAGAAAGCAAAAGACACACAACTGATAGATGGAATGCAGAACAAATCAACACATTCACCCCAGTCAAGAGATCTGGGTTAAATCCTTCATTCTTTTGCTCACCATGCCACCCCAGTTTAGACCTGACCATTTGCAAATCAGTCTTGACCCTATGCCTCATGGGAACAGTCCACCCTGAACTCCCAAGCCAGGTCCTCCCTGGACCGGAAACAAGCATCCTAGGACCGGTTTCAGGGTTTCACCCATCATCAGCCAGGGTAGCTTGATTACAGTGGCACAGTGAGCCCGGGACCCACGACTGGCCTGAGTTATCCCATGTGCTGGTAGTACCCCAGTGCCTCACAGCCTGATGCTACTTGGAGTTCATCTCCAGCGCAGCTCAAAGGTCACATAGTCATATACAGCAAGCCCATCTGACTTGAAGCTCATGATAATCCGATTTTCATAGGATGCTTTTGGAGGTGGAGAACCTGCCACAAACTACTATGGCAAGCCCCATTCCTGCATTTACAGTCACCTTTCATGGCACAGTGCAGACATTCGATTAACTGGGGATGGACTTTACTGGCCTCTCTGGGAACATTGTGGCATCTCCTGAATGTGTCAAGTCCTCTCAGAAGGGAACTTCAGGCCATTTCAAGTCCTGAGAGATGATTTTCGCATAAACATGAACCAATTTTTCACTGAGCTGCAGCTCAAACAATACCATTCTAAAAAATTGGCTAGCCAAAGAATGCCAATAGATATCCACCATCCATTATTCCTAAAGAAAAAGGAAGCTTATAAGAAATTGGAGTTGGATCACTAATACATAGGACACATTGATTGACAACTACACTCTCAACAGACACAGAAACATCTCTACATCAAGGGTCAAGGAGGACTGGAGAAAACTGATTCTGGACCCATAATACCAGTTTATAAGAAGCACAGGTGATGATCCGTTTTTTCGAGATCCTCCACAACTGGCATTGGATTCCTTTTAAACTATGCAGGTAAAAATTCAGCCAAAAGCAGGAATACTGACATTGCTCACACCCTAAAGGAGACATAATACACACCTTCTGGATCTGCCCCCAATTACACTCATTATGGCACTCCATGACACTGCCTTCACAGAACAAGTGATCTACCTGTAAAGGCCTCCATTGAACATGCTCTTTTACGTCACTCGCAGGACATTGTCAGAATCACTAATCATAAAAAGCACTGACTCGACTCTGTGCTAGCCGTTGCCAAAATGTGTATCCTAAGACACTGGAAATCATCTTCTCCCTCAGTTTTTAAAGAATGGACCAATGCAATGATAAAAGTGGCTAACCATGAATGAATGACATACACGATGACTACAGATATTCAAAGTCATTTGGGAAGTGTATTAAAAACAATTGTCTTTGAAAACTGAGACACCATCCTGCATACTGCCAGGCTTTAGCAAGTGGTCAAGGGAGACATATAGGCCTCTTTTTATTGAATGTTCAGCTGTTGTTGACCAAGGTAAAATTTTGATAATAATAAGCACAATAGCCATTGCTGATACCTTATGATAAAATCTGCTGGACTGATTATTGACAAGCAAGACATGTAATCTGCTAAGAGTGGTGCCTATTTGGCAGTCTTTTACCTTAATGCTTTCTTCCCCCATTCTTCTTTATCCAAACACCTAGTATGAGAACCTCTATTTTTCAGATTAGTAAACCTTTACTTTTAATACTGATTTTTTTTGCTACATTGAGAACCTAAGCAAGATTTTTAAAAAGAAAATGTTGTGCTATTAGAAGTAATCTTTTTAGGCGCATGCAAGACCTGATGTATCTTTTCTGTGGGCTTTCAGCATGCCCATTGATTGCCATTGATTGTTTTCTGTGGCATTTTGAAATGCTTGTTTCCTATTGGTCGAGCAATGCAATTGTCCCTCCTTTGTGTGGCTCATACCTCCCATGTGAATTTCACTAATGGTTCCTGTTGGTTGTCCCACAGGAGGAGGCAGTGCCTGGCTTGGTACTAAGAACTGGTACAGTATACAACAAGAAGCCATAAATAATGGGCGCTTCCAGTAGTAACTACTGCCCGCCCGCAACCCTTGCAATTCACCTCAAAACAACCCGTTTCAATTTCACCTTAATCTTGACCAACAACAACAATTGCAGACAGTTTATAGTGCCGCAATACTGTAAACCTGGGCTTCTGTTCGCAGTGGGGCACAGAAACCTCGCAGGGGGCATACAACCACCTGTCGCAATGTCACAGCAGTGTTGGCAAACCATAAAATGTGCAGGCAATTTATAGCGCCACAGTCCCGTAAACTCGGGCTACTGGTCGTAGTGGGGCCCAGAAACCTCGCGAGGGTGTTGTATAAAACTACCCGTCACAATCTCACTGCAATACAGAAAAACCATACCATGTGCAGACAATTTATGGCGCCACAGTCCCATAAACTGGGAGCTCTGGTCGCAGTGATGCTGGTATCTTAACTCACTGATTAAACACCTCATTGATCACTGGAAGACGCGCTTTGACAGAGACCTGATAAAACCTCTCACCTAAATTGTGTGCAGTGTAGAATTCCATTTTTTATAAATGTGATTTTGTAACAGGAGAGTCATTTACTCTGTGTGGTGTTAAAGTGGAAATAGCAACAAATATGAAATGACTTCACCCGATGTGTATCACAAATTACTGATTCCCTATTGGTTCCTTTTGGTTGCCATGCAGGAGGAGGCAGTGCACTTCGACCACTGCTGGTGGTAAGAGTGGCCCGTGTCAGCTAGCATCCAGAATCATCACTGCCACTGGTCTTGAATTAATGGGCGATGAGAATGGCCGTCACCACTTTTTTGTGTTTCTTACCACAGGCCAATTATCTCTCAGCTAAATTTGAAGATGAATTGTCAGCTCGGTCACCGTGTGCACATGCGCAGTTGAATTATGCCATTGTTCCATGGTAACTAAGGTGAAAATAGTAAATTTGCGGATGTGACCTGCCACATGCAGACATGTGTGCAGCTGTGGATTCTCACAGAGCAGAGGGAAACTGAACATGGCGTTCTCACATAGTGCCCAAAGGGAAGCCAGCCTCTCATAGAGCAGAGAAACCAAACGTGGAATCTAGAGTGACCCATTATTACCCCCAGAGGGAGACCTCGGGGACACCAGGTCTCTATCATCGGGCAATAAGTACATCCTCGGACAAAAGTGGGGTAAAAGGCCGCTTTATTGGACAGGTAAGCAGTTTCATCAAACATTTTCAAGTACAAAAATACAGGCCTCATTAATACATAATCCAAACTATCACCCCCCACCCGTAATAATTTCCCACAACACAACTTCCCCAATGTTGATCTGCCTAATCCTTCTCCCAAAACCCCTATCTACATCTCCTGCCTACCTCTTGCCTCCAACCTCACTCCCCTGTTTCCCTCTGACCGCAGCTATTCCTAATGCCCCCAACCCTTCCTGCCTGTCTTGAGCTCATCCAACTCTGCCACCTGTCCAAGCGACAACCACCCAATTTGTGAGTGTCTATTGGAAAACTACCTGACTAACTAAATACTATCTGAAAAAGGGGGTGGGCCGGCGGAACCAAATTCAACTCCCTACCTCAAACGCCTCGCATTAATGAATGCGCGACTGTTAATTTGTGCCTTCTGTGCTCGCGCTGCCTGTCCGCCAATCAGGGCTGACCTCTGCCCTGGGCTGCACTATCGCCCGAAGCTACCCAGGGGTGGACAATCTGCGATTGCCACCCCCAGGAGCCCTCATCGGGCAATAAGTACATCCTCAGCCAAAAGTGGGGTAAAAGGCCACTTTATTGGACAGGAAAGCAGTTTCATCAAACATTTTCAAGTACAAAAATACAGGCCTCACTAATACATAATCCAAACTATCACCCCCCACCCGTAATATTTTCCCACAACACAA